>NC_064827.1:92055134-92708134 GCF_024166365.1 Elephas maximus indicus | reverse complement strand
GATTAATGCTAGCCTTGTTGGAGTGAGATGGAATCTCATCATAGTTTTAATTTGCATTTCTCTAATGGTTAATGATCGAGAGCATTTTCTCGTGTGTCTGTTAGCTGCTTGAATATCTTCTTTAGTGAAGTGCGTGTTCATATCCTTTGCCCACTTTTTGATTGGGTTGTTTGTCTTTTTGTGGTTGAGTTTTAACAGAATCATATAGATTTTAGAGATCAGGCGCTGGTCAGAGATGTCATAACTGAAATTTTTTTCCCAATCTGTAGGTGGTCTTTTTACTCTTTTGGTGAAGTCTTTAGATGAGCATAGGTGTTTGATTTTTAGGAGCTCCCAGTTATCTGGTTTCTCTTTGTCATTTTTGGTAAAGTTTTGTATTCTGCTTATGCCTTGTATTAGGGCTCCTAGGGTTCTCCCTATTTTTTCTTCCCTGACCTTTATCGTTTTAGTCTTTATGTTTAGGTCTTTGATCCACTTGGAGTTAGTTTTTGTGCATGGTGTGAGGTATGGATCCTGTTTCATTTTTTTGCAAATGGATATCCAGTTATGCCAGCACCATTTGTTAAAAAGACTATCTTTCCCCAATTAGCTGACACTGGGCCTTTGTCAAATATCAGCTGCTCAAATGTGGATGGATTTATATCTGGGTTCTCAATTCTGTTCCATTGGTCTATGTGCCTGTTGTTGTACCAGTACCAGGTTGTTTTGACTACCGTGGCTGTATAATAGGTTCTAAAATCAGGTAGAGTGAGGCCTCCCACTTTCTTCTTTTTCAGTAATGCTTTACTTATCCGAGGCTTCTTTCCCTTCCATATGAAGCTGGCGATTTTTTTCTCCATCACTTTAAAAAATGTCATTGGAATTTGGATCGGAAGTGCATTTTATGTATAGATGGCTTTTGGTAGAATAGACATTTTTACTATGTTAAGTCTTCCCATCCATGAGCACAGTATGTTTTTCCACTTATGTAGGTCCTTTTCAGTTTCTTGCACTAGTACTTTGTAGTTCTTTATACAGGTCTTTTACATCTTTGGTAAGATTTATTCCTATGTATTTTATCTTCTTGGGGGCTACTGTGAATGGTATTGATTTGGTGATTTCCTCTTCGATGTTCTTTTTGTTGGTGTAGAGGAATTCAACTGATTTTTGTCTGTTTATCTTGTAACCTGAGACTCTGCCGAATTCTTCTGTTAGTTTCAGCAGTTTTCTGGAGGATTCCTTAGGGTTTTCTGTGTATAAGATCATGCCATCTGCAAACAGAGATAATTTTAATTCTTCCTTGCCAATCCGGATGCCCTTTATTTATTTGTCTAGCCTAATTGCTCTGGCTGGGACTTCTAGACCAATGTTGAAGAAGAGTGGTGATAAAGGGCATCCTTGTCTGGTTCCCGTTCTCAAGGCAAATGCTTTCAGGGTCTCTCCATTTAGAGTGATGTTGGCTGTTGGCTTTGTATAGATGCCCTTTATTATGTTGAGGAATTTTCCTTCAATTCCTATTTTGCTGAGAGTTTTTATCATAAACGGGCGTTGGACTTTGTCGAATGCCTTTTCTGCATCAATTGATAAGATCATGTGGTTTTTGTCTTTTGTTTTATTTATATGGTAGATTACATTAATGGTTTTTCTAATATTAAACCAACCTTGCATACCTGGTATAAATCCCACTTGGTTGTGGTGGATTATTTTTTTGATATGTTGTTGAATTCTATTGGCTAGAATTTTGTTGAGGATTTTTGCATCTATGTTCATGAGGGATATAGGTCTATAATTTTCTTTTTTTTGTGGTGTCTTTACCTGGTTTTGGTATCAGGGATATGGTGGCTTCATAGAATGAGTTAGGTAGTATTTCATCATTTTCTATGCTTTGAAATACCTTTAGTAGTAGTGGTATTAACTCTTCTCTGAAAGTTTGGTAGAACTCTGCAGTGAAGCCGTCCAGGCCAGGGCTTTTTTTTGGTTGGGAGTTTTTTGATTACCTTTTCAATCTCTTTTTTTGTTATGAGTCTATTTAGTTGTTCTACTTCTGATTGTGTTAGTTTAGGTAGGTAGTGTTTTTCTAGGAATTCATCCATTTCTTCTAGGTTTGCAAATTTGTTAGAGTACAATTTTTCATAATAATCTGATATGATTCTTTTAATTTCAGCTGGGTCTATTGTGATGTGGCCCATCTCGTCCCTTATTTGGGTTATTTGTTTCCTTTCCTGTATTTCTTTAGTCAGTCTGGCCAATGGTTTATTAATTTCGTTAATTTTTTCAAAGAACCAGCTTTTGACTTTGTTAATTCTTTCAATTGTTTTTCTGTTCTCTATTTCATTTAGTTCAGCTCTAATTTTTATTGTTTTCTTCTGGTGCCTGATGGATTCTTTTGTTGCTCGCTTTCTATTTGTTCAAGTTGTAGGGACAGTTCTCTGATTTTGGCTCTTTCTTCTTTTTGTATGTGTGCATTTATCGATATAAATTGACCTCTGAGCACCTCTTTTGCTGTGTCCCAGAGGTTTTGATAGGAAGTGTTTTCATTCTCATTGCATTCTACGAATTTCTTTATTCCCTCCTTTATGTCTTCTATAACCCAGTCTTTTTTGAGCAGGGTATTGTTCAGTTTCCAAGTATTTGATTTCTTTTCCCTGATTTTTCTGTTATTGATTTCCACTTTTATGACCATATGGTCTGAGAAGATGCTTTGTAATATTTTGATGTTTTGGATTCTGCAAAGGTTTGTTTTATGACCTAATATGTGATCTATTCTAGAGAACGTTCCATGTGCACAGGAAAAAAAAGTATATTTTGTAGCTGTTGGGTGGAGTGTTGTGTATAGGTCTATGAGGTCAAGTTGGTTGATTGTAGCAATTAGGTCTTCCGTGCTTCTGTTGAGCTTCTTACTGGAAGTCCTGCCCTTCTCCGAAAGTGGTGTGTTGAAAAAAAAAGTCTCCTACTATAATTGTGGAGGTGTCTATCTCACTTTTCAGTTCTGTTAAAGTTTGTTTTATGTATCTTGGAGCCCTGTCATTGGGTGCATAAATATTTAATATGGGTATATCTTCCTGTTCAATTGTCCCTTTAATCATTATGTAGTGTCCTTCTTTATCCTTGGTGGTGGACTTAACTTTGAAGTCTATTTTGTCAGAAATTAATATTGCTACTCCTGTTCTTTTTTGATTGTTGTTTGCTTGATATATTTTTTTCCATCCTTTGAGTTTTAGATTGTTTGTGTCTCTAAGTCTAAGGTGTGTCTCTTGTAGGCAGCATATAGATGGATCATGTTTCTTTATCCAGTCTGAGACTCTCTGTCTCTTTACTGGTGCATTTAGTCCATTTACATTCAGTGTAATTATAGATAAGAATGTGTTTAGTGCTGTCATTTTGATGCCTTTTTGTGTGTGTGGTTGACAATTTCATTTTTCCACTTACTTTTTTGTGCTGAGATGTTTTTCTTTGTAAATTGTGTGTTCCTCATTTTCATAGTAGTCGAATTTTTGTTTGCTGAGTCGTTATGTTATTCTTGGTTTTTATTTTGAATTATGGAATTGTTAGACCTCTTTGTGGTTACCTTAATATTTAGCCCTATTTTTCTAAGTAAAAACCTAACTTGTATCATCCTATATCGCCTTGTTTTCCTCTCCATATGGCAGTTCTATGCCTACTTATGGAGCTTTTAAAAATAAAAGTTTTGGATAGATCATACATGATGAGTAGATTTAAGTTCGATACAAGGAACAAATTTCAAATGAAAAACTCTCCCCCAAATGGCACATAAGATGGTGAGTTGGCCAACACTAAAAATGTTCCAAGTGATGCCAGCCAACTGACTGGATTTTGAAAAGGTAATTCCTATGTTGGAACTAGAGCCCTGGTGGCACACTGGTTAAGTATACAGCTGCTAACCAAAATGTTGGCAGTTCGAACCCACCAGCCTGCACTTGGAAACCCTATGGGGCAGTTCTACTCTGTCCTATAGGGTTGCTATGAGTTGGAGTCAACTCAAAGGCAACAGGTTTTTTTTTTTTTTTTAATGTTGTAATTATGTTTAGAAGACAGGACTGATAGCCTAAGAGCTCATGTGATTTACATTTTTTATTCTGTTATTCTAAGGATAGGGTCTAACTGAACACTGTGTGTATGTAGTTAGGCTCCAAATAAATACTTTTGTTAATCCTTAGATATTTTTGTAGTATTTTCATTGTTTTATTCTGCTTTCTGTTTGAATTTTATCCATCTTTCTCAATGTCAAGAGTTTTCAAAATAATAGTAAAATTAAAGCAATCATTTATTAAATGAAGAAAAAAATACTGGTGCTTGGGTTCCACACTGTCAGGGATGGTATTATGTCCCCAAAAAATATGTGTCCACTAGGCCATGATTCTCAGTGGTTTTGCAGTTATGTAATGATGTAGGTTGGCAGTTATATAAAGATGTAGTCATCTTCCATTTTGTGATCTGATGTAATTATGTGTTATTAGTACTAAAACCTCTATGAAAGGGACTAGGGTGGGGTGTAACTTAAGTCACCACCCTTACCCAAGCCAGTGTTTTGCTCAGGTCACATTCTTGTTTGAGTCACACTTTTATCTTGCAAGAGATAAAAGGAGACAGAAGGGAGCAGAGAAGAGGAACATACTACCACCAAGAAAGAAGAGCTTGGAGTGGAGTGCATCCTTCGGACCGGGTCCCTGTGCTGAGAACCTTCTAGACCCATGGGAAGATTGATGTCAAGATAACATAGAGATCTCCAAGGAACACCAGGCTTACAGATGTTGAAAGGAGATAAGGACCTTTGCTGAAAGCTGACAGAGACAGAAAGCCTTCCCCTAGAGCTGGTGCCCTGAATTCAGACTTCTTGCCTCTTAAACTGTGAAAGGATAAATTTCTGTTTGTGAAAGCCATCCACTTGTGGTATTTCTATTGTAAGAGTACTAGATAACTAAGATACACACCAACCAAAACCCAGTTGTCAATATTGACTCATGGTGACCCCATGTATGGCTGAGTAGGACCGTGCTCAACAAGTTTCTCATGACTATATTTTAGAAGTAGATCACTAGACCTTTCTTCCAAAGTGCCTCTGGGTAGATTCAAACTGCCAACATTTTAGTTAGTAGATGAGCACTTAACTGTTTATTCTACCCTCGGGTTCCACAGCAAGGATTCAGATTTAGTTGGTACGGAGTGTGGCCTGGGCATTGGGATGTTTTGAAGCTCCCCAGGTAATTCTATTGTGCAACAAATTTTGAGAACCAGGGAACACTCCTCCCAGGTAACTATAAACAGTCTCTTACAAATGTGCTACTTCCTGAACCAAGCCCCAGGGCGATACACTATAAAGTGCTGTCTTTCTCTCAGGGCCTAGAATTCAACCATCACTCTTAGCTTTGCTCCCAATAACCACTAGGAAGGAGTTAGAACAGTGAGGGTAGGACCCCAGCCACACTAAGGAGGGACTCAGATTGGAACACCAATCTAAGAAACGCTGGTCTCTAATCTGAACACACTAGAAACCTGACACCACCGTAACTCAGAATTCCTCCTTATGAAGGTTGGGAAATGAGCATGGATATCACCCTCATTCACCACAGCCTTGGTAGAGCCTGGGGACTGTGGAATCTTGTGTTCACAAAGCAAACCAAGTTTTCAGCCTCAATATAATTCCTTCCATCTGCTTAAAGTAAGTGGACTTTAGAAATGTAGGTGGGAATTGAATTGAACTTCTCTTGTAAGAAACGGTCAGAGAGAAGACATGGAGACAGGAGGGGCCAAGAGAGGCCACCAAGTTCAGCTGGGCCAAGAAGAGACATTTGGAAGAGGAGACATCTCAAGGGAGGATTTTTTTTTTTAAGTGAAATCCTGGAACCGCCGTGTTCTACAAGCCCCCTTCTTCAGCTCCCCTCTAAAATCTTACATTTTATAATCTTCACTAATGCATTTATACTAGAAGAAGGAGAGGACTTGTTTAGAGGAGCTCAAAGAAGAGGAGAGAGCAGCCAGAGTGAGAGTCATAAAGAAAGGGACACATAGCTTTACAAAAAAATAGGCTTGCCCTAATCTCCACTAAATGCAAACCAAATATTTGAAGACTATTTGCTTGAAAGGGTATCAGGTGATTAGCTTGCTTAGGCACTCACATGTCTCAGCTCTACACTGGGCAGAAAAACAAAAAGAGGAGAGGGAAGGAAGTGACCATCTTAGCAAAAGATTAGCAGCAGTGGTTCTCAAACTTGGTCGTGCATCAGAATCACCTGGAGAGCTGATTAAAACACAGATTGCTGGGCTCCACCCCAGACTTTCTGATTTAATAGATAGGGCCAAGTTCTAGGAAGTTCCCAGGTGATGCTGATGCTGCTAGTCCAAGGACCACACCCTGAGAACCACTGACTTACGGCACTCACACAGAAATTCTTTCTTAGTCTAGGAAAAACTAACAGGTTCTTCGAAATATTGACAGGTTTTATAAGACAGGAGTGTGGTGATTGCTTCTCTGCCTTTTGGCTGAGACAAAGTGTAGACAAGAGTGTGGTGGTTAAATGAATTAGGGAAATGCTGGATTAAAGAAGTTAAGATACTTCTTTGGAGAAATTGACGTAGCTTCTCTACATCTACCTGACTTTGCTCCTTCAGGAAATTCTTGCCTAGGAAAGTGAAATTGCAAACAGTTTCATTGTGCAGAAACTTCCTGAAAATTCACTAATACAAATACTGGATGATTTAATTTACACTCATTAAATACCAATTTCTCAGGAAAAGAGATAGCTTCAAAAGACTGTTTTCCCTTCAAAAGTCACCTGGAAACCTTCACATCACTGTATCCATCAATCCTCAACTATTATGTCACAAACATGACCAATCCTAATCGAGCTCTGTGTCAAAATAGCCACCTCAATCCAGACCCCCAAAACCTCATAAGTATCTTGCCTTTGCTCTACCCCTACCGAGAAGCTACTGAGACTGTCTTGCTAGTAATCTCCCTTACTAAGGTGAGCACTAAAGTAGACTTTGCTTTATCCATAGGCTATTTTGGGGACATTTTGGGGAAGCCAACATTTAACAACCTATTACCTTGACTTCTTATACTGGGTTAAAAATATATTGGGTAAGGTTCCTCTTAATATCTGTCTTATTCACAGCCTAGCACAGTGTCTGGAGAATAGCAGACATTCAATGAATATTATTTGAGTGAAAGAATGAACTTCTTAGAGCCTTTAATATGCTATTGTGCTCTGTAACTTTCCCAAATTTTGTACCACTTTATGGAAGGAGCGTTCCTTAGAACACCCTTTGAGCAAATTTGTCCTAATCTGTTTCAGAAATGCTTTTAAATGGTATGAGAACTGCTGATTACCACTCTGGGCACTAAACTATCAAAAAATTTCAGATTCTGTGATCTCAGAAATGCCTTCCTACTCACAATTACAGGCTTCTTTGGGCAAAACTTGTAAACCAGTGAGTCATACATAAGCCCTGACATTTGGGAAACTCCCTGTAAAGTCTCCTACTATTACCGTAGAACTGTCTATTTCTCTTTTCAATTCTGTTAGAGTTTTTTTTTTAATGTGTATTGGAGCTCCGTGGTTGTGTGCGTAAATATTTATTATGGTTATGTCCTCTTTGTGTATTGACCCTTTAATCATTATATAATGGCCTTCCTTGTCTCTTATAATGGATTCTGACTTAAAGCCTATTTTACCAGAGATTATTATTGCCACTCCTGCTCTCTTTTGATTACTGTTTGCGTGATATATATTTTTTCCATCCTTTGATTTTTAATCTATTTGTGTCTTTGTGTCTAAGATGTATCTCTTGTAGGCAACATATGGACAGGTCATGTTTTTTCATCCAGTCTGCCACTGTCTGTCTGTTGATTGGTGCATTTAAACCCTTTACATTCAGTGTGATTATTGATAGGTACTGAATTTACTCCTGTTTTTTTTTTTTTTTTTTTTTGCATGTGGTGTTAATGGTTTCTTTGTTCCACTTAATTTTCTGTGCTGAGTTCTTTTTGTTTACGGATTTCCTTCTTGTTTCCCTCCTTGTTGTTGATTTTGTATTTGCCAAGTTTTTAAAATTTTCTTCTTTATTTTGTTAAGTAGATTTATTTTCTTTGTGGTTACTCTAAAATTTACCTTTATCATCCTAAATTTAAAACAGGCTACTAAATCTTGATATCACCTTGACTTCCTCTCCACATGGAAGTTCTGCAACTATCCCATTTATTCACCCTTTTTGTTTTGAAATTCTTGTCGTTTACAGATTGACATCTCTGGTTTCCTGTTTTCAGTTTTGCAGCTTCGTTTCATTTTCGAGAATTATTTATCTGGATCGGTATCTGAGAGATACTGTTGTGTGTCTTAATCTCAGGTTGCTGTCTGACATTGTTTGTTCTCTGTCTGAAGGAATCCCTTTAGTATTTCTCATACGGTTGGTCTGGTTTTAACAGATTTCTTTAAATGCTGCTTATCTGGGAACATTCCAGTTTCTCCATCATATTTGAAACACAATTTTGCTGGATATATGACTCTTGGTTGGCAATTCTTTTCTTTCAGGGTTTTATACATGTCATCCCATGGCCTTCTTGCCTGCATGGTTTCCGCTGAGAAATCAGAGCTTGGTCTTACTGGTGCCCCTTTGTAGGTGATGTTTTATTTTTCACAAGCTGCTGTCAGAATTCTTTCTTTGTCTTTGGTTTTGGAAAGTTTGATTATGGTATGTCCTGGTGACTTTCTTTTGCGGTCTTTCCCGTATGGTATTTGTTGAGTTTCTTGGGTGGAAACCTTCTCATCTTTCATGATATTAGGGAACTTCTCTGCAAATAAATCTTCAACAATTCTCTTTGTGCTTTTTTTTTTCCCCCTCCTGTTCTGGAATTTCACATAAGTTATTCCTCTTGATAGTGTCCCACATGACTCTTAGGGTTTCTTGATTTTTTTTCCTCATTGTTCCTCAAACATGATTGCCTTCATTTTCATTAAAAAAAAAAATTTAGACATTTTAAATTTTGATTGCCTGCTATTTTTATTCTGAATGTAATATACATATATTTAATTTTATTTATTTTGTTGTTGTTGAGAATATCTACAGCAAAACATACACCAAATCGACAGTTTCTACATGTACAATTTAGTGACATGGATTACATTCTTTGACTTGTGCAACCATTCTCACTCTCCTTTCCTAAGTTGTTCCTCCCCCATCAATGTAAATTCATTGCCTCCTAAGGTTCCTATGTAATCTTTCAAGCTGCTCTTGTCAGTTTGATCCTACATAGATAGTTTTTAAAAAAGCCTAATGGTCAAGGCAGACATTTTTTACTAGTTAAGCTAAACTACTGTTTGGTTTTAAGATGACTTCAGGGGATATTTTTGTTTTAAGGTTTAATTATCTCAGAGCAATAGTTTCAGGGGTTCATCCAAACTTCACGGCTCTAGAAAGTGTGGAGTGCATGAGAATTTGAAATTCTGTTCTGCTTTTCCCCCAGCCTTACTTAGCAGCTACTTTTTTTTTTTTTTGTCATTTAAATATATCTATCACACCACTTTTGTCAATTTAGCTTTTTACAGGAGTACAACTTATTGAAAGCAATTGTAATTGGCTATGCAACCTTACCTGTAATCAATGTGATATTTCCATCAGCTTTAACCTCCCCTTCCCTTCCTTCCTCCAGCCCCAGGCAACCGCTAATAAACTTGTGTTCTCTATACATTTTCCTTTTCTTATCTTTTTATATAAGTAAGCTCATACAGTATTTGTTCTCTTGCGATTGACTTATTTCACTCAGCATAATGTCTTCCAGCTGTACCCATATTGTAGCATATATCAAGACATTATTTCTCCTACTGGCTGATTAGTTTTCCATTGTATGTAGGTACCACATTTTGCTTATCCATTCATCCGGATAAATGAGGTTGTTTAGGTTGTTTCCACCTTTTGGCTATTATGACTAGTGCTGCAACGAACAAATACAAGTCTCTGTTTGAGTCTCTGCTTTTAAGTCTTTGGGTATATGCCTAGGAGTGGAATTACTGAGTCAAATGGAAGTTCTATTTTTAGTTTTTTGAGGAACCACCACACTGTTTTCCACAATGGCTGTACCATTTTTCATTCCCACCAGCAATGCGGAAGAGTTCCAATTTCCTCACATCTTCACCAACATTTGTTATTTTCTGTTTTTTAATCTTAGCCATCCTAGTGAGAGTGAAATGATATCTCACTTTGGCTTTGATTTGCATTTCTCTAATGGCTAATGACGCTGAGCATCTTTTCGTGTGTTTGGTGGCCATTTGAATGTCCACTTTGGTGAAAAGTCTACTCAAAGTCCTTCGCCCATTTTATTATTGGGTTATTTGTCTTTTTGTTGTAGCTGTTGAAGTTTTATATATATTTTGGTTATTAAGTTTTTATCAGATGTATGGTTTGCAAAGCTATTCTCCCAGTTGGAATCTTATCTTTTCACTTTCCGTGGTAAAGTCTTTTGATGAACAAAAGTTTTTAATTTTTACGAGGTCCCACTTATTTTGTCTTTTGCTGTTTGTACTTTTATTATTGTATTAGATAATCCATTATTGAAAGCTAGCCCTGACAGCATTGCCCCTGCTTTTTCTTCTAAGAATTTTATGGTTTTAGTTTGCACATTTAGGTCCTTAATCCATTTTGAATTTGTTTTTGTGTATGGTGTGAGGCATGGATCCTGTTTCATTTTTCTGCATATGGAAATCCAGTGTTCCCAGCACCATTTATTGAAGAGACTCTTCTTTCCCCATCTAACAGACTTAGCACCCTTGTCAAAAATCAGTTGACCATAGATGTGTGGGTTTATTTCTGGGTTCTCAATTCTATTCCATTGGTTTACGTGTCTATTGTTATTCCAGTATCAGGCTGTTTTGATTACTGTAGCTGTATAGTATGTTTTAAAATCAGAAAGTGTGAGTCCTCCTTTATTCTTCTCTTTTAATATTGTTTTAACTTTTGGGGGCCTCTTGCCATTCTATATAAGTGGACAAGCTGATTCTAAAATTAAAATGGAAACACAAAGCATCTCAGATAGTCAAAACAATTTTGAGAAAGAACAAAGTTGGAGGACGCACATTTCCCAATTTCAAAACTTAGCACAAAGTTACAATAATCAAGACAGAGTGGTACTGGCATAAGGATAGGCATATCGACCAATGGAATATTATTGAGAGTCCAAGAATAAACTAAAAAACCTATGGCTAATTTATTTTTAACGTGGTTGCCAAGGCTATTCAATCAGGAAAAGAACGGAGACAACCGGAAGAAAGGACTGTCAATTTACCTCTGAAAACGAGCCACTGAAAACCCTATGGAACACAGTTCTGTTTTGACACACACGGAGTCGTTATGAGTCAAAGTTGATTCAATGGCAACTGGTTTCGATTTATTAAAACCATTAACTTAAAAAAAAAAAAGCTGTATCATGAAGTCAAAAGATCCTTATATTTACTTACATTCTAAAAAGGCTAGTTAAATGTGAATTTTTGAGGAAGTTTTATTTAAAATGTGAAAAGAATGTGGTCAAATTTTTATTTATATTCTTTGGACCTTGCTTTTTTAAAGATGGGAATAGGGTGAGTTCTAATCCTATCCAAGTACTGTTTTGTAAAAGAGGAAAACAGAGACAGAGAGAGAAAGAACGACTATGTGACAACAGGCGGAAGATGCCATGTGAAGATACATCTACAAGCTAAGAAATGCCAAGAATTGCTGGCAGCCACCAGGAAGCTAGGAGAGGGACATGAAACAGTTCCTCTCTCAGAGCCCTCATAAGGAATCATCAAGGCCAATACCCAGGTTTGTACTTCTAGTCTCCAGCACTGTGAGGGGATGAATTTCTGTTCTTATAAGCAACACAGTTTGTAGTATTTTGTTATGGCAGCCCTAAGAAGTTCTCTTTGGTCAGTCAGCCCTTCAGAAGAGGGAGATTGGTGTTGCTCCCTAAGTTCACCACTTTAGTGGTAGTTCAATATCCTTTTTCACAAAAAGTTCCTAAAACAGTGCATTTGATTGTTGATTTTAGTTTTGAGTTGACTGATTTCATTTTTACTGTTTTCTGAGGTGAAGAAAATGAATCATACTCACCCTAGTACCGATTTGCAACTTTCGACCTTTCATTTTGAATAGGGTAAAATAAGAGATCTAGTTATGTATCACTCAGTTTTATATTACTCAGAGTGCTCAGAAGCATACAAATCCTTTATCTTATGGGCTCTCTTTAGCTTTTGAAAAATGCAAGGGCTTTTAAAAGCATGTAAGTACTGGATACTTTTCATGAAAATAAAGGTATTAAAGACTTTAAGCTTGATTTTTACCTATCAGTATGAATGCATATTCATTTCACTAGGGAGAGAAAGGACCCTCATCAATTCTTGTCCCAACCCAGCTCCTTAGAAGCCATCACAGTTCAGAAAATGTTTATACAGTCAAAGCCACCACCTTGGATTCAGAGGCAAACCATTCTTTGAAACCTACACTGCCTAGTATAGAATGCAAAAAACAACAACGAAAAAACTCCCATTGCCTTTGAGTAGATTCAGACTCATGGCAACACCATGTGTTACAGAGTGGAACTGTGCTCCATGGGGTCTTCTTAGTGTAATCTTTACTGAAGCAGATTACCAGGACTTTCTCCTGCACTGGGTGGGTTTGAACCACCAAACTTTACATTAGTAGCCAATTGTAAACTGCTTGCGCCACCCAGGGACTCATTGCTGAATGCAAGGTAGAAAGTAAAATACCAACAGATAGCTTTGATAAAGCAGATTTCACCCTGTATCAAATCTGACCAGAGATGTTTAAAAAAATACTGGCACAACTGAGCTCGCTGGCTGGTTTGATTATCTATTCCTGCAGAACAAACCACTCTAAAACTTAATGACTTGAAATAATTTATTATTTCTAGGCATCTGTATATACATGTTTGTGTGTGCTACATATACATCCATATATACAATAGAGCACACAGGGGCACGATTATGGAGACTTCATAGATATATCCAAACAACTCATAGGATTGATTTACTGGGTTAAAAGGCCTAGGACCATAGTCTCATGGGACAACTTAGTCAATTAGCACAACATAGCTCATAAAGACAATGTTCTATACCCTAGTTTGCTGAGTAGTACGTCTGGGGTCTTAAAAGCTTGCAAGTGGCCATCTAAGATACAACTATTGGTCTCTACTCATCTGGAGCAGAAGAGAATAAAGGAAACCAATACCCCACATGAACCACAGCCTCTTCGACCTGAGACCAGAAGAACTACATAGTGCTCGGCTACCACTACCAAGTGATGTGAGTAATGTGTTCCCTTAAAAAATCAATTATATGAGACCAAACTGTCAACATTTACCCAAAAGCAAAGATGAGAAGTCAAGCAGGGGAAGGGAAACCAGATCAACGGAGACAGAACAAACAGAATGGAACTAATGAGAATGCTGACGCATTGTGAAAATTGTAACCAATGTCACAGAGCAACTTGCATAAAAATTGTTAAATGGGAACCTAACTAGCTGGGTAAACATTCATCTAAAACACAATAAAATATTTTTTAAAAATTATTTCTCATGATTCTGTGTGTTGGCTGGGGCTCAGCTGAAAGGTTCTTCTGCTGGGAGCTCAGCTGGGGCTGGAATGTCCAAGATGCTTCAGGTCTCTCTTTAGATGCTCTCTCTCTGTCAGTGTGGTTGGACTCCTCACATTATGGCTAGCTTCCAAGAGGGAACATTCCAAGCACGTGAAGTGGATGCTGCAGACCCCTTTGGGCCCATTT
The DNA here is from genome assembly GCF_024166365.1 of Elephas maximus indicus. Lineage (NCBI taxonomy): Eukaryota > Metazoa > Chordata > Mammalia > Proboscidea > Elephantidae > Elephas > Elephas maximus. The sequence continues at coordinate 92,694,364 of NC_064827.1, read as the reverse complement.
TGTGAAGTTACATAGCATCATTTCTGCATATTCTATTGGTCAAAGTTATATGGTCAGACCATTTTTTATGGGGAGGGGAAATGGGCAAAGAATTTCTGGGTACTTTTAATCCACCACACTATCTTTTATTCATTTAGTGACAACTTTTCAATCTAAATCATCCTACACATACTTTTTATTTTCTTCAAGATACAGTTATGCTCCACGCTGAAAACAACTCAGTAGATTAGAGCCGTTTTCTGTGCAGCTGTGTTATTTTGTGTATGGGGCATAAAAAATGGCAGATTTAAATTTGTGTATTTTAAATGTGAAAAAGGAGAAGGAAATATCAGCAATTTTGGAGACAGTCATAATTAAATACGTAATTATTTTTGGTAATGTCTATTTTTTTTTTTTTTTTTGCCACGATAGGCACATAGCAAAGCATCATGAAGTTGACAGAACCCTAGATAGAGGCTCTCACTGAAGCTAAAGAATGGTTCGTTCACTTCACAATCAGTAAATCCTGCCTTAAAAGGGGACATTTCAGTTTAAGGTTTAAAGATTATCTCAGGGCAATAGTTTCAGGAATTTATCTGCCCTCAATAGCTCCAAAAAATCTAGATTCCACTGAGAACTTGAAATTCTGTTCTGCATTTTGTTTTGATCAGGATTCTTCTATAGAATCTTTGATGAAAATTTTCAGTAATGGTAGCTGGGTACCATCCAACTCTTCTGGTCTCATTGCAAAGGAGGCAGTTGTTCAAGGAGGCAACCACTCGCAATTTTCATTTCTTCCTCTGATTCCTGACTCTCTGTCCCCTGCTGCTCCAGGTGAATGGACACCAACTGTACCTTTGATGGCCACTTATAAGCTTTTAAGACATCAGGCAGGTAAGAGGTAGAACAGAAGCACTGAAAAACATCGAACCAAACAATAGCTTAGCTTAATTAGTAAAGTATGTCTGCTTTGAACACTGTACTCTTAAAAGCTATCTATATGGGATCAAATTGACAACAGCAACCGGAATGGTTAGATGAGAAGTTTAGGAGGTAGTGAGTTTATGTTGATGGTGGTGGAATAATTTGGAAAAGGATAGCAAGAATAGTTGCACAAATTGAAAAACGTAATCAATGCCACTGAATTGTACGTGTAGAAATTGTTGAAATAGTGTATTTTTGCTATGTATATTTTCACCAGAAAATTAAGAGAAAAACCCTATTCCCATATGGGATTACGGTCACAGGTATAGGGATTAGGATTTACCACTCATTTTTCTGGGACACAATTCAATCCATAACAGGCCCCAATGTCTGCTAGGCGTCAGCCTACACTGCAGCCTTCCTTACTCGGGCCCTGGACTCCAATGGCCACTGCTCTTCTCTTGTTAATATTTCTTGAGTAAATAAATAAGTGAATGAATGAAAAATAAAAGGGGTGGGAGGAGTTACTGCACACAGGTGGTGAAAACAGGCGATCTCTCCTGGGTGCCAACTGAAAGGATAACCCCGATACCAGCTGTTCCCCCCGCACCCCCCCCAGCACTCTGTCTCTATTGGATTCATAATTGATTGAACAGTCACAGAAAACAGTTATGTTGTTACGGAAACAACAGAACTGCAGAAACAACCTTAATAACAGAGAAGAATATAAACAAAAGATACAAAAAGAAACAAAGATACGCAAAGGGCAATGTTTGGGATTGGTCCCAGCACAGGACCTCCATGTCTAAGAGGAGACTCAGGTTTCAAAGGGGACCTGCTCACCCTTCCCGAAAACCAATGCTCATTCTCACCCATCGGGAAACTTTCAGACAGGAAACCCAATGGTTTGAAGTGGTGGGCTCAGCTATTTGTTGCTCCTCTCACCTTTCAGCCAGGGTTCAGTCTTCACACTCTGTTACCACTGTCTGGGTCTGCTCACAGCCTCTTCCTCTGTTGTCCTTGTAGGTTTACTCCGTCTGGGGGGGCCATAGGGCAGGGCCCCCAGTATCCAAAAAAAGTGCTGGCTCTTCATCTCTTCAGTGACCAGGAAGCCCCAACTGAGCCTCGGTGTTTAGTGTTTTTATCAGTTACCTGGCGGGTCCCCCAGCCAATCTGTGTAAGGGTCAACTACTGGGTGGGGTCTCTCCTGGCAAAGATCAGACTGGGCAGGACCCACTAGCCAATCCCAGTAAAGGTCAACTACTGGGTGGGGTTTTAGAACCCGGACCAAAAGGTCAAATGCAAAGGGATTCTATACCATGCAGATGGAAGGAAATTCACCTTCAAAATCTGATTATTTACTAAGTATTGTGGAAAGAATCCCACACCCTAGAATTTTTTTTTTTTTTAATCTTTCTTTCCAGAAATTTCTAGTATATCCTTTTTGTCTGTAGGAGTCCCTGGGTGGAGTAAGTGGTTAATGTGATTGGCTGCTAATGAAAAGGTTGGAGGTTCTAGTCTACCCAGAGATGCCTAGAAAGAAAGGACTGGTGATCTACCTCCAAAAAATCAGCCGCTGAAAACCCCATGGAGCACAGTTCTGCTCTGACACACATGGAGTTGCCATGAGTTGGCATTAACTTGGTGGCATCTGGTTGGTATTTCTCCTATACTGTCCTTGTACCAAATGTATATAAATTGAACTGAGAAAGGAGTCTGAAGTTTTCCATTGTATAATTCTAGGTTTTCTTTTTCATTCTGCCCTCCTCTTTTTCCTTCTTATCCTTCTTTAATGGAACATAATATTCAAAGAGAGCTCCAAAAACTCATAACTTTTAAAATTACAATAATCTATCAAATACTTTTGTGATTGAGGGAGGAAGTAGAACACAATGGTCATGTCAACCAAGAACCAAATCCGAGTACACGGAGCAGTGAGTACATTTCTACTGAGTACAGAATTCTGCAAAGAGCCCTGGTGGTACAATGGTTAAGATGCTAACCAAAAGGTTGGAGGTTTGAACCCACCTAGCGGTTTAATGGGAGAAAAGATCTGGCGATCTGTTCCCATAAAGATTACAGCTTAGGAAACCCTATGAGGCAGTTCTACTCTGTCACACTGGGTTGCTATGAGTTGGCACACAACAACAACATAGAGTTCTCCTGCCCTAGCACACTGCCTGATGAAAAAAAGGCAACATAATTTCCTAACTTTGATTTTTCATTTGCATTTCTAACATCAAATACCAGTAAAGTAAAAAACAAAGTGATAATATGCCACCTTGTGGACACCTGAGGAATTGAATTCTTTTTTTTCCCCCTGATTTTTTTTTTTTTTTTTAATTATCGTACTTTAGATGAAGGTTTGGAACCCCTGGTGGCGTAGTGGTTAAGTGCTATGGCTGCTAACAAAGAGGTTGGCAGTTCAAATCCACCAGGTGCTCCTTGGAAACTCTATGGGGCAGTTCTACTCTGCTCTATAGGGTCGCTATGACTAGGAATCTACTTGACGGCAGCGGGCTTTGTTTGGTTTGTAGTTTTAGATGAAGGTTTATAGAGCAAACTAGTTTCTTATTAAACAACTAATACACATATTGTTTTGTGACATTGGTTGCCCATCCCAGGACATGTCAACACTCTCCCCTTCTCAACCTTGGGCTCCCCATTACTAGCTTTCTTGTCCCCAACTATCTTCTCATCCTTGCCCCTGGGCTGCTGTGACCCTTTAGTCTTGTTTTGTTTTATGGGCTTGTGTAATCCTTGGCTGAAGGGTGAGCCTCAGGAGTGACTTCACTACTGAGCTATAAGGGTGTCTGACAGCCATATTCTCGGGGTTTCTCCTGTCTCTGTCAGACCAGTAAGTCTGGTCCTTTTTTTGTGTGTGTATGAGTTAGAATTTTTTTTTATGTTTTTCTCCAGCTCTGTCTGGGACCCTCTGTTGTGATCCCTGCCAGAGTAGTCGATGGTGGTAGCTGGGTACCATCTAGTTACGCTGGACTCAGTCTGGTGGAGGCTGTGGTAGTTGTGGTCCATTAGTCCTTTGGACTAATCTTTCCCTTGTGTCTTTGGTTTTCTTCCTTCTCCCTTGCTCCAAATGGGGTGAGACCAGTGGAGTATCTCATATGGCCACTCACAAGCTTTTAAGACCCCAGGTGTTACTCACCAAAGTACAGTATAGAGCATTTTCATTATAAACTGTGTTATGCTAATTGAGCTAGATGTTCCCTGAGACCATGGTCACCACAGCCCTTAGCCCAGTAATTTGGTCCCTCAGGGAGTTTGGATGTGTCTATGGAGCTTACATGACCTTGCCTTGTATGAGTTGTGCTGGATTTCCCAGTATTGTGTGCAGTCTTACCCTTCACCAGAGCTACCACTTATCTATTGTCTATTTAGTGTTTTTTTTTCCCTCCCTCCCCTTTCCTCCCTCATAATTATCAAAGATTATTTCTTTTTGTGTGTAAACCTTTTCAAGAGTTTTTATAGCAGTGGTCTCACACAATATTTCTCCTTTTTGATTGACTTATTTTACTCAGCGTAATGCCCTCCAGATTCATCCATGTTGTGAGATGCTTTGCAGATTCATCATTGTTCTTTTTGGTTGTGTAATATTCCACATATATGTACCATAGTTTATCCATTCATTTGTTGATGGGCACCTAGGTTGTTTCCATCTTTTTGCAATTGTGAACAATGCTGCAATGAACATGGGTGTACATATGTCTATTTGTGTGACGGCTCTTTTTCTCTTGGATATATTCCTAGGAGTGGTGTTGATGGATGCATTTCTAGCTTTTTAAGGAAGGGCCATATTGTTTTCAAAAATGGTTGTACCATTTTGCATTCCCATCAGAAATGCATAAGAGTTCCAGTTTCCCTGCAGCCTCTCCAACATTTGTTATTTTCTCTTTTTTTTGATTCGTGCCAGCGATGTCAGGGTGAGTGGTATCTCATTGTGATTTTGATTTGCATTTCTCTAATGGCTCTTTAGTACTATAGGGTCACTATGAGTTGGAATTGACTCCACGGTGACAGAATTTTTTTTTAACGGCTTTTTAAAGTGCTGAAAAGCAAAGATGCCACCTTGAAGACTAAAGTGTGCCTGACCCAAACCATGATCTTTTCAATAGCATTATATGCATACTAAAGCTCTACAATGAATAAGGAAGACAGAAGAAGAGTTAGTGCTTTTGAATTGTGGTATTGGTGAAGAATATTGAGTATACCATGGGCTGCCAAAAGAACAAAAAAATCTGTCTTGGAAGAAGTACAACCAGAATGCTCCTTAGAAGCAAGGATGGTGAGACTACATCTTACATACTTTGGAGATGTTCTCAGGAGAGATCAGTCCCTAGGGAAGGACATCATGCTTGGTAAAGTACAGGGTCAATGAAAAAGAGGAAGACCCTCAATGAGATGGATTGACACAGAGGCTGCAACAATGGGCTCAAGTATAACAACCGTGGGCATGGTGCAAGACCGGGCAGTGTTTCATGCTGTTGTACATAGGGTCACTGTGAGTCAGAGCTGACTTGACGGCACCTAAGAACAACAACAAATGGCTTGTGATCTCAAGCATTTCCTCATGTATCTGTTGGATGCTCGAATGTCTTCTTTGGTGAAGTGTCCACATCCTTTGCCCATTTTTTAATTGGGTTGTCTTTTTCTTATAGAGGTGTTGTATTTTAGAGATTAGACCTTTGTTGGATTTGTCATAGCAAATTTTTTTCTCCAGTCTGTAAATTCTTTTTACTCTCTTGGTGAAGTCTTTTGATGAGCATAAGTGTTTAATTTTTAGAAGATTCCAGTTATCTAGCTTGTCTTCTGGTGTTTGTGTATTGTTAGTTATGGTTTGTACCCTGTTAATGCTGTGTATTAGGGCCTGTAGTATTGATTCTATTTTTTCTTCTATGATCTTTATAGTTTTTGGATTTATATTTAGGTCTTTGATCCACTTTGAATTAGTTTTTGTGTATAGTGTGATGTATAGTTTGTTTCATTTTTTTGCAGATGGACATCCAGTTTTGCCAGTACCACTTGTTAAACAGACTGTGCTTTCCACATTTGATGGACTTTGGGCCTTTGTCAAAGATCAGACAACCGTAGGTGGATGGATTTACATCTGGGTTCTCAATCCTGTTCCATTGGTCAATGTGTCTGTCGTTGTGCCAGTACCAGGCTGTTTTACCGCCTTAGCTGTATAGTAGATTCTGAGGTCAGGTATTATGAGTCCTCCAACTTTATTCTTCTTCAATAGTGCTTTAGTTATCCAGGGCCTCTTTCCTTTCCATCTAAGGTTGGTGATTAGTTTTCCATCTCTTTAAAGAATGCTGTTAGTACTTGGATTGAGATTGCATTGTATTTGTAAATTGCTTTGAGTAGAATTGACATTTTCACAACGTTAAGTCCATGAGCATGGTATGTTTTTCCATTTGTGTAGGTATCTTTTGGTTTCTTGCAGTAGTGTTTTGTAGTTTTCTTTGTATAGGTCTTTTACATCCCTGGTTAGGTTTATTCCTAAGTATTTTATATTTTAGGGGCTATTATGAATGGTATTGTTTTACTGATTACCTTTTCATTGTTCTCTTTATTGGTGTATAGGAATCCAACTGATTTTTGTATGTTTATCTTGTTACCAGAAACCCTGGTGGAGTAATGGCTGAGAGCTACGGCTGCTAACCAAAAGGTTGGCAGTTCAAATCCACCAAGCGCTCCTTTGAAACTCTTTGGGGCAGTACTACCCTGTCCTATAGGGTTGCTATGAGTCAGAATCAACTCAACGGCAATGGGTTTGGTTTTTTGGTATCTTGTATCCTGCTACTCTACTGAATCTTTCTCTTAGTTCCAGTAGCTTTTTCGTGGAGTCTCTTGGGTTTTCTATGTATAGTATCATATTATCTCCCAATAGGGACTGTTTTACTTCTTCCTTACCAATTTGGATGCCCTTTATTTCTTTTTCTTGCCTTATTGCTCTAGCTAGGACTTTCAGCACAATGTTAAATAGGAGAGGTGATAAAGGGTATTCTTGTCTTGTTCCTATTTTCAAGGGGAATGTTTTTATCCTCTCTCCATTAAGAATAATGTTGCCTGTTGGTTTTGTATGTCGTTGTTGTTATTAGGTGCTGTTGAGTCGATTCCAACTCATAGCAACCCCATGTACCACAGAACAAAACACTGCCTGGTCCCGTACCATCTTTACGATTGTTGTTATGCTTGAGCCCATTGTTGCAACCAATGTGTCAATCCATCTCATTGAGGGTCTTCCTCTTTTTCATTGACCCTGTACTTTACCAAGCATGATATCCTTCTCCAGGGACTGATCCCTCTTGATAACATGCCCAAAGTATGTAAGATGAGGTCTTGCCATTCTTGCTTCTAAGGAGCATTCTGGTTGTACTTCTTCTAAGACAGATTTGTTTGATCTTGTGGCAGTCCATGGTATATTCAATATTCTTTGCCAACACCACAATTCAAAGGCAGCAATTCTTCGGTCTTATTCATTGTCCAGCTTTCACATGCATATGATGTGATTCAAAGTACCATGGCTTGGATCAGGTGACATCTTTGCTTTTCAACACTTTAAAGAGGTCATTTGCAGCAGATTTGCCCAATGAAAAGCATCTTATTTATTTATTTATTTAATTGACCTTCAGATGAAGGTTTACAGAACAAACCAGTCTCTCATCAAACAAGTAGTACACACGCGGTTGTATGACATTGGTTAATAATCCCACAACATGTCAACACTCTTTCTCAGCCTTGGGCTCCCCATTATCAGCTTTCCCATCTCCACCTCTCCCCCCCTCCACCTTCCAGCCCCTGCCCCAGGGCTGGTGCACCCCTTCAGTCTTATTTTGTTCCATGGGCCTGTTCAATCCTTGGCTGAAGGATGAACCTCAGGAGTCGCCTCATTACTGAGCTGAAAGGTTGTTCGGGGGCCATACTCTCAGGGTTTCTCCACTCTCTGTCAGGTCAGAAGTTTGGTCTTTCTTTTTGAGCTAGAATTTTGTTCTATATTTTTCTCCAGCTCTGTCCAGGACCCTCCATTGTAATCCCTGTCAGAGAAGTCAGTGGTGTTAACTGGGCACCATCTCATCGTACTGGACTCTGTCTGGTGGAGACCGTGGTAGATGTGGTCCATTAGTCCTTTGGACTAATCTTTCCCTTGTGTCTTTAGTTTTCTTCATTCTTCCTTGCTCCTGAAGGGGTGAGGCCAGTGGAGTATCCTAGATGGCTGCTCACAGGCTTTTAAGACCCCAGACACTACTCACCAAAGTAGAATGTAGAACATTTTCTTTATAAACTCTGCTATGCCAATTGAGCTAGGTTTTCCCTGAAACTATGGTCCCCGCAGCCCTCAGCCCAGCAATTTGGTCGCTTGGGGAGTTTGGATGTGTGTATGGAGCTACCGTGGCCTTGCCTTGTACATGTTGTGTTGGTTTCCCGGGTATTGTGTACTCTCTTACCCTTCACCAAAGTTTACCACTTATCTTTTGTCTATTAAGTGTTTTTCCATCCTCACCCCTCCCCTCCCTTGTAACCATCAAAAATTGTTTCTTTCAGTATGTAAACCTTTTCATGAGTTTTTACAGTAGTGGTCTCATATAATATTTGTCCTTTTGTGATTGACTTATTTCATTCAGCATAATGTCCTGTGCTGAGTTCCTTTTGTTTGTGGATTTCTTTTTCATTTCTTTTGTTTTTGTAGATTTTGTTTTTCTTGAGACTTTGCGTTTTTCTTCTTTATTTTGATGAGTAGGTTTGTTAACTTTCTTTGTGGTTACCTTGAAATTTACCCTTATTTTCCTAGGTTTGAACCAGTCTATTAGTGCTTGGTACCGCCTTGTCTTCCCCTCCATTAGAGTTCTATACCTATACCATTTATTCCCTCTTTTATTGCTCTGACATTGTTGTCATTTACAGATTAACCTCTCTGTTTCCCTGTTACAATTGTTTTGGTTTTGGATAGTCCTTGAGAGTTCATTTCCTAGGTTGATATCTGGCCGGTACAATGTTGCATCCTAGATTCAGGCTGTGGTCTGATGTTTGTTCTCAGGCGGAAGGACTCCCTCTAATAATTCTTGTACGTTTGGTTTGGTTTTTACATATTCCATTAACTTCTGTTTGTCTGGAAATGTCCTAATTTCACCATCATATTTGAATGAAAGTTTTACAGGATATATTATTCTTGGTTGACAATTTTTTTCTTTCAAAGTTTTATATATGTTGTCCCATTGCCTTCTTGCCTGCATGGTTTCTGCCGCATAATCAGAGCTTAGTCTTATTGTTTCTCCTCCGTACATGACTTTTTTTTCTCAAGCTGCTTACAGGTTTTTTTCTTTGTCTTAGATTTTAGCAAGTGTGATTATGATATGCCTTGGTGTTTTTCTTTTGTGGTCTGTCCTATATGAGGTTTGCTGAGTTTCTTGGATGGTCAGCTTTTCATCATTCATGATATTAGGGAAGTTTTCTGTCAGCAATCCTTCAATGATTCTCACTGTGTTTTCCATTTTCTCTCCCTGTTCTGGGACTCCGAATACTCTCAGATTTTTGCCTTTGATTGTATCCCAAATAATTCTCAGGGTTCTTCATTTTTCTTCATCCTTTTTTTTAATTTTCCCTCAAACAGAGTTGTATCTAAGTGTTGGTCTTCAATTTTGCTGATTCCATCTTCCATTGTTTCAAACCTGCTCTTCAGCCCTTCTATGACACTGTCCATTTCTGAAATCTTGTTGCTTATCTTTTGGATTTCTAATTGTTGTTTCTGAATGATTTCTAATTGTGAATTTATTTTGGCATTTTGTTACTGTATTTCCTGAGTTGTTCCATTTTTTTTTGCTTGTATTTTCCATGAATTTGTCTGCTTTTCCAAAAATTTATCTATTTTTCCTCATTTTTGTCTGCTTTTTGCTTCAACTCTTGGATTGCTCTGAATATTAAACCCAAAACAAATCCAGTGCTATTGAGGCAATTCTGACTCATAGCGACCCTATAGGACAGAGTAGAACTGCCCCATAGAGTTTCCAAGTAGCGCCTGGCAGATCCGAACTGCCAACCCTTTGGTTAGCAGCCATAGCACTTAACCACTATGCCACCAGGGTTTCCACGCTGAATATTAGAGATGTGAATTCCCTGTCAGGTACTTTTAGTGCCTTTTCTTCTACTGGAAGGTCATCTGGTGTTTTCGTTTTTTTTTTTGGATCCCTACTTTTTTTTTTTACTGAACCCATCCAATCCTGCTTTTTAACATGTTTTGATATTGTCTGCTGTCTTTGTGACATTCAGAGCTATTTTCTTCATTTCTTGACTGTAGATTTGTTTCTTTCGTCCTGCTTTGTTTTATTTGATTATGTCTGAGCATGTGGGCTGTGTGTTCTTTGTCATTTGCTTCTCTGTAGTCATGATATTTTTCACCTCCTTGTCCAGTGGGCAGGCCAGTCATTCGGCTAAGGTGCAGAAGGACAGGTCCAGTAGGTGCTCTGTCTCCTTCTGGGAACTTTGTGAAGCTGCTTTCCTGTATTCCCTGTCTGCTGATCTCTGACATGGGTGGGGCAAATCCAAAAGGCCAAGCCACCGCAGCCAGCCAGGAAGCTTGAAGGTAGAGCAGCAGGGAGAGAATGGGGATGGTAAAATGTGTATCACTGGTTACTAGGTGTTCTGTCTCCTACTAGGAGTTCTGAAAAGCTGCTTTCCCGTGCTCCATCTGCTGATCCCCAATTGGAATCCAAAATGACAGATCCATGCTGCCTTAGCTGATGGGGCCTTCAGCAAGTGTCTCTTCTCGCTCTCCGTCCTCTGTCAGTTTCTTATCCATTCGGTGCCTGGCTGAGTTCTCTATTTCTTCATTTGGCACTTCGAGTTCCAGGAATGATGTTTATCTCTGTTTTACTTAGTTTGTCGGGTCACATGTCTTTTGGTTTCTTGACTGCTGCTTCCATGGGTGTTGATTGTGGATCCAAGTAAAATGAAATCCTTGACAACTTCAATCTTTTCTCTGTTTATCATAAGGCTTATTGGCCCAGTTGTGAGGATTTTTGTTTTCCTTATTTTGAGGTGTAATCCATACTGAAGGCTGTAGTCTTTGATCTTTCTCAGTAAGTGCTTCAAGTCCCCTTCAGTTTCAGCAAGCAAGGTTGTGTATCTGCATAATGTAGGTTGTTAATAAGTCTTCCTCCAATCCTGATGCCCATTCTTCTTCATATTGTCCAGTTTCTCAGATTATTTGCTCAGCATACAGATTGAATAGGTATGGTGAAGGGATACAACCTTGACACACACCTTTCCTGACTTTAAACCACTCAGTATCCCCTTGTTCTGTCCAAACAACTGCCTCTTGATCTATGTACAGGTTCCTCATGAGCACAATTAAGTGTTCTTCGCAATGTTATCCATAATTTGTTATGATCTACACAGTCAAATGTCTTTGCTTAGTCAATAAAACACAGGTAAACATCCTTCTGGTATTCTCCGCTTTCAGCCAGGATCCATCTGACATCAGCAGTGATATCCCTGGTTCCACATCCTCTTCTGAATCTGGCCTGAATTTCTGGCAGTTTCTTGTTGATATATTGCTGCAGCCACTTTTGAATGATATTCAGCAAAATTTTACTTGCGTGTGATGTTAACGATATTGTTTGATAATTTCTGCTTTTGGTTGGACCACCTTTCTTGGGAATAGGTATAAATATAAATCTCTTCCAGTCTGTTGGCCAGGTAGCTGTCGTCCAAATTTCCTGGCATAGACAAGTGAGCAGTACAAGCACTCATCCATTTGTTAAAATATCTCAATGGATATTCCTTCAATTCCTGGAGTCTTGTTTTTCACCAATGCCTTCAGTGCAGCTTGGACTTCTTCCTTCAGTACCATCAGTTCCTGATCATAAGCTACCTCTTGAAATGGTTGAACATCAACTCATTCTTTTTGGTATAATGACTCTGTGTGTTCCTTTCATCTTTTGATGCTTCCTGCGTCGTTTAATATTTTTCCCATAGAATCTTTCACTATTGAAACTCGAGGCTTGAATTTTTTCTTCAGTTCTTTCAGCTTGAGAAATGCCGAGTGTGTTCTTCCCTTTTAGTTTTCCATCTCCAGCTCTTTGCACATGTCATGATAATACTTTTCGTCTTCTCAAGCCACTCTTCAAATCTTCAGTTCTTTTACTCTATCATTTCTTCCTTTTGCTTTAGCTGCACAATGTTCAAGAGCACGTTTCAGAGTCTCCTCTGACATCTACCTTGGTCTTTTCTTTCTTTCCTGTCTTTTTAATGACCTCTTGCTTTCTTCATATGTGATGTCCTTGGTGTCATTCCACAGCTCATCTGGTCTTTGGTCATTAGTGTTCAATGCATCAAATCTATTCTTGAGATGGTCTCTAAATTCAGATGGAATACACTCAACGTCGGACTTTTGCTCTCGTGGACTTGCTCTGATTTTCTTCAGTTTCAACTTGAACTTCCATATGAGCAACTGATGGTCTGTTCCACAGTCAGCCCCTGGCCTTCTTCTGACTGATGACATTGAGCTTTTCCATCCTCTCTTTGGACAAATGCAGTTGATTTGATTTCTGTGTCTCCCATCTGGCGAGGTCCATTTGTGTAGTCACTGTTTATGTTGGTGAAGAAAGGTATTTGCAATGAAGAAGTCATTACCAAAACCAAACCCACTGCTGTTGAGTTGATTCCAACTCATAGTGACCCTACAGGACAGAGTAGAACTACGCCATAGAGTTTCCAAGGAGCGCCTGGTGGATTCGAACTGTGGACTTTTTGGTTAGCAACCATAGCACTTAACCACTCCACCACCAGGGTTTCCGAAGAAGTCGTTAGTCTTGCAAAATTCTATCATTTGCTCTCTGGCATTGTTTCTGTCACCAAGGCCATGTTTTCCAACTACCGCGCCTTCTTTCTTTCCAAGTTTCACATTCCAATCACCAGTAATTATCAGTGTCTCCTGATTGCAAGTTCGATCAATTTCAGACTGCAGAAGCTGATAAAAATCTTCAATTTCTTCATCTTTGGCCTTAGGGGTTGGTGTGTAAATTTGAATAGTAGTCGTATTAACTGGTCTTCCTTGTAGGCCTACAGATATTATTCTATCACTGAAAGTGTTGTACTTCAGGATAGATCTTGAAATGTTCTTTCCGATGATGAATACAACACCATTCCTCTTCAAGTTGTCATTTCCAGCATAGTAGACTACATGATTGTCTGATTCAAAATGTCCAATACCGGTCCATTTCAGCTCACTAATGCCTAGGATATCGATGGTTATGCGTTCTATTTAATTTTTGATGTTTCCAATTTTCCTAGATTCATACTTCATACATTCCACGTTCTGATTATTAATGGATGTTTGCAGCTGTTTCTTCTAATTTGGAGTCATGCCACATCAGCAAATGAAAGCCCTGAAAGCTTTACTCCACCCGTGTTGTTAAGGTCGACTCCATTTTGTATAAAACTAAAAAAAACAAAAACAAAAAAACCCAAACCCACTGCTGTCGAGTGGATTCCAACTCAGTGATCCTATAGGACAGAGTAGAACTGCCCGAGTTTCCAAGGAGCACCTGGCAGATTCTAACTACTGACCTCTTGGTTAGCAGCTGTAGCACTTAACCACTATGGCACCAGGGTTTTCCCACTTTGTATAGTTTTCCTTTATTATGTTGAGGAATTTCCCTTCTATACTCATTTTATTGGGAGTTTTTAATCAGGAATGGGTACTAGACTTTGTCAAATGCCTTTTCTGCATCGATTGGTGGGATCATGTGATTCTTTTATTTATGTGATGGATTACATTGATTTTCTAATGTTGAAGCATCCTTGCACTTGGCCGTGGTGTATTATTTTTTTGATATGACGCTAAATTCTGTTGGCTAGAATTCTGCTGAGAATTTTTGCATCTATATTCATGACAAATTGGTCTGTAATTCGTGTGTGTGTGTGTGCGCGCGCGTGCGTGTGGTGTCTGCCTGGTTTTGGTATCATGGTTACACTGACTGCATAGAATGAATTTTGAAGTATTCCTTCCTTTTCTATGTTCTGAAATAGTTTCAGTAGTAGTACTGGTGCAAGTTCTTATCTAAATGTTTGGTGGAATTCTCCAGGAAAGTTATCTGGGGCAGGGCTTTTTTTGTTGTTATTGGAAGTTTTTTTTTTTTTTTTTCATTACCTTTTCAGCCTCTTCTCTTGTTAGAGGTCTGTTCGGATTTTCAACTTCAGTTTCTGTTAGTTTGGGTAGGTAGTATGTTTCTAGAAATTTGTCCATTTCCTCTAGGTTTTCAAATTTGATGGAGTACAGTTTTTCATAGTACTCTGTTATGATCCTTTTTATTTCAGTTCGGTCTGTTGTAATGTCCCCCGTTTCATTTTTTATATGGGTTATTCGCATACTCTTCTGTTTTTATTTTGTCAGTTTGGCCAGTGGTTTGTCAATTTGTTGATTCTTTTAAAGGACCCACTTTTGGTTTTGTTGATTCTTTCTATTGTTTTTCTATTCTCTATTTCATGTATTTCTGCTCTGATCTTTACTATTTCCTCTCTTCTGGTGGCTGTGGGCTTCTTTTGCTGTTCTCCATTTGTTCGAGTTGTGTAGATAATGTTTTGCTTTTGTTCCTTTCTTCTTTTTTGATGTGTGCACCTATTCCTATAAATCGACTTCTGAGCATTCTGTGTCCCAAACGTTTTGGTGTGATGTATTTTCATTCTTGTTTGATTCTAGGAATTTTTTGATTCCATCTTTGATTTCTTCTATTACCCATTGGTTTTTAAGCAGGGTGTTATTCAATTTCCACGTAGCTGATTTTTTTCCTGCTCTCCCTGTTGTTAATTTCTACTTTGATGCTGTTGTGATTGGGGGAGATACATTATATTATCTCAATGTTTTGGATTTTGTTGCTCTGTGGCCTAAGATGTGGTCTATTTTGGAGAATGTTCCATATACACTGGAAAGGAATGTGTACTTTGCAGCTGTTGGGTGGAGCATTCTATACATGTATATGAGATCAAGTTGGTTGGCTGAGGCCTTTAGATCGTCTGTATCTTTGTTAAGTTTCTTTGAAGATGTTCTGTCCTTTATTGAGAATGGTATGTTGAAGTCTCCTACTATTATTGTGGAACTGTCAATTTCTCTTTTCAGTGCTGTTAGAGTTTGTTTTATATATTTTGGTGCCCTGTCTTTGGGTGCATAGATATCTATTATGGTTATGTCTTCATGGTGGATTGTCCCTTTAATCATTATATAATGCTCTTCGTCTTTTATGGCAGATTTTGTTTTAAAGTCTATTTTATCTGAATTTAGTATTGGCACTCTTGCTCTTTTTTGGTAGGTGTTTGCTTGATACTTTTTTTCCATCCTTTAATTTTAATAAATTTATGTCTTTGTTTCTAAGGTGTGTCTCTTGTAGACAGCATATTGATGGGTCTTGTTTTTAACCCATTCAATCACCCTCTCTCTCTTTATGGGTGCATTTAAGCCATATATGCTGTGTGACTTGATAGATGTGAGTTGATTGCTGTCATTTTGTAGCCCTTTTTTCATGGTGCTGACATTTTCTTTGTTAGTCTTACTCCTCTGTGCTGAATTTGTTTGTTTCTTTCATTTTTGTGTTTACTGAGACTATGTTTCTCTTTTTTATTTTGATGAGTAGGTTTATTAACTTTTTTTTTGTGGTTACTGTCATGGATTGAATCGTCTCCCCTAAAAAATGTGTGTATCAGTTTGGTTGGACCACGATTCCTGGTATTGTGTGACTGTCCACCATTTTGTCATCTGATGTGATTTTCCTATGTGTTGTAAATCCTGCCTCTATGATGGTAATGAAGGGGGATGGACGGCAGTTATATTGAAGCAGGACTCAACCTACAAGATTGGATTGTGTTTTGAGCCAATTTCTTTTGGGATATAAAAGAGAGAAGCAAACAGAGAGACAGGGGGACCTCTAACTACCAAGAAAGTAGTGCTGGGAGCAGAATACATCCTTTGGACCTGAGTGGAAAAACTCCTAGTTCAGGGGAATATTGATGAGGACCTTCCTCCAGAGCCGACAGAGAGAGAAAGCCTTCCCCTGGAGTTGGCACCCTGAATTTGGACTTCTAGCCTACTTTACTGTAAGGAAATAAATTTTTCTTTGTTGAAGCCATCTACTTGTGATATTTGTGTTATAGCAGCACTAGATGACTAAGACAAATCCCCAAAACTCATTGCCATGGAGTCGATTCTGACTCATAGTGACCCTATAAGACAGAGAACTGCCCCATAGAGTTTCCAAGGAGCACCTCGTGGATTCAAACTACTGACCTTTTGGTTAGCAGCCATAGCACTTGACCACTGCGCCACAGGGGTTTATGATGACTAGGACAATTACCATGAAATTTATCCCTATCTTCCTAAGTTTCAACCAGTCTTTTATTACTTGATAACACCTTAATTTCCTCTCTATTTGAAAGTTCTATAACTACACCATCTATTTTCTCTTTTATTGTTCTAATGTTGTTGTCATTTACAAATTGACCTCTCTGGTTCCCTGTTGTAATTTTTCAACTTTTATTTTATCCTTGAGAGTTCATTATCGAGGTTGGTATCTGGCTGATGCTGTCTTATGTGCTAGAATCAATTTGTTGTCTATGTTGTTGGTTCTCTAACTGAAGGAGTGCCTTTAATAATTCTTGTAAGTTTGGTTTGGTTTTTACATAGTCTCTTAATTTCTGTTTATCTGGAAATATCCTAATTTCCCTATCATATTTGAGTGAGAGTGTTGCAGGATATATTATTCTTGGTTGGCAGTTTTTTTTCTCTCAGGATTTTATATATGTCATTCCATTGCCTTCTTGTATGCATGGTTTCTTCCAAGTAATCAGAGATTTTATTGTTTCCCCTTTGTATGTGATTTTTTGTTTTTCTTGAGCTGCTCTCAGGATTCTTTCTTTGTCTTTGGTTTTAGTGAGTGTGATTATGATATATCTTGGTGTTTTTCTTTTGGGGGTCTATCCTATACAGGATTCACTGAACTTCTTGGACATCAACTTTTTGTCTTTCATGATATTAGGGAAGTTTTCTGTCCGGAGATCTTTGACGATCCTGTGTTTTTCATTTTCTCCCCCGTTCTGGAACTCTGATCACACAAAATTTTTGCTTTTGATTGTATCCCACATCATTCTCAGGGTTTCTTCATTTTTCTTTGTTCTTTTCTCTGATTTTTCCTCAAACAAAGTGGTATCCAAGGATTTGTCTTTGATTTTGCTGATCCTGTCTTCCATCATTTCAAATTTGCCCCTAAAACCTCTATTGCACTGTGCATTTCTGAAATCTTGTTTATCTTTTGGATTTCTAATTGCTTTTTGTATAATTTCTAGTTGTTTATTTATTTTGACATTTTGTTCCTGTGTTATTTTCCTGAATTCTTCCATTGATTTATCTTTTCCATGATTTTGTTTATTTTCTCCTTATTTTTGTCTGCATTTTCCTTCATCTGTTGAATAATTCTGAATAGTAGAGTTTTGAATTCCCTATCAAGTAGTGCCAGTGCCTTTTCTTCTAGCAGAAGGTCATCTGGTGTTTTATTTTCGTCGCTTTCTGGAGCCATCCTCTCTCTCTCTTTTTTTTTTTTTTTAATATGTTTTGATATTGTCTGCTGTTTCCAGGACATTAAGGAATTATTTTCTTCATTTATTGATTGCGGATTTGATTTTTTTGTCCTGCTTTTTTGTTTTATTTTATTACATCTGGGCAGGTGGGCTGGGTATATTCTTTTGCTGTTTCCTGCTGTGAGCTCTGTGGAGTTGCCTTCCCGTACTCCCTGTTCTCAGTCCTTGGTGGCTGAGGTCCAAGATGGCAAATCTGGGCAGCAGTGAGCTGATATGTCTCCGGCCAAGCGGAAAATGGTGGAGGTCTTGTACAGAGATGAAGGGGGTGGGGGGTGGGAAAGCACGTATCCCTGGTTACTGGTGTTCCATCCCCTTTGGAAGATCTGTGGTTTTGCCTTCCTATACTCCCTGTCTGCAGTCTTTGGTGGCTGAGGTCCAAGATGGCTAATCTAGCCACATTAGCTGGTAGAGGACCTCCACTCTGTAGCTCTCCTTTTCTCTGTTCTCCATCAGTTTCTTATTCCATTTGGTGCTTGATCAAGTTTTTTTCCTTCATTTGGTACTTAGGGTTCCAGGATTGATGTTTGTATTTGTTTTACTTAGTTCTTCGTGTCTTTGCTGCAGAGGGATGGCATGATGTTTCTGTCTTTAGTGCCATGTTGACTCCACCTCTAGAGGAACTGAATTCTTGTAGAGACGTCTGGTGGTAAGGAATCGACATTTTATTTTTATGCCCCCTCCCTCAATTATACAAAAAATAATTGCCTGGTGACGGCACTGGGTTCTGGGTTAGTGCAAAAAAAATAGTGGTTACTCAAATATTTGTGAAATACATGATAAAAATTTTTATTCCTCCTGCTCCTAATTTGGACTCTGCCCTTTTGAAGCAGCACCATGAATGAAGTGCTGCTACCAAATTTTCTAGAAAACCTGATTTCTCAGGTCAGCTGTTGGTCTCCAGGCCTGGCCTGATATTGCGATCTAATATTCCAGGCTATCAGGAGGGATAGTCCCTGGAGAAGGGCATCATGCTTGGTAAAGTAGAGCATCAGCAAAAAAGAGAAAGACCCCAAACAAAATTGATTGACACAGCAGCTGCAACAATGGGCTCAAACATAGCAAGGACTGTGAGGATTGGTGCAGCACTGGGCAGTGCTTCATTCTGCTATTCACGGGGTCACTATGAGTCAGAACCCATTTGATGGTACCTAACGACAACTGCAATCTTCCAGAGATATTATTAATGTTCTGTTTTGATAGAAGATGATGATACTGATAATAACAATAATCGCAATTATCATTTACTGAATTTTTATTACATGCCAGGCAATGTTGTAAGTGCTTTGTTGTTGTAATTAGTTGCTGATGAGTCAATTCTGACTCATGGCACCCACAAATGTTAACAGAGTATAACTGCTCCACAGGATTTTCTTGGCTGTAATCTTAATGAAAGCAGATCTCCAGGCATTTCACTCTGGGTACTGCTAGGTGGGTTCCAACTGCCAACCTTTAGGTTAGTAGTAGAAGGCAAACTGTTTGTGTCATGTAAGGACCTTTATATACAATATAGCATTTAAGTTTCACAGTAACTCGCAATACTATTTATATCCTATTTTAGTGATAAGGACCCGGAAGTTCAGACAAGGTACTCTGCCCAAGGCCACCCAGCTATTAAAATACTAAATGAGGCAAAGCCTGCATTCAAGTACTGATTTATCTAGCTTGAAAGTCCACACTCTTAACCACTGGATATATAAAATGCATCGTAGGAGAGCTCGGCTTGCTCCAGAGCTTCACCAGCACTTTGTAAGAACTTCTATTGGAGTATTGACAGCATAGTGCCGCAATCAGGTTTACCAGTAGGTCTCTCTCTTAGACTGAGCCCCTAAACCTTGTCTTGTCACTGTTGCTCCCCCAAGGACCTTGGACATACTGGGCTCTTTGGTTCATTCTTTCTGCAAATATCATGGAGTGCTTGCCAGGTGCTGTTCTAGTGTAAGGGAAATAAAAGTCGACCACAAAACTTCCTTCGTACCAATACACAGAATATATATAATTTTAATATTGGGTAAACATTGTCAGAATTTTATGCATGCAAGGTAGAAGGAAAGTGGCTGCAAAGTCTGGTTAAAATTTCACATAAATTTAGAAAAAAACAACAAAAAACTTCTCTTTCTTCTTGAGAGAGGAGGATGGGATGCACCTTCTGATTACCTCGTGCATACCTTGTGAGCCACCCCTGACCTAATTCTGCAGGTGTTTACAGGTCTTGGCATAGTGGTTAAGTGCTACAGCTGCTAACCAAAAGGTTGGCAGTTCGAATCCACCAGGTCCTCGATCCTTGGAAACTCTACCAGGCAGTTCTACTCTGACCTATAGGGTCGCTATGAGTCAGAATCCACTCGAGGGCAGGGGGTTTGGTTTTTGGTTTGGGTTTTACAGGTTGTAGGGTCTGAAGAGGAGCCCTGGTGGTGCAGTGGTTATGCACTTGACTGCTAACCGAAAGGTAACTGGTTCAAACCCACCAGCCGTACAGCAGGAGAAAGATTTAGCAGTCTGCTTTCTTAAAGATTACAGCTTTTGAAACTCTATGGGGGCAATTCTACTCAGTACTATAAAGTCACTACGAGTTGGAATCCACTCCAGGCCAACAGCCGTGGTTACTGGGTGGGGTCTGAAGGCCCATAAATTTGCATCGCAAAATTAAGAGTTCAAGCCTTTTTTTCCGGCCTATGCTGTTCTCCAAGTGCCAGGTGGCAAAAATGGTTGAGCTCCACTACTAAAGTGATTGGCAATTGGAACCCACCCAGAGGTGCCTCCAAAGAAACGCATGGTGATCTACTTCCAAAAGGTCACAGTTCTCTACTACACACGGACTCGCCATGAGTCAGAACTGACTCCACTAACAACTGGTTTTATCCTGTTCTCAAGGCGACACCCTAAAGCATGGATAGGCAGCGGACTCCCTCTTCAAAAAAGATTACATCATTGTACCCTTTTACAAGACACTGGGGTTGTAACGTTGTAACGTTATGGAGTCAAACCTGATCCCCTGGAGCTTACATTGTTATAACTTCAGGCCGTGGCCTGGCGGGGAGGAGGGCCATTTCCAGTACAGTGTTCAGGAAAAGCCTCTGTGAAGAGGTGATCTTTGGGCTGGGATGTCGGAGCTTTGTTTCAAGAAGGAATGAGTGATTAACCGTCAACCTCCCGGTTGCCAAGGAACTAAAGAATGACTCACTTTGGCGTCAGGACTGTGATCTAAAGTAGGAAGGGGAATGAAGAGCTAAAGCGGTTGGGAAACGATGCTTCCGCGTCCCGTAAACTGCACCGCGGATGTCCGCCCCGTTTCCGCGCCGCTGGCCGGAAGACCGCAAAGCCGCAGGGCAAGGGCTGGGCTGGCGCACGGACGACGCCTTCTCTGCCGCTGGGGGCGGGGTCACGCCGGGGACGCGGCGGAGGGGGGCTACGGAAGCCGAACTAGCGCAAGCGCACCCGTCCGAAGGGGTGGGCTCGGGACCTCTCACGCGGCCGGCCCGCCCCCGCCGCGCTCCCCGCCCACGCCCGCACATAACTTCCGCCGTCGCCGCTGCTGCACGGGTGGAGACGCAGCTGTTGAGTCGCCCGGCGGCTTCTGTTGGGTCAGCGGCGTGAGGGACCGGCCACCGCGCGTTGTCGGCCCAGCCCGGCTTGTGGTGCGCCCGCCGGGCCGAGCTCGGCCCGTGTCCCCCGGCTGGTCCGGGGGTCCGGGCAGTGCCTCGACGGCGGCTCCTCCGGACGCGCGGTCCGGGCCGCAGCCCGCGCCCCAAGCCGGCGGCGTCATGAGGCACTTGCCGTACTTCTGCCGCGGCCAGGTGGTGCGGGGCTTCGGCCGCGGCTCCAAGCAGCTGGGCATCCCCACAGGTGAGTGCGGGGCGAGTCAGAGCTCCCGGGGCCGGGTCATGTCGGGGGGCCTGGACCCGGGTCGTGGGGCCTCAGGGTGTGCGGGCTTCGGCGACTGCCTTCCCTGTCCCCTGTTCTCGCTTCTGGGAGCGGAGGACCAGTGGTCGGGTTGGGGGAGCACGCCCTGCGCCTGTCCGCCAGCTCCCCGGGGATCAGCGTCGGACACGCAGTAGAGAGGAAGCCGGGGCTCAGCCGCGGGATTCCCCATTCTCGTTTCTTTGTCCAGCGAGGATACAGGGGCCAAACCTAACACGCATTTTGCGGGTTGCGAAACGTAGTGTGCACCAGCATGCTCAAGCCACCTTTAAGGTTTTTTTTTCTTAAAATCCGCTATTATATAGTATCCAAGTGTTAATACAAGTAGAGTTGAATAAGAAGCGTATCCTTTTTTGGTCTGCCTGCATTTGTTTTAGTATTCAAGAATTGACTACAGTTAATTCGTTCTTGGAAATAAAAATGTTCCAAGTCTTGGTCTTTGTCGTTCTGAGGTTGGTACATGCATTACAATCATCTACCTTGAGGCCTTCAGAAAAAGCAAAGCAAAATAGGTTCCACGTCTGCCTCTTGGCATATTAAATCAATCTGCGGACTCAGGCAAGTGTATTTACCAAAGAATCTTCTCAGGTGATTCATAACCTCTTCAGCAAAGATCAGGTCTAAAAACCCACCTGTTTATGTACCTGTTTTCTTACTCTGAGTGCTTTTTTTTTTTTTTTTGGAGAGGTTTAGTAAACACTGTAATCTTATAACCACGGTAATTAGTATATCACTTTCACATTTATAACCTTGCTCTTAAGCTATCAGTGTGAAGAGGGGAAGGAAATCCTAGCCAGAACATGGAAGGGTGGGATTGGTAAACACAGGCAAAGTCAGAGGAAGGTGGTCCACTTAATGATTTAGACTAGCCTTGTGTGTGATTTTTATAAATATTTAATATAAGACTCTTAACACTCAATATTTATTTATTTTGTGTAGCTAATTTTCCTGAACAAGTAGTAGATAATCTCCCAGCTGATGTATCCACTGGCATTTATTATGGTTGGGCCAGTGTTGGAAGTGGAGATGTCCACAAGATGGTGGTGAGCATAGGATGGAACCCCTACTACAAGAATACGAAGAAGTCCATGGTAAGAATTGTATTTTGCCCTGTACCATAACAGACAATGAGATGACTATTTAGAGTTAGTCTTGGGTGCAGTGATGTTTATAACGTATTTCGCGTTAAAAAGCTTGTTTCATAAAATTGAGCTTTCTAGTTAATGCAGTTTGTTCACCATTTAGTTACTTGGTAACCCTGTTAGGGTAGAACTGCTTACTACAGGGATGGTGTTTTCTGATACGATTGCAAGACCATGTTCACACAAGGTGTTTTTGGTTTGGCTTTTTGTTTTTCTTTTTTAATACTGCTTTGCCTTATGTTCTTTTCACAAGACCCACACAGCTTAAGGGTTTTATCTGCTGTTATCAATTCCAACTCATGGCGACTCCATGTGTGCAGAGTAAAACTGATCCATAGGATTTTCAAGCCTGTGACCTTTTGGAAGCAGATCCCCAGGCCTAACTCCAAGGCGCCTGGGGGTGGGTTCCAGCCACCAGCCTTTCAGCTGGTAGTGCTACCAAGGGACTAGATGTGACAGTTTTTTGGTCAGTGGACGTGTGTGTGTGTGTGTGTGTGGCAACAGCAGATTTTGACATTTATCTAAATTCTACTGTCTTTGAAGATAGAAAACCTCAGAGCTAAGTGCCAATAGAAACAATAGAAATGGCATAAAACTACTTAACATTTTGATCAGTATTTTTGAGTATTAAGGATGTGAAAATTATTTGTTGGTGGAGATAAAGAAGAGAATTGATGAAAGAACACAAAATACTTTTCTGTAGAATGAGGGAGGAGAAAGGGAGAGGAGGCTAATCCCATGATCTCTTTTTTATTAACTACTCAAATAACAGGAATATCAACTGTAGAGCCAGTTAAGTAATACCTTGTAAGTCTTTCCATAGTTAAGAGAAACTCAGTTTTCTATTGGTAGGAGGTTCATACCTTTCAGAGTTTTTCTTTTTGCTATTTTTTTTTTTCTATAACACACATTTATGAAGTGCGTATTCAAAACTAGGTTATTGGACTTACTGATTTTAAAATATTCTTAATGTATTCCACGTAGAGTTCCTTTGTTGAACCTATATATTGCAAGTATCTTCTCCCACACTTTGTGGTTCTTTTTTTTTTTTTTACTCTTTCAGTTCTGTCTTTTGTCCAGTTCATCGCTTTTCTGTTATAATGGTTAGTGCTTTTAATCCTTGCCTACTCCAGAGCCATGGAAATATTCATCTGTTTTATTTTAAAAGCTTGATTTACCTTTCTAATCAAATTCATTTTTGAATATGGTATGTGGTTGGAGTCTACAGTGAATTTGGGTATGCTGCACAGACTCAGCCCTCACTTCAGACCAGTTGGCTACAAATTCAGGGATAACCACAGACTCCCTCATGTCTGATGATTTGCTAAAAAGACTCACAGAACTCATGGAAAGCTATTATATGTACGGTCACACTTATTACAGGGAAAGGATACATGAAAACCTACATGGGAAGAGTTGTGTAGGACGAAGTCTAGGGTACTTATGGACATGAAGCCTCCATCCTCAGAGATGTGTTACCCTCCTAGCATCGATTATGGCCATATAGGGAAGCTCTCTAGAGCTTTGATCTCCAAAGTTTTTACTGAGATTCTGTTACATACGCATGGGTGATCGATTCATTGCTTGATCTCCAGCCCCTCGCTCCTCCCTGAGATTGGGCTGATATCACTGACAGCACTTGCCTCCGAGTTCCAACCCTCTTATACCAGCATAGTTGATCTTTCTGGTATGGCCAGCTACCACCCTAAGATTTATGGTGTTGCTGGACCCACCCTGAGTCATTAAAAACCAAACCAAACCCAATACCATCAATTCCGACTCCTAGCGCCACTTTAGGACAGAGTAGAACTGCCCCATAGGGTTTCCAAGGCCGTAATCTTTATGAAAGTAGACTGCTACATCCTTCTGTGACAGAGCAGCTAGTGGGTTCAAACCACCAACCTTTTGGTTAGCTGAGCACTTAACCATTGTGCCACCAGGACACCTTAGGCATTTTATTAGCACCATGCAATTCCATGTTGTAAAAATGGCATGGGAGTGGCGGCTGACCTCCACTAATTTCACAAGGGGGGAAGGAGAATCAAAATCCACATCCTAGGGCTAATTCCTGTGAGGCAGAGGTCAGACATGCCCCCTCTCTCTACCATCTTTACCAATTCTGACATCAGCTGCCCTTCCCACGTGCTCTACTTCACTGCTGGGTTCGATAATTCATTGCAGTGGCCACACAACTTACAGACCGTACTTACAGTTATGGGCCTTATTAGGGAAGTACCAGGTTACAGTTCAGGTTCAGGAACATTCACAATACAGTTCTTCTGTCAGGACAGCCTCTTCACAGCTGTGCCCAGGCACGCCTCTCTCTGACGCTCACCCTCTGCCCTGCTCAGGCAAGTGTTTATAAAGCTTTTTAGCTCTGCTGAGAAGTGCCCAGAGGCACCGCGTTCCGCTAGTAAGCCCCCTGCCTGAAAGCACTCAGCTTTCTCAACTCCATGGGCCAGGAAGCCCACCGAAATGCCTCCTGCCAGTCTCCTGGTTCTGCTGCCTCTGCTGCTACTGTTTCTTGCTGTCTTGCCATCTTTAGTGTTACAGCTGTCTCTCTGTCTCTTGGGCCTAGGCGGGTCTCAGTGCAGGGATCCTAGGTCCAAAGGAAATCGTCTGCTCCAGCTTCTTGTTCCTTGGTGGTGGTGAGATCCTCTCCTTCCTGCCTCTGGGATGGCTCATCTTAAGCCTAGCAGGATGGCAAAACTGACCAGTCCCTTCATAAGGGTTCTATTAACCTTATATGTGTGGTCTCACCCCCAAACAAGTGCTATAAACTTCATTTGCCTTACTGGCAAGGTATCCAATCCCATTTTTGTTGCTAGGTGCTGTCGAGTCAGTTCTGACTCATAGCGACCCTGTGTACAACAGAACTCAGTACTGCCTGGTCCTGTAACATCCTCATAATCATTGTTATGCTTGAGTCCGTTGTTAGCAGCCACTGAGTCAGCCCATCTCATTGAGGGTCTTCGTCTTTTTCACTCATCTTCTACCAATCATGATGTCCTTCATCCAGGAAGTGGTCCCTCCTTCCTTCTAAGGAGCACTGTGGCTGTACTTGTTCCAACACAGATTTGTTCATTATTCTGGCAGTCCATGGTATATTCAGTATTTTTCACTAACACATTCATTCAAAAGTATCAGTTCTTCTGTCTTCCTTATTCATTGTTTAGCTTTTGCATGCATATGAGGCGGTTGAAAACACCATGGCTTGAGTCAGACACACCTTAATCCTCAAAGCGACGTCTTTGCTTTATAACACTTTTAAAGAGGTCTTTTGCAGCAGATTTGTCCAATGCAATGTGTCATTTGATTTCTTGACTCCTGCTTCTGTAGGGTCGCTATGAGTTGGAATCAACTTGACGGCAGCAGGATTGGTTTTTTTGGTTCTGTGGGCATTGAGGAAACCCTGGTGGCATAGTGGTTAAGTGCTGTGGCTCCTAACCAAAAGGCCAGTGGTTCGAATCCACCAGGTGCTCCTTGAAAACTCTATGGTGCAGTTCTACTCTGTCCTGTAGGGTTCCTGTGAGTCCGAATTGACTTGACGGCAACGGTTAGATTAAGTTAATAGGTTATGGGTATTTATTGTGGATCCAAGTAAAATTAATCCTTGACAGCTTCAGTGTTTTCCCTGTTTATCATGATGTTGCTTAGTGGTCCAATTGTGAGGATTTTTGTTTTCTTTATGTTGAGGTGCAGTCCATACTGAAGGCTGTAGTCTTTGATCCTCATCAGTAAGTGCTTCAAGTCCTCTTTGTTTTTAGCAAGGAAGGTTGTGTCATCTGCATAGTACAGTTTGTTAATGAGACCTCCTCCAATCCTGATGCTGCGTTCATCTTCCTGTAGTCCAGCTTTTTGGATTGTTTGTTCAGTTTTTAGATTGAATAGACATGGTGAAAGGAGATAACCCTGATGCACACCTTTCCTGACCTTAAACCACACAGTATCCTCTTGTTCTGTTCGAATGACTGCCTCTTGGTCTATGTACAGGTACCTCATGAGCATAATTACGTGTTTTGGAACTCCCATTCTTTGCAGTGTTATCCATAATTTGTAATGGTCCACACAGTCAAATGCCTTTGCACAGTCAATAAAACACGGGTAATTATCTTTCTGGTGTTCTCTGCTTTCAGCTAAGAGCCATCTGACATCTTCTCTTCAACACCCTGAGCTTAGTATAGTATATAATTTCCGACCCTTATATAAGTGATTTTAGATTTAGTAATCTGGTAAAGTCAAAGCTCTAATGAGGATTATGTTATAAGAAAAGTCCTATCCGTATTTAAATCAGATTTTTAAAATAGACTTCACAAAATCCATAAATCCCATCGCATCATATACAAAGTTTAACATTAGATTACTCGGGGAGAGAACCCATTTTAATCACCTCAGAGGATCCTTGGGTCCTTTACCCAAACAAAAAAAGTTATGAAATACTAGAATGTTTTATTATTTTAAGAGAAAAAAATAAAACCCACCTTAATCTAAAAGTTCTGTTTGAAATTTCCTTTGGTTTTTTTGGTCTGAATCATAGTTTAAGTGCACATGGTGAACTTGCCACTTTAATTAAGAATATAAACTCTTAATTTTTGGATTTAGGTTTTCATGTTTAATTTATTTAAAATAAGACATCATATTTAAGTATAGTTTGCTCTTACTATCTCTGTTATTCTGAGTAACTGTACTCTTAGCTGATTTGAGATAGCTATTTTGGGATCGCTTTATATATTAGATTTTTCCAAAGTCATATGCTTCAAAATATACTTTTAATACCAAATTACGTGTTTCTAAAATGTTTACACTTAAACATCTCCATTTCCAGTGTCACCATCCTAGTCCAAGCTCTGCTGGCTTGTATCTGTGTTTGGTCTCCTACCCTACTTGGACTTTCTGTGTTTTGGATTTCTTCTTTTTGGGATTCTACTACAGGTGCAGATGATGTATCTGAGCTAGATGGGTGTTAGGAGGTCATCTCCCTCTGGCAATGTTTTACTCCAACATGTCTGTACCTGTTTGTCCCATCACTCCTTGATCAGAAACCTGCATTGGCGCTGTTGTCCCTGCATCAGTCTTCAGGTCTGCCTAACCCTCAGAGGTTTCCATAACTTGATGTTTATTAGAGACATGCGGATTCTGAATGGCCTTACAACCTTTTTTTTTCCCTGTAGAACAGCTCACATTTTGCTCATTCCCTCTTTGATGTCTGCTCAACTGTTTCTTCTTGATACATCTTCTGCCTCCTTTGGTAGCTGTCTACTTTTTCTGTAAACAGTAAATCTTACCAGATTTGTTGTATAACATATCACCTCTCTTGATTTTAGTGCTTAAATGTAAGGGCAGGGACAGAAACAGGATTGGTGGAAGAATTTAGGAAAAACTGTGCTTAAAATGTAAGTACATAAGTCTTAAAATTTAGTGAGGGTTGATTGGTTCTTTTAAATTAACTCAGCATAAACACAAAGATCTGAAGTATGTCTTCTCACATTTTAATATTTTCTTCTAACACTTCTTGACTGTAGGAGACTCATATCATACATACTTTCAAAGAAGACTTCTATGGGGAAATCTTAAACGTGGCCATCGTTGGCTACCTGAGACCAGAAAAGAACTTTGATTCTTTGGGTGAGTTCTTGTTCAGATCTGTGTAAAATACTGCTGCAACTAAAGTTACCTCTGCTGCCACTACTACTAATGAAGGCAGAACAGGCGACACCTGAGCGTTTCGGGTGTGCAGGCACTGTTTGAAATGCTTTTCGTGAATTAACTAATTTCATGTTGACAACAGGCATGTGAGGTAGGAATTGTTTTGCCCGTTATGCAGATGAGGACATTGGCACAGAGAGGTTAAGCACTTTGCCCAGGGTCACACACGTAAGTGATGGAGTCCTAGATTCAAACCGAACAGGCTGGCCTCAGCGCCTGAGTTCTTGACCACCCTATGTAATGCTGCTTCTCTCCAGTAGCTTGTGAAGTCTTTATTTCCTTTTCATATTTAACAAGTAGAATTAACACTCTGATGCAGAATGGATGCTTTGGAAATGTCTTAAAGCATGAGAAACAGTCTGTCAGAAAACATTTGAAATAAATGGTATCAGATTTCTATTAGTGTAATGTGAAAGTTTTAATTCTATTGTAGTTTTTTTTTAACAACTGTAAATACAGAGGGGAATAGATCATGAATATTAATTTGTAATTTGCAATGTACATTTTTGCTAATTGCAGGAAGAAAATTAGGCACTTTTTTTGTGTTCCATTGACTTTTGTTTATGTAAGTCAGGAAGAAGGGGTGGAACAAGTATTTCCTGGGCACTCACCTTGTGCCAGAGACACTATCAGCCTGTGAGTTTTTGGGAGAGGCTGAACAATGTAGAAGTTAAAAAGTATATTAGCGGTTTTTCACAATAAAAACCAAACCTTTGTATATATATAGTATATATGTTACATGTAACATATGTTGTGTGCAAATGTTGGGTTGATTCTGATTCATAGTGACCCCATGTGACAGAGTAGAACTGCCCCATAGGGTTTCCTATGCTGTAATCTTTACAGGAGCAGATCACTAGGTCTTGTTTCCCACAGAGCTGCTGGTGGGTTTGAACGCTCGACTTCTTGGCTTATTGCCAAGTGCTTAACCATTGTGCCACCAGGGCTCCTTATAACATAAAGCCCCAAAAATGGGGTTTATAGCAGCAAGTTGAACTTAGTTCATGCTTACTATATATTTTTCAGTTTTGTCTACTCAGTAAGATTTTCACTTTGAGTATTACAGATTTTTCTTAAAGGCAGTTACTGAATTATCTTTCCCTGGAATGTTCTCTCTGCAGAGTCGCTTATTTCAGCAATTCACGGTGATATTGAGGAAGCTAAGAAACGACTAGATTTACCAGAACATTTGAAACTAAAAGAAGACAATTTCTTCCGGGTTCCGAAAAGCAATATACTGAATGGCCACTGCTGAAAAATCATCTTATTTATTCATTCACTCTTTCCTGGTATTTCACTGTTCATAACTCTGCAGTCTCATCTTGGTCATATTTTAAAAATCAAACATTTTCCTACAGCTGTGAATTAGTTTAAATGTTACAATGTAGTGACTATATTATGCTTCAACTGTAAAACCCATCATGCCACAATACTAAAAAGATTCATTTAAAAATCAAGGCTCTTTTTTATGTATTATGTTAATGAAAACTTTCAAATCTTTTCAAAATATGCCACTAGAAAGATCTTATATTCTTATGATGGAAATAAAGTGTATGTTAGTCTGGATGCGAAGGCAGGTAACTAGTTTGAGATGAGAAGGGTAATTCTCCTGGTAAGATACCAGCATATCTGTACGTGTGTGGCACATCCAGCTAAACAGAAAAGGCTTATGGAAGTACATGCATTAAAAACAGAGGTTTGGGAGTTAATTATAAACCTAAGGGGGAAAATCCATACTTTGTATTTTTGATGTATTGTACATTTACATATTTTATTATAGACATTGGAAACTTGGCGACATTTCATTTTAGTCATTTCCTTTATGAGTTCAAAACATTGTGCTCATCCATTTTTTTTATAAACCTGCCTCAGTTCTAACTCAATTCTTGACTCCCTCCTCCTACCATTTGTTGATTGTTTTTTTAAGACAAAGGAAAATGAATGTTTTTCAAATCTATAGGCCTCATTTTTGTGTTGGATAACACTTCTCTCTCCTTTTTAAGAGTAGATATCCTTGTTCAACATTTTTCTTGATTTTGGTCTTTTTTCCGTTAAGTGATTGCCAGTATCAGTTTTTGTCAACTTAGAATATCTTACAGCTGTACACTTGCAAGAGATGGAGTGTGTCTGTAGTGTTTCATCCTTTCACAGTGTGGACAGTGATTACCATGTAGATCTGTACTGCATTTTTTTTTTGGGCAGGGGGACTTCATCTTTAGGTTTCCTCAAGATTTAAATTAACGCATAGCAGTTCGTTTACATGCACCAGTTGCTTAAGGAACACAAAATGGTTGTCCCCCGCCCCCTGGGAAACTAAGAGCCAGTGAAACAATGAAAAATAAAAGGTTATTTATTTTTAATGTAATTGTATGGTCCTCAGCAAATCCAAACTCTGTGCATACACAACTGTAGCAATGTAACTTAATGCCGATCTAAATAGTGCTTGTAGCTGAGGGAAAAGGCATAGATAATAAAGTTTCAGTTAAACTACATCCTATGCATTTTTCCTCCTAACTGTGATTTTTGGGCACTTGAGTCTTGTTCATATTGGCAGAAATTTGAAATCTTTGGATATTTAGGAAGTTAAGATTGCAGATTGTTTGGGGCCACTCAAGTAGTACACTGTGTCATCATTCATCTTAGCACCAGATTTGGGGGGCAGGGGCAGTATGTAGGTGGTAATTTTAAAGGTGATAGCAACTCAGTATAAATCAGTTTCCCCTAAATCAGCATTAATGAATTAGAACTGACTTTAATAAAAATACTTACAAAATGTCTAGAAAAATGTCTTATTCCTGATGTTAGAGCAGGGGGAAACGTCGATAAATTCAGTTGAATTGTGCTTGACTTTATGGTGTATGGATTTGTGGTAAACAAAGCAGTTTATGGCTCTTTTTTTTTATTATTAAAATTTTTAGGAAATGTATAATATTTTGGTTTTGGTAATTTTAAATGTTAGAAATCCAGTACTTGAAAGATGCCTAAATTATGAATGGCGTTATGAAACAAAGTTAAAAACAAACATGTAAAATGTGAAAACAGATTTGTGTGTGTTTTGTTTGACTAGCTTGCTGCTAATCATGTCTTCATAGGTGTGAAAGTTGTTTGCTGTGTTCATTGTCGCCTCGCGTTTTATGAAATAGCCACCGCTTCGAAAATCTTAGTGTGTCATTTAGGGGTCAGGTAATAGTATTGCATTTATACTTTCAAAAGTTTTATATTAAATATTTATTACACAAAATTACAGTAGTAACAATTTGATTAGTCTGAATATTTTCAAGCACTGAAATAAATTTTGACTAAGTGATATATTTTTTTCCCGTGTCAACTTGTATCTTTTACTTTATGTAAGTCCGTAATATGCAGGCTTTATTTATTTTTGTTTATTTATTGTGCTTTAGGTGAAAGTTTACAAATCAAGCCAGTCTCTCATACAAAAAGTTATACAAACCTTGCTGTGTTCTCCTAGCTGCTCCCCCCCGCAATGAGACAGCACACTCCTCTTCTCCACCCTGTATTCCCTGTGTCCACTCAACCAGCTCCAGTACCCCTCTTCCCTTGTCATCTCGCCACCAGACAGGAGTTCCCTACATAATCTCATGTGTCTACTTTGAGCCAAGAAGCTCACTCCTCACCAGTATCATTGTCTATCTTATAGTGCAGTCCAGTCCCTGTCTGGAGAGTTGTTTTCAGGAATGGTTCCAATCTTGGGCTTACAAAGGGTCCGCGGACCATGCATGACCTCTGGGGTCCCTCCAGTCTCAGACCATTAAGCCTAGTCTTTTTATAAGAATTTGAGATCTGCATCCCACAGTTCTGCTCCCTCAGGGATTCTCTGTTGTGTTCCCTATCAGGGCAGTTATTGGTGGTAGCCAGGCACCATCTAGTTCTTCTGGTCTCAGGCTGATGGAGTCTCTGGTTTATGTGACCCTTTCTGTTTCTTGGGCTCATCTTTACCATATGTCTTCGGTGTTCTTCATTCTCCTTTGCTCCAGGTGGGTTGAGACCAATTGATGCATCTTAGATGGCTGTTTGCTAGCATTTAAGACCCCAGACACCTGTCACAAAAGTGGGATGCAGAACATTTTCTTAATACATTTTGTTATACCAGTTGACCTAGACGTCCCCTAAAACCAAGGTCCCCAGACCCGCATCCCTGGTACTCTGGCCTTTGAAGCATTTGGTTGTATTCAGGAAACTTCTTAGCTTTTGGTTTAGTCCAGTTGTGCTGACTTCCCATGTTGTCCATTGTCCTTCCCTTCACCTAAAATAATTCTTGTCTACTATCTAGTTAGTGAATATTCTTCTCCCTCCCTCCCCACCCTCGTAACCATCAAAGAATATTTTCTTCTGTGTTTAAACTTTATCTAAAGTTCTTATAATAGTGGTCTCATACAATATTTGTCCTTTTGCAGCCAACTAATTTTACTCAGCATAATGCCTTCCAGATTCCTGCATGTTATATTTCACAGATTTCATCTTTCTTAATTGTTGCAGAGTATTCCATTGTGTGAATATACCATGATTTATCCATTCATCCATTGACGGGTACTTTGGTTGATTGCATCTTTTTGTTATTGTAAACAGTGCTGCAGTGAACATGGGTGTGCATATATCTGTTTGTGTAAAGACTCTTATTTCTCTAGGATATATTCCAAGGAGTAGAATTGCTGAATCATATGGTAGTTATGTTTCTAGCTTTTTAAGGAAGTGCCAAGTAGATTCCTGAAGTGGTTGTACCATTTTACATTCCCACCGGCAGTGTATGTGTTCCAGTCTCTCCACAGCCTCTCCAACATTTGTTATTTTGTGTTTTTTGAATTAATGCCAGCCTTTTTGTTGGGGTGAGATGGAATCTCATTGTAGTTTTGATTTGCATTTCTCTAATGGCTAATGCCCCCACGTGTCTGTCAGTTTGTTGTACTGTGGGGACTTGTGTGTTGCTGTGATGCTGGAAGCTCTGCCACTGGTATTCAGATGCCAGCAGGGTCACCCATGGAGGACAGATTTCAGCTGAGCTTCCAGACTAAGACAGACTAGGAAGAAGGACCCAGGACCCGACAGTCTACTTCTGAAAAGCATTAGCCAGTGAAAACCTTATGAATAACAGCAGAACATTGTCTGATATAGTGCTGGAAGATGAGCCCCCCAGGTTGGAAGGCACTCAGAAGATGATTGGGGAAGAGTTGCCTCCTCAAAGTAGAGTTGACCTTAATGACGTGGATGGAGTAAAGCTTTCAGGACCTTCATTTGCTGATGTGGCATGACTCAGAATGAGAAGAAACAGCTGCAAACACCCATTAATGATTGGAACCTGGAATGTACAAAGTATGAATCTAGGAAAATTGGAAATCATCAAAAATGAAATGAAACACATAAACATCAATATCCTAGGCATTAGTGAACTGAAATGGACTGGTATTGGCCATTTTGAATTGGACAATCATATAGTCTACTATGCTGGGAATGACAACTCGAAGAGGAATGGTGTTGCATTCATCGTCAAAAAGAACGTGTCAAGATCTATCCTGAAGTACAACGCTGTCAGTGATAGGATAATACCCCTACGCCTACAAGGAAGACTATTATTCAAATTTACGCACCAACCACTAGGGCCAAAGATGAAGAAGTAGAAGATTTTTATCAGCTGCTGCAGTCTGAAATTGATCGAACATGCAATCAAGATGCATTGGTAATTACTGGCGATGGGAATGTGAAAGTTGGAAACGAAGAAGGATCAGTAGTTGGAAAATATAGCCTTGGTGATAGAAACAATGCTGGAGATCAAATGATAGAATTTTGCAAGACCAGTGACTTCTTCATTGCAAATACCTTCTTTCACCAACATAAACGGCGACCATACACATGGACCTTGCCAGATGGAACACACAGAAATCAAATTGACTACATCTGTGGAAAGAGACGATGGGAAAGCTCGATATCATCAATGAGAACAAGGCCAGGGGCCGACTGTGGAACAGCCCA
Organism: Elephas maximus indicus; assembly: GCF_024166365.1. Taxonomy (NCBI): domain Eukaryota; kingdom Metazoa; phylum Chordata; class Mammalia; order Proboscidea; family Elephantidae; genus Elephas; species Elephas maximus. The sequence goes on along the minus strand of NC_064827.1, from coordinate 92,660,069 downwards.
TCAATTGCTCATATGCAAGTTCAAGCTGAAACTGAAGAAAATCAGAGCAAGTCCACCAGAGCCAAAATATGACCTTGAGTATATCCCACTTGGATTTAGAGACCATCTCAAGAGTAGATTTGACACATTGAACACTAGTGGCCGAAGACCAGACGAGTTGTGGAATGACATCAAGGACATCATCCATGAAAAAAGCAAGAGGTCACTGAAGAGACAGGAAAGAAAGAAAAGACCAGGGTGGATGTCAGAGGAAACTCTGAAACTTGCTCTTGAGCATCGAACAGCTAAAGCAAAAGGAAGAATTGATGAAGTAAAAGAACTGAACAGAAAATATCAAAGGGCCTCCTGAGAAGACAAAGTATTATAATGACGTGCAAAGAGCTGGAGATGGAAAACCAAAGGGAAGAACACGCTTGGCGTTTCTCAAGCTGAAAGAACTGAAGAAAAAATTCAAGCCTCGAGTTGCAATAGTGAAGGATTCTGTTGGGAAAATATTAAATGATGCAGGAAGCATCAAAAGAAGATGGGAGGAATACACAGAGTCATTATACCAAAAAGAATTAGTCGATATTCAACCATTTCAAGAGGTGGCATATGATCAGGAACCGATGGTACTGAAGGAAGAAGTCCAAGCTTCTCTGAAGGCATTGCCGAAAAACAAGGCTCCAGGAATTGATGGAATATCAATTGAGATGTTTCAAAAAACAGATGCGGTGCTGGAGGTGCTCACTGATCTATGCCGAGAAATATGGAAGACGGCTTCCTGGCCAACTGATTGGAAGAGGTCCATATTTATGCCTATTCCCAAGAAAGGTGATCCAACCGAATGTGGAAATTATAGAGCAATATCATTAATATCACACGCAAGCAAAATTCTGCTGAAGATCATTCAAAAATGGCTGCAGCAGTATATCGACAGGGAACTGCCAGAAATTCAGGCCGGTTTCAGAGGACCTGGAACCAGGGATATCATTGCTGATGTCAGATGGATCCTGGCTGAAAGCAGAGAATACCAGAAGGATGTTTACCTGTGTTTTATTGATTATGCAAAGGCATTCAACTGTGTGGATCATAACAAACTATGGATAACAGTGCAAAGAATGGGAATTCCAGAACACTTAATTGTGCTCTTAAGGAACCTTTACATAGATCAGGAGGCAGTTGTTCTGACAGAACAAGGGGATAGTGATTGGTTTAAAGTCAGGAAAGGTGTGCGTCAGGGTCGTATTGTTTCACCATACCTATTTAATCTGTGTGCTGAACAAATATTACGAGAAGCTGGACTATATGAAGAAGAACGGGGCGTCAAGATTGGAATAAGACTCATTAACAACCTGCGTTATGCAGAGGACACAACTTTGCTTGCTGAAAGTGAAGAGGACTTGAAGCACTTACTAATGAAGATCAAAGACCACAGCCTTTGGTATGGATTATACCTCAACATAAAAGAAAACAAAAATCCTCACAACTGGACCAATGAGCAACATCGTGATAAACAGAGAAAAGGTTGAAGTTGTCACGGATTTCATTTTACTCGGATCCACAATCAACAGCCATGGAAGCAGCAGTCAGGAAATCAAAAGACGTGTTGCATTGGGCAAATCTGCTTCAAAGGACCTCTTCAAAGTGTTAAAGAGCAAAGATGTCACCCTGAAGACTAAGGTGGGCCTGACCCAAGCCATGGTATTTTCAGTTGCCTCATATGCATGTGAAAGCTGGACAATGAATAAGGAAGACCGAAGAAGAGTTGATGCCTTTGAATTGTGGTGTTGGTGAAGAATATTGAATATACCATGGACTGCCAAAAGAATGAACAAATCTGCCTTAGAAGAAGTACAACCAGAATGCTCCTTAGAAGCAAGGATGGCGAGACTGCATCTTACATACTTTGGACATGTTGTCAGGAGGGATCAGTCCCTGGAGATGGACAACATGCTTGGCAGAGTACAGGGTCAGCAGAAAAGAAGAAGACCCTCAACGAGGTGGATTGACCCAGTGGCTGCAACAATGAGCTCAAGCATAACGATTGTAAGGATGGCTCAGGACTGGGCAGTGTTTCGTTCTGTTGTGCATAGGGTCGCTATGAGTTGGAACCGACACAATGGGACCTAACAACAACAACGACTAAAGATCATGAGTATTTCCTTATGTATCTGCTAGCTACCTGAATGTCTTCTTTGGTGAAGTGCTTGTTCGTATCCTTTGGTGGGCTTTATTTTTAAGCCTAGGAAAGAATAGCTTATAATGATGTTACTTCAAGGTGTGTTAAAGGGCCTAAATATGCCGGATGTAGTTGGAAGAACCTGGTAACTCACAGTGACCTTATGTATAACAGAATGAAACGTTGCTGGTCTTCTGCCACTTTCTTGATTATTGATGTGTTTGAGACCATTTTGTGCCATTGTGTCAATCGATGTCATTGAGGGTTTCCCTCACCTTCGCCGGTCATCCACTTTACCTCCAGTGAACAGTCCCTCCTGATGATGTGTCCAAAGTAGGGGAGTCAAAGTCTCAGGCAATATTCTGTGATCCATAGGGTTTTCATTGGCTAATTTTTGTAAGTAGATTGCCAGGCCTTTCTTCCTAGCCTGTCTCAGTCTGGAAGCTCTGGTGAAATCTGTCCACCGTGGGTGACCCTGCTGGTATATGAAATATCAGTGGCATAGCTTCCAGTATTATAGCAACATGCAAGCCACCACAGCAGGACAAACTGATGGGTGGTGGAGTCATGAGAATTAATGCCCTGCATTTTATAATAGAATACATTTATAGGAGGGATGAGAAGATGGAAAGGTGTAAGAGCAATGATGGAAAGCAATAGCGTGAGAAAGAAATGCTCGTATTCTGTTGGTGTGATAGATATCTAACTGGAAAACACAAGACTCAGCCGTATAACACTTAAAGATTAAGCCGAAAAAACGAAACCCGTGGTCCTGGAGTCGAATCTGACTCATAGTGATCTTATAGGTCAGAGTAGAACTGCCACTTAGGGATTCCAAGGAGTGGTTGGTGAATTTGAACTTTCAGTTAGCAGCTGAGCTCTTAACAACTGCGCCACCAGGGCTCCCACTTAGAGACAGGGAGGTAAATAACAACATGTTGAAATTGGTTGCTCTAAGGAATGGAAAATGAGGTGAGGATGGGAACAAAGAGATTAATATTTCTTAATATGTCTTGTAGAACAATTTGCAGCTTTTAAGTACATGCAGGGGTATTTTTATGAAAATAAAGATTAACCTTTAAAAATTATGTATTTAGAGAGTGACCAAAAAGTTGGGAAACAAGATGAGCTTATTTTTAAACCTGCCCAGTTGCCAATGAGTTGATTCCCACTCATGGTGACCCCGGCTCTGTCAGAACAGAAGTTTTCAATGGCTGGTTTTTCGGCAGTGGATTGCCAGGCCCTTCCCTCTCCTTTCCTTCCTTGCTCCCCTGAGTTCCCTTTTCTCCTCCTTCTCCTCCCTGCTCTTTTAAGGAAGCAGGTATGAGCAGTTGAACTAGGGGGGGAGTGAAGGAGTTAAGTACCCAGGCATCACCTAGAAAATATTTGCAGTCTTTCTTTTTGGAACTAGATTAGAGATGGCACATTGCCTGCCTGCAGGATATTGGACTTAATATAGTTTCTTAAGGTCAGTGCTCTAAACCAGTCCTAGTTCTCTGTGTTAATCAGGACAGAGGGAGAGCAGAGCTGCTGAGGGGCATGTGGGGAAGGAGTGGGTGGGAGTGGGCACAGTAAAGAGCTTCTAGCACACACTCACTCGCTGTCTACAGTAGAGCCTCATTTTAGGAAGGGGTTGGGTTGTGAAGTCAGCAGGCCTGGCCAAAGAGCGGTGATAGAAGTCAAAATTATTCGTGAAAACTTAGCTTTAAATTGCTAAAGCCTGGGCCTTTTGAAACTCAAACCTAAGTTTTAATTCTTTTGTTTCTCTGCATTTTGGCTAAGGCTTCCATATTCTGGGACAGTGGAGACCTTGGTCGAGATTGAACAAACAAAGGTGACTGAGCAAATAAAAGGGTCTTACTTTTCTCTCTAACGTGTTTTGCCAGATGAACCCATGTAGTTGAACTCTCTTAAGTTAAACGCAAGTATTACACAACTGCACTGTAATATCTTTGGTTAGCAGCCGAGCTCATAGCCACTACACCACCAGGGTTCCAGTATCGTCAGTATTTTCCCAAAGCAGACAGGAGCCTCATATATTATTATTTCAGCTAAGAATCTATCCCTTTGGAATCCCAGGTTAATCTCAGGATCACTTTAGGTCTCTCTGAGCCTTCAAAGTACTTTCTAGGGCTGTTTACAGATTTGAGAGTATTTAAATAGATTGACCCAGTGACTGCAATAACGGGCTCAAACATAGCAATGATTGTGAGGGTGGCAGGGTGGCGTAGGACTGGGCGCTGTCCTGTTCTGTTGTACGTAGGGTTGCTATGCTTTGGAACCGACTCCACAGCACCTGACAGCAACAACATTCTTAAAGATTCCCTATCTAGTGCATGGTGTTTGGCAGTCGCCTCATGTGCGTGCAAAAGCTGGACAGTGAATAAGGAAGACCGAAGAAGAATCGATGCCTTTAAATTATGGTATTGGCAAAGAATATTGAATATACTGTGGACTGCCAGAAAAACGAACAAACTGGTCTTAGAAGTACAGCCAGAGTGCTCCTTAGAAGCGAGGATGGCGAGACATTACCTAAAGTACTGTGGACGTTACCAGAAGGTACTGGTACCCGGAGAAGAACATCATGCTTGGTAAAGTAGAGGGTCCGCAAAAAAGAGGAAGACCCTCAACGGGATGGATTGACACGGCGGCTGCAACAGTGCGCTCAAATGTGGCAATAATTGTGAGGATGGTCCAGGACTGGGCAGTATTTTGTTCTGTTGTAAGTAGGGTCACTGTGAGTCGGAACTAACTCAATGGCACCAAACGACAATAACAACATCTAGTATATTATTCCTATCAAATGAAGTTTTTGTTTTTTCCCCAAATCTATCTCCCAAACCCCTCAAAACTCAATACTAACATTCCAAGATTGCCAGTAGATTTCAAAACCAGATTTTCCCCCTGGCCCTCACTCTGAAGAGCCAACCTGAGTTGATCTGTTCTCTGCTATTTGTGTGCGTTGGATTTGAGTACTTTTATGAAGTTTTCTTTTAGAAGATGGTGGGAACGTTAGCTTGTATTCTCTGCCTTTTTGAAAGTGCTGTTTTCTTCATTCCTTTTTAGACGACCTTGCAAAGAGATGGATAATATGAAATATATTATTGCAACAGCTTAACTACATTAACGATATCATGTTCTTTGTAATATTTTACAAGTCAAACATAGGTAAACTAAATGCATGTTGAACATTAAAAAAAAGTGATGTCCCCGTATTTTATTGCAGAGATTGAAGATTTGAGGGAATCCATTGTCTCCATTTGGTCAGCTGACCTGTAGATGTTAGCGATTATAGCAACAGCATCTTCAGTGTACTTTTATTTACATCTGTTATGGATTGAATTGTGCCTCCCCACCCTCCAAAATATGTGTTGGAATCCCTGTGGAAAAGAGCCCTGGTGGTGCAACGGTAAAGTGCTTGGCTGCTAACCGAGAGGCTGGTGGTTTGAACCCCCCCAGCAGCTCTGCAGGAGAAAGACCTGGCTCTCTGCTTCTGCAAAGATTACAGCCTAGAAAACCCTATGGGGCAGTTCTCCTCTGCCACATGGGGTCACTATGAGTTGGAATCGACTCCACAGCACCCAATAACAACATACCTGTGGATGTAATCCTATTTAGGAATAGGGTTTTCTTACATGAGGCCATTATCAGTGTAGGGTGTGTCCTAAACCTCATCACTTCTGAGTATAAGGAGCAGGCTAGACATAGAGACAAGCAAGCCCAAATGGGGTAGATAGATGCCACACTTTGTGAAGATTGCCGAGGAACCTAGGGATGCTGGGAGAGAGCTTCCCCTAAAGCCTGCATACAGACAGCTTTCCCCTAGCGTCAGTGCCCTGAATTCAGACCTCTAGCTTTCTGAACTGTGAGAAAAATTTATCTTCTTTAAAGCCATTCACTTGTGGTATTTCTATTACAGCAGCGCTAGTGGACTAGAACAACTTTATTGCTCCTCACAATAAGTCTGAGACATCTAGCTGGATGTTCTTGTTACCGCATTTCAGATAAACTGAAAGTCAAAGACAAACTCAGACCAACTCAAACTGTGTAGCTAGTAAATTTCAGAGCTGGACTGGAACACAGGTCTTCTGCCTGTTTCACTAGAGAAATACTTCTTCGTAGAAGTAGCATAGCTGTCATGCTCTGAAGTTGTGTAGTCAGAGGCTTGTGACTCTGGGAGCTATGGGTGAGGGGATGACAAGTGAAGACCACCCCCAGGCTCACCTGTTGGCAGCTTTTGTGAGACATGGAAGCTCACTCTTTGCTTGACTTGCCTCTACTAGCCAGAGTGTTCCAGGCGTATGGATCAAGTTACCAAAGGCAGAGATCAGACTTTTAGCAGAGGTAGCGAAATGGCAGAAAGTTTGCAAACACAGAAGCCTTCAACAACTTGACATACTGTAGACAGGAACAAGGTCTCTGAGTTGGAGAAATCAGGAGGTGTCAGGTTCCAGTTCACAGACTGGACAAGGAGACCAATTAATGTCAGGGAAGAGAGTGCTAGGCTTTAGCCCTTACTCCACTCCACTTGGACATTCATCTTTTGTTCCCTGTAGAGTTCTGTTGAACGTGAACGCTCCACAAAGATCATATTCCCTTGTAATCCTTAAACTCTCATTGCTTATTCCAGACTCCAAGCCTTTGTTCACTCTCTTCAATTCCCCACTTATCCACGACCCACCCACCAGTAAGAAGATGTTAAACTAGAATTCTTTTTTTTCTTCATAATGGAAGAGTGGGGCAACAGTAAAATCTTTATAAAAAAAAAAATCCCTCATGTTCTAATACTGTTTTGTTGTTAGTTGCCATCAAGTTGATTCTGACTCATGATAACCCCATATGTAGAGTAGAACCATTCCATAGAGTTTTCAAGGCTGTGACCTTTCAGAAGCAGAAAGCCAGGCCCATGTTCTGAGACAGCTCTGGGTGGGTTTGAACTGCCAGCCTTTCAGCTGGTAGTTGAGTACTAACCATTTGCACCACTGAGGGACTCTGTTCAAATACTAAGTCCTGTAAAATCAGGACATGCTAAGAAATTATGAAACCTGTTCTGTCAGCCTATCACCCATCTCCTATTTAAAAAGGGGCGGAGTTGAAGAGTGGAGGGAGAATTCCTTTGGAGAGAGGTATCGGTACTCTGTATCCCCACAAATGGGTCAATCAGAAAGCTTCACTTGTGTCCCCTTAGGTTGGGGGGTGAAACATAAAAATTGTATGAGAAGCTTTGGTTAGGTTGGTGCCTTAAATAGAGCAGAGAGAGAGGGAGAGATGACTGCTTTCTCTCAAAATTGGGAAGCGGGGTGGTGGTATAATTTTCCTGTGGACCAGGTATGGCTGGATCCATGTTGGAAAGAGATTCCACCCAAGATGGTAGCCTGGAGCAGTGAAGTGACCCAGGAGAGGGGCAGAGGAAGGATTTCCAGAAGTCCAGGTCTGAAGAACCTGTTGGAAGCAGTCTTCTAGGGGAGGCATTGGGTGCCTGGGAGGCATTGCAACTGAAGGATCACAAAAGGGAATACTCAGAGAATCTGCTCCCATGACAGCAAGCTAGATGCTGGCGGCACCAGCTATGTGGGGCTTCGCTCTTTTCCCTAACCTGGGGTTTTTAAACTGTGCATTGTGAAGTCAAGTTACTGTAGTGGATTGTGATCAGCTTTAAAAATAAATAAATAAGATTAAAATGGAATATATCATGTACTTTGATAAGTATTGTTTCCTGAAACTTTTGCTTCCATTTTATATTAAGTGCTGGTGCAAATTTTCTTTCTTATTGGGGGTCACAGTCAAAAAATTTGAAAGTCCTTGTTTTAATTCCTCTCCTTGTGCTTAGTTATGGAGGAATTAGGCAGCTGCCACAGATGGGATTAGGAACAAGGCCCCTGGAGCCAGATTAGTTCTGTGCAAACTCAGGCAAGTTATTTTACCTCTCCTGGCCTAGTGTCTTGGAAACCCTGGTGGTGTAGTGATTAAGTGCTACCGCTGCTAACCAAAGGGCAGCAGTTCGAATCTACCAGGCGCTCCTTGGAAACTCTATGGGGCAGTTCTATTCTGTCCCATAGGGTCGCTATGAGTCGGAATGGACTCGACCGTAATGGTTTGGCTTAGCGCCTTATCCATAAAATAGGGGTAACAGTACTGCCTTCCTCGAAGTGTTGCTATGACAATTCAAAGGATTACAACAGTCCTTGCAAAGTACTTCTAATGGTGCTTGGAAAACAGTACGTGCTCCATAAATGCTGATTACTGTTTTTGTAGTAAGGGCTACTCTTCTCATGGTCAAAGATAACATTGTAACTTTAACACAGCAAATTCTTCCCTAGACTATATGCAGAAAGTCCAGTTTTATTCAGTGGAAGACAATGATTTCTGTAAGCAAATGTGTACTTCGCAAATATTTATGGAGCAACTATTGTGTGCTAGGTACTTTTCTGCGTGCTTGGAGTACCAAGTGGAATAAGGTAACATCCTTGACTTTGAGGAACTCATAGTCTCCCAGAGGAGTCCCTGTGATTTGATCTCCATCACCCCGCTGTGGTGTCGGACGTATTTTAAGTCTCTGAGAAGTCTTTGGAAACCCTGGTGGCATACTGGTTAAGAGCTATGGCTGCTAGCCCAAAGGTCAGCAGTTCGAATCCACCAGGTGCTCCTTGGAAACTATGGGACAGTTCTACTCTGTCCAATAGGGTTGCTATGAGTCAGATCGACTTGACAGCAACAGGTTTTTTTTTTTTTTTGGTTTTAGGAAATAAGTGCGGAATGCTTTTCTATGGAAGGAATTAAGACCTTTCTTTGCTTTACCCAGATGCTGCAAATAAGGAGTATCATTGTTCCTTCATCTTTTCCAGGGCCTTGGAGGTGTGGCAGTGTGTGGTTAATGGAGAGGTAGGAGTCCACCCAGGGGCACCTCAGAAAAAAGACCTGGCGATCTACTTCCAAAAAATCAGCCACTGAAAACCCTGTGGAGTACAGTTCTACTCTGACACACATGGGGTTTGCCGTGAGTCACACATGGGGTTTGCCGTGAGTCACACATGGGGTTTGCCGTGAGTCACACATGGGGTTTGCCGTGAGTCACACATGGGGTTTGCCTTGAGTCACACATGGGGTTTGCCTTGAGTCACACATGGGGTTTGCCGTGAGTCACACATGGGGTTTGCCGTGAGTCACACATGGGGTTTGCCTTGAGTCACACATGGGGTTTGCCGTGAGTCACACATGGGGTTTGCCGTGAGTCAGGGTTGACTACAGCAAGAGGAAAGAACAGCAGCCTAGGAGACTCTGTGTAAATCCCATACATAGACTTCCCAAAAGTCTATGCTTAAAGGAAGATGAATTCGCTCATGTACACACCCTCTGGCATTTATTTCGTAGTGTTTTTTGAAGAGTTTTCAGGAAAGGCATGAGAAAGGAAACAGGTGGCTCCTAATGATGGACGCCTTACAGTTTCTTTACTGCTAGGAGTTGCTATAAGCTACCAGTTAAAAAAAAGGGGGGGGGGGCGGGGGACGTGATGCATCCTCCCGAGTCACTCATTGAAGTGGCCTCCTCCCAGGGAGGGATTATCCAATAGGCGAGGTAAGCACAGTGCTTACCTTGCTTACCAGATCATCTAAGTGAGGAATTTCACTACATAAAATATTCTGCTTCTTGGAATGGCTGGCATCTGTCTGTCTCCCCAACCCCACAGCACCTTCCTACAGAACCAAAGCCTCTTTTCAAATTTACTGTCCCTAATGGAGCCTGAATCGACTGGAGGGCACTGGGTTTTTTTTTTAATGGGCGAATAAGCCAGTGAGCAAGGTAAACACAGGTTTACCTTGTTTATTGGGTAATCTTCCCCTGCATTCCAATACCTCCCAATCCCTCAGCTCTGTAAACAGAGCTCTGAGGTCACAGCTGGAGGGAGGTAAGGCCAGAGGTCTGGCCTGGTGAGCATGGAGAGCCTTTTCTCCCACCCCCCGCCCTTCGAAGCTCTGCAAGAACTCCCAAGCAGGTCATATATGTGAGTAACACATTGACAGATTTCTTGTTTGTTTAGCATAGAGGCAGTGGACACCAGAAAAGACTGACATAGAGACAGTGTAAAGCTGTTCTCACCCCATTGCCTTGGAAGGCGTATATTGCTACACTTAGATGTGTGTGTAGGTTTTTTCTAAACGGACCAAAACCAGTTGCTGTCAAGTTGATTTCGACTCATGGGAACCCCATGTGTTTCAGAGTAGAGCTGCTCTATAGAGTTTTCAATGGCTGTGATCTTTTGGAAGTAGATCAAAGAGACCAACAACTACCATTACAAATAGCAACAGTAAAAGTTTACACTCCAATTGTTATGCATGTTTAAACCCCAGTGCCATCGAGTTTACAAGTTTATAAAACACGAAGCACAGCCATATACATTATCTCAAATGACTTGGCCACATAGAGCCAAGATGCAGATGTCCTGAACTTGACCAGCTCTCTTCCAATTTTATGTCTAAAAAGAAATTCTTTCTCTTCCATATCAAACCATCTACATCAGTGTTTTCCTTGTATCTATATGTTTTATGGATTTTAAAGAACTCTTCTGTTTCCCCCAATTAGTATCTAAATTCCTTGATGCACTTAGGGTCGGAGGTAGATACAGTAGTAGATGCATTTTGCAAGCCTAACATTGCTCTGAATATATTGCCATCAGGCTCGGTTTCACGGGCGTGCATCCTGTCCAGTCACACAGGGTCCCACACTTGGTTCAATGTTTTACTGCCGCCATCTTTAAACTCTTAATCATTTATATATTGGGGCCCACAAATTAGGTAGCCTGTCATGAAGGAGCTGGTTAGTTTTCTGGGAAAACGAGTCCAGATGATTGGCCTTAGAATATTGTTTGATTTCTCCCAGTTTCCACGGTATGAGTTGGCATCCTTGCCTAGGATAGATGGCAGGTGGACACGGAAATGATAATGTTGGGGTAGCAGCTTACAACAGACATGCACATGCATTATCTCTAATCATCACAAGCAAGGGTCAGGAGACGAGCCTATTTAAAGCCATCAGAAATCCATCTATATGGGATAAAATTGATTTGACAGCAAAGAGCAAAGAGCTCTTTAAAAGAGAAAATCAACAGAACAACAGGAGAGAAATTATCCAGATGTTATATAGCTGCAAAGGAAGTACAGTGGCCAAAAAGGACTCATCATGGAGTTTGGCCAAAGGAATACTGGGGAATAAAAATTCCAACTCCAGGCCAAGTTCTTGGAGCATCCTGAAGCTTCAGTCACAAAGATCCTTCCTGATGCCTCACAGCCCAGGGATGTGTCTCACTAAATCTTGCTGAAAGCTCCTTTGTCAGGATTCTACCTTTGTCTAGTCACTTGCAGATTAACAATTGGATTTGATTTCTGTGTCTCTTTGTTCCAGACAAAGATCAATACTGAAAACACTGCTCAAGTTGCCTTTATAAGCTGGTTGGCCTTTGACTTGGACTCTGGAGTCCAGACTAAATACAACCTTTTAATAACCTGGTACCACCCAGCCTATGGTTTTTAACTTGCTTCCACTCAATTGGCTGACCTTCTGATCGCCTGTCCCTGCCGGCCCCTATAATGCAGATCCAGGTCTAATATGACATCTAAAGTCCTGGCTACTTTACCCTCACCATAAAGGGTCAACTGGCTGGATTCAAGTGGAGGAACATGACAAGCTTCAATTCCCAGCCATCTGGGAGTAGGAAAGAAGGCAAAGAGAACATTTTTACGGTTTTTCACCTCTGTAGTTTAGACACCATCACCCATCTGTCAGTTTGTCGTACTGTAGTGGCTTGTGTATTGCTGAAAGCTATAGCACTGGCATTTTAAATACCAGTGGGGCCGCCTATGGTGGACTGGTTTCAGTGGAGCACCAGACTAAGACAGACTAGGAAGAAAGTCCTGGCAATGTACTTCAGAAAATTAGCCAATGAAAATTAGCCCTATGAATCACGACAGAATATTCCCTAATGTATTGCTGGAAGATGAGTTCCCCAGTTTACTCAGACTACACAGTGGCCGAAACAATAGACCCGAGCATACCAGTGATTGTGGAGATGGCGCAGCACCGGGCAGTGCTTCATTTTGTTGTACATGGGGTTGCCGTGAGTTGGAGCCAGCTTGACGGCAACCAAAAACAACAGTTCAGAAAGGTCCATTTTTCTGACTCTGTTCCCAGCGTACTTTTCAAGTCCTGTACCTTAAGAATTTCTTTATGCGGAAAGTAGGAACAGATCTAGAGAAACAGTGAATCTTTATTCTCTATCTTCCAATGTTCTCGGCACGTTTTTAAGATTACTTGTAACATTCTAGTCAAACTCTAACATTTGAGTTTTTCAAGACTTGACATGTAGAGTTTTTCGAGACTTGACACGTAGAGTTTTTTGAGACTTGACATGTAGAAGCATGAATTTTTTTTTTTTTGAACTTTAGATGAAGGTTTACAGAACAAACTAGTTTCTCATTAAAGAGTTAGTATACATACTGTTTTATGACATTGGTTAACAACCCCACGACATGTCAACACTCTCCCTTCTCAACCTTGGGTTCCCTAGAAGCATGAATTTTTCTTGGACGGTCAAGGTATAAATAGGATTTCTAGTAAGAAACTATTGATATGGAGTGGAGTATGGTTGGTTTTTAGAGTGAAAAGCTGTGGGGAGGTAGATAAACAGATAAACAGATTTCAGTACAGGTCAAGCAAATGGCCAGTGTATTTATTGAACTTAAGGCCCTTTGACCAAAACTTTTTATCCTTTTAGCAGAAAAATGAGTTTTATTCTCTCCTTGTTGTTTTGGAGCAAATCATTGTTTAGGCTTTTGCGAGAATGGTCTCCTGTTTCTCTATATCTGCTGAGATATCAAGTAGCGAAAATCCAGTTAATAATCTGTTTATCTAGAACCACTCATTAGAGTGTATTTCCTTTGTTGGAGAAAAAGGAAAGGCTTTGTTAGCAAGTGCTCAGTGGGTGTGTCTTCTGTTCCAGGTTAAGTTTGTAGAGCAAGTAAAGTCTACTTTTCTCTCCCTTGTGTGATCTTGTGTAACAAAACTTTTAAAAAATAGTTGGTTTGTGGATGGAGCGTATTAGCAAGCTAACACTGATACAGAAATGATATGTGGGGGTCTGGATACAAGGCCCATTGCATATGTAATCTGTTTTGATCCTCACAGCAACCTTGGAGGTCTAGAATTCAAGTTTTCCATACTTAGCAGATAATCAGGGAAGTTCAGTAACTGGCCTAAGATTTCACACCAAAAAAAGGTCAGAACTGAAATTCTACCCCAGGAGTCTTCAACCCCTAACCTTATGGTATTTCCATTATACTGTACCATCTTTATAGAAACACACAGGAATGGTGCATGCACGTAATCATGGCATCGCCCACCAAGATTTAAAAAAAGAAAAGAGTGTCATGCTTTGAATAGTTTATGAATGTAATAAAAACCAAAACCCATTGCCATCGAGTCGATTTCAGACTCATAGCAACCCTTTAGGGCAGGGTAGAACTGCCCCATAGAGTTTCCAAGGAGCGCTTGGTGGATTCCAACTGGTGACCTTTTGGTTCGCAGTGAGATGTAATTATTCTAACTGAAGCAAGGGCGTAGTTCCTCAAGTTAGCACGGATGGACCAGTGTAGGCCAATCTTTTGACACTGGTAGAGCTTTTCTTCTTTTTTTCATGGGTGGCTTGGGAAACAAGAGCACAAAAAGGAGAAAATGATATGGGAAGTGGCTTTTTTTTTTCTCCTAGTTACTGTCGAGTCGATTCCAACTCATGGCGACCCCATGTATGTCTGAGTAAACTGTTTTCCATAGGATTTTCAGTGACTGATTTTTCAAAAGTAGATCACTAGACTTTTCTTCTGAGGTGCCTCTGGGTAAGGCTTGACTCTCCAAACTTTTGGTTAGCAGCTGAGTGCGTTAACTGTTTGCACCACACAAGGACTCTAAGGAGGAAGCAGAGTCCACTAAAGACACTATCAACTTGCTGCTTTTGCCTGACTGTACTAACTCAGAGGAGCCCAAGTTAGCCCAGAGACTAAAGTCCTTTATCAGATTTAATTGAAATTTACCACAATTTCAAGTTCTTGTGAAAAGTGTCATTTTATTGACCATGGGAAAGTCTAGCTAGGGACTTGCCTTCCATTCCTGCTGAGTTCTGAAAATCTTTTTTTATTCTCCTTAACATTTCCCTGAACTTTTTTTTCCTTTTTTTCCTAAGATTCTCACCTTCTTTTGTGTTCCAATGGTTTACTGTACTGTTTTCCAGAATTATAACATCACTCACATTCTCCCTCATGTCAGAGTTATTTGTACACATATTCTTTTTCCACCTCACCGTTAAGCTTTTTGGGAACAGTTAATACGTCTTGTTTATCTTGGCTTTCTACAATTAAACTTGCATCCACATAGCTTTTTGTTGTTTTATTGCAGAAATACCCTTGAAATGGTAGTGCACACAAACTTCTACGTAACTATTTTATGTAAGTATTATAGCATACTTGATATAGCCTTTATAAATGTGCTTTTAAACTATGTTAAGTACTTTTAAATTATAAATAAACAGAAATGGACCAGACTGTGTTTCATTCTGTTATGTATAGTGTCGCTGTGAGTTGGAACGGACTTGATGGCACCTAACAACAACAACAAAAAGAAATAAACTTTTTTTTTCTGTGACAGCTTTGGTTCTGTTTATGATATTTTTTAATGTGAAATTAGTGAATTCAAATAGAACAAACATTTAAAAGACTCTTGATGCATTTTGTTAAATTGATTTCCAAAAGCTTTATTGGCTATGGTAGGTGACCACCACCGCCCATGGCCATCAAGTCAGACTCATAGCAAACCTATAGGGCAGGGTAGAACTGCCGCAAAGGGTTTCCAAGGAGCACCTAGTGGATCTGAACTTCCGACCTTTTGCTTAGCAGCCATGGCTCTTAACCACTACGCCACCAGCGATTCCAAGAGTTTTATTGGCTGTGGTAGGTAGAATCCTAAAATAGACTCCCAAGGTTTTTTCAC
The DNA here is from genome assembly GCF_024166365.1 of Elephas maximus indicus. NCBI lineage: Eukaryota > Metazoa > Chordata > Mammalia > Proboscidea > Elephantidae > Elephas > Elephas maximus. Next base: position 92,644,876 of record NC_064827.1, on the reverse strand, counting down.
CTTAACTCCCAAGACTAGGAATATGATGAGATACCTTGCCTGTGGTTATGTTACATTATAGCAGAAGGAGACTATTTTAGTTGGACTAATCTAATCACTCAAGCCCTTGAAAAGCAAAGAAGTTTCTCTAGCAAGTGGCAGAAGGGAAAGTCAGAAAGATTTTGTTATGGATTGAATTGTGTCCCCCAAAAATATGTGCTGTAAATTCTAACCTCTATGCCTGTGGTTATAATACAATTTGGGAATGGGTTGTCTCTGTTATTTTAATGAGGCAGGATTAATGTAGGGTATGTCTTGAGTCAATCTCTTTTTAGATATTAAAGAGATTAAACAAGCAAGGGAGAGAAGCAGTGATGGGGCAAGATAGATGCCAAGACACAAAGAAATCACCAAGGAAGCAGGAAACAAGCAGAAGAGCAAGGACCTTCCTCCAGAGCTGACAGAGAAAGCCTTCCCCTAGAGCTGGCACCCTGAATTTGGACTTTAAACCTCCGAAAGTGTGAGAAAATAAATTTCTGTTTGTTAAGGCCACCCACTTGTGGTTATTTCTGTTATAGCAGCACTAGGTAACTAAGACACATGTAAGCATCAGAAGTGTTTCAGTGCACTAGTTAGTGGCTTTGAAGAAGGAGGGGGCATATGCAAGGGGAACAAAGCTGCCTCCAGGAGCTGAGAGTGACAACCTGGGCGACAGCCAGAGAAAAAACAGGGACCACAGTCCTTTAGCCTCCCCCAGAGCCTCCAGATGAGAACCCAGTTGGGGATGGGAAGAGTAGAAGAAATAAGGGTTGTTGAGCCGTTGAAACAGACTGTGTGTTTGAAAATTAATGACTCTGGGCAATTATAGACAAAGAAACTAAGATCTCCCTGCAAATAATATTTAGCATTGTCATCATAAACCATTCAGACAGAAAGGATGACCCATTGTGATACATAAATGTAGAAGTTGTGGGCCTAGGGATTACATATAACCAGGACAATGAATGGCGCAAACCTGTTTTTTGTTTTTTGCTTGGGGACACACATCTGCCTCACTCTTAGTCCATGTGGTTCTGGTGCACGTGACATTGTCTCCAGCTCCAAGGGTGGAATGTGATACAGATCCAGTCTATCAGTCTTGACTTCCTCTGGCTAACACGATTGGTTCAGAGATGATCTGCGATCCTTTCTAAGTCAATGAAATACCACAAAAATTTATCCTAGATGTGAGTCAGAGGCAGGGCCATTTCTTACTGACTGCGGACCCAAGAGAATACACGGGCAGCATTGCTGGCAGCCACCTTACCAACGTGAAGGTCAACCTCACCTGAGAATGGAGCCAACATAGCAAAAGATAAAAATGAGAGATGGGGATAAGCCAGTATCTGGTACCGTGGCTTGAGCTCTAATTTCAACTGTACCTGATTCCTGCCCTAACTCAAATGGGTCGATAAATTCCTTTTGTGTCTAAGCCAGTTAAGATTGAATTTTCTATCATTTATTACTAAAAGTAGCTTAAACAGCACAGCAGAATTTGTATCAGCTTCAGAACCACACTCCTAGACATCATTGGAGGGAGGTGTCCCTGATAACAATAACTTAATCAGCAGGGAGGTGAACCTCCCAACCTCAGGTTCGCTTTGCTTTTGTATTATTTATAATTCTCTGTTCTACAAAAGTATGTTTGCTTCATTTAACTGTTTAATAGGCCTTATATCATTTCCCTTGCAGACTGGGATTGGTTCTTACAATGAGCACTTTTGTTAGAGTGTCTGGCATTCTTGTCAGGCTATCCTGCCTTGTCCTCTTCTTCCTTGATAATGGAAAACACTTGTATTCAGGGTGGCAAAGGCTCACAAGGACAGTCATGATTGCTCTAAGCCTGTCATGCAGATCTTATTACCTCTTAGCAGATATTTACTAGCCTTCCTTACAGGGATAGCCACGGGACCTAGCTCTGGCATCTACGCTTATCTCAGAAGGCTCACGTATGCAATTGCTTTTATTGCTGCAGTCACTCAACAAACATTTGTCTATGTATTGTGTAGTGTGCTGGGCACTGGGATCACAGAGGCAAACAGAACAGACCTAATACCTCTCTATCTTTCTTAACCATCATGACTTGTTCTGTTTGTTTGCCTGTGTTTGAAAATAATGCACCCAGGAAACTCCTAAAGCATAACTGTTGTTGTTGTTGGGTGCCATCGAGCCAATTCTGACTCCCAGTGACCCCATGTCATAGAGTAGAACTGCCCTATAAGGTTTCCTTGGCTGTAATCTTTATGGGAGCAGATTGCCAGGTTTTTCTTCTGTGGAGCTGCTGGGTAGGCTCGAGCCGCCAACTTTTCCGTTAGCAGCCAAGCACTTAACTGTTTGCGCCACGAAGCCTTCTTCTAAAGCATAATACTAGGCATATAAAAGGTGCTCAGCAACAGTTTTTTTTAATAAGTAAGTCCCCATAGCATTATCTGGTCTTGATTTCATTTTATTTCCAATTTAAAAGTTACTTTCTGTGAACTGGAAACTCCTCAGCTCTTACCCAGCTTCTTGGTGCATTTCCAGTCCACAAAGATTCTCTTAATATTTCCAAGGCGTTTTCAAACAGAAAACCAAAAAAAGGACTTTGTTTTACAACTACATATTTATCTATTTAAACAGCTGTTAACATAGTATTCAAAAGGAGTCTGAGCATAATGTGATATGACTACGGACAAAGAAGGGAGGAGGCCAAACCTTACCAGCACACACCATGAGCCTTCTTTTCATTGCAGGTCACATACAGTAACAAAAGCACAATTCTTCTTAATATTCAAGGTCATCTCTACCTCTTTCAACCTTTAACTGTGTATCAAAACACAGATTTTTCTTGGAGAACAATTTCCAGGCTATAGATAGGAATGTCAAACAGTCTATGAGAGCATTAGAATTATCAAGGAAAATGAACAAGACAGTATAAACAACATTATTTGTTTCCATAGGCTACATTCTGTAAATACACAGCAAGAGATGAGAAATTCTTCCATTTCTATGATGACTCTCTTACATGTCTTCTTATATATTTCCAAGGATTGAAAAGGAATCATGAGGGCTTCGAATAGATTTTGAAGAGATGATTTTAAATGGAAACCTGTCATATGTATGATAGTTATATGATTTTTATGTGTGTGCTCTGTTAAGAATTTCTTTTTAAGAAGGGGGTCAGCAAACTCCAGCCTGTTGGCCAAACATGGCCTGTTACTTGTCCTTGTACTGCTGTGAGCTAAGAATGGTTTTTACATTTTTAAATGGTCGAAAAAATCAAAAGAAGAATATTTCATGGCACATGAAAATAATTTGAAATTCTAATTTCAGCGTCCACAAATAAAGCTTTATTGGAACACAGCCACGTCCACTTATTACATATTGGCTGCTTTTGCACTACAGTGGCGGGGTTGAGTAGAAGTTGCAACAGAAACTGTAAGATCTGCAAAGCCTAAGATATTTATGATTTGGCCCTTTACAGAGGAAGTTTGCTGACACTTATTTTAAGAACTTTCCTTTAAAGAAATGCTGGGACTTTCAATAAACTAAAGACTTCTTCATGGAAATTTGTTATGATACTGATACATTATATTCAAAACAAAGGAAATGCATAGATTTATCAAAGATAATTCACTTTGCCAGAATGATACTGACGTCACAGAATAGGAGACATGCCTCTATCACATTCAAGGCACCTATTTGCCCACTTTCTGTAACTTGTAATCAGGGTAGGACAGTTTTTAGCATGTGCTTTAGGGTCAATTTTTTCTTGAATCTTGCTCTGTTATTTCAAGAAGTCAGTTAGCTTTCTGTGACCTTGGGTTAGTTATTTAACCTCTTGTAAGCCTTGCCTTCCTGTAAAAAGAGGTAGTAATAATTACTGTAAAAAGAGGTAATAATAATAGTACTAACCTCAAGGAATTGTGGTGAGTATTAAGGAGGATTTTTTTTTTTTTTAAGGAATTTAGTTTGGTACCTGATACGTAGTAGGGATGCATTACATTTTCTTACGGTTATCATCTGAAAATGCCACTTTCACCTTCTGGTGTTTCACCCTTCTTACTGCTTAGAACTTCTGCTTTAGCAGGGAACTCTTTAAGACAGCGCTTACACAATTTTGCACAGCAAGAGCTCTGCTGTCTACATTACTCTGCAGAAAACCCCTCCCTGGTTGCACTAGTCCAAGAGGGCACTTGATAGGAGGGTGGAAGATGGGAAGACTAGGATGTCTAGAAACAAAGATCACAGTGATGAAGAGTGTTGGAAGGTGGCCAGCAGCTAGATTACAGTTTGTGAGCAGGATATGGGGGTGATTCCTTATAGACTCTATTCCAATTTCTTCTCTGGAGAGTCCACCATTCCAGGATGGACTGCTAAATCAGTTAGCAGCTTATGTTTTGTCTTAGAGCGGATAAAGTTTTTGCCATTGTTATCCATTTTATGTTAGGTCAACACTCCCATTTTTCTTTTATTACTTGATGTTTTAGCTGATGTTTCCTATCAGAAAAGCACTTAGGAAATCATAAGGGCATAACGTAATGATTCTTAGAAACACAGTGGCTTTTCTCCTTGGGCGTGCTGCTGCCTGCTGACCATCTGAGATTGCTCTGCTTCTAGAAATTGCCAGGACTCTCTATCACTGTTGGTCTACTTGGTGGTCTACAGTCAGTTGATACCTGGCATGAAGAGGAGATGCCTCTCTCCTTGGCCCTTGCCTAACCAATCTCTGCCTAAAGTGAACTAAAAGGGGAGAAAAATTATCCTCTAAAACAAACAACTCTTCCGCCTTCACACCCTAAACATTATTTAAAGAAATACCCAAATTCCAGAAGGCACCTGACATTTCCCAGAATACAGTTTGGAAGAGGAATTCCTATAGATCGTCTGCTCCACCTCCCTTTTTTTTTTTTTTTTTTAATCACATAAAACAATTTGTAGAAATCTCACTTGTTTTTACCTCCCGAGTTTTGTGCCGTGATATATTGTTTTGAAGGGAATGGCTCTGCATTTTATCCTTGCTCCTCAGTGATGGTTGAACAGGAACTGTTCATTGATTTTAGCCACCCAAAAGAAGAAGAAAATATTTTAGCTTTCTAACATACTCTGTTTGGACTCATGATCAGGAACACAAATATGAACACTTGCACATGGCCTTTGTGTGTGTGAACAAAAGCAAACACAGTAATGCTCACACACAGGCCTGTGCATGGAATGGGGTGGGGTGGCCCCTGTTTACTTAAAGGAATAGCTCTCATCGTCGTATTCCAGCTCATCTTCATCATCATCATTCAGCAGCCCGTACTTAAATTTCCTGTAGACGGTGCCATCTTGGCCCATGTAGACAATGTCATCCTCATCATCTTCATCGTAGTCCCGGTCCCTGTATTCAATCACCTGATCCTCTTCAAAACTGGTGCTTTCACGATGGCCGCTCTCGTAGGAAGAGTAAGCCTTGTTCAGGTCAGCCAGCTTTTCATACCCAGCCTTTTTTGCTGGCTGGGCTCGGCTCCGTGATTTTCTCCAGACAATCACGGCTGCCCCAGGCAGCAGCACCAGCATGATGGAGGAGATGATGAGCAGAGCTGTCCTGGAGCGCTCAGCTGCAGGCTCGATCTCACTTGTTTGAAGGATGCACTCTTCTGTTGAAGATGACCCCAAAGGATGGGAGGGGCGAGGAGCATGGGGGAGAAGAAATATGAGGAAAATTAGTTTCTGAGGTAAATAACTTTGCCTTAATTGAAAAAACAATGCGGTAAATGTATAGGTAACAGAACATTTGCCATTTTTATAACCTTTGCTTGTACAGTTCAGTGACATTAATTACGTTCATTACGTTGTTCAACCATCACCATGCACCATTCGAATTTTTTCATCACCCTTGATGGAAGCCCAGTGTCCCCTAAGCATTATGTCTTCAATCCCCGCCCCCCCCCCCCCCCCCGCCCCATCCAGGCTACCTCTCGTGGTTATAATAAACTCTGGTCTCTATACACTTGCCTATTTGCCTTGATTTTTTAATTAAAAAAAAAAAATTATTGTGGTAAGGTATATATAACAAAAAGTTTGCCATTTTAAGTGTACAATTCAGTGACATTAATTATATCTACCAGCTTGTACAACCATCTCCACTATCCATTTCTAAAAGCTGTACATCATCTGAAACTGAAACCTAGTACCCCTTCAGCAATAACTGCCCCCTTCCCTCCCTCCCAGTCCCTGTTGTTGTTGTCGTTGTTAGGTGCCGTTGAGTTGATTCCAACTCAGTGACCCTATGTACCACAGAATGAAACACTTCCTGGTCCCTGGTAGCCACTGATAAACTTTTGTCTCCATGCATTTGCCTAATCTAGATATTTTACGTAAGTGAGATCTTACCATATTTGTCCTTCTGTGTTTGTTTTATTTTACTCAGTGTTATGTTTTCAAGGCTCATCCACATTATTTCTCTTTATGGCTGAGTTACATTGCAGGTATATTGTCTTTATTTTTAAAATCTAAAATGGTGGAATCACTGTCTGATTATCTTAGAGGGTACGGTGCTCCGTGAAATGGCAATATGTACCCCATGAGAGTCCCAGTCTGTGTCTAATGATACCAACAGATTCTTCTAGGAAGAAGATTAGTTTGAGATCCAAAGTTGTTGCTAGGTGTCATGCACTTGGCTCTGACTCATAGTGACCCTATGTACAATAGAAGAAGACAATACCTGGTCCAATCGTTGCTATGTTTTAGCCCATTGTTGCAGCCACTGTGTCAATCCATCTCGTTGAGGGGCTTCCACTTTTTTTGCTCACCCTCTACTTTACCAAGCATGATGTCCTTCTCCAGGGACTGGTCCAAACAGAGCCCCCTTTATTCCCAAACCTCATGGTCAACCACAAGAGTCCAACCCTGATTCTTTTATTTTCATTCTGAGAAAAATATTTAAACTCGGACCATGCTTCAGTTATTGCTAAATGTTCTATTTTCTATCCCAACTCTGCATTTTCCTAAGGCTGAATCCTGTCCCCAGCTACCCTTATGCCTGTTCCAAGTATGACTTTCACCATTCAAAGGCAGGAGCAGATTATTTATAAAACCATTGACTATTATAGCTACCTGAAGCTTGCAAATTACTTAGGCAAAACCCCTTGTTTGGCAGTTGAGGAAACTGAGGCCCACCAAAAAGGAAGAGATTTGTCATGTGGTCAGAAATAAGAGCCTGTTAGTGTGCCAAGCCGAATTTGAACCCAGGAATCCTAACTCCACCCTACAGTCTGAAGACATTAGGGCAAAATGCTCTGACAATTCTTTCTTGGCTCTTGGCTTCTGTGGTCTCAGCCTGACAGGAAGAGAGGTACTATCTTTAAATGCTGACTACCCAGTTTCTGTGACAGGGGATTTCTTCTACCATAATTAAGATTTCTGAAGTTGAGAGCTCTGCCCCGACATAGTCACGGTCCCATGATCCAGCAGTTTGTATTTTGATGCCATGATTGAGGGAAAGATTAAACCACGACTTCAGCAACAAGCTTACTTTTTTTTTTTTTTTTTTAACTTTTGACTCATTTATCCAGGTTATGCTATGATTTGGGCAAATTATCTAGCTTGTTTTCTTTAACCCGTCAAATAGGAGTGTGAAAGAAAGTATGAAAAAGCTAGAAAAAGGACTAACAGGCCAGGTTGGATATACAAGTTGAAATACACAGTAGGTTTTATGTAAATGTTTTTTGACCTGGATATGCCCGTAGGATTCTTTTATGAGAGTCCAGGTACATTATACCTACTAGCTTAATGGATATAATAATTGTCAGAATTATTTTTGCTTATTAAGTATTGACCAGTTAGATCTAACTCGTCACCATTATATATTTCCCTCTCTTCTTTGCTAGTGCTAAACTAGTTCTCTATTTTATTGTAATTTAACCCACATGGGATTTTGTCCATCAAGCAGAATTTTGCCTTCGAAAGTAATAGCACTCTCATTGTTGCATTCATGGATAGTAATATCAGCACAGAATTTTTCCCCGGTGCAAATATTAAAGCACCAGAGGGATGGGGAATCTGTGTGTGTGTGGTACTTTGAGATAAATACTGTTTGAGGCAGGAGAACCAGTAAAAGACCTTTCAAGTTTGTTTCAGTTACTAGGGTGCCATATGCAATCATGTCTTACTATTTTCCAGTTTTAGGTCTGCAGAGTTAGGGTCAGCCTCTGAGATCTGGTTTCTTTGAAGGAGCAGAATGTCACAGTAAAGAATGAGAAGGTAATCGGGAGTGTTTAGATTGCTCCCCCAGGTGGATCCTCAAGAGCTGCAGAGGGACTAGGAAAGCTGACTACATAGATTTTAGTTGGAACCAACTTGCAGAAACTCTGCACCCAATATGCACACACGTCTGGTTTCATTTAAAGGCATTGATAGAATGAGAGTTATTATTTTGCATCAACAGTATGGACCCTGAAGGCAATGAGACCCTGAAAGTGGATCTGTATGAGATGCTGGGCACACAGCTGCTGGCAGGATGAAAAAGCTGAGAGAAGGAACTAATTTGCTTTAGAAAGAAGATATTTAGAAAATAATTTAAAAGACTGATTAAAAAATTAAAAATAAATAAATAAATGACTGGTAGCAGTTATGGGTCTTGGATTTTCACAAGGATTTTACCAGGTGCCATCAAGCTGATTCCTATTCATGAGGACCCCATTCGTGTCAGAGTAGAACTGTACCCCATAGGGTTCTCAATTTCTGACTTTTCAGAAGTAGATCACCAGGTCTTTCTTCCAAGGTCCCTCTGGCTGGACTTAAACCTTCAAACTTCCTGTTAGTAGCCAAATGTGTTAACAGTTTGCATGACCAAGGGATTTTAGTTTTATATAAATGGACATACTTCCATAAATATGACATCTTTTTTGTCAGGCAATGATAAATCTGAATCCCAAAGACATCATCTACTTCTGGACTAGAGAATATACTTTAAGGATATATATTTCCTTTTTTTATCAGGAATAACTCTATTCTGGGTCTTTTAAGTTTGTGGCCAATGAGGACCAAGTACCCACATGGTGGGGTTCGGGTAGGGAGACAGCTGGGGAATTGGTAAAAGTGATTTTGCTTCTTCTTAGCCTTAAAGGAAACTTCACTTGTAAAATGCCTTAAATCTCTGAGAGGCCTGACTTGAACTGACTTCTCATAGAATAATATTTCAACAGAGTCAAGATATATTGGCTTCACCTTCCTTGATAGCCGGTTCTTTTCCTTTTTCCCATAAGAAGAGAATACAAAAAGGAACAAAGTAAACGTATAAAGATAAGATTCTAGACCTATCTGAGTAAGTCTTCCAGCAGTGGAAAGAATGTGGACTGTGTAGTCCAAAGGACTTGTATTCTAATTCTAGATGTGACTCCAAACATTGGTGTGGACTTGGGCATGCTAATCATTCTCCTTGAGCCTCAGTTTCTTCCTCTGTAAAATGGGATTAATAAATATCTACTTGGAAAGTGAGATGATGGACAAGGAGTTTCAAGTACCGTATGTATATAGCAGGCACTCAATAAAAAGGTTGTTGTTAGTCGCTGTCGAGTGAATTCCAACTCATGGTGACCTCGTGTATGCAGGGTAGAACTGCTCCATAGGTTCTTCATGGCTATGATTTTTCTGAGGTGCATCTGCGTGGTTTTGAACCTCCAGCCTTTTGGCTAATAGCCAAGCATTTGACCATTTGCATCACCCATGGACTCCCAATAAAAATAAAAGGGCAGCCATATTGATCCCCCCTGAACTGTCCGCTATTCCCATCAATTCCCTGAGGTCATCCTCTTCCTCTCCTCTCACCGATGGTGTCCTGACAGTCACAGCACTCTTGGGTGTCGGTGGGATCAGAGGCATTACAGCAGGGGAGGCAGAGGTTGTCATCCGTGTGCAGCAATAGGTTGGCAGGGCACACGGTGCAGTTCTTGGCTCCAGGTCCCTTGCATTCCACACAACTCTCGTGGCAGTTTTCACAGTTAAATTTTTCTCCCTGTTAAGAACAACCAGGAGATTCCTTTTGAGTGTGGAGGGCTTAAGAAGGAACTGGAGTTCCCAGATAGGTATCCCATCTTGTCTCCATAAGGGAGAGAGGTGTGTGGGAGACAGCAGAAAGATAGTTTGTTCTGGGTTCTTTTTAATGGTGCCAGGTGAAAGACAGACCAATTGTCTGTGCTTGGGTGGAACCATTGCTGAGGCCTGTCCCTCTGAGGTCTGCTAGTTACAGTAGTGGGAGAACGAGCTTCTAGAATAGTTTGGGATACAAACTGACCTGTTCAATTGCTACATTTAGTCAAGGACAAGTTTTGTCTGGCCCATCCCAATTTAAAATGTTTTGAATTAGTTGTCCACCTTTCAAAATTGGGATATTTCACATGTAAACCAATACCTAATTTCTCTTTAAAACCGGAAGATCTGTCAATACTGGGCTTATCACTCCCACATGGCAATGTCACAGAGCTGAGTGGCAGTGGCTCCATTTTTGTGTGCTCCTATTTGACACAATTCCCAGCACTTGCTATTATGTCACCAACATACAGGTGTTCGAGTTTCTGCTTTTCACCAAGTTTGCCCAGGGGTTTTCTTTCACCACACCCTTTACTCATTCACATTATCTGCTTGGCACCTGTAGTTATTATATTGTTGTGACCCTGCCCCAGAATAATAAAATTTGTGGCTGTGTCGCTAAAGCAGTTAAATTCTCATTGGGAAGAGTGTCAAGAGATGAGAAGAAAGTGGCTCCTCTCTCTGTAAGTTGTTCCTTGATTGGTTCTGGAAATATAGGTTAGGGAAGATGCCTCTCTGTTCTATTTCTGTAACTCTGGAAGTATCATCTAGTAGAAAAATAAGGAGAAATGGAAATCACCTCTAAAAAGCACTGTGGCATGTTGTAGGCGCTACATCAGATGCTTTCTCATTTATTTTTATCTCACAAATCCTAGATTTCCAGTCAAAGTCCCTAGGTTCGATCCCAGCTTTGTTACTTAGTAGGTATGTGATCTTTACCATATTATTCAACTTCTCTGAGCTTGAGTTTCTTCCAAAGTGTAATGAAGGCCGTTGTCAGAACTTAAAGAGTTCACATGTGAATGTGCTGGTTTGCGTTAATTTCAGCATGGAGAGAACTACTTAGTTTCTAAAGTTTGGAAGCACATCCAAGCAGCCAGTGAACTCAGGAAAGCCATGGCTTCTATGTAAGCAAATGAAATACATCCTTCCTAACACACTTTGACAGGGTGGAGGAAATGATGAACCAACATCAGTTGCGCGGTTCCTATATTATTCAGATGTTTCAGGTTAGACAGCAAGATGGTAGGGATATTGCCCCAGGATGGAATGAATATACCTAAAGTCTCACTCATATTGGACTTGGAGTCAATTTAAGACTTCTGGGATGATATGATGGGGTGAATGTGTTTTGTGTGTGGCAAGGCCATACATTTGGGGGGGCCAAAGGGTGGAATGCTATGGGTTGAACTGTGTCCCCCTAAAATACGTGTCACCTTGGCTAGGCCATGATTCTCAGTATTATGTAATTACCCTCCATTGTGTGATCTGATGTGATTTTCCCATGTGTTGTAAATCCTAACCTCTATGATGTTAATGAGGTAGGATTACAGGCAGTTATGTTAATGTGGCAGGGTACAATCTACAGGATTAGGTTGTATTTTGAGCCAATCTCTTTTGAGATATATTAAAAAAGAAAAAAAAAACTCTCTCCTACAGTCTCACTATGAGTCAAATCGACTTGATGATAATGGGTTTGGTATAGTGAGTTGAGGAATTTTAGGACTTTTGGGCTTTCTCCAGAATAACCAGTAACTGAACTCATTCCCTCTCTAGAGGGTAGAAGGCAAACCAGTCCGAGCTTTCAGTACCTCTCCCACTCTGTATTTCCCCGTAAAACAATCCGAAGTGCAGATTCCTCCCGTGAGGTGGTAACTCCACACACAGGACAAGCAATTCAATGCTCCTTTTCCTGGAGAAAAAAAGAAAAATGTAAATTATAGGAGTAAATTAGATTTTTACCTCTGTTTTGGTTCCAAAACACTTAGGAGCGAAGAATATGTCAGAGTAAATTGAAGTAGAAGGATGAATTGATTGAGGATATGGGAAAAAAAAAGTCCACGAGATACAAAGGGAAGACTAATTATCCAGTCGCTCCAATCTATGTAGACTCTCAGTCTGGAAACGGAAGATTTGTGGATGAGAAATCTTACATTACAGCAAGAGAAAAGACTTTCAGAGAATGAGAAATTATGTAGAAAGTTTATAAACTTTGTCATTCTGTTTATTGTTTAACTACTATAGAGGGCATCCCCAGCTGATTTGGAGGGTCTCAATACTGTTTTGGTAAGTGAACCATAAACAAGCAGTTCCTAATCACTTATCTGTATGTTTGTCATACTGTGGTAGCTTGTGTGTTGCTATGATGCTGGAAGCTATACCACTGGTATATCAAATACCAGCAGGGTCACCATGGTGGAAAGGTTTCAGCAGAGCTTCCAGACTAAGATGAACTATGAAGAAAGGCCTGGCAATCTACTTCTGAAAATTGGCCAATGAAAAACTTATAAATCACAACAGAACTTTGTCTGACTCGCTTGCTTTGGACACATCATCAGGAGGAATCAGTCCCTGGAGGAGGACATCATGTTTGGTGAAGTAGAGGGCCAGCAAGGGCAAGAGAGGACCTCAGTGAGATGGACCGGCACAGGGGCCCCAATGACAGCCTTGAACACTTTGGCGATCGTGAGCGTGATGCAGGACTGGGCAATGTTGTGTTCTGTTGTACATAAGGTCACCAGGAGTTGGAGTCGACTTGACACCATCTATCTATATGTCTGACCAAGAAATAACGTTAGACGTGGAACTTACAATGCTAGAGCTAAAATGGGACTCAACAGATCACTTCGTCTAGAGGCTCTTAATTTTGTTTGGGGGGGAGGGGAGAGATGCAGTGATAGATTTCTTTGAAATTCTTTCAAAACTGTAAACTCTCTTCTTAGAAATTTGTCATCTTATTTATTTAAATAAATGAAAACTAAGACCCAAGCATGTGAAATCACTCATCCAAGGTTATGCAGATGATGCTTGAGTCAAGATTCAAATTCAGATTATTAATTCATAGTCCAGAGCTCTTTCTACCACACTATTTGTCTTAACACGTGAACTGCCAAGTAGAGGAGAATTTGAATACACAGACTGTTTCTTGTGGAGATAATGGTCCTCTCCCCTAATCCAGACACCCCAACAAAGACTAATGGGCTCAAACATAGCAACAATTGTGAGGATGGTGCAGGACAGTGTTTCGTTCTGTAGTACACAGTGTTGCTATGAGTCAGAACTGACTCAATGGCACCTAACAACAAGACAACAATGACTGACCCAAGCATTTCCTTCTACGCAGGTACCAAGGGAGAATTCTGGGAAGAGCTGGGAGACAGGAGATCTGAACTCTAGTTCATTCTATTAGGGACAGTCTGGCACTTTTACTGAGAATTTCAAAACAGGAGCAGGAAGAGAGATGTGGCCTGGAATGTGCCTGGTATTGGGGGTTGGAATTTGATATCTGTCTTCCCATTGGAACAAGAGTGTAAAGACTGCTTAGTTGAATTCAGAATAGAACCAACCGTGAGTGCATTCACTATGAAGTTGAATTGACTTTTCCTGTCTGATCTGTGAGCTCAATTGTTTACAACGTTGTTTCTGTGGAAAATTGAATTCTGAGCTCTGAACAACAGCTTAGAGAATAAACCTTTAGTACCCAACTGCATCTTAATTTGGGAGCTGCCTGGAGTGATATAAATTCAAAGCAACTTTTTTTTTTTTATTTCATTTAAATCTTACCTCTAGCTTCCTGCAGAATTTCCTCCACGTGCTGGAACATAATGGTCATTTCTGATGAAAAACTCAGTCTTCGCCTGACTCCTCCTTCCTTCCTTTCCTCTTTTCCTCCTTCCTTCTTTGTCTCCCTCCCTTCCTCCCATTCCCCCTCCTCTCCTCTTACTCTCCATTTTTTTTTTTTCTAAAATACAGCTTAGGTGTCTTACTCCAATTTTTAAAATACAAAAGCATTTTTTTTTTTTTTAATGAAAAGAAATTAAGGGTAGGAAAAACTTAAAGAGGAAAAAAGGCAGTAAAGAAGTTAGGTCACAGAATTCGTGCCTTAAGGTTCGCTATATTTCCAGGAGAAGACCATCAGCAACAGTTTGTCTTAGAGCAAGATCCTGGGCAATCCCCCAAAGCACTATCTGTCACCTTTGGGTGACCAACCAGTGACTCCACTGACATCTCCCACATTGATTACTGCAAAACATAGGGTGCTTGGGGTCTTCGCCAAAGGCAGTTTGTTCACCTCCAGAATACTCTCTATTGTTTTCGAGTTTGACACCCTGCGTCTGTCATTCCTCCTAAGGATCTGCAGGAGCCTTGGGATCTATAAAGACAGCTTTGGCATTTCCTTAAAATTCAGAACTGCTCATTGTACGCGCTCCCTCAGACTGACCCTCACGGGATGAATTCAACACTGCCAAGCCGCCCCTGGGGTCCGTCCATGGGCATCATTCAGGTGGAAAAGGCAGCTCAGAGACTCAGGGGGCTTCTCAGCCTAGATTTGGATTCCAAAGGATTTTACAGGGAGGATAAACAAAAAGTTAAATACGTGAAGGCAACGAATGAGCTAAATTTGGAGGACCCAGTTGCACACAAAGTTACCTTGTTAGTCCTCAGCGTGCTTTTAAGTTTATCACGTCCTGAAATTATTGGACAGTCACAAGCGAATGAAATCGTATCTAGTTGGTAAATCGTTTATTTAGGTTTGCTACATTTTTCCTGGTTCCTTCATGTACCCCCATTTCTTAGTATGACAGCCAATGTTTTAAGAAGGAACTCACCCATTTTTTAATAACCAGAGAGGGAACCTGTCCCCAAGGTTTGTAATCCATATGTCCCCAAATCAGAAAACAACATAAAGATTCACTAGCCAGGAAAGGACGTGTGTGGTATAGTGAAGAAAGGATGGCAGAAGAAATGAGCACCACAGATGGAAAGCTTTGTTGATACTGAATTTACCTGACCCCTGTGATACTGGAAAATAGTGGTGGTTAAAGAAATCCCCCCCCCGCCCCCGTGTTCGCTATGAGTTGGAAGTGACTCCACAGCAAGAGGGTTACAGGCTCTGTGTACAGGGAGATGGCTCGCTGCAAAGAGCCGCCTTTCCCATATGATGTGGATAAGACTTATGGTTGCCCCTTGTTTACCTATGAAAAAGTCAGACAAGTTGTCATGTGCCTCCAGTTGATAAATGAGTAACTGAATTACTTATCCCTACTGATTAATCGGAAACCCTGGTGGCACAGCGGTTAAGTGCTATGACTGCTAACCAAGAGGTCAGCAGTTTGAATCTACCAGGCGCTCCTTGGAAACCCTATGGGGCAGTTCTACCCTGTCTTTTGGGGTCACTATGAGTTGGAATCGACTCGATGGACATGTTTTTTTTTTTTGGTTTACTGATAAATCAGAAACAAAGTGCTTGTTAACCAAACTTTGATTAAGCTTCTCTCCTTCCCCCAGGTCCCTGGAGGCTGTCCCACCCTCAGTCCGAGCCAACATACTACCCCTCGTTAAGGACCCCTCCTGGGGAATAGGCTGACCTCAGCTTAAAACATTCTGATTTATTATCCAACGATGTCACCCGCTCATCCCATGTCCCCCGCACCTGGCTTTTTGTTTTTAACCTGGATTACTTTCAGTCTCTACAAAAGAAAATGCCTTTTTCCTGATTCTTTGAGATGCTTGTAGTTCTTATGATCTGAGTGTTCTCGCCATTGTAGTAGTCCCCTCCCGCCCATTATTAGAATGATCCCTTTCCTTCCTCTTTTTCTTTCTGAACAAAGCTTCTCCCTTTCAACATCAGGATTTGTCTTTCATTTGACAGCTTCAAGAGGCAAGTTCTGGGTTCAGGCAAAACACAGGAGGAGGCGTTACAAATACTCAGAACAGCTTCAAGACTTGCCCAAATACGCCCAGTCATCCCTTGAATACCGTCTCAAGGAAACTGTGATGATGACTTTTTAAGACTGGAAGTGCTCAAAACCATCATCCTGAAGCCACCCAGGACATCTCAAATCCAAAGAAAGATATTTATAGTTTTTTAAACTGTGCTTACAACATCACTAATGATTTCTCAAATCCTCACAAAAATCCTTAAAAAGCTGGTGGTGTTCTATTTTGATGGGCTGATGTAAAGAGATGTTAGTTTACTAAAATTACTACCAATGAGCACTGGCTCATTTACAGAAACTCATTATGTCTGGATTAGAGGATGGGAACGGAGGTGGTCAGAGATAAGGCTGAATAGGAGGAGTCCCATGAATGAAGACCTTCATATACAAAGCTACAAAGTTAAGACTCTATCCTAAAATCAGTGGAGAGTTATCTTAAATAGAGGAGCACCATTATGACATTGTCATGCAGAAAGATACATCTGAGAGTGTAAGGAAAGACTGGCTGGTTGTAGAGCGGCTCATGTTGGAAGCTTGAGGACCAAATAGAGAACTGGTGAATAATTCAAGCAAGGAATGGTGTCATGGATTGAATTGTGTTCCCCCCCCCCCCCCGCCACCCAAAATATGTGTCAACTTGGTTAGGTCATGATTCCCAGTATTGTGTGGTTGTCCTCCATTTTGTGATTGTAATTTTATGTTAAAGAGGATTAGAGTGGGGTTGCAACACCCTTACTAAGGTCACATCCCTTATCCAATGTAAAGGTAGTTTCCCTGGAGTGTGGCCTGCACCACATTTTATCTTACAAGAGATAAAACAAAAGGGAAGTAAGCAGAGAGTGGGGGCCTCATACCACCAAGAAAGTAGCGCTGGGAGCAGAGAGCGTCCTTTGGACCTGAGGTTCCTGTGTGAGATGCTCCCAGACCAAGGGAAGACTGATGACAAGGACATTCTTCCAGAGCCAACACAGAGAGAAAGCCTTCCGCTGGAGCTGGCATGCTGAGTTTGGACTTTTAGCCTACTTTACTGTGAGGAAATAAATTTTTCTTTGTTAAAGCCATCTACTCGTAGTATTACTGTTACAGCAGCACTAGATGACGAAGACCAATGGCAAGAGTCTGAACGAAGGCAGTGGCACTAGAAGACCAAGACAGGAGAGATGGAGTTAGGGGATATTTAAAAGGTAGATTTGACAGGACTTGAGGACAAATTGAATGTGGGGGTTAAGGTACAGGAAGGAGGAAAGGATGATGGACAGCTTTCTGTCTCAGGCAAAGGGTAAGTTGTGGGTCATTCATCAAGATAGGAAGCAAAGAAAAGAGTGGTCTGGAAATGGGGTAAAGGGGGTTGGGGGATAGTAATGAGTTTAAGGTGTCCGTTGGGTATCAAAGTAAAGATATTCAGCAGGAAATTGGATGTTTGCTAGGGACTCAGGAAAACCATTTGGTTGGGAACAGAAGTAAATTTGGAACCATGAAGATATAGATGCTAATGGAAGCACTTGGAAAGAAGTTACTTGTGAAATATTATCAGGACAGTGTTCAGGGAGGTCAGGGAAGTGGCTAGACTGCAAGCTTGACTGGTGGCCTCCTCCCAGGCGAGGGTGGGGAAAGAGCTGACTTCTCACTTTGTTTTCCTCACTCCATGGAGTTTCTACGTAGTCAACCTACTGCTCTGAGATGAATCATTTCGGAAGGGAGAGGGAGCAAGATTAGAAGCAAGCCCTAACAGGTTGCCCTTTATTTGTTTCATCCAAAAGTCTTATGTACCAAAAACCAAGTCTTAAATATACCAACCACCCCGACTCCCAGGTGTCTGGATTAGCAAAATGAGGCAGGGCAATAATGCTTTTCTAAGAACCCGACTATCCATTAGTAACACACACACACACATACACACAAACTACACATTAGTTCAGGTTCTGACATAACCCTTTCACTCCAAACATACTGAAATGACAGTCTAAATATGAAAAGAGGAAACCAAAAAAGAAGTAGGTGGGCTCCAAAATAAGATGAGTTTGGTGGTTCCTCAAAAAGTTAAACATAGAATTACTGTATAAGCCAGCAATTCCACTCGTAGGTATACACGCAAAAGAACTGAAAACTGGTGTTCGAACAAAAATTTGTACACGAATGTTCATAGTAGCACTATTGACGGTAGGCAAAAGGTGGGAACAATCAGAAGGTCCATTAATGGATGGAAGGATCAATGAATTGTGTTATATACATACAGTGCAATAATATTCAGCCATAAAAAGGAATGAAATGCTGATACATGCTATAAGGTTGATGAACTTCGAAAACAATATGCAAATTTTAAAAGTCAGGCACAAAAGGTCACATGTTGTATGATTCTCTTTACATGAAATATCCAGAATAGGTAAATCCATAGAAACAGAAAACAGATTGGTGGTTGCCGGGGCTGGGGGAGAGGAGTAACTGCTTAATGGTATGGAGTTTTATTTTGGGGTAACAAACCAGACGGAAGTAGTGGTTGTACCTGTTGTGAATGTACTAAATGCCACTGAATTGCTCACTTGAAAATGGTTAATTATATTTTATGTGAATTTCACCTCAAAAAAAAATCAAATTAAAAAAAAAAAAATGGCGTTCTTGGACAGGTAGCCAGGTTCGAACCATCTACCTGCTCTGCTCTGGGCCTAGAAGAAGGCAGTGGTGGTTGGGAGTTCCACTTTTCCACCACAGTAGTGATTAAAGGTGCCTTATATGAAAACGGAGCCAAAAGCCAGGTTTGGGGATTAAAACAGGAACCAGGGTGGAACTCTTGCCTTTACAGATATCACTTCCTGATCAGGAACTCCCTTAAGCTGCTTGTTGGGTTGCTGGTGGTATCAGTATTGTCACTAATATCACTTTCAGGAACATTGAAAAGCCCTATTTTCTGGACTTTGTCCCAGGCTGGAAGCAGAGAAGGAATTAACCAGCCTGAAGGACCGAACATAAAGGGAAAAAGAGAAAGAACCAAAAACAAAACCTCCCTTTCAAAATGAGCCAAAAACCAGAATTCCAAAGTATATGAATATAAAGAATGCTAAAAAAGTCAATGAACACTATCAACAATTAGAATTTACTTCAGATAAAACGGAGTTCGTTGAAAGTTTGACACATTCTTTAAAATCAGTATGTTTAAGATGCTCAAAAATAAAGGAAAGCACAGTATCTATACATAATAATAAATTATGAAACAGGAACAGGAAGATATAAAATAAAAACAGGTGGATATGAATTAGAAATCATTAGCAATCTTACAAATAAAAAATATAGTCATTATATTGAATATACAAAAAGGATAGATGGGGTGAACTCTAGACTGGACAGAGTCAGAGGGCAAATTAGAAAAATGGAAGAGAATACTGAAGAATTAACCTGGTATGAACCACAGACAGTCAAAGAAATAAAAATATAAAAGAGCAGTTAGGAGACATAGAGGACAGATCGAGAAACTCTAAATTACATTTAATAAAATTTTCAGAAGAGGATATTGAAGAGAAGGGCAGAGAAGCATATTTGAAGATCTAATAGCAAAAACTTTCCAGTTTGCCAAAAGACATTAGCATCTATTTATTTTCTGTTCATTCATTCAGGCTTAATGGACACTTACTACGTGTTACACTCTGGACTAGACACATTGGATACAAATAAGTATGTTACAATCCTTGCCCTTGAGGGATTCAGTTTGTAAGAGAGATGGACATGTTTAATTACAAGGTAATCTAAAAAGTGCTATGAGAAGATGGTATATTACAGAATCAAGAAGGAGGAGAAAGAACACTCCTGGGAGGACTAAGAAGAGCTTCACAAAGAAGATGACATTCAAGCTTGTCTTTGAGAGTTCACAAGAGTGTCATTCTCCATGAAGAGGACACACATGGACAAAAGGCATGGAGGCGTGAAAGAGCATGACATATTGGTGGCTACTGAGTGGTTCCAAGTGGCTCAGGGTGGTCGGTCCTAGGTCCTAGAATACATAGAACAGTAAAAAACATAAGCTAAAGGGTAAAGACATAAGTTGGTGAAAGATTTTAGCTACTTTTTAAAAATGAAAAACATTTATTAAAAGCTTATTGAAGGATGATAAGTAAACACATAAAAATGTTCATAAATATGATGACTCAGGATTGTAAAGACAGGTTTTTTCACTAAAATAAATTCAATGCAATGTTATTCAATATCCAAAGGATTTTTTGATGAAACTTGAATGATTACAAAATTTATGTGGAATAAGGGCTAAGAATATCCAAGATAATTTTGAGAAAAGAAGAACAGGAATGCTTCATATCAGAGGTCAACATTTATCTAAAAGAATTTATCGACTAAAGCTTAGTGGTCCTGGTGGTGCAGTGGTTAAGAGCTACGCTGCTAACCAAAAGGTTGGCAGTTCAGGTTCACTAGGCGCTCCTTGGAAACTCTGTGGGGCAGTTCTACTCTGTCCTATAGGGTTGCTTTAAGTTGGAATTGACTCGACGGCAATGGGGTTTTTTTTTTTTTTTTTTGGTTAGGCTTATTTCTTTCTTAAATGTTGGGAAGAATTAAACACGATCATCTTTTTATGTCAAGCTATGGAGTTTAATAAGCAGATTTGAATTTTAGAAAGATCACTCTGGCATTATTAGGCAGGATGGCCTGGAGGTAGGCGTGTTAAGAACAGAGTTGGGGTGTCCTGCTGGCTGCTTCAAAAGGTTGGCCAAGAGATCTGAGAATGGAGAAAGGTCTGATTAGTGTTTAGGTGAGAATCAAAAGGACTTGAAGTTTACCTTTGTTGGGGCAGATGGGCTGAGCAGGAGGTGAGGGCAAGAGAAGAGCCAGGATAACTTCATGGTACCAAACCTGGACAAGAAGATTTGGCTGGTGGGTCCATGACAAAAACAGTGAATATCAGAGGAAGTACAGATTGTGTTTATTTTGGGATGTGTTGATTTTAAGGAACTCTGGGACAGACAAGTAGGTATCTGGAAAACAGGAATGGTGCTTTGGAGAGTTGGTGGCAGAAATCTTCTGTAGTTGTTGAAGTAATGAAAATAAATAAATTTCTCTAGGCAGAATTTAAGTTCAATGGGTAGAGAAGGAGGACAGAACGGGTGGAAGACACCTGGTGGAGGAGACGATGCCTGCTTTCTGACGGTGAAGGACAGGGAGGATATGCAGAGGCAGCAGTGTGGTCAGGAGCAGCCCAGGTTAGAGGGAACCTGCAGAAGCTGAGAACAGAGGGTACTCCTGCTGGAGGCGGCTGGGTATGAAGTTGGGAAGGGAGGAGGGCCAACCAAGGTGGTGAGAAGGGAGAGAGGGGCTAAGCAGGAGGGAAATCTTTTCATTTTCCCATCCACACATGCGGAATGACAGCTACACCCTCACCTCTGCATTTATCGCACGTCGGATGGCATCTCTCACAGGTCTGTGTGCTCTGGTCTGCATAGTAATGCTCTGGGCAGGTGCGGTAACACTCTCCTTTGGAGCGGAGCAGAAAGAAGAAGGTATCGCAGGACAGGCAGTCTACAGGCCGTGGGCCCCGGCATGCCTTGCAACTCTTGTTGCATCTCTCACACTGGCCCGTGGAATTTTCTGCGTAATACCTGAAACCAAGGGAGGAGCAAACAAGGCATATGACGCTTTGCTCTTAAGTTGGTGTGGTGGAAAAGACGTGGTTAGTCCCACAGGGTCGTTTACCTACAAATTGGGTGACCAGATTCATTACTTAACTTTACTCATTAGATTCCTTATTAATTACATGCAATTAATAACATATGTAATGATTCTCGGTTTTCTTATCTGCAAATGGGGCATTATAATACCTCCCCTAAAACTTGTGAGGACTAAATTAGATAACACTTATGAAAGGACCCAGTACTGATTAAATATAGTAAAACCAAAGTAGCTGCTGTCAAGTGGATTCCAACTCAGGTGACCCCACATGTTATAGTACGGAACTGTGCTCCGTGGAGTTTTCAAGGCTGTGAACTTTTGGAAGCAGATTGCCCGGCCTTTCTTCTGAGGTGCCTCTAGGTGAATTCAAACTGCCAACCTTTCAGTTAGTAGTCAAGTGCTCAACAGTTTTCGATACCCAGGGACTCTATCACACATAGTAGAGCCTCAATAATTGTTAGCTACCTTTGACTTTCTTTTTCCATTTCTTTCTTCGCTTTCAAATTCAAACTTCAAGTTGTGTTGAATGGATCGGAGAAACGGAAGTCATTTTAGATATATACCCTTAGGTGGTTCTTCTAGTTTTTCAATGTAAAAGCATCTCAAAATAAGGGGTGACATGAGTGATTTTGATCTTTATATAATAGATGTAAAGATTTTTGGAAGTTAATATAATATTTTTGGAAGTAAATATAACAATAATCAACATTCATTAAGTTTCTATTATATGCCAGATAGTACACTAAGGAATTCATAAACATGATTTCACCTTATTGAGCCTAAAAATGAGACACTAGGCCATGGTTGTTAGGAGCCTGCCCTCTGGAACAAGACTGCATGGGTTCAAATCCCAGCATTACCACTTTACTGTGCTGTGCAAACTTCAGCAAATCACTCAACATCTCTGTGCCTCAGATTATAGTATGGAGCTAATATTATTACCCAAAATTATACTAATTAATACTGGGAAAGTGGCTAGAACAGTGCCTGGCACACTGTAAGTTATTAATGTATATTAGTAATAATAGAAGCAATAATTATTAATTTTATGATTACTTCTCATATTAATCCACATTGTGATTTAGATATTACTATCCCTATTTTAAGGAGCTCTGGTGGTGCAATGGTTAAGCACTTGGATGCTTACCAAAAGGTTGGCAGTTCAAACCCACCAGTAGCTCTGTGGGAGAAAAGACCTGGCAATCTGCTCCCGTAAAAGATTACAGCCTGGGAAATCCAATGGGGCCATTCTACTCTGTCATATACAGGTAGTCTCCTACTTATGACAGGGTTCCATTCTGATGACTCCATTGTAAGTGGGTTCTGATATAAGCTGAATACCTAATTTTTTTTTAAGTTTTCATTATTATTGCCTTTTATTCTCAGTATCTTTATAAATCCAACCTTTATTTGTCTTTGGGGTTGGAAACATTACGTATAAACTTGCAGATATATTTTAACATTATATGTATTACATATTGTAGCCGTAAGAGGTACAAAAAAGACCCCCAAAACAGATGGTCATAAGTACAGTTCGTCATAACTAAAATACGTTGTAGGTCGGGGAACACCTGTAGTGCCATTAGTTGGAATCAATGGCAATGGTTAGTTTTTACTTTTTATGGAGCCCTGGTGGCACAGTGGTTGAGAGGGATGGCTGCTAACAAAAAGGTGGGCAGTTCAAATCCACCAGCTGCTACTTGGAGTACTACTCTGTCCTATAGTGTCACTATAAGTTGGAATTGACTCGATGTTAACAGGTTTGGTTTTTTGGATTTAGTACCCCATTTGTACTCCATTAAAGAGATTTATAGGAATCTATATCTCTCCCCCCAACTGGTATGCTTATGCCCTGTGGAAGAATTGTCTTCTTAATTCCATGGTCTGCAATCTGTTTAAAAAACCAAACCAAGCCCATTGCCATCCAGTCGATTCCAATTCATAGTGACCCTATAAGACAGAGTAGAACTGCCCCACAGGGTTTCCAAGGAATGCCTGGTGGATTTGAAATGCCAACCTTTTGTTTAGCAGCGTAGCTCTTAACCACTATGCCACCAGGTTTTCCACAATCTATTTAGATGAGAGGATTATACCATGTTTTTGTTTTGCTTTTCTGTGCTTGAGAGTATTTAATTATTTATTTTGAGGAAGATGGTGATTCTTTACAGGGAATCCAAATCTCTTCAGGCCCTTAATAGGGTAAAGATGAAAGGTTAAGCCAGAAAGCCTCATCCCAATCTGGCACAGCTCTTTCTCCATTGATCTATAAAACCAAAATGAAATGGATTGCCATCAAGTCCAGCTCACAGTGACCCTCTAGGACAGGGTAGAACAGCCACATAGGATTTCCAAGGCTATAATCTTTATGGAAGCTGACTGGTACATCTTTCTCCTGTAGCGTGACTGGTGGGTTTGAACCGCCAACCTTTCATTTAGCAGCCGAGCACTTAACCACTGCGCTACCAGGGATCTATATGGATGGTGTTTGTTGAGGGCATATGTGGCTCTGTGCCGAGTGTTGTAGCAGCATGTGTGAGAAACAAAATGTTGTTTTTCTTCCAGGAGCTTATAATTTTCTTGGGAAGAGACATAAACAAATAAGTATAAGCTCTTAAAGGTCAAAGTCTTTATCTTCTTCACCTTTGAATCCGTACAATAATAAGCTTTCTGACATATACAAGGTGCTGTTCATTAAATGGGGACCTGGTGGCGCTGTGGTTAAGAGCTCAGCTGCTAACCAAAAGGTCAACAGTTCGAATCCACCAGCTCCTCCTTGGAAGCCCTATGGAACAGTTCTACTGTGTCCTATAAGGCTGCTATGAGTCAGAATCGAATTGATGGCAATGGGTTGGTTCATTAAGTATTTGTTGAATGAATGAGTGAATGAATGAATGAAGTAAATAAAAATTCAAGGCTATAAAAAAAATAGATAGCACTAAAATGAGTGATTCAGGCAGTAAATGCTAAAGGAGCGAAGAGGAGAAAAGTGCCAATTGGGTAGAAAGAAATTAGGGTATGCCAAAAGTTACACCAAGGTGTTTCAAAAAAAGGCTTTTCAGTTTGGACTTAGAGGGTCTCAGGGCCTTAGGTTACTGGGTGGGAAGGAATTGCTGGCAGCAGGACCGTAGCCCATCTTTCTTTTTGGGAGGAATGCCGGGGGGAGGAAAAGGACTCAGTCACATCCTCTGCCAAATATACCAGTAACCAGACGTCCTACTAAACACACTGATGATTTTTTTCTAGCAGAAAATTAATAGAGAGCCCTTATCTGTGAAATATTTTTGGAAGGAGACACGTGGTCTGTCTAGATTGCTTACTGTGAATAAACCTGGAATTTGTGGATTTGTGGGGGCACGACTGGTGGGAGAATTAATGGGGTGTAGATGGAGACAATTAACTGACATTGTTCCCTTTGTAAAGTCAATGCTCCACAGGCATTGCTTAAACCTCACGTATCAGATCTGAATCAGAACAAATCCTAAGGCAGAAAGAAAAAGCCGGTATTACTGGTCCTGGACTTCTCTCAGGGAAGAAGGTTTTCCCTGTACCTTGTGATTGCCTGTTTCCTTTGAATTATTAGTGGAGCTTGGCACTGGGGAGGGAGTCTTATATAACAGTAGGGCCCTCTGTGTTATTGCACTGGGTCACTCAGCCCCTCCTGTTTCTCTTCCACTACTGTGAACAGGCTGAAATCTGCTGGAGACCATTGGACCTGAGCTGGACCTCATCTTAACTCCTGACTAGAGTGAGACTCCAAATTGGTGACAGACGTGCTCTGAGTCTGAGTTTTCTCATCCGCAAACTTTGCTAAGAGCAATATTTGGAGTAGATGTGGGATTAAATACAGGAAATGTGGGTTGGGCACCTTACCCTTCCCTGCACTGGGGCAGGCACTCCTTCCCCAGCTGGAACCAGCCGGGCCGGCAGGACTGGCACTGCATGCTGTGTCTCCCTTCACATGTCCTGCAAGAGCTGTGGCAGGGAGCACACCGGTGGCTCTCCTCATCGGCGTAGTAGCCCTCGGGGCAGTCCTCCACGCAGGTCGTGTCTGGAAAAGAGTTTGTCTTGGCATCAAGCACACCATGTATTTCCCAAGCATCCCCCACTGTGTACCGGGTGTGGTAGGTACAAGAGGAATGAGACAGTGTCCCTAAGGGCTGATGGATATGCTTGGGATCTAAGATGACTATCTAGGAAATAGAATTGACCATAAGGCCATAGGAGTTCAGAGAAACCAGAGATCACAGTGGACTAGCCATGGTGCACAGGACAGAAACCACAGTCTAGAGAGTTGAGCTAGAAGGACACCCAGGGTCTACCAGGAGGGGAGAGTAAATTTTAGGTAGGGGCTGACATTGGCGGTGGCATGAGTCAAGACTCTACTGAAAACAGAAAGGGGATGGCCAACATGATGACATGATCCCACAACATCAACTTTCCATGTCTAGTCTTGAATGTATTCCCTTCAATATAAGGTTTTGACCCCAAATTCTGCCGTTTTTTTGTCTATACAATGTAGCTCTTTAACTTCAGCCCTTCATCCACCAGCTTCAGACGGAGACACTGATCTTTGCTTTTTCTTCCTCTTTAACAACATTTAGGGTTGGAAGGTAAAGCTGGGCTGGTTAGAAAGTTAAAAAAAAAAAAAGAGAGAATTTCTGGTGTCATGATTTAGCATGCGGTGTTTAGAGGCAACTACCTCTCCAGCTTCTGCTTAACCTGATAGGATGGAAGCCAGGCTCTCCTGAATTATTAGTGTGAGCAACTGGTCGGCTATAGATCGGAAACTCGTTTGTCTCCATAACTCCATGCAGCATTGGCACAGGCACTGGTTGAAAAGTCAAATACTGTTAGAGCTGCTGCCCAAAGTGCTGTGGACTCACCTGCATTGGGAGACTCTGAGCTACTCAAGAGTAGGTCATGCCATTCATTTCACAAATCCACAAATTAAAAAGAAGGAAGCCAATAGCTACTGTGTACCAGGCATAGTACAAGGTACTATGTACATAGTACAAGGTACTGTGTACCAGGCATAGTACAAGGTAGTTTCCCAGATGGAGGGAAAAACAAACCTGCGCTCAGAGGAAAAGTTACTCACTTAGAAGAAGGCTTTCCCTTGGGCAGGCACGGCACTGGTCCTTGGTGGGCCCCATGCATTGGAGACACTTGATGTGACAGGGCTTGCACGCGTGAGCCTCCTCATCCCAGTACTCCGCTTGGGTGCACTCCTTGTAAGCCACACAGTGCCCATGGCTGTTCTTCCACAGGCCTTCTTGGCAGGTTGTGCAGGTCCCCGGGAATGTGCAGGCCTTGCAGCTCTTGTGGCAATCTGTGGACGCGGTGGGGGCAGCATGAAGAGAGTGAGAGAGGGTCAGGGCACCCCTCTAGGAAATTAATTCCCCTGGAACATGTGTGCACATTTCCCCCATATATCTTCCAGAGATTTCTAAGGCTCTGTGCTAAGGGTAAGAGTCCCTGGGTGGTGTAAATGGTAAACACGCATGGCTGCTAGCTAAAAGATTGGAGGTTCAAGTCCACCCAGAGGTTCTTTGGAAAAACTGCCTGGCCATCTACTTCCAAAAAAAATCAGTTACTGAAAACCCTACGGAGCACAGTTCTACTCTGACACGTATGGGGTCACCATGAGTCAGAGCCGACTTGACAGCAGCTGGTTATTGGTTTGATGCCAAGGGTGTGGAGCCATGGACTTGGTACAGCCCTTAGGCTCTGGGGTGGGGCATTCTTGTTCCAAAATGAGAAACCAATGACTGTTTCCCTTTCTCTGTAATACCCAGAGAGCCTCTTTCCTACAGTAGCCATTTTGGGAATACTAGTAAGTCACACAGTGTAATTACCCAAACTGCAACAAAAGTAAATAAGATCAAGTCCACAGCAGCAAGTTAAACACTAGTATATGGCCTTTCACCATCATAATCCCTATGGCCATGGTCCTCCACTCACCTTCCAGAATGCCCTGAGCTCATCACTAATGTTTCCAGTTGCCATCAAGTCAGTTCCGACTCATGGTGACACCATGCATGTCACAGCAGAATGGTGCTCCGTAAGACTCTCGATGGCTGATTCCTTGGAAGTAAAATGCCAGGCTTTTCTTCTGAGGTACCTCTGGGTAGACTTTGATCTCCAACCTTTCTGTTAGCAGCTGAGCACTTAAATGTTTGCACCACCCAGGGACTCCAGTTAAAACATGAGGAGATATAAACAATAGCAGACCCTTTCTTGAAAGTGTAGGGATTAAAGTGCTGAGGGGTGAGATGGTGTGGGAGACCATCTCAGAGCAGAGGCTCTGCCCCTGAGGGTGATGGGGGGAGGGGTTCAGGGCGGCAAACAACAGAGGGAGACCAGAGGCACCGAGAAAGTCCTCTATGGGACAAAATTTGCTTATGCTGCTATAAACCTATCACTGCTTAACATTTTTTTTTTTAATAACTTTTATTAAGCTTCAAGTGAACATTTACAAATCCAATCAGTCTGTCACATATAAGTTTACATACATCTCACTCCCTACTCCCACTTGCTCTCCCCCTCTTGAGTCAGCCCTTTCAGTCTCTCCTTTCTTGACAATTTTGCCAGCTTCCCTCTCTCTCTATCCTCCCATCCCCCCTCCAGACAAGAGTTGCCAACACAATCTCAAGTGTCCACCTGATATAATTAGCTCACTCTTCATCAGCGTCTCTCTCCCACCCGCTGACCAGTCCCTTTCATTTCTGATGAGTTGTCTTCGGGGATGGTTCCTGTCCTGTGTCAACTGAAGGTCTGGGGAGCATGGCCGCCGGGATTCCTCCAGTCTCAGTCAGACCATTAAGTTTGGTCTTTTTATGAGAATTTGGGGTCTGTATCCCACTGATCTCCTGCTCCCTCAGGGGTCCTCTGCTGTGCTCCCTGTCAGGGCAGTCATCGATTGTGGCCGGGCACCAACTAGTTCTTCTGGTCTCAGGATGATGTAGGTCTCTGGTTCATGTGGCCCTTTCTGTCTCTTGGGCTCTTAGTTGTCGTGTGGCCTTGGTGTTCTTCATTTTCCTTTGCTCCAGGTGGGTTGAGACCAACTGATGCATCTTAGATGGCCGCTTGTTAGCATTTAAGACCCCAGACGCCACATTTCAAAGTGGGATGCAGAATGATTTCATAATAGAATTATTTTGCTAATTGACTTAGAAGTCCCCGCAAACCATGTTCCCCAGACCCCCGCACTTGCTCCGCTGACCTTTGAAGCATTCATTTTATCCCAGAAACTTCTTTGCTTTTGGTCCAGTCCAATTGAGCTGACCTTCCATGTATTGAGTGTTGTCTTTCCCTTCTCCTAAAGCAGTTCTTATCTACTGACTAATCAATAAAAAACCCTCTCCCACCCTCCCTCCCTCACCCCCTCGTAACCACAAAAGTATGTGTTCTTCTCAGGTTTACTATTTCTCAAGATCTTATAATAGTGGTCTTATACAATATTTGTCCTTTTGCCTCTGACTAATTTCGCTCAGCATAATGCCTTCCAGGTTCCTCCATGTTATGAAATGTTTCAGAGATTCGTCACTGTTCTTTATCGATGCGTAGTATTCCATTGTGTGAATATACCACAATTTATTTACCCATTCATCCGTTGATGGACACCTTGGTTGCTTCCAACTTTTTGCTATTGTAAACAGAGCTGCAATAAACATGGGTGTGCATATATCTGTTTGTATGAAGGCTCTTGTATCTCTAGGGTATATTCCTAGGAGTGGGATTTCTGGGTTGTATGGTAGTTCTATTTCTAACTGTTTAAGATAACGCCAGATGGATTTCCAAAATGGTTGTACCATTTTACATTCCCACCAGCAATGTATAAGAGTTCCAATCTCTCCGCAGCCTCTCCAACATTTATTATTTTGTGTTTTTTGGATTAATGCCACCTTGCTGGTGTGAGATGGAATCTCATCGTAGTTTTAATTTGCATTTCTCTAATGGCTAATGATCGAGAGCATTTTCTCATGTATCTGTTGGCTGCCTGAATATCTTCTTTAGTGAAATGTGTGTTCATATCCTTTGTCCACTTCTTGATTGGGTTGTTTGTCTTTTTGTGGTTGAGTTTTGACAGAATCATGTAGATTTTAGAGATCAGGCGCTGGTCGGAGATGTCATAGCTGAAAATTCTTTCCCAATCTGTAGGTGGTCTTTTTACTCTTTTGGAGAAGTCTTTAGATGAGCATAGGTGTTTGATTTTTAGGAGCTCCCAGTTATCGGGTTTCTCTTCATCATTTTTGGTAATGTTTTGTATTCTGTTTATACCTTGTATTAGGGCTCCTAGGGTTGTCCCAATTTTTTCTGCCATGATCTTTATCGTTTTAGTCTTTATGTTTAGGTCTTTGATCCACTTGGAGTTAGTTTTTGTGCATGGTGTGAGGTATGGGTCCTGTTTCATTTTTTTGCAAATGGATATCCAGTTATGCCAGCACCATTTGTTAAAAAGGCTATCTTTTCCCCAGTTAATTGACACCGGTCCTTTGTCAAATATCAGCTGCTCATACGTGGATGGATCTATGTCTGGGTTCTCAATTCTGTTCCATTGGTCTATGTGTCTGTTGTTGTACCAATACCAGGCTGTTTTGACTACTGTGGCTGTATAATAGGTTCTGAAGTCAGGTAAGGTGAGGCCTCCCACTTTTTTCTTCTTTTTCAGTAGTGCTTTGCTTATCCGGGGCTTCTTTCCCTTCCATATGAAATTGGTGATTTGTTTCTCTATCCCCTTAAAATATGACATTGGAATTTGGATCGGAAGTGCATTAAATGTATAGATGGCTTTTGGTAGAATAGACATTTTTACTATGTTAAGTCTTCCTATCCATGAGCAAGGTATGTTTTTCCACTTAAGTATGTCCTTTTGAATTTCTTGTAGTAGAGCTTTGTAGTTGTCTTTGTATAGGTCTTTTACATCCTTGGTAAGATTTATTCCTAAGTATCTTATCTTCTTGGGGGCTACTGTGAATGGTATTGATTTGGTTATTTCCTCTTCGGTGTTCTTTTTGTTGATGTAGAGGAATCCAAGTGATTTTTGTATGTTTATTTTATAACCTGAGACTCTGCCAAACTCTTCTATTAGTTTCAGTAGTTTTCTGGAGGATTCCTTAGGGTTTTCTGTGTATATAATCATGTCATCTGCAAATAGTGATAACTTTACTTCTTCCTTGCCAATCCGGATACCTTTTATTTCTTTGTCTAGCCTAATTGCCCTGGCTAGGACTTCCAACACGATGTTGAATAAGAGTGGTGATAAAGAGCATCCTTGTCTGGTTCCAGTTCTCAAGGGAAATGCTTTCAGGTTCTCTCCATTTAGAGTGATATTGGCTGTTGGCTTTGCATAGATGCCCTTTATTATGTTGAGGAATTTTCCTTCAATTCCTATTTTGGTAAGAGTTTTTATCATGAATGGGTGTTGGACTTTGTCAAATGCCTTTTCTGCATCAATTGATAAGATCATGTGGTTTTTGTCTTTTGTTTTATTTATGTGATGGATTACATTAATGGTTTTTCTGATATTAAACCAGCCTTGCATACCTGGTATAAATCCCACTTGATCAGGGTGAATTATTTTTTTGATGTGTTGTTGGATTCTATTGGCTAGAATTTTGTTGAGGATTTTTGCATCCATGTTCACGAGGGATATAGGTCTATAATTTTCTTTTTTTGTAATGTCTTTACCTGGTTTTGGTATCAGGGAGATGGTGGCTTCATAGAATGAGTTGGGTAGTATTCCGTCATTTTCTATGCTTTGGAATACCTTTAGTAGTAGTGGTGTTAACTCTTCTCTGAAAGTTTGGTAGAACTCTGCAGTGAAGCCGTCCGGGCCAGGGCTTTTTTTTGTTGGGAGTTTTTTGATTACCGTTTCAATCTCTTTTTTTGTTATGGGTCTATTTAGTTGTTCTACTTCTGAATGTGTTAGTTTAGGTAGGTAGTGTTTTTCCAGGAATTCATCCATTTCTTCTAGGTTTTCAAATTTGTTAGAGTACAATTTTTCATAATAATCTGATATGATTCTTTTAATTTCATTTGGTTCTGTTGTGATGTGGTCCTTCTCATTTCTTATTCGGGTTATTTGTTTCCTTTCCTGTTTTTCTTTAGTCAGTCTAGCCAATGGTTTATCAATTTTGTTAATTTTTTCAGAGAACCAGCTTTTGGCTTTGTTAATTCTTTCAATTGTTTTTCTGTTCTCTAATTCATTTAGTTCAGCTCTAATTTTTATTACTTGTTTTCTTCTGGTGCCTGATGGGTTCTTTTGTTGCTCACTTTCTATTTGTTCAAGTTGTAGGGACAGTTCTCTGATTTTGGCTCTTTCTTCCTTTTGTATGTGTGCATTTATCGATATAAATTGGCCTCTGAGCACTGCTTTTGCTGTGTCCCAGAGGTTTTGATAGGAAGTATTTTCATTCTCGTTGCTTTCTATGAATTTCCTTATTCCCTCCTTGATGTCTTCTATAACCCAGTCTTTTTTCAGGAGGGTATTGTTCATTTTCCAAGTATTTGATTTCTTTTCCCTAGTTTTTCTGTTATTGATCTCTAGTTTTATTGCCTTGTGGTCTGAGAAGATGCTTTGTAATATTTCGATGTTTTGGACTCTGCAAAGGTTTGTTTTATGACCTAATATGTGGTCTATTCTAGAGAATGTTCCATGTGCACTAGAAAAAAAAGTATATTTTGCAGCAGTTGGGTGGAGAGTTCTGTATAAGTCAATGAGGTCAAGTTAGTTGATTGTCGTAATTAGATCTTCCGTGTCTCTGTTGAGCTTCTTACTGGATGTCCTGTCCTTCTCCGAAAGTGGTATGTTGAAGTCTCCTACTATAATTGTGGAGGTATCCATCTTGCTTTTCAATTCTGTTAAAATTTGATTTATGTATCTTGCAGCCCTGTCATTGGGTGCATAAATATTTAATATGGGTATATCTTCCTGATCAATTGTCCCTTTTATCATTATATAGTGTCCTTCTTTATCCTTTGTGGCGGATTTAAGTCTAAAGTCTATTTTGTCAGAAATTAATATTGCTACTCCTCTTCTTTTTTGCTTATTGTTTGCTTGATATACTTTTTTCCATCCTTTGAGTTTTAGTTTGTTTGTGTCTCTAAGTCTAAGGTGTGTCTCTTGTAGGCAGCATATAGATGGCTCGTGTTTCTTTATCCAGTCTGTGACTCTCTGTCTCTTTATTGGTGAATTTATTGGTGCATTTAGTCCATTTACATTCAGGGTAATTATAGATAAATAAGTTTCTAGTGCTGTCATTTTGATGCCTTTTTATGTGTGTTGTTGACAATTTCATTTTTCCACATACTTTTTTGTGCTGAGGCGTTTTTCTTAGTAAATTGTGAGATCCTCATTTTCATAGTGCTTGACTTTATGTTAGTTGAGTCGTTACGTTTTTCTTGGTTTTTATCTTGAGTTATAGAGTTGTTATACCTTTTTGTGGTTACCTTATTATTTACCCCTATTTTTCTAAGTAAAAACCTAACTTGTATGGTTCTATATCGCCTTGTATCACTCTCCATATGGCAGTTCAATGCCTCCTGTATTTAGTCCCTCTTTTTGATTATTGTGATCTTTTACCTATTGACTTCCATGATTCCCTGTTATGTGTATTTTTTTTTTTAATTAATCTTAATTTGTTTGTTTTTGTGATTTCCCTATTTGAGTTGATATCTGGACGTTCTGTTTTGTGACCTTGTGTTGTGCTGATATCTGATATTATTGGTTCTCTGACCAAACAATATCCTTTAGTATTTCTTGTAGCTTTGGTTTGGTTTTTGCAAATTCTCTAAACTTGTGTTTGTCTGTAAATATCTTAATTTCGCCTTCATATTTCAGAGAGAGTTTTGCTGGATATATGGTCCTTGGCTGGCAGTTTTTCTCCTTCAGTGTTCTGTATATGTGGTCCCATTCCCTTCTTGCCTGCATGGTTTCTGCTGAGTAGTCAGAACATATTCTTATTGATTCTCCCTTGAAGGAAACCTTTCTTTTCTCCCTGGCTGCTTTTAAAATTTTCTGTTTATCTTTGGTTTTGGTGAGTTTGATGATAATATGTCTTGTTGTTTTTCTTTTTGTATCAATCTTAAGTGGGGTTCGATGAGCATCTTGGATAGATATCCTTTCGTCTTTCATGATGTCAGGGAAGTTTTCTGTCAGGAGTTCTTCAACTATTTTCTCAGTGTTTTCTGTCCCCCCTCCCTGTTCTGGGACTCCAATCACCCGCAGGTTATCCTTCTTGATAGAGTCCCACATAATTCTTAGGGTTTCTTCATTTTTTTTAATTCTTTTTTCTGATTTTTTTTTCAGCTATGTTGGTGTTGATTTCCTGGTCCTCCAGATGTCCCAGTCTGCATTCTAATTGCTCGAGTCTGCTCCTCTGACTTCCTAGTGCGTTGTCTAATTCTGTTATTTTATTGTTAATCTTTTGGATTTCTACATGTTGTCTCTCTATGGATTCTTGCAACTTATTAATTGTTCCAGTATGTTCTTGAATAATCTTTTTGAGTTCTTCAACAGTTTTATCAGTGTGTTCCTTGGCTTTTTCTGCAGTTATCTTAATTTCATTTGTGATATCATTAAGCATTCTGTAAATTAGTTTTTTATATTCTGTATCTGATAATTCCAAGATTGTATCTTCATTTGGGAAAGATTTTGATTCTTTTGTTTGGGGGGTTGGAGAAGCTGTCATGGTCTGCTTCTTTAAGTGGTTTGATATGGATTGTTGTCTCCGAGCCATCACTGGGAAACTAGTTTTTCCAGAAAATCCGCTGCGTCCAGTCCAAATCCCTGCGGGATGGTTCCCCGGCTCGGACGCTGCTCTTTCTGCTCCAAGACCAGTCACTGCCTCCCGGGGACTTCTCCTACCGGCTGCATCCCACGCCGCCCGCGGAACCGGCTGGTCCCCCTCCCGGGGTTAGTTCAGGGGGTGGAGCAGCTCTCTGTGCTTGTGCCGTACCTGACTGGTACGCTGGCTCCAGGCTCTGGAAACAATCGCTGCTTCCCCGTATTAGTTCGTTCTCCGTCTCTAAATCTGTGTTTGTTGTTCAGGGTTCGTAGATTGTTATGTATGTGATCGATTCACTTGTTTTTCCGTGTCTTTGTTGTAAGAGGGATCTGAGGTAGCGTCTGCCTAGTCCGCCATCTTGGCTCCGCCACTGTTTAACATTTTAATAACAATCGTCCACTCTGGTGACTCTTGAAGGCTCATTATCTCCGTTGTAAATCTCCACGTGAGAATCTTTTTTGATCAGCAGTTCACAGCCACATTGGTGAGGAGGGCTGATGGGATTTTTTACTAATAATAGTTACATGACTAAGGCTTATAAAAATTCTTTAAATAATTTAAAAATAAATTAGAACAGATTCAAAGTATGCTTCTTTGAATGGGAGGGAAAGGGGTGGAAGGACAGCTCTGGGGCTAGAATTACGCAAACCCAAGAGCCTGTTTTGTCTGGGCAGAAATGCAAACTCTTGGGAGGCTCCCTGGGAGGCTGTGCTCAGCCATGCTTCCTGGAAGTCTTTTTTTTTAATTTTTTAAAATCATATATATATATATATAATTTATTTTGTTGAGTTCTTGAGAACATACACAGGCAGTTGTCATTATTGTGTGCTGTTGAGTTGATTCCTACTTGTAGCAACCCTATAGGACAGAGCTGAAACACCCCATAGGGTTTCCTAGGCTGTCACCCTACAAGAACAGATTGCCAGGTCTTTCCTCCCATGGAGCATCCGGTGAGTTCAAACTGGTAACCTTTCAGTTAGCAGCTAAACACTTAACCATTGTGCCACGAGGGCTTCTATACACAGCAGAACATAACACTAATTCAACAATTTCTACGTGTACAATTCAGTGACATTGATTACATTCTTCAAGTTGTGCAAGCATTCTCACCCTTTGTCATGGATTGATTTATGTCCCCCCCCCAATTTTTTTTTTTCCAAAATGTGTGTATTAACTTGCTTAGGCCGTGATTCCCAGTATTCTGTGGTTGTCTTCCATTTTGTGATTGTAATTTTATGTTAAAGAGGATGAGGATGGGATGGTAACACCCTTACCAGGTCACATCCTGATCCAATATAAAGGGAGTTTCCCTGGGGTGTGGCCTGTGTCACCTTTTATCTCTCGAGAGATAAAAAGAATGGGAAGTAAGCAGAGAGTTGGGGACTTCATACCACCAAGAAAGCAGTGCCAGGAGCAGAATGCGTAATATATGATTTTGTACCTGGGGTCCCTGCACAGAGAAGCTCCTAGTCTGGGGGAAAACTGATGAGAAAGCCTACCGAGAGAGAGAAAGCCTGCCCCTTGAGATGACACTCTGAACTTGGACTTGTGACCTCCTTTTTGTTAAAGCCATCCACTTGTGATATTCCTGTTATAGCAGCACTAGATGACTAAGACACCCTCCTTTTCCAAATCGTTTTCCCTCACTAACATAAACTTACTGCTGCCTAAGCTTCCTATCTAAACTTTTGAGTTGCTGTTGTCAATTTGATCCCATATAGATAGATAGTTTTTGAAGGAGCACAACGCTCAAGACAGACATTCTTTACTATGGTATTTCAAGCAAATAATGTGCACATTTTTTTTTTGCCATTGGCTTCCTCCCCGAGAGAGGCATTTAGCTAGCATCGTATGTTAATTTTTTTTACAGCAACACATAAAAATCTAGTATAGCAGCATTTATGAAAATACCTTGCAGGGGAAAGGAGCAGTTGGCAAACAAATGTAGAGGGTGCACGCTTTTTGTGCAAAAGTGAAACTATTGTTTAAAGAAGGCTTTAGGGAATATTTTTGGTTTAAGGCTTAAGGTTTAAAGATTATCTCAGGAGAGTAGTTTTGGGGGTTCATTGAGCCGCAATGGCTCCAGAAAATCTGGATTCCATGGCTTTCTGGAAGTCTTTACCTTTGCAATCATTACTTTCTCTTTCAAAGTAAGTTCCTGTTGGACACTCGTCCAAACACTGCCCATCGTAGAGGACCAAGGATGTGTCAGCACAGAGGTCGCAGTCATCCTCATCGGGGCCACTGCACTCCAGGCAGTCTTCATGGCAGGGGACACACTGGCGGGAGTCCTCATAGAAGCCTTGGGGACAGGACTGGTGGCACACATCATTGTACAGGAAGAAATCGGGCATGCACTCTGCCGGGAAGGAGTGAAAAGTGAGTTATTCCTCTCAGAGGCTAAGAAAGGAATGCATTCCTTTGCAGTGGACTAGGACCTCTCCCTGCCACTGTGCTTCTTTCCACCTGCAGTGCACATTTGCCTTGGTTTCACCCTGCCAGAGTACATCCTAGATCGCTTGGGAGCAAGGGGCCACAGATAGTGGCTTAATTGGATAGTGCTGCATGTAAGCCTTGAAACGACCAGCCCCCTGGAGGTGCAAAAAAATTGTAGAGCTGTGACAGATGAGTGAAGGCTGAGATGTTGAAGGTACTATTTAGAAAACTTGAAAAGCATTTTACATTTTTAAAAATTTATTGGGGTCTTCACACTGTATTTAATACAGAAAGAAGGTTAGGAATTGTTGCCTTCATTAATTTCTTTGTTCATTGATAGTAGACCAATAAATAGCATAGACGGTTAATCCGTATGAAGAATGCACTGTGGACTTCTTTTTATTTGTGTTCACTTTTATATTTGGGGGAGAATCCGGAAAACCCTTTAGGTCACACCAAGAGAATACTTTAGATAGGACTGCCCCACATAAACGATCTGTGTTATTTTGGGAAGGACACTGGACAGCCTTTTTGGGGAGATAACTTTAGAGAGAGAGAGAAAAACTGTAGCCAGAGTGTTATTCTCAGCATCTTATGGCTGCTTGAACTTTTTATCTTTTATAACAACTGACACTCTCTAGCTACCTTTGTGTCTAGTTGTTTAGTATCAGTCCCTTCTGGTAGCACAGTGGTTAAGAGCTTGGCTACTAACCAAAAGGTTGGCAGTTTCAATCCACCAGCCACTCCCTGGAAGCCCATGGGGCAGGCAGTTCTACTCTGTCCTACGTGGTAGTTATGAGTTGGAATCAACTTGATGGCAATGGGTAATATAAGATTTTGTGCCCAAAATGTGGGACCTTAGATTCTTATCTGTGCCTCCAGCAGCTGAGGAGTGCTTGGCACACACTAAGTAATCAACAGAATCAAAATCACACCAGTTGCTCTCCAGTCAGCTTTGACTCATGGCAACTCCATGTGTGTCAAAGTAGACTATGCTCCATAGGGTTTTTAGTGGCTGAGTTTTTGGAAGTTGATTGCCAGGACTTTTTTTTTCCAATGTGCCTCTGGGTGGACTTGAACTGCTAACCTCTTGATTAGTAACCAAACGTAACTGTTGCATCACCCAGGGACTCCTACATGCCCAATTTGTTGTTGCCCTGGAGTTGATTCAGACTCATGGGACCCATGTGCATAGTAGGACTACGTTCCATAGGGTTTTCAAGGCTGTTGTGTTAGGAAGCAGTCTCTAGACCCGTCTTCCAGGTGCTGCTGGGTAGATTTGAGTTGCCAGTGTTTCAGCTAGTAACCGTTTACACCGCTCAGGTAAACTAAAACCCGTTGCCGTTGATTCCAACTCATAGTGACCCTATAGGACAGAGTAGAACTGCCCCATAGGATTTCCAAGGCTGTAAATCTTTACAGGAGCAGACTGCCACACCTTTCTCCTGCAGAGTGGCTGGTGGGTTCAAACTACTGACTTTTAGCAACTGCGCTCTTAACTACTGTGCCACCGGGGCTCCTTGGGACTCCAATACATGTGTATAAAAGAAATCTTGCAAAAAGCAGCTCTCATTTTTCTTAACTTGCAGAATGCATAATGTAAAGGCTTGGGATCACTCTTCATTTCCTCAGTGATGTGCATGGAGATGGACCTATTTCAGTAAAGGGAGTGAGACTGGTGCCCGCAGTTCTCTTTGAAACCCCATCCTCTGAGAGTCGGTCCCAGCCGGGCTGGCTCACTTGAGCCATACTTTGCCATGGAATGCTCCTGAGTACCTTTGCATGTCTCCTCGTGGATGCAGTCCTGGCACATCTCTGGGCACCGCCTGCACACGCCCTCCACAGCCACGTGTCTTTCAGAGCAGGCTTCACGGCACAGGCCCTGCTCCAGCACGAAACCTCCCTCACAGGAGAAGCAGTGGGTGGCGTTTCCTTCACAAGTCCTGCAAGGTGAGCTGCAGCGTTCACATAGACCCGCTTCTGCATAAAAGCCCCTGTGGAGAGAGGAGAGAGAACAACCAAGGAACCTTAAGCACTAGAGAAATTCCTCACAACTGGTGGCAAAGGACTCAGGCCTAAAAATGACAGGGCTGCTCCTATGGTAAGCCAAAATGAATCCATTGATAAGACTGACCGGGAATGTGTGGTTAATAAGAAAGTCTAGAAAAATAAAACAAAAGGGAAAGGTATTGTCACTGCATATTTAGTTTGTTTGAAAATCAACTGGTTTGTATGAAAATGAGCTGTTGTTTATTATTATTATTATCACACATAGCATGAAACATATTTTGAGAACATAGCATGAAACATATTTTGAGAACATGTCATTGGAATACACGTCTGTGGGATTCACTTCCTTCTGGGGAAATCTGATATCTGTATACAGAGTATTTCTGAATTACGAACACAGCACACCATATAAATCCCTTACTGGTACGTGAACACAGTGAATATAAAACCCCAACCCTCTCAGTATTTGGGAAATAAGAGCAGTATAGATAACATTTCTTTAAAGATGAAGAGAAGAGCTGGAACTTGCAGAAGCAGGAAAATCATAAACCAGTTTAGAGAAAATGAACTTTGATATCAAAGGTATCTATTCCAATTGCTTTCGATAGCAGTCCTTTCTTGGTCACCTGTTGTCATAACAGCAGAGGGCAACAGTAGCTCAGTGATAAAATTCTCACCTTCCACTCCAAAGACCAGGGTTTGATTCTTGACCAATATACCTCATCCCCAAGACAGCAACATCTGTCACTGGAGGCCTGCATGTTGCTGTGATGTGGAACAGGCTTCCGCAGAGCTTCCAGACTAAGACAGACTAGGAGGATAGGTCTGGTAATCTACTTCTGAAAATCAGCCAGTGAAAATCCTACAGATCACAACAGTCTGGTCTGCTACCGATCATGGGGACGGCACGCAACTGGGCAGCATTTTGTTCCGTTGTGCATAGGGTCAACATGAGTCATGGGCAAACCACCTCTTAAAAAAACAATCGTATATTTGCGATCATGTGTCGGTGAGTAGGGAGATCTAGGCTGGGCTTCCCTGGACTTGACTCCAAGCTGCACGTTGGGTCCAAGTCTTCTTTCTCCCTGGCACAAGGGGCTCTGGGATATATTCTTCTCATCACCATGACAGAAGCACAAAAGGGCACGCTCAACCAGCCAAACACATTTTAAGCTTCTGCTTGCCTCTCTTCTGCTAACATCCCATGGGCCAAAGTAAGGTCCATAACCAAGTCCAAAGTCAAGGGCTAGGGAAGTACATTCTGCCTCTAGTGAAAGTTCTGCAAAGTTACAACGTAGACAGTGTGGATCTAGAGAGGCGTGGAGAATTGCAGCCAATAACAAAATCTGCCAGAAAAAAAAAAAAAGCCCTCTTTAAATCCCGACACTCATTTTACCAGATGGGCTCTCAACGCTCAGCCTGGTCAAGGCCATCAGGGGTTAGCTTCTGCAGCATGAGTAGTTCTAGCACAGCACCCGAGAAGAAGCAGTATGAAAAAACCTTCCTCAGATTCTTCTCGTAAGGAAGTCAGGGGATGGTGGATTAGATGATGCAACGAAAGGAATGGAATCAAGGGGGGAAGAATCCATTGAAGACTAGTGCTAACTAAACAATAAGTGAACACCAGAAACTCTGTTGAAAGGCAGCCAGAAGGCAACACGAGAAGGTGTTTTTCTGAAAGCCACTTTGCTAAAATCAGCCTTCACTACTCAGATCCACCCTGTTATTTGTCTTCTGCTGTCTTCTCTCCGCATTTACAAAGTCTTTTTGTTAATGTTTTATTTCACTGTATTTTTTTTTTTAAATTTATGAAGACAAATACAATTTCTTTTGAAAAGAAATGGCCACATGTATTGAATTGTTAAGTTCGAAGTACTTTATGTTGAAGTCTTTCCGCTCAGATAAATCTATGCAATGCAGAAGCAGAAGGTTCTGGAGCTTCATCTATATTTTACAGACATCCAAGACGGTCACAGCCAGTGCTTAAAGGAAGACTGGTTTTCTCGCACCAGAGCCTCAAATCTGTTCATATTTGGTGAATTTAAGTACATCTTAAATTTTTTGCTGCCTTTTAAACAGTCACTAAGATGTTACTGCTCAATCCTTTCTTCTTTCATGAACATATGCCATATACCGTAGTTGAAAAAGTGGTGGCCATTATTGAGGCTTATAAATAATTCTGAATACCTCGATGCCATGTCATTGCAGGTGGTGTTCCGTTATAAATCTTATTACTATTCTAGGATGGATCGCACCCAAAAGGGCAATTTCTCAGAAATAGCAACAACATCTCTCAAGGCAAGCTGGTTAGTATATATTCCTCAGATTTCATCTCCCCTGCTTTTTTGGTCAACACAGAGATGAAGGACACTGAAGTAATGAGATCACCCTACTCAAAACAGGAGGGCAGATGCTCCTAATTTCATAGCCTTCAGGATTTTCAGGACATGCTAGGAGCTTCTCTAAAAACCAATTGTTGTCCAGTCGACTCTGACATATGGTGACCCTATGTGTGTCAGAGTAGAACTGAGCTCAAGCTGAATCATGCTCAAAGTAGGGTTGGTTCTCAATGGCTGATTCTTCAGAAGTAGATCATCAGGCCTTCCTTTCAAATCACTGAGTGGACTCTAACCTCCAATCTTTTGGTTAGCAGCTGAGCACATTAACCATTTGCACTACCCAGGGACTACAGAAGTTTCCCTATTGCTCAAAAAATACAAAATATCTTGGCCGCTGTGTATCTGCTCGGTGCTCCAATGTGGTTCAACCCCAATCTGGGAGGAATGAAGTGTCAAGTGGCCAGCTAATTGGAGAAGAGCAAATTACATCTCTTTCTGCCTTGTTTTTATGCATCATCAATCCCTGAAGCATTCAAAGAGTCCAAGAGGAAGTTGGGAAAAAGAGAGTCATGATCAAATGAGTAAGGCAATGGTAATGACAACCAGTTCAACCCACCATGGGAGAGGTTAATGAGGAAGCAATGATTGAGTTTGGTGGGTAGATTTCTGGCCTTCACCTTTGTTTTACAATAACTGCTGACTGCTGAGGTTGGGGCATGGTTGATGGGGCTGGAGAAGAGTGGGAAGCTGGGAGTATCAGGACTCCCTGATTTTGTGTCTCTACTGATATGGCCTTTTCCCACTGTGATTTCTTACTCTGACCCTTTCTTCCCCATCCTCAAATTCCTGTCTGACAAAATCCTTTAAGAGCTATCCTTCATTAACATCTTCTTAAATACCCAGCCTAGGGTGAAACTTGAAAACATTACACTAAGTGAAAGAAACCGTCACAAAAGACCACATGTTATATGATTCCGTTTATATGAAATGTCCAGTAGAGGCAAGTCCATAGAAACAGAAAGTAGATTAGTGGTTGCTCAGGGATGAAGAGGAGGGGGATGAGGTAAATTGGGGGTGACTAAAAAAAAAAAAAAATTTTTTTTTTTTTTTAGCTAAAAGGGTATGGCCAATAAGATGAGTAAGGAAGCCTGAGAAAATTTTCTGTTCTCTTAAAAAGAGGTAAACAAGGAGAGACTGTGGTTGTGGCTGCGTTAGGTGGTGATGTTTGGAGCTGGAGCAGACAGCTTGGGACCAGGAGAGGAGCTGGCTGGAGAAGACAAACTACAGATGGCGTAGCGGCAAATTGGACAGACTGTGGAGTTTTGATGATGTTGCTGGCCACTGAACTAATATTGGATTTCCAAACTTTTAGTTAAGTGAGATAATAAACCCTGGAGCATCTCAGCCATTTTACTTGGCATTTCGGTTGCTTGTTGCTAAAAGTTTCCTGATAGATTTTTCCACTCATCCTTCCTACTTCTTGTTTATTTATTTATTTATTTTTCTAGTTGTATTTGTTTTGTTGTTGTTTTTGAGAATATACACAGCAAAATATACACCAATTCAACAGTTTCTACATGTACAATTCAGTGACCTTGATTACATTCTTTGAGTTGTTCAACCATTCTCACCCTCTTTTACTGAGTTGTTCCTCCCCCATTAAAGCAAACTGACTGCCCCCTAAGGTTCCTATCTAATCTTTCTGGTTGCTGTTGTCAATTTGATCCCATGTAGATAGTTCTTAAAAGAGCATAATGTTCAAGGCAGACCTTTTTTTTTTTTTTTTTTTACTAAAGTTAAACCATTATTTGGTTTTAAGAAGACTTCAGGAGATATTTTTGGTTTAAGATTTAAAGATGATCTTGGGGCAATAGTTTCAGGGGTTCATCTACCCTCTGTGGCTCCAGAAAGTCTGGAGTCCATGAGAATTTGAATTCTATTCTGTGTTTTCTTCCTTTTGATCAGTATTCTTCTATGTGATCTTTGATCAAAATATTAAGTAATGGTAGTTGGGCATCATCTAGTTCTCCTGGTCTCCTGGCAAAGGAGGCAATTGTTCATGGAGGCAATTAGCCACACATTCCATATCCTCATCCTGTTCTTGACTCTCCTTCTTTCTCTTTTGTCCAGGTGAAGAGATACCAATTATTGTGCCTTAGGGGGACACTTGCAAGCTTTTAAGACCATACCTACTCTTTTTAGGTAAATCCTGGAAGTTGGACTGTTGATAGAGGGAAAAAAAAACCCATTGCCATCGAGGCAATTCCAACTCATAGCAACCCTATAGAAGAGAGTAGGACTGCCCCATAGGGTTTCCAAGGAGCACCTGTGGATTTGAACTGCCTTCTGTTTGGTTAGCAGCCATAGCTCTTAAACACTGTGCCACCAGGGTTTGTTGATAGGAAGAGCAAAGGAATTATAAGAAATGAGATTAAGGAAAACATCCGGAATAGACAAATAATTACCCTGGTATTATTATTTATTTAGGTCGCTGGGTGGCACAAGTCGTTTGTGTTCAACTCCTAACCAAAAGGAAGGTTGGCAATTAAAAGACACCCAGTGGCATCGTGGAAGAAAGGCTTGGCGCTCTGCTTTCGTAAAGATTATAGCCAAGAAAACCCTATGAAGTAGTTCAACTGTGTAACACATATAGGGTCACCATGAGTCGAAACTGACTCAACAGCAATGAGTGTGTTTGTTTTGTATTATTTATAATTAATATCTCACTAATTTTAAACATTTAGAAGAGATCCATGCATTTCACAGTTTATCACAGCCTTACTTTTGTGATGGAGAAATAGAGCTAACAACACTTGAACATTAATACAAGATGAAAAAAGAACATATTTTCGTAAGTAAAAATTGATACACATAACAGTCACATGGGAGAAGGGTGCATCTTGTCTTGTGCGAGTTTTGGCTGCTGTGGTCAACAGAGCTGTCAGGCAGTCCAGACAGGGCATTTATGAGGACGCTGTGCCCAGGGAGGAGAACAGTTCTTTGATGAATAAGAAGGAACTACCCCCAAAGTAGAATGAACATGAACAGAGAGGAAAAGGAAAAGGGAAACTTACTCGGGGCACTTGGAGTAGCACCTGCCATTATGGAGAAAGAGAGGGTGGTCAGGCTGAGTCCGGCACTCTTTGCA
This sequence comes from Elephas maximus indicus, assembly GCF_024166365.1. Classification (NCBI taxonomy): domain Eukaryota; kingdom Metazoa; phylum Chordata; class Mammalia; order Proboscidea; family Elephantidae; genus Elephas; species Elephas maximus. The sequence continues at coordinate 92,600,481 of NC_064827.1, read as the reverse complement.
AAGATTGGCTTCTGAGCAAAAGGCACAGTCTTCCGTACAGTTCTCACAGCTGCCACTCCTTGCTGAGGGCCATGTGCCTTGGGGGCAGGAGGAGACACAGGCCTGAGCCAACAGGTACGCACCTAGAGCCACAGTGAAGAGTGCAGAGAACCACCATCATGTGTCTGTCCTGATGGGCACACATTCATACAGAGAACTGACACCCACTAGAGCAATTTTAATCTTTCCAGAGATTTCAGTGGTTCAGAGCTATGACTGCTAACCAAAAGGTCGGCAGTTCGAATCCACCAGCTGTTCTTCAGAAACCCTATGGGGCAGTTCTACTCTGTCCAACAGGGTTGCTAGGGGTTGGAATCGACTCAACAGCAATGGGTTTTTTTTTTTGGCTTTGAGTCTCCAGAGCTGTTATTTCAGGTTTACCAGAGTATTTATTAGTGATGCTAAGTCTTCCAAGATAAGTTAAATCTCTAGAAAGGAAGTTGACTACAGGAGACCTTCATCCTTTTACTTTGCTACTAATATTGGGCATGGGTTACTATAGGCTTTGCTTTGCTGAGTAGATCGGTCTTATTGGTGTGGTCTACCCTTGTGCTTTCCCAATGCCTACCTTATTAAGACGCCAACATAGTAGTAACTCTTCCACTCAGCTCCTCCGTAACAGACTGTCTACTTATTTTTAATTGAAAACAATAGCACCAGCAACAGGTAACACCATTATTAAAGAAAACATGAAAAATCACTCCAACCCCCAAATTCCAAGACAATCCTTTCAATTTTTGAGTGTAACCTTGTATATTTTATATGATTATAATCATGACACACCCAGGAAGATCCCTGGGTGGAGTAAACGGTTTGCTGTCAGCTACTAACTGAAAGGTTGACGGTTCAAATCCACTCAGCGCTGCCGTGGAAAAAAGTCCTGGCAATCTACTACCATGAGATTATAGTCACTGAAAATCCCATGGAGCACAGTTCTACTCTGAAACATGTGGGGTCACCTTGAGTTAGAATGGACTCAATGGCAACTTTTTTTGCTTTTTGCACCACATTTTACTGTTAACATTGAACATCCCAATGCGGTCTTCATAATGATCACTTTAATGGGATCATAACGCACTTTATGTTAATGTGCCATGTTAACAAAATCTTCCCCTAATTCTGGGAAGTTACTTTTAATGCTTCACTTTTATAGAGGATGATGCAATTAATAATTAGTTGAGTTGTTACATTGTTGCTTTTCCTCTCCTAAATTCAGTATCAGTAATGAAGAAGGAAATAACAGGCAGGCAATTTATCCCCACTTCCATTTTCTACCTTAAGCTCTCTTGCTTTGGCTAAGGCACTCTAAAAGGGTGATGAAATCTGTAAAAATATCAAGTACCCATAAAACCAAACTCATTGCTGTCGAGTAGATTCTGACCTATAGCGACCCTACAGGACAGAGTACAAGTGTCCCAAAGAGTGCCTGGTGAAATCAAACTGCCAACCTTTTGGTTATCAGATGTAGCTCTTAACTACTACGCTACCAGCGGTTCCCACAGATCCTAGCAAATCTATGGCCAAGTCAACCGATAGCTTCATCATGTCTTTGGGTTAATAAATTTCACCCCCCACCTTTATTTTTTGTCCTTTGAAAACCAGTTTTCATTGGCAGTCAATGTTTGGGTCCTTGAGTTTCTCCAGAGTAGCCACTGTGGTAGGAACACGTGACAGGACTTGGTCAAGGTCCTACAAACCTCGTCACATAAAGATGCCAATAAACCCGTGATCCAATGAATTGACTTGGCCACTGCCTTCCCATCAAACTCCACACTAACCTTTTGGACACGAAGTACACAGAGTTGCAGATCCATTACAGGTTTTACAAGAAGAATGACAAGCCTGGTGTTGTCTCAAGATATCTGTGTAAGGAAAGAAATGACAAGTCAGTCTTCTTCTTTGAACAGGCTCACCATACTGCAGTGTTCACAAAAAGTCTCATGGATAAGGTCGTCTCCCCTCCTGCCCAAAGTAGAATCTCTTCAATTTTACATTAACTAACAGGGAGCCCCTGCCCATTGCCTACTGTGTGGACTTCATTCGTTTTCTCCCTTACTCTTACGCATTGACAATTGCCCCTTTCGCTATCAAGACTTTCCTTGCAAACTTCCAGTGACAGAGAATATGGTATCTTACAAGGCTGTCTTGAATCCTTTGGGGATATTTGGACTAAAAAATGTTATGTTTTTCATATATTAAAAATGTGTGCGAGTATGTGTGTGTACACACATGTGAATGAGTTTGCAAGTCAAAGGTAATCACATCTTTCCCCAAGATTCTTAGATGATCACTTCTCTTCACTCCAAGGTGATAACTGAGGATTCATGGGTCTCTTGTGGAGAAACATGTTTTCTTTCTTTCTTTTGTTCTCTGAAAACCATATTTTATTATTGGTCAATGTTTTGGGTCTCTCTGTTTCATCGGAGTAGCCATTGTGAAATTCAACCTAAATTTACCTCATCTTAAATTTGTTCTAAATCACTGTTAAACATTTAAATAATGGCTCCACCCTTGAGCTCTTTGGTTGGTCAGTTGTTAAACAGGCTGGCCCAGATTAATACACCATTGATTCCAGGAGTTTCCTTTCTGCCCCTCCAAGAACATTCAGTGGGTAAACTTCTCCAGTAGCCACCCAAGCAACTCCATGGGACAGTTTCAAAGACTACATAACAGCCTCAATGACACCACTCAATAATACGTGTTGAGACCTAGACTAAAACTCAAGAATTTGCATTTCAGTTTCAGCATGACTCATAAAAAAAAAAAAATGACTCATACAGGCTAATAATTAGAAAAAGAAGTTCTAGCTCAGACTGTGTGATATAAACGACTCTGACAGTCAATTCTTGGTGTTTTACCATTCCCCTCCATAATTCCTTCCTTCCTCCCTCCGGCCCTCCCTCCCTTGCCTTTCATTTTCTTTCTTCTCCTCAGTCTAGCATAGTTGGCTCTCTAGTCACACCTGCCTTCAGATCCCAGCTGTGATGCTTACTGGTAGGGTAACCACAGTCCTGCTTTCTATGTCTCTAAAATGAAAGAAAATGATTCCTCCTTTATAGGACAGTTGTGAAGGCTAAGTGAGACGATGTGTTTGAAGTGCTTAACACCATAGCTCAGTAAAGGGTAGTTCTTTCTGCTTCCTCTTCTTTCTCTTGGCTTCCTTATTGGTTACCATCCACCCCATTTCTGAGGCTTTTGTTTTATTTCCCTTTCCCTTTGCTGTCTTACACCTCTTAGTGGTACTGGGATGCACCATGATTGGTGCTCATGGTTAAAGAAGTACTGAATCTTGCAGTCGAGGAGTTGATATTCAAATAGACATACATGTGAGTACGCGTGTGTATCTGGCTGCCCGTGCTGAGTGACAGTTTATTTCCTAGTATAGAGAAAGAAATTTCCCTTGCTTTCCAGCAGACTAACGAAAGCTGATAGCCATGTGAATGATGAACTCTCCCTGGGGGACCTGTGAAGAGCTCAGATTAGCCTCATATAGAGGAATATTAGTTACTGGATTTTCCCAAAAGTGGTTGGCTTGCCTGTCAACATAACCAAGTCTTTCTCTGAAGGCTTTTCCAACCTGACAAATGTCACTTAACCCAAGGGAGAAAGACTTGGCAGCAGAAAGATAAGTAGCAAAGGATTCTGTTCCTAAGATCAGTCAAGATGCTTACTTAATGGATGAGAAAAGGTGCTGAAAGAACGATAACAAAAGGATATTCCTTGGACGTGGAACGCCTTGAATGTCTTTAATATTATATTTCCAGGCCATGTGTTGATTTCCTGTTGATTTTATCATCTTTAAATTAGATTGTGTTTATAGAAGTATGAGTTTTAATTTATATTATCGTATTTGTATAAATATAATATTCATATCCATACACACGTATATCTGTAATTACGTATATCTCATATTCTGGCAATTTGATACTTTACACACTTTGTTTAAAATGGTGTAATGTTCTCATTTCTCCACCAGAGGGGGCTCTGTACAAGCATTTAACTTCGCAATTACCCACTGCTGTCAAGTCGATTCCAACTCACAGGGAGGTACCTTGTAGGACAGAGTAGAAATGCCCCATAGGATTTCCAAGGCTGTAATCTTCATGGAAGCAGACTGTCTCATCTTTCTCCCTTGGTGAGTTCGAATTGCTGACCTTTCGGTTAGTAGCCCAGCGCTTAATCACTGTGCCACCATGGCTCCTTAGCAACTGCGTGTGGGCAATGGGTGAAGTCATCCCTAGCTCGCTGGAGTTCTTTATCATAAATATCATTGTGTAATAATAACTTCTATAAAGATTGGCTTTGTAATAAATCTGAAAGTTTAGTGACTTAGTTTCACTAATCTTTGTGTGAGTATAATTTGATCTCGATTATAGTTCCCTTCCCTCCCACTCCAGGACAGGACCAGAAGAAAAAAAAAAAAAGACTGACAAAGGAAGTGTAATGTTTTTCCTTCAGAAATGACTATAACTATAACCGTATATAAAGCAGGGGTCCTTTTTATTCTCATTTTTAAATTAAATAAGCAATACTCACATGGTTCAAAATGTTCAAAAGAAGACCATAAAGTTTCCCTTCCAATCCTCTTCCCCAGATACCCAGTTCCCTTCTCCAGAAGCAACCAGCAATACAAGTTCCATGCCTATTTTTTTCTAGAAATAGCCTAGGCACATGAAGCAAATGAATGGATATATTTGCCTTTTCTTCACACTTTTTAGTACAAACTCTACCTATTCACACTGTTCGTTGCCTTGCCTGTTTTTTTTTAAACCAATATATTTTGGACACCATTCTTTATGAGAATATAAAGCCCCTCCTGATCTTTTTGATGGCTCCATAGTATTCCACAGTATGGCTGAGTCAGACTTCGTTTCTTAGTCTCCTATTGGTAACCGTTTAGTTTGTTTCCAACCTTGGCTATTTCAAACCATTCTGCGGTGACAGAGAAGGCAAAAGGTGCTTCTGCAGCCAATTCTTAAAGACCTGCAAGGACAGAAGCTTTTCTTGATAGCCTCCCAGGTATAATCACTTAGCCTGTCAGGAAGTCTTAGATGTTAACAGGCATCTCCATGCTGAATTTCCTCAGTCTTTCCCCTCTGAGTGCCCACTTTGATTTTATGTCACCACCCCTCCTTGCTCCACCTCTCTCAGAACTTTCGGGTCCCCATTTGTTCCTTGCTTCCCAGTCTCTTGGGTTGGCTCCTGCATCGCAGTCTCTTGCAATGTGTTGTGATGGTCTTCTATTTCCCTATTACCTCTTTTGATTTGAACTTTCCACCTTCGTCGTTCCTGCAGCAGGTTCTTCACCAAAGATGGGCTTGCAGTGGGCACAGGTTCTTTTTTATTAAAAGAAATAAAGTGTTTTATTTTTTTAATTCAGAAAGGATAATGAAGAAGATAAAACTCACCCATAATCCCACCACCCAGTAATATCTGCTATGTGTACTTTGGCGTGTAGATTTCCCATCTTTATACTGAACATGTGAGTATAATTACCTATATGTATATATATATATATATATAATCATTAACATCTTTTGCATATATAATAATGACCCTAAATTTTTGCATTTAATATTACATATCTTATAGGAGTTTTATCCTGTCATTAAACTTTTTAATGGCATCATTTTTAGTGGTTTGCAAATTTATTTATGTGAACCATAATTCACTTAATTTTTGTCCTTTTTTTACATTTTTCATTTGCCCCCCCCCCTTTTTTTGCTATTATAAATAAAACTGCTGTGAACATCTTTGTGAATATACATTCTTGATTAAGTCAGGATTCTGCCTGGCTACTAGGCATCCCAACTGGCCATTATTTCCTGTCTTCTTTCTGGGGGCTATTATTTTCCTCAGACCTATATTACTCCCTAGGCTTCAATAATTGCTTTTTTCATGAGTTAAAGAAGGTTGCTTTGAAAAGTGGACTGGTATTTTGTGTGTTCAAATTGGATCAGGCTGAAGGTTAGGGAATAGACTACCTTTTATTTTGTGCACGTTATGTGCGGGGAGCTTTCGATGTCTTCTCTCATGTAATTCTCACGATGATTTTGTGTGGCTTAGTTTCATGTCCTCATTTTACAGATGAAGAAACTGAGGCTCAGGAAGGATGAGAGACTTGCTCAAAGTCACATAGCTAGTAAATAATAGAGCCAGGATTTCAGTTCAGGTATGCCTAACTGGAAGAGCCCTGCTGGCACAGTGGTTAAGCGCTTGGCTGCTAATCGAAAGGTCGGCAGTTCGAACCCACCAGCTAATTCATGGGAGAGAAGATATGGCAGCCTGCTCTGGTAAAGATTATAGCCTTGAAAACCCTATGGGGCAGTTCTAATACGTCCTATAGAGTCACTATAAGTTGGAATTGACTCCACTGCAACCCGTTTGATTTTCTGGTTTATGTCTATCTCTAAAGCTCATACTCACTAAGGTGATTTTTCAGTAATGAATTTGGACGTTGGTTTGATGGAGGCCAAAGCGGTGGTGTGCTGGTTAACCAGCTCTCTGGAAAAACAAAAAACTTGATTTGTAGTGTTTGCCAATTTCCATGGTGTAAAAACTCCCATTATGGCTGATTTCAAGCTGCCAATGGTTTACCAACTGATTTAAAAAATTCTTGAATATTTAACAGTTAGCACAAGCTGACACAAATGTTCCATCACACCACTGGGCCAAAGATTTCAAAAGGCTGCCTTATTTACCCAGCGACAGGCCCTTCCTGCACTCGGAGCTCTGGTGGATTAAGGGACTAAATATGATTCCCCATTTCTAAGTTAAGTGAGGTTAACAGTATACATCTCTTCAAAGTCCTTCTAGAAACCAGACTCTCATGGCATCTTTAAAGTTCTCTCATGTTCCGTTACTATTAGTAAACGTATCTCCCCGTTTTTGAGATTTTTCTTCCACATGTGAGTAGGTTTCAGTGTTTGCAACTGACTCAGGGATTCCAGACTTTTCCCCAGCACAGGAATTATAAGATCAAAAGGCAGGCAAATGATCCATTGCTAGGATGTGGTCAAAGATAAAAAGATAACTCACCATGCCTGTGCTTTGTGGATTAGGCTGTCATCAGAATATTTAATTAGAGCCTGCTATAAACATGGTTTTTATCAGTGATGGAAATAGGTGGGTAAGAAAAATGTGCAGGAGTTACTTCTGGAACTTTCCAGGACTGCTGGGGAAGAAACCACTTAAGAAAATCCGAACGATTTAACAGTAACAGAATAAATGATTTCCATGCCCGACAATGGTTTTAGGAACCCAGCTGAAGCTGTCATCTTCTCTCAAAGCCAGTGGCTTGCTGCACCTGAACGTTTCCATCAGTGGTGGCTTTGTGGGATGTTTGAGTGAGTGCTGAAACCTCTAACTGCGTGCTTACTATTGGTTTGATTTCTGCCATTTAGGGAGAGTGGACCAAGTAATCTTCGCAATATGTTGCTGGCTGGAAAAGGGAATCTGGGGATGAACTATACTTTTTGTGCAGTGACATTTTGGTGGTGGGAAGGACAGAGAGTCGAGCAGCCATTTTTGAAGATTACTTATTCTTGGCTGGCGGGTCTACCAGGCATGAGCTAATGTGTGCCGAAATCTCTATCCTTGGTCTCGGGTAGGAGGTGTTCCCACTCCGCTGGTAGTTGACAAAGAATTATAGCCCCCTTGTCATTGTCACTGTCATCCTGATTAGCCATCTTATTAAAAGAGGAGTTCAGGGAACACTTGTATGGGTTCTTATTTGAAGGATGTCTTCCTAGCACGTGCTGACATACACTCCTGTGGCAGGCCATAGTCGTGGGATGCAAACATGATCTCGCTGTTTCCACTGGGGAGCGGTGCAGGTGAAGGAATGGACTGAAATTGATTCCAGTTTACCTTTCAGAACTTAACCTGTGTTTGTTTTTTTTTTTAAATGGAAAAAAGCAAGAAAGCTTGCTGGTACCACCTAGGCAGCTACATTCTCTCATATACACTGTGTAATTTGTCTGGGCTTCCTCTAACTTCACCCAGGATGACTGCAATCTGCTTTCCATCATCTTAAAGGTGTGGCTAATTAGGGATTGTTCTCTGGAACTGTCTGCTCTCTCCTTACACTCTCGACCTTGTTTTTAAGGAGACGTGGGGAAGGATGAAGGCATTAGCTCCAATACTCCCAGGGCTTTATGGAATGCATTTCCCGTTTACTATCCATTTCAGGGCCTAAACTATGCTGTGCAGCCGAGGGATGGCCTTACCTTGCCTAATAAATAGACATTGTTTTCTCTCTGTCTATGGTCTGCGTGTCTCATTTCAGAGATCACAGACATGGAAAAGCGTGTCCATGTCATTGACTTTATTGCTTTTGTCCAGCCACAAGAAGCATTCTCATCTGCTTCCAAAGCTCTTATTAGTGCTCAACCCCCAATGGACTAATTCCTTTATCTTTTCAAAAACATTACATTTCGAGAGTAGAAATTGTCGAGGGATGGGTGCGGTGCTTCAACAAAGGGGAACAATCAAAGCCCGATTTCTGTTTGCAAAACGCGTAGTCCAGTTGAAGGGATGGGTAATCATGTAGGGAATCAAGTCTGCTCTGACTCTTGGCTCCCTGGACCTTTTCATCATCTGGTACGCCAGATAAAATACAGATGTTCTGAGCTCCGAACACAGCATCAGGCCATTTTCCTCTTGGCTTGCGGTGCCTCTTACATGCCTGAATGCCAGACAAACTCTTTTTTCAGCATTTTGGTTCAGCTTAAATTCATGGAAGGTATCCCAATCTGGACTGAATAATTTTCTTCCCAGCCATATCTCTAAAATAGGCCCTGTGTTCTCCTTGGCCTTTGGCTGGTGGGTTTGTGACGGCCTCTGAGCCACTCTTCCTTTAGTCACATGGGCAACATTGCCGTAGTAGACAGCCGCCATGGACATCCTTCCTCGCTCACCTGGCAAGACTTTCTCCTGCCCCCAACCTATCACTCTCTCATCCTGTGTGGACCTTCTTTCAGAGTCTGTTGCTTCCGCCCCGACGTGACTCTTTCAACAAACCCTTGCCTCGGAATCCAACAGAGAACATCTTGTTTCCATGAGGGTCTCTGCCTAGAATGTGAATCAGGTTTTTCCAACAAGAAGAGAATTTTGTTTTGAATCACCTCAGACATGGAGAGGTCACTGAAAGTTTGTAATTACCTTGCAAGGAAGCCTGTGACTGAGGCTTAAATGTGAGAAGGCTGATTCTAAAGACTTAGGTAAGAAGGAGATACATGCAGGTCTTTGCTGTTAGATTCCAAGCTCCCACAGTTTTCCTTCCTCTTTTCCCCTCTCCATCCTCCCATTTTCCCCCATCTGTAACTGGGGAGGGCAACTCTTAAAGGCAAACTTGAACAGTGTCAAGTTCTAATAATTAATCATAAAGATCAGTTGTTTTAGGGTAAGCTCCAATACTTTGAAGCAGTTCTTCCTTGTCTAACTGGAAAAACCTACCCCATTGGCTAGATTTCCTTTACTATAATAAAAAAATACATGAATGTGATAGAAGCTAATTAGAAATTTTTGAGAAAATGGTAGTTTGGGCCATTTCCCTATATGACTCTCTATATATTCCAGTCCCTGGGTGGTACAAATGGTTAAGTGCTTGTTCCCACTGGGAAGGTTGGTAGTTTGAAACCACCCAAGAGGCACCTTGGAAGAAAGACCTGGTGATTTGCTTCTGAAAGGTCACAGCCATGAGAATTCTATAGAGCAAGTTCTACTCTGCACACGTGGGGTTGCCATGAGTCAGAATCTACTCCACAGCAGCTGGTTGGTTATTGGTTGGACTTCATCAGGGAGAAACCCAAGTGGCCAGACCACTAATAAGCTGCTCTTTGGGTTCCCCCTGCTGGCCAAATGCCACCACAGCCTCCTACCCTCTTCCACAGCAAGCACCAGAGAGACCCATAGGAAGTCAGACCCATAGGAAGTCAGACCCATAGGAAGGATCCCTCTCTTGAGAGGCACATACCATTCCAGAATTTGCCTTCCACTTTGGTCTGGGCAGGACTGACACATTTCCCATGCAGAAGCTGCAGTCCTTCTTGGCAACTGCTGCATTCTCCATAGCCAAGGCCCATGCAGGTTTTGCAGGCTCGGTGGCAGGGCTCACATTCTCCCACTTCTGGATCGCCATAGAAGCCAGGGCCACATTTCTTCACACAATGGCCGCCTACATAGAAACACAGAGAGGAAGCACGAAGACATACCCCAGCCAGCTTAGCTTGGTGGTCTATGCAAGGCCAAGTTCTACAGAGGCAGAAGGGAGTCTTAGGGAACATTTTTGCTTGTGTTTATCGAAAAGAAACCGAGGGCCTCACTAGCTTATTTCAACCAAAGGATGTGTTTTAATAAATTCCATACCTTATCTAAGTTCTCTTTGGCCATTGGCTTGAAGGGTTAAAAAGAAATGACATTCTTGAGGCCTTGAAAAATTATAAATCAAATGAACTTCTATATATGAAGATCACTGTGAGCTCTCTGCCCATTCTTCCCCTCAGAAAAATTCAAGAGCACTGAACAATTAACTCTTCATTTGGAAGAATCACAGCATATTTCTTCCCTAACAATCTATTTCCATCAAAGTCAATGGATTGACTGAGGCATAAGACAAGAGATCTTGTAACTGTTACATTGCATAGGAATATATAATAAGGATTAAGTCTCAAGGGAAGGGGCATGGATATTCCATGTGACTTCAACTCCAAAGCATTTATCTTCAGGTGACCATCTCTTACTTAACCCTCTTTCCATGCTCACCCTTGTTTCCATCAGCTTGGAGATGCTTGAGGTTAGTTAGTAAGATATAAATTATACTTTAGGAATAAAAGCAGAATGAAGTCTTGGCTAATGGTTACTTTCAGTCAAATTAAAGTTTCTCTTTGGACAAGAGGCACCAGTACATGAAGACCCTGAAATCAATCACTGGGGCCTCCTGTTACCCTGACTGGGTGCTGTCCCTTGGGAGCCTTGGTTGCACTTTCTACAATGTCGTTTTCTGGCTTACCCAAGAGGAAGAAGCCCTCTTCACACCAGTAGCACTCGTTTTGGTCACAGTTGCCACAATTGGGATTGCACTCTTTGCATTCAAATTCTTCATTGTAGGTTTTTTCAGGGCAGGTTCTGTAACAATGGTGTTTAAACCTGGGGGAAGAAGATGTAGTTTCTTCTATGAGATGTGGTGATATATTTCTCTTAAGCACCATGGTTTAATTTCCTATGCATCTTTTTTTTTAAAACAGGAGTAGATATTAGGATTTCAAAGGAAGAAACCAAGTCATTAACCACCTCCGCTGTACCTCTGAACACCCTTTACCAGAGCAGTTAGTTGGAGGACAGGATGGGGAGAAGTGAATGCTAAGGAAATAAACAGATATTTACGAATTACTGATTATATGTCAAGTATTAGCTCATTTAAATCTCCACACAATCCCTGTTGTTGTTGTTGTTAGGTGCTGTTGAGTCATTTCCGACTCACATCGACCCTGTGTACAATAGAACGAAACACTGCCGGGTCCTCTGCCATCCTCAAAATTGTTATGCTTGAGCCCATAGTTGCAGCCACTGTGTCAGTCCATCTTGTTGAGGAACTTCCTCTTTTTCACTGGCCTTCTACATTACGAAGCATGATGTCCTTCTCCAGGGGCTGATCCTTCCTGATAATATGTCCAAAGTATGTGAGACATAGTCTAGCCATCCTTGCTTCTAAGGAGCATTCTGGTTGTACTTCTTCCAAGACAGACTTGTTCGTTCTTATGACAGCCCATTGTATATTCAATATCCTTTGCCAACACCACAATTCAAAGATGTCAATTCTTCTTCAGTCTTCTTTTTTCATTGTCCAGCTTTTCATGCATATGAGGCAATTGAAAACACCATAGCTTGGGTCAAAAAAAAAAAAACAATCCCATTGCTGCCGAGTCAATGCCGACTCATAGCGACCCTACAGGACAGAATAGAGCTGCCCCATAGGGTTTCCAAGGAGAACCTGGTGAACTGCTGACCCTTTGGCTAGCAGCCTTAGTTCTCAACCACTACGCAATCAGGGTTTCCATGGCTTAGGTCAGGCTCACCTTAGTCTTCAATGTGACATCTTTGCTTTTCAACACTTTAAAGAAGTCTTTTGCAGCACATTTGCCCAATGCAATGTGTCTTTTGATTTCTTGGCTGCTACTTCCATGGGTGTTGATAGTGGATCCAAGTAAAATGAAATCCTTGACAACTTCAAACTCTTCTCCATTTATCATGACGTTGCTTATTGATCCAGTTGTGAGAATTTTTGTTTACTTTATATTGAAGTGTAATCCATACTGAAGGCTGTGGTTTTTGATCTTCATCAGTAAGTGCTTCAAGTCCATTTCACTTTCAGCAAGCAAGGTTGTGTCATGTGCATAACGCAGGTTGTTAATGAGTCTTCCTCCAATTCTGATGCCCCATTCTTCTTCATATAGTCTAGCTTCTTGGTTTATTTGTTCAGCAAACAGATTGAATAAGTATAGTGAAAGGATAAAACCTTGACTCACCGTTCCTGACTTTAAGCCATGCAGTATGCCTTTATTCTGCTTGAACAACTGCCTCCTGATCTATGTACAGGTTCTTCATGAGCACAATTAAGTTTTCTGCAATTTCCATTTTTTGCAATAATATCCATAATTTGTTATGACCCACACAGTTGAAAGCCTTTGCATAGTCAATAAAACACAGGTAAATATCTTTCTGGCATTTTCTGCTTTCAGCCAGGATCCATCTGACATCAGCAATGATATCCCCAGTTCCAAGTCCTCTTCTGAATCCAGCTTGAATTTCTGGCAGTTCCTTGCCGATATACTGTTGCAGCCACTTTTGAATGATCTTCAGGAAAATCCTACTTGCATGTGATATTGATGATATTATTCAATAATTTCCACATTTGGTTGGACCACCTTTCTTGGAAATAGGCATAAATACGGATCTCTTCCAGTTGGTTGGACTGGTAGCTGTCTTCCAAATTTCTTGGCATAGACAATTGAACACTTCCAGTGCTGCATCCGTTTGTTGAAACATTTCAACTGGTATCCCGTCAATTCCTGGAGCCTTGTTTTTTGCCAATGCCTTCAGTGAAGCTTGGGCCTTTTCCTTCAATACCATCAGTTCCTGATCATATGCTACCTCCTGAAATGGTTGAACATCGACCAATTCTTTTTGGTACAGTGACTGTGTGTACTCCCTCCATCTTCTCTTAATGCTTCCTGTGTCCTTTAATATTTTCCCCGTAGAATCCTTCAATATTGCAACTCAAGGCTTGAATTTTTTCTTCAGTTCTTTCAGCTTGAGAAATGCCGAGTATGTTCTTCCCTTTTGGTTTTCTACCTCCAGGTCTTTGCACATGTCATTGTAATACTTTGTCTTCTCGAGCTGCTCTTTGAAATCTTCTATTCAGCTCTTTTACTTCATCATTTCTCCCTTTCACTTTAGCTACTCCATGTTCGAGAGCAAGTTTCAGAGTCTCTTCTGACATCCATTTTGGTCTTTTCTTTCTGTCCTTTTTTTTTTAATGACCTCTTGCTTTCTTCATGTTTCATGTCCTTAATGTCATTCCACAACTCGTCTGGTCTTTGGTCGTTAGTGTTCAATGCATCAAATCTATTCTTGAGATGGTCTCTAAATTCAGGTGGGATATGCCCAAGGTCATACTTTGGCTCTAGTGGACATGTTCTAATTTTCTTCAGTTTCAACTTGAACTTGCATATGAGCAATTGATGGTCTGTTCCATAGTCAGCCTCTGGCCTTGTTCTGGCTGACGATATTGAGCTTTCCATCATCTTTTTTCCATAGATATAGTCAATTTGATTCCTGTGTATTCCATTTGGCGAGGTCCACATGTATAGTTGCTGTTTATGTCACTGAATAAAAGAAATTTGCAATGAAGAAGTCATTGGTCTTGCAAAATTCTATCATGCGATCTCCAGCATTGTTTCTAACACCAAGGCCATATTTTCCAGCTCGTGATCCTTCTTCTTTGTTTCCAACTTTCGCATTCCAATCACCAGTAATTATCAATGCATCCTGATTGCATGTGTGATCAATTTCAGACTGCAGATGTTGGTAAAAACCTTCAATTTCTTCATCTTTGGCCTTAGTGGTTGGTGTGTAAATTTGAATAATAGTCATATTAACTGGTCTTCCTTGTAAGCATATGGATATTATCCTATCATTGACAGCATTGCACTTCAGGATAGATCTTGAAATGTTCTTTTTGACGATGAATGCAATGCCATTCCTCTCTTCAAGCTGTCATTCCTGGCATAGTAGACCATATGATTGTCTGATTCAAAGTGGCCAATACCAGTCCATTTCAGCGCACTAATGCCTAGGATATATACATTTTTATGCATTCCATTTCATGAACAAAACACAATCCTTATGTGGTAGATATTACTAATCTTTAATTTCTAGATTAGGGAACTGAGTGAGGTTCAAGGTCAAGTGCTCAAAGTCACAAAGCTAGTTCAAGATGGGGCTGGGATCCTAAGTACAGTCTGTCTGAAAGGGTAGCTTGTGTGCTTTTGCCACACTATACCTGGCACTTGCAAGGGATGAGACAGCTCAGTGTTATGTTCAAGTAGCTTACCAAAATGTCTGTAATCAGATTAATAATAACAGCAAAAGCCTTAGCTTTTATGTGTACATTTTTACACCTATTATCTCTTATTATATAATAAAATGCAATTCCTATGCGACTGAATTGCAGGTGCACTTGGAGGGGGAGTGGACCAAAGTTGCACTTTTCTCCTTTGATGAATTTCACAGTATCAACAAGACACAAGGGGAAATCTTTGCATTACTTCCTTAAGAACTTCTACTTTACAGTGTTTTATTGGCTGCATTCAAGGTTATTAAATATTTTAAAAGATAATAAATGTGTATTTCTTTAAAAAAAAAACAACTCATGTTTTGCCCTTAGTGATATTGGGACGTGTCTCTTCAGTGTATTTGTTGCTCGAGGGGTTTTATGAAGCATGCTTACTAGTGTATTAGCAGTGAACCTGAAAGGCTGACAGTGCTGGCTCCAAAGCTTAACAGATGTCAATGAAGAAGGCAGGCAAGGTAAAGTCAGGCTGAAGGGATGCAGAATTGTAAGAGGGCCAAAGCAGAGAATTGCTTTCCCACTTCCACACAGTTACCGTATCCTTATTTGAGTCTAAGTTCTCTTCCTCCAGTTGTTCAAGAAATATCTTGTGCCCCCAACCATGTGACCTCACCAAGGAATGCTGCTTGTCTCTGCTTGGAGATCCTGTGGCAGGCCATAGGTTGGGTAAATATCAACTATAAAACTGCTGACAAATAACTTTCTGCTCATTAAATGTCATCTGGTCTACCTTATACTACTCAAACCTGGGGGGTCTCTTCTCCACCCCTCCTCCCCTGTTTAAATGGAGCAATAATTTAAATCAACAGGTCAGGTCTGCAGTGATATAGAGACACAGTCAATGTAGAATAACAGGCTCTTCTGGAAAAGTTGAATTAAAACCATAAGATTAAGTAATGATAAGGTTAACTGATCATTTTTAATGTGTTTCAGCTTGTCGGAACATTTTTCCTTCTCATCCTCCCCATCCCTTTAACATTTTAACATCAACTACCACATTTCAAGTCCCTGGAAACTGACAGAGGTGGAAGGTAGTGCGGTGACAAGTGAGGTAGGACTACCAAAGCTGGGGTGCCCAGATCTGTCCCTAGCTTGTGGTACAATGTGAGGGGAACCCATTGCCTTCCTGAGCATCAGTTTTCTCTTCTGGTGACCAACGTTGATCCTATGCCCCTGACAATCTTGATGGACAGGTGAAGAGGGGGAAAGGACATGAGAGTCTGTATATCACAGAACTCTCTAGTAGTCAGCGTGACAGGGAGAAATTACGCAGCCCATGCATTATCCAGAACCTTCCTTTCCTTTTCATCTCCCTTCTTTTCTGAGTTTTTCTTCCAAGATGGGTACCAATGTACACTGGAAGACTGGAATAGGAAGGGGAGATGACATTGGAAACTACCATCTTTGATTTTGAAGATATCTATTAAAATAGATAGTGGCCTAAGTCTCTCATTGTCCATGGGATGAGCAAGAGCTCATGTACTTTCAGCCCGAAGCATCTGACCCCTCCAAGGACAAGATCTCTCTGCAGACATGTGGAAACAGCTTGCTTGGTGTCAGATATACTATTAAGGTCTGTCCAGAAACATCAAGATCTGAATCTTGGTAAGCCATGACACGATTCCTAGACACCAATGTCAGGCTGGAAGACTTTCAGGATCAAGAAAGAGAAGGCCTCCTTTCGAGGCAAGAAAACAGCTGGTCTCTTATTGCTAAATCCAAGAATTGCTTGTTAATAGCCTGACAGACCAGAGTTGCTTCGGGCTGTAGGACCTCTTTGCTTTAATCACTTACTGGATTTAGGCTTAAGTCAGTAATGCTTAAACGGCAGAAAAGTTACTGCCAGGAAAAAGAAGGCCAAACTTACATGTAATACCCCGTAGCGCATGATGTGCAGGTTCCTGGATCATCTGGAAAAAAAAATTATAATAATGAAAAATAATAATCACTAGGAATTTGTCATTTGAACAAATGGACTTTGGCAAAGTTGTGACTTGAAACAAAGAATCTTCTGGGCTGGTTTCATGAAATGTGCTGTCCAGAACTGATATTTGAACAGACTGCACCATTTTTAATTAGTAACAAGATGTACACTAGGATTTATCTTTAGCCAAGGTAGTAAATAGTTCTCATAAATGCTTGGCCCTGACTTTCAAGGAGAAATAGGCCCAAGCTACTGGGTCTTTATATTGAAGATCAACAGGCGATCCAAATTAAGAACCCCTGGCCTCTCTTGAAATAGAGGCATCAAGTATGCCCACACACAAACATTCAGAAAGGGCTTTCCAAGAGTTACCCTCAGACTACATGTCAATCTAACTGTGTATAATTTGGAAAGTCCCTTTGAAATCTGGGCAATTATCTTTGGCAATTATCTCTCCCAACACAAGTATCCACTTTGTGCTCTGCACTTCACAACCCTCTTAAAGAAACCATTCTGTTCTCATTAAGTGCAATGATTCAATGTGTCCCTGTTGGCTCAGAAAAGCGCTCTTTTCTGTAGCTTTCAGGGGATTTAAAGAGGGAGAAAGAACTTTGAGAGTCACCAACTCGGTCTGTTTCCCTCCCTCTTAGCCCTCCCAGCAAGATGCAACTCCAAAATCTGATTATTAAGGGAATTCTATGACTTTCTTTGGTCCATGAATTCTTATAACATGGTTCTTGTAACCGTGGGCAGGTTCTGTTGTTTTACCTATAACCTAGTCCTGCTCTTTTCATTCTAATAGGAATTATGGAATAACTGCCCTCCTTTAAAACACTCCTCTGGGTGCATGATGATTTTTATGTCACTTTCAACTTAATTTAAACTAAATAAAACTTTGTCCCTTGAAATTTGTGTGTAGCTTTTCTTTCTAGTCTATTCTGGGCTCCATTTTGGTATTCTCAAAGACTGTCTCTTGGTGGTAGAGACCACCTCACCTAAATCTTTAGTTACACACTTGCCTGAGGTCCTCCTAGGAATTTCGCAAAATGACACCTCCTTGCATTACACATGATTCATGCATTTCACCAAAAATTACAGTGAAAAAAAATTCTAGAACAGGCTCTGCCAATTAAGCATGGACTTTCAGAACCCTTTGGCAACAGCCTGGTGGTGATGCAGTGGAGAAGGCACTGGCCTGGGAGTTGGGCTACTTGTTTCCAGTTTGAAATTTAAATCTGGAATTACTGTCTTGTGGCAGTGAGGGTTCAGTCGTAGAATTTTTGCTTTCCACACGGGTGACACGTGTTCTGTTCCTGGCCTGTGAAACGCATGTGCAGCCACCACCTGTCTATCAGTGGAGCCTCGAGTGTTGCTATGATGCTGAACGAGTTTCAGTGGAGCTTCCAGACTAAGATGAATTAGGAGGAAAGGCCTGGTGGTTTATTTCCAAAAATCAGCCGGTGAAAACCCTATGTAATCACGATGGTCCAGTCTGCGACCTATCATGGAGATGGAACAGGGCTCTGCAGCATTTCATTCTGTTGTACATTGGAGTCACCACCAGTCACTGGTAGCTAACAACAACTGTCTTGTAAACTTGTATTAACACCACTCTACTTTCTGGGTTCCGATTTCTTCAGCTATAAAATGAGCAGGTTGGACGAGATGTTTGCTAAGACTCTTCCAAAACCAAAGAATCTGAAATTGAGTCTAGCAGAAGTCGGCAAACTATGGCCTTCCGCAGCAAATCCAGCAAATTCCATTTGTTTACGCATTGCCTGTGGCTGCCTTCGTGCCACAACGTCAGAGTTGAGTAGTTGTGACTGAGCCCGAAAGTATTAACTCTCTGCCGCTTTAAATAAAATGTCTGCTGACTCCTGGCTGTAGCGCTATTGGCTCATGACTTTATCATGCTTGCCTTTGTTAGGTAACACAGGTGTAAATGTTAATGTCTAAACAGTTGGCCTGGGAGTTCCTCTTAGGGAGAGAACTGCCTATATTTAGGAAAATACCTTGTTAAACTACTTGGGGGAAAGTTTCATTGGAAGGATGGAATGGCAGCCGAGGCAGTGAAGGAGATGGCCAGGCTCTTCTGCAGGAGGCCGTGATTTGCACATGAGAGCGAAATGGTTTTATGTCTGGGTCAACATGGTCTATTCCAGGGCAGCTAAATCAGGACAGTGAAATGAAACCATAAATCAGGCTAATTATGTAGAAACCAGGAATCTGAAGCTAGAAAAGCCCAAGAGAATGAAACGCTCCCTGGAATTCTTAGAAATTTTGGGAAAGGCGTTATGCTTCCAGAATTCACGGATTCAGGATCTGATTTCATCTTAAGGTAGAGCAGAGGCCCCAGAGAACACCAATGATTCCACTGGGCAACTTCATTTCCCGCTGCCAGTCTATTTCTGCCTCAATATTCCACTTAGTTCTTCTCCTAAATGACTTGCTACCATTCAGCTCACATTTAGGGAGCTTACTTTGTCTCTGCCTGTCCCCGATGAACGTATTTGATCCTGACGATTTTGCTAATTTGGCAAGGGCTGGGGAAATTCTAATCCTGTTCCCTAATGTTCTGGCCATCCCTTCCATCTAGGAACTTAATGAGCTTACTCTCTGCTCCTTGAAGCAGGTCACTGATGAAAATGTTAAACAGAACCAAGTCTCACAAATGTGCATACCAATGTAGTCTTGAGTTCAGCGACTTTTCCAGCCCAGTTGCACAGTGAATGTGGTAACTTTACAACAGTTTGCATAAATGAATAATGCATAGAATATGAACTGTGTCTTTTAATGGCCTATGAATGCCCATTAGTCTTTCTCATTATTACCAGTTGTTCTAAAGAATAAGAATTAGTAAAAAAAAAAAAAAAAAATTCCATCCTCGAAGATCCACAAGTCAGACATAAGCTAAATGGATTTAGCCTGACCACTGAGAGGCAGCTGTTATGGGATTAAGGAAGAAGGTAACAATCCCAGACACAGAAGTGGACTCTAAGTCAGCTTGGCATTTGAGGGGTAAGGAGGGGTGGCTTAAGGAGAAAGATTAATTTTCCTGGCTTCTAGTGTGTGTGTGTTGGGTTTGGGGCAGTGGTGAGGGGGTGGGGGAGTCTAAACAAACTAGAATTGTTAACTGTCTTAGAAGTTGTTATCCCAAGTAGAATGTTTAAAAAGCTCTGGGTATTTGATCTTGTCCAACTTCTGAGTTAAGAGAGCATATTTTGAGGAGGGATGGGGCAAGTTCAGTCTTAATTCAGAGAGAGTGCCTCACATTTGGAGAAAAGCCTTCAGAAATAGTTGCTGGCTTCCAGCTACTCACATCCCCGCTGAGGAGAATATGTGAGCAGATGTCTTGTTAGGATGGGGATACAGCCTGCCTTTGTTTTATTTATTTATTTATTTATTATTGTACTTTAGACGAAGGTTTACAGAACAAACCAGCTTCTCATTAAACAGTTAGTACACATATTGTTTCGTGACATTTGTTACCAACTCCACAACATGTTAACACTCTCCCTTCTCGACCTTGGTTTCCCTATTACCAACTTTCCTGTCCCCTCCTGCCTTCTAGTCCTTGCCCCTGGGCTGCTGTGCCGCTTTAGTCTCATTTTGTTTCATGGGCCTGTCTAATCTTTGGCTGAAGGGTGAGCCTCGGGAATGACTCCACTACTGAGCTAAAAGTGTGTCCGGGGTCCATACTCTCGGGGTTTCTCCAGTCTCTATCAGGCCAGTAAATCTGTTTGTGTGTGTGTGTGTGTGAGAGATAGAATTTCCTTCTGCATTTTTCTCCGGCTCTGTCCAGGACCCTCTACTGTGATCCCTGTCAGAGCAGTCAGTGGATGTAGCCGGGTGCCATCTAGATGTACTGGACTCAGTCTGGTGAAGGCCATGGTAGTTGTGGTCCATTAGTCCTTTGTATTAATCTTTCCCTTGTGTCTTTAGTTTTCTTCATTCTCCCTTGCTCCTGAAGGGCTAAGACCAGTGGAGTATCTTAGACGACCACTCA
This sequence comes from Elephas maximus indicus, assembly GCF_024166365.1. NCBI lineage: Eukaryota > Metazoa > Chordata > Mammalia > Proboscidea > Elephantidae > Elephas > Elephas maximus. The sequence goes on along the minus strand of NC_064827.1, from coordinate 92,579,880 downwards.
GGCTTTTAAGACCTCAGACACTACTCACCAAAGTAGAATGTAGAACATTTTCTTTATAAACTATCTTATGCCAATTGAGCTGGATATTCCCTGAAATCATGGTCCCCGTGGCCCTCAGCCCAATAATTCGGTCCCTCAGGGAGTTTGGATGTGTCTATGGAGCTTCCAGGACCTTGTCTTGTACAAGTTTTGCTGGCTTTACCAGTATTGTCTACTGTCTTACCCTTTACCAAAGTTACTGCGTATCAATTGTCTATTGAGTGTTTTTCCATCCCTACCCCTGCCCTCCCTCGTAACCATCAAAGAGTATTTCTTTTTGTGTAAACTTTTTCAGGAGTTTTTACAATAGTGGTCTCATACAATATTTGTCCTTTTGTGACTGACTTATTTCACTTAGCATAATGCCCTCCAGTTTCATCCATGCTATGAGATGCTTCACAGAAGCATCATTGTTGCATAATACTCCATTGTGTGTATGTACCATAGTTTGTTTACACATTCTTTTGTTGATGGGCATCTAGGTTGTCAGTCTGCCTTTCTTGAGAAAATTCATTTTTATTGTCTTTTTTTAGAGGATGAGGTGGGCAGAACTACAACGTCAGCTTTGTCTTGAGAGCCCTTCATGATGCCCTGTCACCTTTCCTCTGATTACATGAAGACCATCAATACTGGAACTCATTGCGAACCCCCAAGACGAGGGCCACTGTCATCACCAACACACACAGTTGACGCCACTTTCGGCAGCCGGCTTACGTTCTCTGCCATTTTATTTTGTTCTCCCTAATACCTAGAGCCTTCACTGTGGAATATGGATGGATCATGGTTATATTAGGATTTATGTACATGTTACCCATAAAATGTATTGGAAACGGGATATTTTTAAACTCAAGTTGAAGCTCACTACTTAAAAAAAAGTCAGAGAAGAATAAGTCATTTTTATGGTTTACATAATCATTGGGTCACATAATTAAGGATACGCACAGGCTAAAATGCCTCTAAATGCCAAGTTTTACAGTTCTTATTGTATGTTCATTTTCATTTGAGGGAGGAGAGAAGAAACCCTGGTGTCTTAAGGACAGCCCTTCATTGTATAACATCCATAAGTACCAGAATTAGCCATGAATTAGCTATCATGTTTAGATAGAATTGGCTTTCTGAAAAATTGTGAGGAAAAGATGATTTCAGGATGTTCCTACCTTACCTTTGGCTATTTCCTTCAATGCTCATTTTTAGGCTTCTAGCCAGACTTCCCTCTACCACTCCCCATTGAAATCTGTCTTGCAACACATTATCACGAGGGCCTACGAAGTAACTGCCTAGGACGTAGACTAATGGGCATTTTAAATTTGTGCTGTTGGGAGATTGCTGGGCTCTCACTTACCTTAGTCTCCTCTCCTCCCAGGTTGTTCTAGATTCCCTAGTCTCCTTCTAGCTTCACTCTCTGTGCCTTCAGGCCCCACCTGTGTTGCATAAAACATCACTCACCTGATTGTACTTCAACAAACCCTGGATGCTTGCTTTTCCCAGTTGTTCACTACCTTTTGACTCAGCCCTCTTCTCAGGATCCAATCACCTAGGTCCTAGTCTCCACCAAACTCGGATTCTATTCACCTTCCTAGGATTCATCTTGACCAATGCCTCCCAGTGCTTAGGCAAAGTATTATACCAAACCGATGCTCCATCCATGCCTCATATGGCTCTACCCTAACCACATCCCAAGCTCCATCAAACTTCATCAATAACCAAAATCTAAAGCAGTAGCCGCCATACTTTCTGACTCACTACAAAATTGATTAAAAAAATTAGCATGCAGACACAATATACATCTATGCATGTATGTGTATGTACATAACTTATTTAATTATTTTGGTGCATTAATATTTTACCTATACTAAAAAGGTATGTTAGAGTAGAAAATATAAGAGAATAATATAAAAATAATTGTGAATACCAATTTTATTTTTTTCTGCAGCCCAGTGGGTTGTCTTGCACATCTCTCTTTCGAAGACCAATGACTCAGGCCACACCCACCTTAATGCCACATATGAACAAAAAACATGTTTTAGATTCAGTTTTTTAAGGTTATGATTGAAAGAACGGCTCTCTGATGGGTTTGCTCATCTTCATCTAAGGACCCCCTTGCACTTGGCTTCCAGTCCTTCCTTATTTATAGACAGGCTATTTGATTTTAATCAACTTGTTCGCCTAGCATTTCTGGGCTTGAGAGGTAGTGGAAAACATAGATATGAATGAAAGTGTTTCAACCATGTGATTAGATTCCCTTTTCTCCACCTGTCTTCTACCACCCTACTATGAATTGAATTGTATCCCCAAAAATATGGGTTGTGGTGGCACAGTGGTTAACCAATTGACTGTTAACCGAAAGGTTGGCAGATTGAGACCACCAGCAACTCTGAGGCAGAAAGATTTGCCAGTCTACTTCTGTAGAGATTCACAGACTAGGAAACCCTATGAGGTTGCTATGAGTCAGAATCCACTCGATGGCAGTGGTTTTTTTTTTTTTTTTTTTTGGTTTTGGTTGTGTCTATGGTTATAATCCTATTTGGGAATGGATTTTCTTTGTCATGCTGATGAGGCAATATTAGTGTATGGTGTGTCTGAAGTCAATCTCTTTTTTAAAATTTTTATTGTGCTTTAAGTGGATGTTTACAAATTAAGTCAGTCTCTCACACAAAAACTTAATATACACCTTGCTACATACTCCCAATTACTCTCACCCTAATGAGACAGCTAGCTCTCTCCCTCCACTTTCTCTTTTCGTGTCCATTTTGCCAGCTTCTAACCCCCTCTACCCTCTCATCTCCCCTCCAGGTAGGAGAAGTCAACATAGTCTCAAGTGTCCACCTGATCCAAGAAGCTCACTCCTCACCAGCATCCCTCTCCAACCCATTGTCCAGTCCAATCCATGTCTAAAGAGCTGGCTTCGGGAATGGTTCCTGTCCTGGGCCAACAGAAGGTCTGGGGGCCATGACCACTGGGGTCCTTCTAGTCTCAGTCAGACCATTAAGTCTGGTCTTTTTATGAGAATTTGGGGTCTGCATCCCACTGCTCTCCTGATCCCTCAGAGGTTCTTTGTTGTGTTCCCTGTCAGGGCAGTCATTGGTTATAGCCGGGCACCATCTAGTCCTTCTGGTCTCTGGATGACGTAGTCTCTGGTTCATGTGGCCCTTTCTGTCTCTTGGGCTAGTAATTACCTTGGTGTTCTTCATTCTCCTTTGATCCAGGTGGGTTGAGACCAATTGATGTATGTTAGATGGCTGCTTGCTAGCATTTAAGACCCCAGAGGGCATGCTTCAAAGTGGGATGCAGAATGTTTTCTTAATAGATTTTATTATGCCAATTAACTTAGATGTCCCCTGAAACCATGGTCCCCAAACCCCTGCCCCTGCTACACTGGCCTTTGTAGCATTCAGTTTATTCAGGGAACTTCTTAGCTTTGGTTTAGTCCAGTTGTGCTGACCTCCCCTGTATTGTGTGTTGTCTTTCCCTTCACCTAAAGTAGTTCTTATCTACCATCTAATTAGTGAATACCCCCTCCCACCCTCCCTCCCTTCCTCCTCTCATAACCACAAAAGAATGTTTTCTTCTCAGTTTAACCTATTTCTCAAGTTCTTATAATAGTGGTCTTATAGAATATTTGTCCTTTTGCAACTGATGAATTTCACTCAGCATAATGCCTTCCAGGTTCCTAAGTCAATCTCTTTTGAGATGTAAAAGCAGAGATGGGGGAAGATAGGTGTTTTGCCGCATGAAGATCACAAAGGAGCCAAAGAACAGAAGCTGAAGAGACAAAGACTTTCCTCCAGAGTAGACAGAGAAAGACTTCCCCTAGAGCTGGCACCTTGATTTCAGACTTCTAGTCTCCTAAACCGTAAGAAAATAAAATTCTGTTTGTTGAGCCACCTAAAACCAAAAACCCCAAACCCGTTGCCATCGAGTTGATTCTGACTCATAAAGCCACCTACTTGTAGTATTTTTGTTATAGTAGTACTAGATAACTAAGACATACCCTCTATAGTTTTAGTACATAAATTTATTCCCCAGAGCAAACTTTCTAGACGAAAATTACTAATGATCCTGTCCCCATGAAAAACAACCTAAAAATTTATCTGTTGGGAAAAGATGAAATACATTATGGTACATTTATATAAGGTGGACTATTAGGCAGCCATTAAAATTTTGTTTCTCAAGAGTATTTATTGACATGGAAAGATTCTCATGACAGGCTATGTGAAAAAGAATGATAATCCATACATGTATATGCATAAGGGGCAGTGGTGTTCGGTGGTAGAATTCTCACCTTCCATGGGAGAGACCCACAATAGATTCCAGGCCAATGCACCTCATGGGCAACTATCATTTATCTGTCGGTGGAGGCTTGCACGTTGCTGGGATACTGAACAGGCTTCAGCAGAACTGCCAGACTAAGACAGAGTAGGCAGAAAGTCCTAGCAATCTGCTTCCAAGAAGCAGCCACTGAAAACGCTATGGATCTCAATGGTCTGGTCTACAACCAGCCACGGGGATAGCACAGGACAGGGCAGCGTTTCATTCCATGGTGCACGGCATGGCCATAAGTTGGAGGGTGACTCAGCAACATCTAACAACAAATATAAATGTACAGATATGTATATAATATGTTGTATATCTATTTATCTGCATAGATATGACTTTACAAAAAAAATCAGAAGGAAAAAAGCTAAAATGTTAACAGTAGCTATCTCTGATTTTACTCATGTGTATACATATGTTTCTACACTTTCTTAATAAATGTGTGTTGTAGAAATAATTAGAATAAAAAATGTGATTAGGAAAAGAAAGAAAATGCCCAGTTCATGAGTTCCAGAGGGTCATCTGGGCCAAGTGTTTGGAAACATTCTTCTCCAAGGGAGCGTGCCATTTGGTTATGCTCTCCATTTTTGGTCCCTTTCCTGCTCATTCTTTTTCTAATTTTTTCCCTTTGTCTCTCAGTTCTTCTTAATTCAATCTCACCAGGACAAGACTGACATTCTTCCATGGGGTGTGGTTAAAACAGTGGCAGATGTTTCTATAAACTCTTGAAAAATACTCACTTTTAATATGAATTCTTTTTTCTGATAGTATTCTGCAAGGGAAACAGATGACTAGGAAACGGGGTTATTCTTGGCGCTGCCTCAGGCTTGCTAAATGGACTAGGGGCTGTCACTTGGGGCCGCACATTCTTAAACAATTCCCTTTATGAGCACCTGCAGCCTTGTTGGAGCACCAGCAGAACATCCACCCCTACTGAGATGTACTACTGCTCCCTTTGAGGCGAGAGACTGCATTATAAGCAACCAATGCCTGAATTGTTTGAGGAGGTAATTAAGCACATTGTCAATAACGTATATTCTTCCAGAGTAAATATGTACTTAGTTATTGGATCATGTTGTACGAATTTGTAGGAGAGTCACTGACATTTTTCAATCCACCCGAGGATAATGAACTGGGTAAGAGATTTATATGCCCAAAGAGTACAACTAATTATAAGCTGCAGATAGCACTAAAAAGGACATAATTCAAGTAGGCCTTGGACTTAGAATTACTTCAAATAATTAACACTTGAATACAGAAAGCACCCTCTAACAGCGTTGCCAAAACAGAAGACTTTTCTGGAAGGTTCGACAGTACCAGGATACAAAGTATTTGGTTAGTAGAACTATGGATGATTTTCAATCATTTGTCCTCACTACGTCCAAGGACAGTGAATAAATATCTGAACTGGAAGTAATGCTAATGGCACAGCTGACAATGGGGCTGAACCTCCTGGAGGGACACAGTAGTGGAAAGGATCTGAATAAATAATCCAATCATTGTCTACAAATGTTGGCTCAAAATGGGCTCAGTCCTCTATTGGACTCCCGTCTTTACCAAGTCCTCTGATTCCAACAAAACCAAAAAAAAAAAAAGGAAACTCGCTGTAGATTCAAGTCCGACTCACAGTGACCCTGTAGGATAGAGCAGAACTGCCCCATAGGGTTTCCAAGAAGTGGCTGGTGGGTTTGAACTGCTGACCTTCTGGTTAGCAGTTGAGCTCTGTAACCGCTATGCCACCAATGGACAGTCAAAATAGGCAATCTGCTTGTAGATTTCCATGCTGCTCTAGGCTGAATAGCAGGTGGTAGTGATGACTGAATACAGGCAACCGAGTTCCTGTAAGGATCCCTCAGTGCAGCTGTACATACAGTTATTCATTCTAAGGCTTACATTTTAGGGAGAAGACAGATAATAAAAAGAATTGGTTAACAGAATGTAGACAAAATGTAAGTTGTCCTCCAATAAGTTCATGAAATAGCCACTAGAATGCAAGCATTATGAAGACAGGTTTTGGTTTTTTTTTTTCTTTGTGCTTGTTTGTTATTTTTTCCTGTATTCCCAGTGCCAAGAGTATTGCCAAGCACACAGCAGATCCTGCATATGTATGCCTTGAATGTAGAAGACAAATGGATGAACAAGTATAGAAATTCAAAAAGTGAATAGTGCTATGACATAAAACAGAATAAGAGGTTTGAGAGCGATGAGGCTGGGATAGAGGAGAGAGGCCCTAATTAAGGTAAGATAGTTAAGGAGAGTGTCTTTCAAGAAATTATATTTGAACAGAGATCTGAATGATAACAGGATTTAGCTACATGAAGTTCTAAAGGCAGAGTGTTCCAGACAGGGGCTAGGAAAAGCTAGACCTGTTCAAGGAACATAAAGAAGGCCAGTGGGGCTGGAATGAAAGGGAGAATATCAGGAGATGAGGTCAGGTTCATTGCAGGATCAGATCAAATATTATAGGGAAAAAAGTTTGCATTCTAATCCAAGAGTAATGGAGAGCCAATAGAAGCTTAAAAAAAAAAAAAAAAGACCTCAGAGATCTGAGTTACTTCTTAAAAAATCATCGTGAATGCAGTGTGGAAAATTACTTATTTAACTATAGAATCTGTTACACATCTATTTAATCTTGCAAAATTATGATTCCATGAACCAACCTTGAGAAACAATTTTTTTTAGGTCTAGATCTTTAGATCATAGGAGAAATGATTAGGTAGGAACTCAGACTGTAGCTGCAGCAATGGAGAAAAATCACGTTTGTGAGAAACTACAGAGGTAAAATCAGCAAGATTTCAAGACAAGATGTGGGAGGTGAGGGAATGGGATAACTCACTAGTTCTGGCTTGAATGTCTGGATGGATGGGAAAGGAGGAGCACTCCACTCAGGAGTAATAAACAGACTTAACTCATCATGGACTGCAGTCCTTACCCTGGTCTGGATATTATAAGGAGTATCTACAGATGAGAAAGGCAATCCTTGCCCTCAAGGAGTTTGCAATCTGGTAAGGGGACAGTAATGAACAAAGGAAGAAACCACAGTGTGGCAAATGTTAGAATGGATAAACAAGCTTCCAGTCTAGTACAGCACAGAAAGATTTGTTCAGACCCTGAAAGAAACCAAGTCATGATTCTCCCTCTTCTCTTTTCCCACTTAAATTGGGCTTTTATTTCTCCTTTTGAATGGAAAAATTAAGAGCATTCTTATTATAGCTAGGTTGGCCAAGATGAAATATAGGCTGCCCAGTTAAATTTGAATTTCATTTCGCATAAACAACAAATAATTTTTTCATTAAAGTATGTCCCATGCAATATGTGTATATTATTTCCTAAATCTGGTGGCCCTGCTAGGCTTTTGTTTTGTTTTTAAATCTATGGAAGGCCAATATGGCAAATTATACCTTATTTGGCTCTCCTATCTAAAACACCTACATTCTGGATTAAAACACACAAAAAAATTAAAAAAAAAATGCATTGCTGCTCTGGTATAGAAGCAAAGTGAAATAAGAACTCTCACTGTAAATAAGCCACACAGTTAGCTTTCACTTTAGGGTTATTGACAAAAAACTAGGAAAGCTTTAAGTGTTTCCTCGGAATGTTGCATCGTGGTGAGATGTGTGTGTTAGGGGGTGGTGGTGGTGGTTAGGAGATAAAGTCTGAGGTTCACCCAAGGCGGAGAGTCTTAGAGGAGACCCCAACATAAAGTTGGAAACCCAAGAGCTAAGTTTCAGTGTAAGGGTGAATGAAAAATAAACTTGTCAGAAGGAGGGGACAACAAAAAATCATCCTGGTCTTAGCCCTAGGTAGATTAAAACAAAGCAAAAACAAAAAACCTCTTCTGAAAATTTGTAACCATAAGCTGGATCTCATATAGATTTATTGTCAAAATTCCTGTTACCTGTGTGGTCTGGAACACCTCAAAGGGAAAATTTAACTTAAAGAGTCCTAGGTAGGTTGTGCTGTGTCCCAAAGCAATTGGTGGAAGCCGATGGGAATCCCCTCTGAGGTAATGTAATTTTAACCTAGACCGCAAAGTATTCTCATAGGTACAATTTCAAGGAAAACAAGTAGGTCACAGTTAGAAAACATAAACCACGTAAGGAAATCAGGCACCATGAGAGAATCTGGAGAAATAACAGACAGCAGAATCAAACTTGCAGAGACTACAGATCTTGAAATTATCTGGCACAGAATATAAAAATAACAAATATTTAATAGGTTCAAAGAAATAAAAGAGCATCTTGAAAATATAAAAATGACCAAGCAGTGAAGGAAAGAACCAAATAAAACTTCAAGAAGTGAAAGAAATAAAAATTAGAATTTAAAACTCAATCAATAGATTAAACAGTAGATTAGACATAGTAATCTACTGATAGACTTTAAGATAGATACAAAGAAAACATCCAGAATTCAGCTCAGAGAGATGAAAAGATAGAAAACAAGAAAGAGGCATTAAGAGATAAAGGTTAAAATGAGAAGGTCTAACATATATCAAAGTTCCAGAAAAAAAAAAAAAGAAAAGAGACAATATTCAAAGAAATTAGAATGGTTGAGAATTTTCCAGAACTGTTAAAATGCACTTATCAGTTCCATGAATTCAAGGAACCACAAAGAGTATGTCTGTGTGTGTGTTTATATATATATTTGCAAATATATAACATATAGTCAGTCCTCAGGTTACGAAGAAGATCAGTCCCTGTGTCTTAAAGTGGAATTTGTAGGTAAGTCGGAACAGGTGCATATAGTTCTTATTTTGCCATACTTTAGTGCAAGAAAAGGCTCAAAGACTTTTCAATGATTTAAAAGCTGTACATTCAGCAAGTGAAGGTGTCGGTTGTGAGTAGGGGTTGGTTCAATTGTTTCAAAGTGAGGGCAAATTTACGTAACATTAAAGGGCAAGTACAAGTTGTCCATAAGCTGATGATCATAACTAGGGGACTTACTGTATATAAACATGAATAAATATATATAATTAAAACTCTACAAGAAGGGATATAGTGAATTGTTAAGGATCTGTCCTAGTTAGGGAATATATTTTACTCATCTCCGTAAGCCTAGTTTCTAGTGTTATGGTTACACGACAAATATATTTCTTCCCACAAATATATCGAGTCTTACTACATGCTATGGCTAAAATGCTGACTAATTCCTAGTATAATATGGAATTCAGAGTCTAGGGAAGAATGCAACAAATAAAAAGATACTGCAATGAATGCTGTGTGATCAACGTCACTAACAGGATTATGAACAATTTACTTTGTAGAAAATAGAGTGATACCTAACCTAGGGTATGTGTGGGGTGAAGGGGTGCAGTGAAGGAAGAGCTCTTTGAGGATGTGAAGGCTTAGGTGAGACCTGAAAAATTAATTAGTTTCATAAAGAGAGAAGGGGTGAGGGTGAGGAAAGGAGAGAAAGGCATTACCTGTGGAAAGGCCTAAAGGCAGACAGAGTTAAAGGTATTGAGATAATTTCTTTAATAAATGTGTTTATGAGACTCCCTCACAGAATTTTTGTCAGAATAAAGCGTAGTTGCCTTCACCTTAAAAACATACAAATTTTAAAATAAAAGAATGAGAAAATATCAACGTGGATCCCAAAGAGTTTGGGGTAGCTAGAATAAAGAGTAGATGTTGGGGCTTGAGGAAACAAGAAAACACGGGAGAAATAACGCTGAAGAAACAGGTGGTTAGATCATGAAGAAGCTTTTATGCCGTACTTGGGAGTACCAACTTTATCTAGAGAGCCATGGGAAATCATTTTAGAATTGTAGGTAGTCGTAATGATTAGGTTTAAACTTCAAAAAGAATACCACTTTTATAATATAAAGAATGGTTTTCAAGAGTGAAACAGCAGAAAAAGATGGGAATTAGAGAGACAAATTCGAAGACTATTGCAGTGTGTAGGTGCGCTAGGTAGGTAGCCTGAACTAAAGTGTATAGTGGGGCTATGAGATGTGGACAGAGTGAAAAATATTTAGGAAGCAGAATATGACAAGTGTTTAGGAGACAATATTTTCACTTGTGTCTCTGCCTTGGTCTTGAAAATATTAAGATCACATCCAGGCCTTCTTTCCAATTCACCTACACCTTTATTTTTACAGGTTAAAAAAAATTATTTTATTTTTTGTTGTTGAGAATATACTCAGCAGAATGTACATCAAATTCAACAGTTTCTACATGTACTATTTAGTGACATTGATTATATTCTTCAAGTTGTACAAACATTCTCACCCTCCTTTTTCCAAATTGTTCCTCCACTATTAACATAAAACCACTACCCCTTAAGTTTCCTATCTAATCTTTCAAGTTGCTGTTGTCAATTTGATCTCATATAGACAGTTCTTAAAAGAACACAATGCTCAAGGCAGGCATTCTTAGCTAGTGAGGCTAAACTATTGCTCGGTTTAAAAGGAAGACTTCAGGGAATATTTTTGGTTTAAGGTTTAAAGATTATCTCAGGGCAATAGTTTTTAGGGTTCACCCAGCTTCAGTGGATCCAGAAATTCTAGATTCTATGAGAATTTTAAATCCTGTTCTATATTTTCCCCTGTTCGATCAGGATTCTTCTACAGAATCTCTGCTCAAAATGTTCAGTAGTAGAAGCTAGGCACCATTCAGTTCTTCTGGTATCATGGCAAGGAGGCAGTTGTTCATGGAGGCAATTAGTCACACATTCTGTTTCCTCTTCCTATTCCTGACTCAAGAACCCTGGTGGCACAACTGAAAAATTGGCAGTCTGAACCCATCAGCCTCTCTATGGGAGAAAAGGCCTGGCGATCTGCTCCCATAAAGATTATAGCCCAGGAAACCCTATGGGGCAGTTCTACTCTGTCATGTAGAGTCACCATGAGTTGGAATCTACTAGATGGCACACAACAACAAAAACAATTCCTGACTCTCCTTTTTCCTCTGTTGCTCCAAGGTGAATAGAGACAAATTGTAGCTTGGATGGCCGCTTACAAACTTTTAAGGCCCCAGGCACTACAAAACGAACTAGGAGGTAGAAAAGAAGCGCCAAACACAATATTAGGCCAATTAACTGGGATGTCCCATGAAACCATGACACTAAACCTCCAAACCAAGAAGCCAAATCTCATGAGGTGTTTGATTGTACATAAGCAGCTTTAGCAGCTGCTCTTTTTTGTTGTTGTTGTTAATATAGCTACCATACAACATTTTCAGTTCAGCTCTTTACAGGTGTACAACTTATTGACATCAATGACATTAATTGGCTGTGTAACCTTTACCCTTAATCAATGTGATTTTTCCATCACTGTAAACTGAAACTCAGTACCCCACGAGCAACAGCCCACCCTTTCCCCTCCCTCCCACCCCCCTCCCCCGTAACCACTAATAAACTTTGGACCCTACATATTTGCCTGTTCTTGTCTTTTTATGTAAGTGAGGTCATAGAATATTTGTCCTTTTGTGATTGACTTATTTCACTCAGCATGAGTCAGAATCAACTCCATGGCAGGGAGTTTTTTGTTTTTGAATGTCTTCAAGCTTCTTTTTTATTTTTTTTAAATTTATTGTGTTTTAAGTGAAAGTTTACAAATCAAGTCAGTGTCTCACACAAAAATTTATATACACCTTGCTATGTACTTATGTACTCCTAGCTGCTCTCCCCCTAATGAGACAGCACACTCCTTCTCTCTAATATTCCCTGTGACTATTCAACCAGCTCCTGGCCCCCTCTGTCTTCTTGTCTTGCCTCCAGACAGGAGCTGCTCACAGAGTCTCATGTGTCTACTTGAGCCAAGAAGCTCACTCCTCTCCAGTATCATTTTCTGTCTTATAGTTCCGTCCAATCCCTGTCTCAAGAGTTGGCTTTGGGAATGGTTCCAGTCTTGGGCTAACTGAGGGTCTGAGGACCATGACCTCCGGGGTCATGGCCCTTTCTGTCTCTCAGGCTCCCAATTACCTTGTGTCCTTGGTGTTCTTCATTCCCCTTTGCTCCAGGTGGGTTGAGACCAATTGATGCATCTTAGATGGCTGTCAAGCTTCTTCTTTTTAAGGGAAAGAGGAATGCCTTATATAATTGGTGAGTTTGGGAGAAGGAACTCAGCATGCCCAACATAGTGAGATGGGAAGTTTAATTCAGAATGGGGACTGTTAGGAAGGTCACTTTTCATAGATCTAATTTCCATTCTCCTTTTTAGCTGTATAGGTAATAAAGCTGATACTTAGATCTTCTTTTGTATGACCCCTCCTCCTCCACCAGTCTTAATGCTCACGTTGCTCTGAAATGTGGAGAGAGGTATAATTGATTGTCATCTCTCTCTCTCTTTTTTTTTTTTTTTTACTTTTTGTTGTGCTTTAAGTGAAAGTTTACAAATCAAGTCAGTCTCTCACACAAAAATTTATACACACCTTGCTATATACTCCTAGTTGCTCTCCCCCTAATGAGACAGCACACTCCTTCCCTCCACTCTCTCTTTTCGTGTCCATTCGGCCAGCTTCTGACCCCGTCTGTGCTCTCATCTCCCCTTAAGACAGGAGATGCCAACATAGTCTCATGTGTCTACTTGATCTAGGAAGCTCACTCTTCACCAGCATCATTTTCTGTCCCATTGTCCAGTCCAATCCCTGTGTGAAGAGTTGGCTTTGGAAATGGTTCCTGTCTTGGGCTAACAGAAGGTCTGGGGACCAAGACCTCCAGGGTCCTTCTAGTTTCAGTCAGACCATTAAGTTTGGTCATTTTAACAGAATTTGGGGTCTGCATCCCACTGTTTTTCTGCTTCCTCAGGGGGTTCTCTGTTGTGTTCCCTGTCAGGGCAGACATTGGTTGTAGCCAGGCACCATCTAGTTCTTCTGGTCTCAGGCTAATGTAGTCTCTGGTTTATGTGACTCTTTCTGTCTCTTAGCCTCATAATTACCTTGTGTCTTCATCTCTTTATTTCTAACAAAGCACAGAAAGTGAGGAGAAATAAAGAGTCCCGTAGGATTTTAGCCTGAGCAGCTGGGTGGTGTTATTTATAGAGCCAAATAATTCAGGAGTAGAGGTTGTTGCCACCGCCTGTATGTCAGTTTATTGTACTGTAGTGGTTTGTATGTTGCTATGATGCTAGAAGCTATGCCACAAGTATTTCAAATACTGGCAGGGTCGCCCATGATAGACAGGTTTCAGCAGAGCTGCAGATTAAGATAGGCTAGGAAGAAAAGCCTGGCAATTTACTTCTGAAAATCAGTCAATGAAAACCCTATGGATCACAACAGAATATTGTCCAGTGTAGTGATGGAAGATGAACTCCCTAATTTCGAAGGCACTCAAAATACACGGTGGTTGCAACAATGGACTTAAGCATATCAACAATTGTGAAGATGGTGTAGGACCAAGCAATGTTTCATTCTCGTGTACATTGGGTGGTCATGAGTCAGGCTGACTTCACAGCAACTGACAACAACCACAAACGGTTGTTGGAATGCAGGTGTGGATGATAGCACGTAGGAGGTGCTCAATGTTTGCTGAATGGAATGTGATTCAACCTCCTTATTTTAAGGATAAACTGAGCCCTAAAGAACCTCAGTCCCAGGCCCAAGGTCACAGAGAACAAATGTAGATTTAGGTAGGCACTTCTATTTCATCAAATTTCTAGGTGAGTCCTCTATCTTCTCTGCACTGCTTCTATGTAAAATTACATATCCTTGCTTACTAAAAATATTCACACATCCATTTAAAAAAAAACCATATTAAACGGAGAACCTACTGTGGGGAAGAGGAGAGTGTTGACACATTGCGGGGACTGTAACCAATGTTCCAAAACAATTAGTGTATAAATTGTTGAATGAGAAACTGATTTGCTCTGTAAACGTTCACTTAAAGCACAACAACAACAACAACAACAAAAAGACTGTACTATCCAGCCTTAGTATATTCAGGGTCATTGACCCCTTTACTGGTTAGCAAAAGCCCATATCACGTTATCTGCTAAAGAATGTTTGTCCAGGCTGTAGGCCTTGGGACACTTCAGCTGGGCTTGGCTCCAAAAATTTACCCAAATCATTCAATTAAGAGCCCTCCACCCCCCACATAAGGGGTCCCCAGGATATTTAATCATTGCAGTTTTCATTTCAAAATCTTGCTTTGAATCTCCAGTCTGTTCAGGGTGCTCTGCCAAAGTCAAACTGCCTGGAGCAAAACAGAACAATCCTTTAGATGCTGAAAGAAGCGTCCAGCGCTGCAGGAGCCAAGTCGGAGAAGCCGAAGAGACTGGGTGTGCAGTCCCATCGAAATCATATTTTTTATTACCTCTCCATTCAGACAGACAAGGGAAGTTTACAGAAAGCACAACCTTTCATTTCCTGACTCTGCTTAAGCTAATTTCACATCCTCCATATCCAAGGAAACTCTCCAACTAAATATACTGTCAGAAAAAAACAAAAACAAAAAGCAAGACAACATACATTTATCTCCCTTGCTGCCTAAACAGAGACAGAACTGTTGAAAAACAAAATTTATCTTCCAACAGACATATTTTTTCTGGTCAGTGCCCAAATTGCTGGTTTGTGTAAGCAACCTAGCGTTTGGGTAAACAAATCCTGTTATCTGGAAAAAAAAAAAAACATATATATATATATATATATATATATAAAATATATATAACATATATGTGTGTGTATATATATATATATACATAAGCACCATCCTGTGTGATTTGCTCTTTTTTTAAAAAAGGAGTCTCTTACATATTTTAAAAAGATAATTTGAAAGACTCTGCCTCCTCATCACTGGGAATATTTTAAAATGATGTTTTCTTTTGTATATCTTCAAGTAGCTCTAGCAGTACGGTCACTTTCTTCTCATGAATCAGGAGCTACCAGCCAGAGAATCTATCCTTCCCGCTGGGTTTGCAGCCTTTGCCTATTGCTCCACCTTTTCACAACTTCACAGATTTTGGAAACAGTCTTCTACAAAAGTGTTTTCCTTGATCTGAGAGTTTTGCTGTATTTGGTATATTATTCATTGCTACACATTATGTCTTCTGTGTTATTTGATGGCTTCTGTGGAGTACGAGGTTCGTTTTGATTGCCCCTTTCTCTGTACTTCTGTGTTTTATTTCTTACAGCTATGGGAGATTTTGCTGAGTCTCCAGGGCCGTGTGGTGAATTATACAAAAACCCTTCCACTGGCTCTTCCTTATGTATACTGTCAGCTGAAAATGCCTCATACAGTAAAAAATGGAGTTTTGTTCCATTTAGTGTTGAAAGCCAGCAGTCCCATCTAGATTTCCATTAGTAACACTTGGACACTTGGACCCGCTAGAAACAGGATGAATGATCAGCACAAAGCTTAAATCATTTGATAGTCTAAGGGATTTAGTGACCATCTTTCCTAGGGTCCATGTAAGCCTCATTATTTGGTTTGTATGTCAATTGCTAAACTTCATAAAAATAGGGAGGGAGGGGCCTTGGCATACCTGCAGTCCAGAAGTTGCTAACCAGTGGCCCATGAGTCCAGTCTGGTTTGCAGAAATGTTTTGTTTGGCTAGTACAGTGTTGACCCACACTATGTCTAGAGAATCAAAAGATTTCTCATAAAAATCTGGATTACCTCAAGTTCTGCCTGCAACATGTGTTGAAGCTGAATAACAAATGATTCTTCTAGATAAGTATGCCTCCGTGGGCCTTACTTCCACGTGGTCCACTTGATCATGGTACCTGCCTGGCACCTACAAGTATTTGAATCTAGGACTGTTGATCTTGTCCAATTTCCACCCCTCCGTCTCCTTCCCCCATTTTACAGATAAAGACACTGAGACTTAGAAATTTTCAGGGACTTGACTAAAGCCAAAGTGGTATATTGAGAGCTAAATGGAGTCCCTGGGTGGTGCAAATTGTTAACACACTGGCTGCTAACTGAAAGGTTGGAGGTTTGAGTCTACCCAGAGGCACCTTGGAAGAAAGGCCTGGTGATCTACTTTTGAAAATTGATCATTGAAAACCCTATGGAGCACAGTTCTACTCTGACATACATGAGGCCACCATGAGTCAGAACTGACTCAACAACAACTGGTGTTTTGGTTGGCGAGGACTAAATCCAGTTTTCCTAACTACTAACCCAGTGCTTCAAGTTCTTCAAAGATCACAACCATGTCTTAGAGTGTTACTTTATCCTATGCAATGGATGTATATTAGGTTCTCAGGAAACACTTCTCTGACTATGACTAAGAACTACAGAAAACCATTCAGGTGATCGCCAGGAAACAGCGACAACTGTCATCACCATCAGTTTTTTGCAAAACACTGTGTGTTATTTAGGATGAGAAGGGAATTATTATTTTTTTTGGGTTAAAACCGTTGTCACAGAGACCTTATAGGACAGAGTAGAACTGCCCCATAGGGTTTCCAAGGAGCAGCTGGTAGATTTGAACTGCCAACATTTTGGTTAGCAGCTGAGCTCTTAACCACTGCTCCACTGGGTTCATAATTCAGGTACAGAGAAATACATTACACTGCACAAAGATGTGTATGTGTATATGTGTGGGGTGGGCAAGAAGAATGAAGAGACCCTCTGAATATATTCTCTGAAAGTGGCAACTTTTCAAGATTTTTCAAATGTAATATGCTGATCTGAAAGCTAGTAATTATGAACAAGATGAAAGAGTGTTAGAAGAAGCACTATGAGCACAAAACAGATTTCTCTAGAGAAGGAAGTAAAAAGATGGAAATATTTTTAAGTTATTTGCCCCCCAGCAATTGCTGGCACACATCCTAGTTTCTAGCACACAGTCTATCCGCTCCTCCTATTTCATGTTAGAACATTGCTGTTCTCATGGGGTGAAGATAGGCCCATAGGTATGTGTGTGTGTTTATGTGTGAGCGAGTGTGCGTATGTGTGTGTGTATGTGTGAGTGAATGTGTGGATGTGCATGTCTGTGTGAGTGTGTATGTGAGTGTGTGTGGGTATGTGAGTGTGTGTGTATATGTGTGTGGGTCTTGGGAAGGTGGGCAATGAATTTGTGAACAAAAAGGGAACGCCATTCCATCTCTGACAGCCTTTTCTCCTTGCATCCATTCCCAAAGAGAACAAAAATTAGTAAGTAAATACTGGTTGGTTTGATGCTCCAGTAAATAAAAGTTGGCCATAAAAGGGAACCCTGGTTGTGGTAATACTTAATCTAAACAATTCGTGGGGAAACAAAGTCAATATATAATTATAAAAATGAAAACTTGGCACCTGCCATGGAGGCAGGCCACCACTGAGACATTGTGTCTTGCAGGGCTGGGAGATGGTTTCTCCTTAGCACCTACAATGGTTTTAACACAAGGAGCTTTGTGATGATGAAGAAAAGGTTCCGGGGAACAACCCTACACTCGGCCATTTACAGAGCCAAACTCTTCTTCCTAATGAACCTCATGTGACCACTCTAACAGCATTCCAGGGGCACTTAGGCCTGAAAACAAGAGGGAGTTCACAGTACGATTAAGCCTACACAATAATGGGGAAAGCAGAAAAAAAGCAGGCTGATAATTATCTACCAAATTTGGAGAATGCTTTCCTCCATCATGAAATACCTTAGACTGGCTGCCTCTAGTGTATGATTGTTTCCAATAATTGCTGGCTATCTCTCCAGTACATTTCATGTTTTATGGTCTTGGTCGTTCCGTGAAAGCGCTCCTATTTCCCTTCTTGATGGCATGGGAACACCCCAGGACTGATTTGCAAAGTTCACTTGAAATAAGGGCTCCATTTTACAAGGCTGGCCTTTTTCAGTCAGCTGAGATTCCTTTCTCAGCTATGAAGATTCTGGCCCCCGAGCCATTGTTCGTCTTGGCACTTCGTAGCCCTCCAGGAGTCTTCATTCATATTGGCAGGTGATAAGCTATTTTCAAGTCATGGGTAATCATAGTAATTCAGCATTTTTCCTTATTAGCACCTCTGAATGGGAAAAGTGCATGGAAGCTGTTCATCTGAGCTGTCTCTTTTATCTGGGTTTAGAGCTTTTATGCTCCAGATGGGCTATGTTGTTAGTTCAAAGGGATTAAATGAAAGTACATCTAACAATAGTTCTAATGGTCACAAATTATATGGATGACTATGCTCAGCATTTCTTCTCTTTGAGAGAAGCCACCCTTCTTGTAGGAAAGCCATTGTTCATTTCATTCCTGGTTTTTGAGATGCTATTGAATGATAGATGTACATGTCAGTGTCTAAATGTGTGAGTTGTTCATTCCCGGTGATGAGGCAATTTTCCAAAGCATTGATACATTTTTGGAATCTCCCATATTTCCTAAGAAGTTTGGTAATGATGGAGGGGGCTAACTTTAACCACAGGAGTCTGTCAGCATACGAGAAAAGGGAACAGGATTTAATGTCCACAGAAAACACCAATATTCTTTACCAACTCTATAAAGGAGGAAAGGGCTTATTATTTCAATTGGAATTAAATACACACATCTTTAGAAATATTTGGAGATTATCTGTGATTTACCCAAGCTACCCTGGTCTCTCCTTCAGGCCCATTATTTTCAATTATGTCTACATGTGGCAAGTACATGTAATTGTTTTTATAAAGGACTATTGACTTCATTCATCTAAAGGTTTAGCTGACTGCTTTGCTAGGTTTTTGAGGAGACATATTTATTTAGGCTATCATGTATAGCACTATCATCTGGATATTTCTAAGCACCGTGCTAGCCTTTTAGTGTCTAAGACCTATCACGTCAAAACTAGTTATTACTCGAAAATTTTACTTTCTTTGACCAGAGTTTACTTTAAACACACTTAATGTTATATACCTCCACGCGTCTGTCAGTTTGTTGTACTGTGGAGGCTTGCATGTTGTTGTGATGCTGGAAGCTATACCACATGTGTTCAAATATCAGTAGGGTCACCCAGGTGGACAGGTTTCAGCTGAGCTTCTAGACTAAGACAGACTAGGAAGAAGGGCCCGGCGGTCTACTTCTGAAAAGCATTAGCCAGTGAAAACCTTATAAATAGCAGCAGAACATTGTCTGATATAGTGCTGGAAGATGAATCCCTCAGGTTGGAAGACACTCAAAATAAGACTGGGCAAGAGCTGCTTCCTCTAAGTAGAGTGGACCTTAATGACATGAATGGAGTCATGCTTTCAGGACCTTCATTTGCTGGT
Source organism: Elephas maximus indicus (assembly GCF_024166365.1). NCBI lineage: Eukaryota > Metazoa > Chordata > Mammalia > Proboscidea > Elephantidae > Elephas > Elephas maximus. The sequence continues at coordinate 92,560,433 of NC_064827.1, read as the reverse complement.
GTGGCATGACTCAAAATGAAAAGAAATAGCTGCAAACATCCATTAATAATCAGAATGTGGAATGTACGAAGTATGAATCTAGGAAAATTGGAAATCATCAAAAATGATGAACACATAAACATTAATATCTTAGGCATTAGTGAACTGAAATGGACTGCAATTGGCTGTATTAAATCAGACAATCATATATGGTCTACTATGCTGGGAATGACAGCTTGAAGAGGAATGGCATTGCATTCATAGTCAAAAAGAACATTGCAAGATCTGTCCTGAAGTACAACGCTGTCAGTGATAGGGTAATATCCATATGCCTACAAGGAAGACCAGTTAATACAACTGTTATTCAAATTTATGCACCAATCACTAAGGCCAAAGATGAAGAAGTTGTAGATTTTTATCAACATTTGCAGCCTGAAATTGATCAAACATATAATCAGGATGCATTGATAATTACTGGTGATTGGAATGCAAAAGTTGAAACAAAGAAGAAGGATTGGTGGAAAATATGTCCTTGGTGACAGAAACAATGCTGGAGATCACATGATAGAATTTTGCAAGACCAACAACTTCATTGTAAATACTTTTTTGACCAACATAAATGGCAACTATACACAGGGACTTCACCAGATGGGATACAAATGAATCAAATCCACTACATTATGGGAAGAAATGATGGAAAAAGTTCAATGTCATCAGTCAGAACAAGGCCGGGGCCGACTGTGAAACAGACAATCAATTGCTCATATGCAAGTTCAAGTTGAAACTGAAGAAAATTAGAACAAATCCGTAAGAGGCAAAGTACAACCTAGAGTATATCCCAACTGAATTTACAGACCATTTCAAAAACAGATTTGATGCACTGAACACTAATGACCAAAGACCAGATGAGTTGTGGAATGACATCAAGGATGTGATACATGAAGAAAGCAAGAGGTCATTAAAGACAGGAGAGAAAGAAAAGGCAAAAATGGATGTCGCAAGAGACTCTGAAACTTTCTGTTGAACACGGAGTAGCTAAAGCAAAAAGAAGGAATGATAAAGTAAAAGCTGAACAGAAGATTTCAAAGGGCAGCTCAAGAAGGCAAAGTATTATAATAACATGTGCAAAGACCTGGAGAAAGAAAACTAAAAGGGAAGAACATGCTCAGCATTTCTCAAGCTGAAAGAACTGAAGAAAAAATTTAAGCCTTGAGTTGCAATACTGAAGGATTCTGCCGGCAAAAAATTGAACAACGTAGGAAGTATTAAACAAGAGGGAAGGAATACACAGAGTCACTGTATCAAAAAGAATTGGTCGATGTTCAACCATTTCAGGAGCTAGCTTATGATCAAGAACTGATGATACTGAAGGAAGAGGTCCGAGCTGCACTGAAGGCATTGGCGAAAAACAAGGTTCCAGGAATTGATGGAATACCAATGATATGTTTCAACAAACTGATGCAATGCTAGAAGTTCTCACTCGTCTGTGTCAAGAAATTTGAAAGACAGCTATCTGGCCAACCAACTGGAAGAGTTTCATATTTATGCCTATTCCCAAGAAAGGTGATCCAACTGAATGCAGAAATTATTGAACAATATCATTAATATCATAACCAAGCAAAATTTTGCTGAAGATCATTCAAAGGTGATTGCAGCAGGGAACTGCCGAAATTCAAGCCAGATTCAGATGAGGATGTGGAAGAAGGGATATCATTGCTGATGTCAGGTGGATCCCGGGTGAAAGCCGAAAATACCAGAAAGATGTTTACCTGTGTTTTATTGACTATGCAAAGGCATTCAACTCTGTGGATCACAGCAAATTACAGATAATGTTGTGAAGAATGGGAATTCCAGAACACTTAATTGTGCTCATGAGGAACCTTTACATAGATCAGGAGGCAGTTGCTCAAACAGAACAAGGGGACGCTGCATGGTTTAAAGTCAGGAAAGGTGTGCATCAGGGTTGTATCCTTTCACCATACCCATTCAATCTGTATGCTGAGCAAATAATCCGAGAAGCTGGACTATATGAAGAAGAATGGGGCATCAGGATTGGAGGAAGACTCATTAACAACCTGTGTTATGCAGATGACACAACCTTGCTTGCTGAAAGTGAAGAGGACTTGAAGCACTTACTAATAAAGATCAAAGACCACAGCCTTCAGCATGGATCACATCTCAACATAAAGAAAACAAAAATCCTCACAACTGGACCACTAAGCAACATTATGAGAAACAAAGAGAAGACCGAAGTTGTCAAGAACTTCATTTTACTCGGATCCACGATCAGTACCCACGGAAGCAACAGTCAAGAAATCAAATGTATTGCATTGGACAAATCTGCTGCAAAAGACCTCTTTAAAGTGTTGAAAAGCAAAGATGTCACCTTGAAGATTAAGGTGTGCCTGACCCAAGCCATGGTATTTTCAATTGCCTCATGTGCATGTGAAAGCTGGACAATGAATAAGGAAGACCAAAGAAGAGCTGACTCCTTTGAATTGTGGTGTTGGCAGAGAATTGAATATACCATGGATTGCCAAAAGAATGAACAAATCTGTTCTGGAAGAAGTACAGCCAGAAGCAAGGATGGTGAGACTACACCTCACATACTTTGGACATGTTTTCAGGATGGATCAGTTCTTGGAGAAGGACATCATGCTTGGTAAAGTAGAGGGTCAGCGAAAAAGAGGAAGACCCTCAACAAGATGGATTTCAAACTGTACACCATAAGTTTACCTGTTAGGATTCTACCCACTTATTTGTTCAAAAATTATGTGTTGAGCAGTTACACGCAGTAGGCGTGAATCTATGTGCTGATGATACAGCAGTATATATATAAGTGCCGAGCACTTAACCACTGTACCACCAGAGCTCCTTGCAGTAAATACATAGCAGATAAGGTCCCTGCCCTCCAGGAAGTTACATCTTAGTGGGGGAAGAAATACAGCAAACAAACCGATTAAAATAAATAAACAAATGAAATGCCAGAGAATTATATGTGATCTCCTCTGAATTAAAATAGGATGATTGGGCCATGGCCTCATCTACCCTGAGACCAGAACTAGATGGTGTCTGGATACCAGTACCGGCTATTCTCATTAGGGTCACAAAAGATGGAATCTGATAGAATGGGAGAAAAACGTGTAGCATAGGCTCAAATTCCGAAACAAACAAAAAAAATAGACATAGTGGACTGGTTGAGGCTGGAGGACTCCCAGAGACTACTGCCCTGAGATATTCTTCAAACCTTGAACCAAAACTAACCCCTGAGGTCACCTTGTAGCTAAATAACACACTAGCTCAAAAACTAATAAATATCACCAGTAAGTACTGTGTTCCTTTAAAAAGTTACTGTAAAGATGAGAATGTAAAGGCTCATCAAAACTAGCTTAATGGAAATGGAACAACCAGAATGGGAATCATGAGAATGTTCACACATTGTGAAAAATGTAACCACTTGTGTAGAAACTGGTGAATGGGAACCTAAAACTGCTGTGTGAACCTTCACCAAAAACACAATGAAATATTATTTTTTAAAAGAAGGATAATTGAAGTGTGCGTGTGTGTGTGTAGAGGGCGAAAGGAAGTCCCTCCCAGCAGGAGATCTTCCAGTGACAGTTGGGGCCACCACCCAGATGTGGAACAGGGCAAAAGGACTCCCAGGGAAGAGGGGATACAGAGAGGGAGCTTCTGTATCTAGATGATGTCACTGAGCAGCAAGGTGGGGTGTCTCTTGGTCAGAGAACTCTGAAGGGTAGCAACAGTTTGGGGTCTCTTATAGTGACAGGATTTAGCCTATCTATATAGGGTTCTTTTTTTTTATATAGGGTTGCTATGAGTTGGAATCGACTCGACAGCACTGGGTTTGGTTTTTTTTTGGATGGTTAGCAGATGTTTGGTGCAGTTTATCAGAGTTTGCAAGCAGGCAGGCTGTAAATGGCTAAAACACACTTATCTGAGCTACTTTTATAGCAATTGGATGTACAAAATTTGAGTTTGGAGCTGGTGGGCTTTGGGCTAACAATCTTAGCTTGGTGTGAAGAAATAAACAACCTAGGGGCCATCTTTGGCTCATTTACATAACAGTCCCCAATCTTGTTGGTGTTGTTAGTTGCTGTTGAGTTGATTTCAGCTCATAGCGACTACACGTACACAGAGTAGAACTGCTCCACAGGCCTCTTCAGAAGCAGATTGCCAGGCCTGTCTTACAAGGTGCCTCTGAGTGAGTCTGAACTGCCAAACTTTTGGCTAGTAGTTGAGCTATTAAGCATTTGCGCCACCCATCCGTCCACATAACAGTCAGTCATGTTAATATCTTGGGAAAATGCATTCCAGGCAGAGGAAACAGCTAGTTAGGACCTTGGGATGGGAATGGGCTAGAGCATCAGGACCAGTGTAGATGGAGAGTGCGGGTTAGGGGACAGAGGTAGGCAATGAGGTTAGAGAGGAGTAAGAGATGAAAGTCAATAAGGCCCTTTTGATTAAAACACACAGGTGTTAGTTGTCAAGCATTATCTACAAGTTCTAGCTTAAGGCAGGCGGAGATACCAAGTAAGGGGTCACAGGCTTCTTGGCAGAGCAAATGTACCATGCCACATCAGAAGAGGTGTTTGTTAATTGGACAGGGTTCCAATGCTTATCCTAGTGACTTGCCGTGGTCCCAAGTGGCCCATCCCATTAACGCACATTTGAACACACAGGCAACAGTTGGACAATGGCTTTGAGTAACGATCATTAGCCATGTGTACCCTGATAAAGTTACGCTGTTCCTGACTGCATGATTCTGATTTGCATCTCTTCATTAAGGGGTGATTGTTGTACCCGGTCCCAAGGAGTAACTGACATATTTTATCTTTGAAATCTCAGTAGGTCAAACTTCCCATCTGTAAAACTTTTCAGTTGCTCCTTTGCTGAGCACATAAAACGAATTTACTTCTGAACTGAGACCTCCTATGCCAAATTTTTATAGCCTTAAATGTAGTATTTTATCACTACTATAAATGGTTCTTGACTCACCTCCCACAGACCCTTTAGCGCTAAAGGCAAGAGGCGTTCTGAATTCACTTGTTTCAATTCATATAAGATTTCTAAATTGAAGCCAGGTTATTTGGATAATATTTCAAATGTACAGGCTGTACTTCTGATAAACATAATAAATCTGCAATTTTACAATTGGCTTGGGCAGCTAGCATAATTGTAGCAGGCATTTCAATAAGCATCCCCTCAAAACGACCTTCTTTCTCTTTCAAGACTGACCTCTAAGCCTGACCCAAAGGCTTCATGTCATCCCTGAAATGTTGGGGTCATGGTAGTAGGCAGGCTACATTTTTAGGTTAATTAATTTTTTTAGTGGAACATTCAGGTTTCTAGCAACTATTTTAGGGCATAAAGTTCCACCATGATGATAAATCATGCTGTCAGTTCTTTCTGGTCCAAATTAGAAGTTGGAGAGATTGAGAAGCTTTTCTATTCTAATATTCTACACCTTGCATCTCCAGATTACTCTCATTACCCCTCTGGGGGTAATGCTACGTTTGGCCTTGGGTTTCCTCTTGCCCTAGTGATCTGATTGAATGGGGACTGCTCAGACAAAAACGCTCGTGCTCTTGTTGTTCTCAGCTGTAGAACAAGAGACTGAGAGGTGGCCATCCCTGGGTTGCCTGCCTGGTTCATACAAAACATTATTCCCTTGTCTCACTTAGTGGTGGATAGTTTATAGCTAGTCAGAACATGCTGTTTTTATGGAAAAGATTTTGGGGAAAAAAAAGTTGGCTGCCACAGGTGGCCATAGGCACAGCTGGGAGGGAAAAGGTTCGATTGACCTGCTAACATCATCAGTGAGAACATGACTAATGTTTGGAGATGTCAGCACAGATACCCCTTACCTTCCAGAACTTTAACTTTGAGTATTTGGCCAAGGGAGTAAATGAGGCATGACCCTGCCCAGGGCTGTGTCCCTGAGCCCACTGCTATCTCCAGCTTGCTGTGCTGTTCCGGACCCCATCCTGTGTCTAATGCCCTGGGCTGGCCCACTGTGCTGGAAGCTGAGCTGAAGGCTGTTAGTAGGGTTGTAGCCAAGGGTTCTCTGGTGGGAGTTGCAGGGAAACTTCATGGAAAGGATGAGTCTGGACTTCTACCAAATTACCCTCCTGTTGACTTTTGGAAGGCCGGAATTTCAGACTCTAGAGGTGCAGCGGCAATTTACTGACACTCACTGTTGGTCCAACTTTCATTTGGAGACCTGCCTATTGAGCAGCTGGGTATCAACATGAGGATGCTCCTCCCTCACTCATGCAGCTTCTCTCTATTCTGGTGTCTGCTCTGTGACTTAAATCAATTTTTTTCTCCTCAGCCAGTGGAGCTTGAAGCTCTTCCTACCATCTGGTAAAGGACTATGTAATGGCAGTTTGGCAGTGACATGGGGAGATGGAGAGCTGGGGGTGGGATGAAGACAGCTAACAACGGTTACAAAAGCCACAGCTATTTACCGAGGGCCTACTCCATGACAGACACCGCGCTGAGTGCTGCGACAAAATGGCGCATGAGGTAGACGAGTGGCCCTTGGAATTACCAACAGGCCTCTTGGTGACGAAGCCATAATAGGAAAGAAAAAGGGTGGAAGTGAAGAGAGCATAAATTAAATTTCATTGTGATATTGATAATAAAGTCATTTGGTTTATCTGTCCTGAAGCACACAAAATATGATCTTTCTAGTTTTCATTATCATTCCTTGGGCCATATTAGAAGGTAAAAGGAATGTAACTTGTGTGGTGTCTTCCTTTATAAAACAGGAGAATTAAGAAATAGAAAGTGGGGGGAGTCATTGCTTAGGGGCACTGCTACTGTTCAGGGTGACAGAAAAATTGGGAAATGGATAGTGGTGATGATGGTTGTACAATGTGATGAACATAATATCACTGAATTGTACACATAAAAAATGTTGGGGAAAAAAAAGGAAAAGAAACAAAAAGTGGGTGAGGTTTGCCCAAAGATTTTTATTTTCATTACGTAGGGGATGGATGGAGAAAATCAGTCAGTAAGATTTCTGACACCATTCTCCGTACTGCCTCCAAACCAAATAAAGCCTAACCGTCCAAAGTTCTAGTCACTACTGCTGGTCCCACTTTCATTTTTGTTTTAAACTTGATAAACAGACATAAGCTGGGGGTCTTGGCTGCCTAAGGATTTCACAAAAATCAAAGATAATTTCCACTAAAAAGAAGTAATTTGGCAATGGGTTTCTAGCTTGTTATTCTAAAACTTGCAAAAGAGACATTTTCCTTGGTGTCTAGATTCTCCCGCAAAGGTGAAATCCAACCCGCTGGCCCAGCTGCCTCTGCTCCAAGTCAGCCGGAAGTTAATGTCACAGACCCCACATTGCTTTCAGAAACAGCAGATGGCCTTCTGAACCTTTCTGCCCTTGTTTTGCTTTTGGCTTCACTCCGCCCTTTTGTTTGACTAGATTTGTTTTGGAAGAGCTTGGCTCCGTTCTCTTTCTGTAAGCATACGTGATCCAGACAGACTTGGCTTACAGCTTGATTTCGCAGGACAGTTACACAACAAGTAGGAGGAACTTTGATTCTACCCTGGCTCTGGGGGAAAATAGCGTAATAACACCGAGAGCCAAGATGATGAGCTAATTGCTCCAGAATTGAACTTAGGATACCTCTCCATTATATTCTTCTCCCCCATAGCCTTAAGAACGTGAACTTGAATGCAGGCGAAAGGGCAAGGAAAACTCCAGGAGACACAACTAAGAGCTGCACAGCATGACGAATGTAAGTGATGTCACTGAATTGTACATGTAAAAAATGTTGGAATGCCAAATGTTTTCTTGTATATATTTTTATTAAAATTAATTTTTTTTGAAAAGGAACATAACAAAGAATGAAATAAATACAGCAGGTTGACCCTTCTATGTCTTTCATTTATGTAAACCCAAACCCAGTGCTGTTGAGTTGATTCCGACTCATAAAGACCCTATAGGACAGAGTAGAACTGCCCCATAGAGTTTCCAAGGAGCACTTGGCTGATTTGAATTGCTGACCGTTTGGTTAGCACTTAACCACTACGCCACCAGGGTTTCCTTCATTTATATGCTCTACGTAAATTGTGTAGTCCACTCTGGAAAAGAGCACATATCCGGATGGGCTATGGATTTGGAGCCAGAGGTCCTAAATTTGAATTTGCCAGGCCTTGGTTTTCTCTTCTAGGTCATGTTTGTAAAGTGCCTGTCTAGCTCAGGGCCTAGCATGTAACGGACAAAAGTGGTATAACACATCTGCCTTGCTTCAGCTTCCTTCCTCAACAAATTATTTTAAATACAGCTTTGCAAAGATCTGTTTATATATCCATCTTCATCAGCAGTTCTCAACCTTGATTGCAGATAAGATGATGACGATGATGATTAAGTCCATTGTTTATTTGGATTTCCTTAGTTTTTACCCACTATCCTTTTTCTGCTCCAGTATCCCATGCAGGATACCGCATTACATTTCGTTGTCATGTCTCGTTAGTCTTCTCTTGGCTGTGACAAGTTCTCAGACTTTTCTTGTCTTTGATAGCCTTGACAGTTTTGAGGAGTAGTGGTCAGGTATTTTATAAAATGTCCATCAATTAGGACTTGTCTGGCATTTTTTCTGATTAGGCTAGGGCCATGGGTTTTCAGGAGGAAGATTCCAGGGGTACGGTGCCATCTTCATCACATCATATCAAGGACATATTATCAACATGATTTATCACTGTTGGTGTTGACCTTCATCACCTGGTTGAGCCAGTGTTTGTCAGGTTTCTCCACTGTACAGTTATCCCCCCTCCCTTTCTATATTGTACTCCTGGAAGGAAGTCACTACGCACAGGCCATCCTGAGGGAGTAGCCAGTGATGCTCCCTGAGGTTGGAGTATCTACATCGATTATTTGAAATTCTTCTGCCTGGAAGGTTTGTCTTTTCTCCCCCATTTATTTATTTCTTCCATCATTTATATCTGTATAGACTCACAGATATTTATTTCATACTTAGGGTTATAATCCAATACTATTTTTTATAATTTATTTCATTTTTATTGTTGTTGAAAATACACACAGCAGAATGTACATGAGTTCAACAATTTCTACATGTACAATTCAGTGCCATTGATTACATTTTTTGAGTTGTGCAACCATTCTCATTCACCTTTTCTGAGTTGCTCCTCCCTCATTAACATAAACTCACTGCCCTCTAAGTTTACCCAAATACTACTTTATGTTGTTGCTCAAATTGTTCTAGCTTTGACCATTGGGAGCTCTTTCTTTGGGTTCTGTGTGGCATTGACATACTCTATCATTACGGGGTTTTGTTTTTTGAGCACTTTCTTGCTTTCTGCCACAAACTGATGCTACAGGCCTATCTTGTGTATTTCCTGCGCTAGTCCTAAAACAGCTGTAAAAAAGCAAATGCATATATAGTTGTGTTATATACACCCAATTTCCCTCTGCAGAGATTGTATCATTTTGCACTCCTACCAGCAATGAATAAGAGCAATGAATGAGTGCCTATTTTCCTGCAGCCTTGCCTGTAAAGTGTATTGTTAAGCTTTTCAATATTTGTCAGTCTGGTAGGTGAGAAATAATATCTCATAGTAGTTTTAATTTGAATTTCTCATATAAGAGTTAAGCATCTTATGCTTAAAGGCCATTTGTTTCAAGTGATTTTTTAAAACTGTCTCTTTCTTCATAATTTCCTGGCTGTCAGGTTATATCAGGCTCCTTTTCCTTCATACCCAGACTACTGAAACAGCCTAGCTAGTTTCTCTGCCCACAGCCTCTCTTCCTTTCAATTTCGTTGAATACAGTTAACAATGTTATCAAATTAATCTTCTTATGACACACCTTCAAAACACTCTCTTTTCTAAAGAGCTTTTAATTATTTCCTTTCAGTCACAGAATACTTTTAAACTCATTAATCTGGCTTCAAGATCTTCTGCAATTTGGTTTTCACCCACTTCTCCAAATGTCTCTTCTACTTTCTTATATTCACTTATTCCTTCCACAAAACTGGAATACTCAGTGTCCTAAGAATCCATGGCATAAATTCCTCCCTCCAAGCCTTTTTCCTGCTGTTATCCAAACCATAGGACCCTCCGTAGGGCAGGTGTTGTTAGTTACTGTTGGGTTGATGATTCCAACTCATGGAGACCCCATGTGTGCAGAGTAGAACTGCTCCATAGAGTTTTCAAGGATATGATCTTTTGAAAGCAGATTTCCAGGCCTGTCTTCCAAGGGTGGGTTTGAACGAGCAATCTTTCAGCTAGTAGTTCAGGGCAGCCTTGCCCTCATATCTATTTAAATTCCATGCAGACTTCAAGGCTCATCCGAAGTGCTCATCTTCTAGAAAGCCTTCCTTGATCACTTCTGTGCACAGGGATTCCCTGCTTTCCTGAATTCTGTGAGTACATATGTTTGTGCCCTTATCTGGTGCTTAATTTATAGTAATTTACCCAACATTTTAAAACTCGTGTGTATTTTTTCCCAAGAGTAGGGACTATAGCCATTTCAGTGGGTAGATATTAATGGGCTTTCATTATTCACTTCTGAACCAAGATAAGGGCACATGAATCTCTATTTTATTGCTGAGGTAAGGAAGTAAAGAGACTTTATACACTTTGATTAAAATCAACCATTAATCAATGGTGATGTACATATGGGTCCCAAATCTTAGGTTATAGTCAAGTACTATATCTATCACTAAATTCCCTAAATTAAAAAAAAAAAAAAGACTCAAAACATTAAGTAAAAATTGCTCTACTTATTTCTCCCCTCATTTATTGATGAAATATAATTTGGAACACTTAGGCTTATCTTCATTAAACTTTCCATTCAAGAGACTGGTTGGAAAGACAAAGAATGTGGCATTAAACCTTCTTGGAACAAAATGGTATTATAGAAAATGCTATCTGTGTGTTTACAGGCTGGTAAAGAAATCTAACCTTATAACAATAAGGGCTCCCCTGTTTCATCCCAGAGTATCAGATTCAATATTTTCCTCCAGATACAATAACCACCGTTGAGTTGTGTGTTTTGTTTTCTGTCTCCTTCCCAGCAGTCTTTCCTTGGCATAACAAATTTCTAGCTCCACCCAGGAACAAGGTGAGATCCCAGTCAATCTGGTGTTTGAGCTCTTCCTTCTTAGGTGTAAAAGATAGGTCTTAATTTATAGTGCACTGAATATCTAGAAGGAGCTCTGGTGGTGCAGTGGCTAAGAGCTTGGGCTGCTAAACAAAAGATCAGCAGTTCGAGTCCATCAACTGCTCCTTGGAAACCCTATGAGGCAATTCTGCTCTGTCCTATAGGGACACTATGAGTTGGAATCAACTCAACAGCAATGATTTTTTCTTTTTAATATAGAATGTATACTTTACAGAGCCCTGGTGGTGCAGTGGTTAAGAGCTCAGCTGCTAACCAAGAAGTCAGCAATTCAAACCCACCAGCCACTCCTTGGAAACCCTATGGGGCAGGTCTATTCTGTGTTGCAGGATTGCTATGAGTCAGAATTGACTCAATGGCAATGGGTTTGCTTTTTTGGTTTTTTTTTGGAGTATCTGGAAAGAAATGAAAAACTCAGAAAAATCCCTACTATTTTCAACAACTAATTATCCCATAGTGTAGATGAAATGCTTCAATGTGAATGATTTTATTTTTCCTCTAACTCCTCCAGAGATTGTTTAGACCTGGTCCAAATCTACATTATTATGATGGAATAAAGCTTAGTTCTCTCCAAAAGGTGACATCTCTTCTCAGAAGAAGAATCTCAGAAAAGTCTACAGTGAATTATTTATATCTTATTAAAATTATGACATTTACTAAACCAGGTCTTCTTTAAACCTCCCTATTTTTTTTTTTTTATAGTTCTAATACTCCATGAAAAAGCATTTATTTTTGTATTGCATGATTTCTCTTCCTCTTGGCCCATAAACAAAGTCTGGTTAGAGAAAACATCGTATCTAAATTCCTGGTTATTCTAAGCCATTCATCTCTGCTTCAAGTTTTGACAACTCTCGGATTTATTTCAACAAAGCTTTATACATTTATTGTGCATTTATTATATGCTGGACACTTTGCTAGGTCTTGTGAGAGAAGAGTATATAAGTCCCAGGGCTTGTTCCCAAGTAGTTTAGCAGAAAGGTGTGTGCATACCAAATATTACACAAGTCAACTGTAAAAAGTATTATCATCGGCCAACAAACGAAGGAGAACAGTAAAAGAGAGAATTGATTCTACTGGGAGATCAGTAAAAGCTTCAGAAATAAGGTGAGAATTAAGTTGAGCCAAGGCAATCCAAGAGCACATAAAGCTCAGTACATAGGGATTTTATAAATTAAGAGAAATATTAGAATTAAAAATTCTCAAATTTCTCTTACTTTTTAATTATCAACCAGTTGCCGTTGAGTCGATTCTGACTCATAGCCTCACTATAGGACAGAGAAGAACTGCCTCATAGAGTTTTCAAGGAGCACCTGGTGGATTCAAACTGCTGACCTTTTGGTTAGCAGCTATAGCACTTAACCACTATGCCCGCCAGCAGGGTTTCCATTTTTAATTATAGTTTTGTAATTAATTAAAAATTCTAAAATTAGAAATTAGCACCTGAATCATATTTAGAGTGTTCTAGTCCCCCTTTCTCATGATCCCACCACACTTTGTACCTCCGTCTACTCTGACAGGTTATCTTGTAAAAGATTTCGTTCCAGATGTGTCACTTACAACTGGCTTACAGCAGGATCACAGCCATACCCCCTTTAAAAATCCAGTGCCATACTAGACAATTAAAGTTTCTTAAAGGAGTGAATGAATTGAATATTTCAACAGTACTTTGTAAAGTGAGGCAAACCTAATTTATCTTTTTGAAAGTTGATTCTCTTGGAGTTTGAGTCCCCAGATGGCTGGTGTCTGCTATGGATCCACCTCAGTCTAGTCTTTAGTTGGATCAGTTAATGGGTGGGTGGGCACAGTGAAGGTCCCTAGTGATTGTGGTTGTCACTGTTCCCACCTTTGTGCTAAGGCTCTCACTGATCCTGAATGAGTTCACAGACATTCATACATCCCTTTCAAGATGTCTTAAAGACACGTAAGGAACGTCTTCCTTTGTGTTTAATTTGCTGGCTGGCTTTGTTCCACTGCCATCACTGGGCAGAGCCAAGAGAGCTAAAATTTCTGGTTTAAGATATATATAGTGTGTGTGTGTCTATACACATACACAAGCAACACACGCACACACACAGCTCTGTGACACACAAAATATCATGATGGACAACAGCAGACATGCAAACAGACACCACAAATGTTAAGTGGGGTGTGATATTTCATGGGCAAATATGGCCTGAAATGGGTAAAAAGTGAAATTGTGAGCTAAAATAGTTATCCTTGTTTCCCGCAAGACCATCTCCCATCGCTTCACAGGAGACACCAGGATTTGCTTGTATTTTTTATTTTAGTACTTTCATTACCTACATCTAGGCTTTTTTTTTTTGCTTCCCTAGAAAATTAGCATTTTGTCCTTAAACCTCTGATTCTAAATGTTACCCTCTTCTTAAGTGTGAGTTTATTGTTATATTTTATTTTCCAGTAAAATACGCCTTGTTTCACAGTGAGAGGTAATGGGAGAAGAATGTTCAAGCCCCTAAAAACTCTGTTTCGTACTTTCAAATTTTATAAAAATACTCATAATTTAAGGCAGGGAGAGAAAGTGATAACCATCAGATAAATTATAACTTATGAATAATACTTAAGAATTAATGAAATTCAACCTGTACATCAATGTTCATTGCAGCACTTTTCACAATCGCCAAAAGGTGGAAACAGCTGAAACATCTATCAGCAGATGAATGGATAAACAAAATGTGGTATAGATACACAAGTAGGTCCTCCGAATCTGTGGGTTCTGCATCAACAGCAGATCAAAAATACTCAGAAAAAAAAAAGAAGGTTCCAAAAAGCAAAACTTGAATTTGCCCTGCACCAAGCACTACACTGAATCCATGCGAATGAAGTGACGTGTAGGCATACCCTGCTGTAGCCTCCCACCATTTCACAGATTCTCAGGCTCTCTCCAGCACTTGTTGTTTGAGCATGATTCACCTTGTATCTTGTCACCATTCCCTAAACAATACAGTACTGTGTAACAACTATTTACACAACATTCACATTTTACTAGGCGTTATAAGTAATCTAGTTTTAGAGATGACTGGAAGTATACAGGAGGATGTATATAGGTTATACGCAAATACTACACCCTTTTATACCAGGGACTTGAGCATCCTGGGATTTTGGTATCCGCAGGGCCCTGAAACCAATCTCCAGATGCTGAGGGATCACTGTACTACTCAGCCATAAAGAAAAATGAAGTTCTGATTCCTGCCACAACATGGATGAACCTTGTAAACATTATGCTTAGCAAAATAAGTCAGTTGCAAAAGGACAAACTCTGTATGATGTCACTTACATAAAATCAGCAAATACATAGAAATCAAAGATTATTAGCAGTACCAGAGGTGGGAGGGAGAGGGAAAGGGGGAGTTTTTCCTCAGGAGGCATTGAGTAATTTGACAAAGGATGGAAAGAATGGTTCCAAAACTTGAAGAATGTATTCAATGTCATTAAATTACATGAAAAATTGTTGAGTTGTCATGTTTTATTGTGTATATTTTTGCCACAATTAAAAAAAAAATACTGAAATCCACCAGGTAAGGCCAATGAAAACTCTACTTAATCCTAACACAGTCTAACTCCTTGCAACTTCAAGAGTGGTCCACAGACTAATAGCATCAGTATCACCTGGCAGCTTGTTAGAAATGAAAATTCCCAGGCCTGACCCTAGGCCACTGAATCATCACCTGTGTTTTAACAACCCCTCCCCAGCATGATTTGTGCCCACACTGAAGTTTTAGAAGCACTAGTTAGCCAACTGTAGAGCTTCATGGAAGCTCCATGAAGAGAAATTATTCCATGAATCCTTAATTTAGATTGGGTTTCCTTTTGAAGATCCACAGACCCAAATACCAATTATTTTCTATATGTTGCTTAAATTTACATTAAGATATATTCCCGGAATATGGTGGCCTCTCTATTTTTCATTTATATTCAATTCAAGTTGCTATGTGTTATGGGCTGTCCCTACCACTACCTTCACAGGAGATTCAGGTGTGCTAAAGGCCAAGAAAGGCGGAGCCATTGATTTGAATCAGAGGATGATACTGAAGACTGACAGGTGCCTTCATTGCATGATGGGGATTTCAACTCCACTGTCATCACGTTGCTTTCTTTTCTAAGGATTGTCTTAGGCTCTAAGCGATAGAGGCAATTTATTTAAAGAAAACCCTCCAATTTCTCTCCTGTGCCAAGCTTTTGTGTTTCATACACCAAGTGAAGTAGAGTAATTTGATATTTGTTTGCCTGGGTTTAGTTCTCTCCCACCATTGTTCATCTTCAAAATGTCACCTTGAGAAGCTAAGGAGAAGTTGAGGAGTCCCTGGCATGTTGAAACATCGTTACCTATAGGTAAGCTCCTGCCAACTAGTTAACAAGCAGAGAAAAAGATGCCATCATCCTTTCCTAAATTCTAGTTTCGTAAAGACAAGGAATCTTTCCATTGTCTCAAAGATAAGTGTCTCATCAACATAACCATTGCTTGTTTTGGGGTAAGTGTACCTAATGGATGGTGATGACAACACTAATGACGATAACGAGTCCTTGCCGAAATAGCTAAAAGATGGCAACAACCTACATGTCCATCAACAGATGAATGGATAAACAAAATCTGGTAACTACATACAATAAAATATTATCCAGCCATAAAGAGAAATGAAGTATTGATACATGAATGAACCTTGGAAACATTACGCTGAATGAAATGTTAGTCACTAAAGAACAAATATTGTATGATCCCACTTATATGAAATATCTAGAATAGGTAAGTGTATACAGATTAAAATTGATTAGTGGTTACCAGGGGCGGGAGGTAGGGAGAGGGAAAGAGGTCTCATTGCTTAAGGGACGCTACGTTACAGTGAACGGTGATAGAGATATTTGGAAATCAATAATGGTGATGGTTGCACAATGTGATGAACAGAATTAATGTCATTGAGTTGTACATGTGAAGAATGTTGAAATGGCAAATGTTATGTTACATATATAGTCACCTAGTTACCAAAAAAAAAAAAAAAAAAAGTCCTTGCTGAAGCAACGGTGACGACAGGATAAGGATGTGTGTAAAAAGATAAAGCTACTTCAGTTCTTTTAATCAACAAAGGAAGGTGACATACCCAAGCTGCACCCCAGACATCCTTCTTCACAAGGCACGCATTCTTCATAGTCTGGATCTTCGACTTCACCTACACAGCGAGAGGCATGAAAAACACAACTGATTTCCACTGACTGGAGAACATTAATTGCTATGAAACTATGCTTTTGTGTAGCTTATTTTCACGCCGATCATAGAACAATTAAGACACTGAAAACAGTCCTTGAACATATACATGTCATTGACTTTTCATCTGCTATTAGTTGAATAGATTGGATCAGCTTGATTGGCTACAAATAGAACAACGCTGGACTCTATGCCCTGCAGCTATATCTGAAGCCCAGCTAGTAGATATGATGTATTAAAGAAACAAATTGTTTCTGGGAAAATAGAATTGGATGTAAATGAACAGGCTCTGCTTCCCAAAACTTTTTTTTTCCTTAAGCTTTAAATCTTATACTCCATTCGTATACATTAAGTAGAAAAAGAAATGAGGGTTGTAATTACTCTAAAAATGTCTTGGAGCTGTCTTCCGCACTAGACCAGGCATAATTCTTACACAGAGCAGAGTTAACAGTCTGTGGCATTTTTACATGGAGGAGAGCAAAAGCTCTAAGCGCTGTTTGTAATCTCCCTCTTCCCATGTAAGATAAGATGCTGGGCAATAACAATAACACGTACAATTCATAGAATATTTTAATAGTTTCTAGTCGGTTTAGGTGGGCCGATTTCTCATTTGCTGCTCGCAGTAGCTCTGTCTTGGTGCTAGGATCTTCCTCTCAGAAATGAAGAAACTAAGGCATGAAGACATTAGCATAATTTTGTCCAGGGTCTCATATCTGATAATTGAGAAGGAGAAAACTATTGTCCAGGACTTCTGGGTTCTAACCTAATTTTCTTTCCACTATATCTTTTCTTATATCCTGCCCAAGGGGTTGCTGGTGGTACTGTGGCAGAATTCTCATCTCCTGTGAGTGACACCTGGGTTGTGCAGCCACCACTCATCTGTCAGTAGAGGCTGTGTGTTGCTATGATGCTGAACAGGTTTCAACGGAGCCTCCAGATTAAGATGGACTAGGAAGAAACGCCTGGCAATTTACTTCTGAAAATCAGCCAATGAAAACCCTATGGAGCACAACCATCCTATCTGCAACTGATCATGGGGAGGGCACAGGCATTGTGCATTGGGCTGCCATGAGGTGGGGGTCAACTGGGTGGCAGCTAACAGCAACATATCCTGCCCATGAACCCCAGACCTTGGTTTGTGCCTAGGAAAGCCCAGAAAAGGGTATGTGGGGAAGAGAGAGAGGCAGCTATCACTGCCCCCACTGGAAATATAGAGTCACCTGAAGTCAACCCTGCCGCCAAAGCCGGAAAGACAATTCAAGTCCTGGAAACATCCAGGTGCCCAGTGCCTTATCCTACCTTCTCCTAAATGTCCATGGGCCCAGAGGAGCCTTACCTTGTGCGCACTCTAACTTCCGGCAGGTGTGGTTGGTGGGTACTAGGAAGTAGCCATTGGTGCATCGCTTGCAGAAGTGCGGGCCCTCGCAAAGGGCGCAGTGGTCTGGGCAGGGCAGACAGGTGTGCTGTGGCGCAGGGTAGTGGCCTGCAGGGCAGCGCTCTCGGCACTCCCCCCAGAACAGGACTCGCTGTCGGCCAAGCTTATCTGAATGGTTAGGAGGCAAAGTAAAGAGGGGAAATAGACAAAATTAGCCAAGAAATTAATATAACTTAAGCTATTTTATATATATATATAATTCCCAGGTGCTTTTCCTTCTAGGAGACCAGGAGTAAAAGAATAGACTTAATGAAAAGTACAATACCTATATACTTGTAGGTGAATTGTTTTCCTTGTGGGGAATAATTTTCCAGTATTTTATATATTTGACTGAACAGTGACTATTACCTGGGATGTCACTGCAAACCCATGAACCAGGCTCTGTGAGTAACTATAATTCAGATTGCATTTAACTTTTCTTACAAGCTCCTTTTGATATCTTTGGACCCTCTCAGACTTGAAGGCAGCAGAGCTCCCATGAGAATAAACAAGTGCTTAGTGATAGACACATTATTATAAAAGTGCAAAATTTTAAAATGATTTTGAATTCTGCTATCAAAATCACATGCTTGTGTCAACCGCCCAAGGTCTGTATTTCTGCACAGTTTCCAGTTTCTGTAATGACAGCCTTACTGAATGAAGCTCTAGACTACGACTTGACCACTTCATCTGCATTCCTCAGAGCTCCCGGCTTCGGTGAACGCTGGACTCTACCAGGAAAGAATCAGCAGTACCTCCAGCCTGACCTACTATGGGGAATTGCTACTAAAGGAAATGGAAGATTCTAATCAGTTACAAAGGGATGCCTGTTGTCATTGTTAGTTGCCATCGAGTTGGCCCCTACTCCTGGGGACCCCATGTACGCAGAGTAGAACTGCTCCATAGGATTCTCAAGGGCTGTGACCTTTCAGAAGCAGATTGCCAGGCCTTACTTCCGAGGCACCTCTGGTTGGGTTTGAACCGCCAACCTTTTGCTAGTAGCCGGTTCAGTGCTTAACCATTTGTGGCACCCAGGACTTCCTTCAAAGGACTGCAGTCAGATGTAAATATTAAAAAAAAAAATCAAGACTAATTCATACAGATGTACCTAGAGGTTGCTTACTCCCACCCTCCTGGATTCGTTTGTTTGTGTGGAGTGTATCTTGGGGTATCATCTTCTCTGAATGTGTCCGTGAGAGAATCAGAGTCACCAATACAGCACTGGATTAAGTGTTGGGCTCTGCGGGCAGTGCCCAGAGTGTTAGGCTTGGCGGTGTGCCAAGTTTGATATGTGTCAAAAAATTAATTTGCCTAAAATATTATCAAAACAAACTAAATATCAAGTAGTTAACATAATTTTAAAAAAAACCACAAAAAATAAAATAGAAACAAAACAAAAAACCAAAGCTGTTGCTGTGAATCAATTGTGACTCATAGCGACCCTATAGGACAGAGTAGAACTGCCCCATAGGGTTTCCAGGGAGTGGCTGGTGGATTCCAACTGCTGACTTTTGTTAGCAGCTGAGCTCTTAACCATTACTCCACCAGGACTTCCTGAATTTATGTAAATGCTCCCATATTATGCACGGTGGTGCAGTGCTGTAAAGAGGCTACATGAAACCCGCTGTAGAAAATATTCCTCTATTTAAGGAAACGAATTACTGTTTTAATCTTGCAGGAAAAGCTCATCACTATGCTGATCCCAGACAATTTAGGAGGCGTGAATCACAAGAGCGAGTTCTATGAAGTACCCTGAATCAACTGGACAGAAATGGGTGAGTCCCCGGATCACGCCCAGGTGGTGCAAGCTATCCGGAAATATGAATTGGTGAGGTTCTGAGTGTGTTTTTATTACATTATTTTCCTCAATCTGTTATTTGAAATAAAGTAAACGAGTAAGTAGACTTTTTCCTGGTGGCATTGTATTAAAGGGCACTGCCAACGTCCTCTGCCTGGGGCAAGTAACTGCCTTCGCTGTCCCAGCATCCAGGTGCCTCTGCCTCAGAAAACAGCTGACCTGTGTTACCCAGAGTAACTGGGGTCTGGTGTCCACTCTTCATGTGACATACCATGTGGAGATACAGAATCGCTGGCCTTCAGCATGCAGGCCTGCTGAAGTTGTAGATAAACACAGCACTAACCCCGTATTGTAAGCACAGAAGCTGAAAGTCAGTATATTAGATTGATTCTCGTGAAATTGCTGACATTTGACTGTTTTTGGCCTGTAAACTCAGCACCTTCAAATGGTTTAACCTATTATTGCTTATTTAATCAAAGCCCTAGTTCAAATACAAGTTAAAACCGACACCCTTGGATTATGGGCTCTCGAGCTATCCCTTTTGTGATGGCGATTTCCCCGTGGGAAAAAGAAAATAAAGAAGGCTTCCAAAGAGGCAGTAAGAGAAAAACCTGATCATCTAAGGAGCTGAGTGTCTGGGACTATGTAACGTGCTTTTGGAGTCCCTGGGTAGCACGAACAGTTAAGTGCTTGGCTGCTAACAGAAAGGTTGGAGGTTTAAGTTCACCCAGAGGCACCTCAGAAGAAGGCTTGGTGATTTACTTCTGAAAAATCAGCCCAGTTCTATGGAGCACAAGCCTGTTCTCACACCCTCAGAGTCACCATAGGTTGGAATCGGCTAGGTGGCAACTGGTTTGTTTTTTAGTTTGTAACGTGCATTTGGTAATCCCAAAGCTATAGATCAATATCGTGCAGTATAAACTCCTATCTGTGGGAACCTGGATCACAGGAGTTCACAGAGTGTCCATCTTCCACTTTATGGTCTTCTCAGGAACTTTGTGAAATCCCACAAGCCTCATGTTCACCCTAACTTGTTCTGAAAAGATCTCTTTTTTCAGAGGGCTCCAACTTTTCTAGCAGAGAAGTAGGAAGATTTGAGGGAGAGCGATGAGTCCATCTTCACATCCATTTGGAAGTCACTGTACACCTGCCACATCTTCACATGACATCAAGAAGTAGAACCAGAGCTTCTGATAGCCAGGCATATGGCAAGTTCTAAATCCTACCCTCCAGAACCTGTGAACTTAGCCTTGCTTGGAAATAGGGTCTTCGAGGATGTATATCAGTTAAAGTAACATAGGTCATATTGGAGTAGGGTGGGTCCTAATCCAATATGACTGGTGTCCTTATAAAAGAAGAGACACACAGAAGGAAGATGTCATATGAAGACAGAGACAAAGATGGAGTTATGCTGTCACTGCAAACCAAAGAATGGGGCCACCAGAAGGTGAGAGAGAGAAGAAACACTCTTCTAGTGCCTTCGGAGAGAGATGACCCTGCTGACACCTTCAATTTGGACTTCCAGCCTCCAGAACAGTGAGACAATAAATTTCTGCTATTTTAAGCCACCCATTTTCTGTTACTTTGTTTCTGCAGCCCTAGGAAATAATGCAACATATTTGTTGAATGAATGAATGAATCCTATAGTATTTGGCAACACTGATATTTTTCCTACATAACCAACTGAATCAACAATCTTGAAATAAATATTAATGGTGATGGGCTCAGATATAGGAGGAAATGTTCTCCAATTCCATCTTTATTATACAGTCATGGTTTTAATATTTGAACCCTTTTGGTTATAATTATAGTTCGGGTGTAAAGCATTGAGATTTGAAGGGCCTTGGTGTTTAAAATACATGGACTCCGCAAAGGGAGGTCACTTAGATGCCTTGATCATGGCCAACGTTCCTCAGAGATTCGGCCCAGGATTATGTGAGATTTGGTCATATTTCTGACAGCCTCAGTATGACAGCTTGCTTAGTTATGGGTGATAATTTGGATAGTTTCTAGGTTTAAATACCAAGCATAAAGTTTTGGCTACTTGCCTAGTGTCTCAGAATTTAAATTCTTGTGACAATATATAGGGAAAGCTGGTTCAGGAGTAGAGTTTGATATTTGTATTAGGCTCCTGAACTTTCATGTGATGATGTAACAGCTGAAATGCAATGAACTCCGAAGGAGGCTCAGATCAGTTTTCAACCATACTAAAGAGAAATTCAGAAACCCTGGCGGTGTAGTGGTTAAGTGCTATGGCTGCTAACCAAGAGGTCAGCAGTTCGAATCCACTAGGTGCTCCTTGGAAACTCTACGGGGGCAGTTCTACGTTGTCCTATAGGGTCGCTCTGAGTTGGAGTCAACTTGATGGCAATGGGTTTTTTTGTTGTTGTTAAGAGAGGAATTCACTGTTACCATTGTTTTCTGGCATGTGGTTTTATTAGAAAAGAAGGTAGACCAACATGAAGGTGTTGGATGCCTGTAGGAGGAGAGGATGGTTAGAGGCAGGAGGGAAAAGGTACTGCTGGTAAAGATGACAGAAAGGCTGAGGGACTCTGAAAATAAATTTTATGAAGTTTATTTCAAAATTTTGCTTACTGAGCATTTGTCAAAACCTATAGGACTGTACAACAGCACAAAGAATAAACCCTCATGTGACCTATGGACTTTAGTTAATTTTTTCAATATTGGTTCATCAATTTGTATATCAAGTAACAAATGTACTACAGGAATGCTAGATGTTAATAACAGGAGAACCTGTGTAGGGGGAAGTGCTTACTATGTGTCCAGCCTTGTTCTAAGTGCTTTATAGTTTTATTTCATTTAATCTCGTTTAACTCTCACGATAACCCTAAAAGAAGGCACCATTATCACCATCTTACAGACAAGGAAGGAAGAAGAATGTGGCAGGCTAGGAGATAAAATTTGATACAGCTATACTATGTCTATATAAGAAACACAAAGAAATAATTTTAGGTTATACAAAGAAATGTTTATCTCCCATGATCCTTTCAATCTGTCTTTCATTTTTGTTGGTTTTATTACAAGCAGGAATGAAGAGAAATCGTTCTCTTCCACCATAAAAACCATGTAATATGATGATGGGTGGATGCCAACAAACTCAGGGTCAGTGAGGCAACTGGGAGTGGTGGGGTCTGTGGAGAAACAGGGAGCACATCTCTCCCCTTAAGGGGACAGCCTCATCCATCTCCAGCCAACTATCTAAGAAATGCAGTCCCAGTGCTGCCAAGTCCTCCAATTTTTCAAGAGAAACAAAATATTCAGGTTTTTATTTGAAATTTCTGTATTTTCAAATTTGGTTCAAATTTTAAAAAGTGCTGTTATAGGTCAATAAGATGTGAGTCTGGCTCAAAGACTGTCATCTTACCTCATGGGGTCAAAGAGGAGGGACAGGCATATGAGGTGAGGCCAGAGAGGAGTCAATGGTCAAACTTTAGAGGACCTTTGAGATGAAGGAATGTAAATCCGATGACAGCAGAAAACAATTAAAGGTGTTAAAGCTGGGCCAGGAAAGGTCATATTTGTGCTCGGGCAACTTCTAAAAGACATGGCTCAGGTGTGAGAAGACCCTGACACACCCTCTGTCACGGTATCTTTCTTCACGTCTGAATGTTTCTTGCTTAATTTCCTGACTTCTCACTTTTACTTCACATCTTAGCTTTACTGCTTCTCTTATGTCTGACGTAATGTTTGCACAGCCTTTCTTTCTCCTTCTCTGAAAAGACATTGCTTCTCTCTCATCTCCTCAGGGGCAGTGAGTGTGTGTCTACAGTAATGTGAATGAGATTTTTCATGTTCTGACAACAAGCAGAAACTCCAAGGTATACAGGCTCTCTATTGAATAGCTGTCTAACCTTCACTCCTCAACCTGAGACACGGCTTCTGAGTCAAAGCAAATAATGGCCTGTGGTAGAACAACAGGTTTGAGGCAAGGAAGAATGAGCAAGTGACCAGACTCCCTCACTGTGATGTTTGTGTGTGTGTGTGTGGTAAATATACATATAACACAACATATACCAATTCAACATTTTATACATGTACAAGTCAGTGACATTAATTATTTTAATCACGTTGTACAATGTGATGGTTAATTTTATGTGTCAACTTGGCTAGGCTACGGTGCCCAGTTGTTTGGTCAAACACTAGTCTAGGTGCTGTTATGAAGTGGATGCATGTGATTAAATCAACTGAACTTAAGCAGATTACCCTCCATAACGTGGATGGGCCTGATCCAACCAGTTGATGGCCTTAAGAGCAAAAAGGGAGTTTCCTTAGGATGTGCTCTGCATTCAGACTAGAAATAAATATTCTGCCAGAACTCTCACCCTTCACTCTTCCCATTACCTGTCTTACAGATTTGAGGACACAAACCTACAGAAATCTCCAGTGTGTCAATTGACCTACAGAATTTGGACTTGCTGCCTCCCATAATTGTGTAAACCAATTCTTTAAAATCTCTCTCTCTCTTTATGAAAACCCTGGTGGCATAGTGGTTAAGTGCTACTGCTGCTAACCAAAAGGTCAGCAGTTCAAATCCACTAGGAAATTCTATGGGGCAGTTCTACTCTGTCCTATAGGGTCGCTATGACTCAGAATCAACTCGACAGCAGTGGGTTTTTTTTTTTTTTTTTTTTTTTGCTGTGTGTGTATATATATATTTGTACATTCTATATCTCTGAGCCCTGGCGGTACAGTGGTTAAGCATTTGGCTGTTAACCAAAAGTTCAACAGTTCGAATTCACCAGCCAGTCCTTAGAAACCCTATGGGCCAGTTCTAATCTGTCCTATAGGGTCACTGTGAGTCAGAATCCACTTGACAGCAGTGGGTTTGGTTTTGGGTTTTATATCTCCATCTATTTATCTATCTACCTATCAATTTATATACAGTTCGTTGGTTCTGTTTCTCTAGAGATCTCTAAGACACTCACCTATTCCACATGAGGTGCAGTTCGAAGGCTCACTTCCTTGACATTCTTGGCAGGTGTGATGACATGGATGGCATTGGTTCTTAAATTCAAATTTCCGTGAAGGACAGTTCAAAATGCAGCGGCCATTGTCAAAAATCCTAAAACAGTGCAGAGAGAAAAAGTAGCCTCAATTAGAGTTTGTAAGGGTGCCTTTCTGGAATGGCCCTAATTTTCAGAACATATTGTGTTCATATTTCACTGCACGGATTTGATTTCATTGTTCAAGAAACAAGACGGATGCCTGGGACCCATCATGTGAAATATTAGTCACACACCCATCCCCGGACCAAGGTTTGGACCTGACAGCAGGCAGGCCAGAGACTGGCTGGGGTGATCAGGCTGGCTGGTTCCCAACAAGCTAACTGGTGCCCATAGGGATTAAGCCAGTGTTGTAGGCCCCAGCGAGTCCAGGCAACAGTCAGATGGAGGGCTCTGAACTTTGAAGACACTAAACAGGCTTTGAAGAAAATCTTCCTTTAGTTAATAGCATGCCCATACTTTGCTGAGGAAATGTCAGCTTAAAGCATTCCCAAAGGGTAGAACAAAGCACAATTCTGTAGCTTAGATGCTACTGATATACTTGGTTTATGCATATTGCAAATAATCAACAAACACAGATTTCAAGTGTCATTTTTGCAAGCATTTCCTGATGCATAGGGTGCTGCAGACTGTACTTTCTGACCATGGTGTGAACACCTACAAGGACACTGCAGATAAATTAGTGTGTGGGCTTTGAAAATCATTGGCTTCATATACATACAATAAACAGGATAATTTCTTTGTTAATGTTTTCATAGTTCTGTTTCTCTTTTCCTTGCAATGTAACCACAAGAGTAAAGGTGATTAAATTGTATCTATGAATTCTGCTCAAAAGACTACGTATGTTTATCAAGAACAGGGACAAGATACCAAAAAAACAAAAAAACCCTGAAACCTATTGCCATTGAGTTGGTTCCAACTCATAGCAGCCCTATAAAACAGGGTAGGGTTTCCACAGGCTATAATCTTTACGGAAGCAGATTGCCGTATCTTTCTCACATGGAACAGCTAGTAGATTCGAACCAACGAGCTTTACGGAAGCAGATTGCCGTATCTTTCTCACATGGAACAGCTAGTAGATTCGAACCAACGAGCTTTAGGTTAGTAGCCAAGTGCTTAACCACTATGCCACCAGGGCTCCTTAGGGACCAGATGGTATTGTGAATAAATGAAATGAGCTAGGGGGTTCAGGGGTGGATTATCCAATAAGCAAGGTAAGCACAGGCTTACTTGTGCTTACTTACTAATCTGTAGTGAGCAATTTCACATTTTTTTCACCACATCAAAGATTCTGCTTCTAGGTGTGTGGCTGGCAACTGACTCTCTCCAAACCCACAGCACCTTCCTACAAAATCAAATCCTCTTCAAATTTACAGTCCCTGACAGGGCAGATGGCTCAGTAAGCAAGGTAAGCACAGGCTTACCGTGTGCTTACTTTCTAAACTGTAGTGAACAATTTCACATGGGTTTCACCACACCACATTGAAGTGAAATCCATGTGAAACTATTCACTACAGATTATTAAGTAAGCACAAGTAAGCCCGTGCATACCTTGCTTATTGGATAATCTGCCCCCGAGGGGCTCCATTCCCAGAGTGTCTGATTCAGTGGGTCTTGGAGGGAGGGAGTTGAGAATTCTCCTTTCTGCCAGGCTCCTGGTGAT
The DNA here is from genome assembly GCF_024166365.1 of Elephas maximus indicus. NCBI lineage: Eukaryota > Metazoa > Chordata > Mammalia > Proboscidea > Elephantidae > Elephas > Elephas maximus. Next base: position 92,534,155 of record NC_064827.1, on the reverse strand, counting down.
GCGGATGCTGCTGGCCCAGAAACATACTTTGAGAACTGCTGCTCTACTTTATAGACTGGATTACTGTGAAATTTCCTAAATGATTTCTAAATAATGCAGGTGATTCCAAGTTGGTGTCTCTTTAATGTTCCTTAGCATATTAGCTATTGACTATTGTGTAGTTGTGAGTGTAAGTGAGCTAGAAGCACACACATACTTGAAGGCACCATGCTGGCCCCCAGCCCTTGGAGAGCTGAGTGGGCTGCCAAGAAGGAAAGGGCTTCCTTCTGTCTCTAACCTCTCTGTAGTCGGGTGGGACACCCCACGGAAGGTCAGGTGTAGGCTTCCAGCAACTTGTTCCTAGAGTGGCACTTGTTTACCTAAACCCCACTGATTCTACAGTTAGAGCCAACTCTGACCAGGGGGCGGGCCTTTCCATCTCATGTGTCTTAGTTTCCTAGTGCTGCTATAACACAAATATCACAAGTGGGTGACTTGAAATAACAGAAATTTATCTTTTCACAATTCTGCAGTCTAAAAGTCCAAATCAGAGTGACGGCCATGTTGATTCCTTCCTTGTCATTAGCCCTGGCATGCCTTAGTTCCTTGGCAATCCTCACATGGCATGTCTTCCCCAGTATGTATGTGCTTCTGTGTCTAATCTGCCTTTTTCATAATTCAGAAGTGATTAGGTTTAGGACACCCCCAATACTGATAATGGAGCCCTGGTAGCACTGTGGTTGAGAGATTGGCTGCTAACCAAAAGGTCAGCAGTTCAAATTCACTAGCTGCTCCTCGGAAATGCTATGGGGCAGTTCTACTCTGTCCTATAGGGTCGCTACAAGTTGGAATTAACTCCAGGGCAATGGGTTTTGGTTTAATACTGATAATGGCCTCTTTAACATAACAAAGAAAATCATATTCCCAAATGGGATTACATCCACAGGCATAGGGGTTAGAATTCCAACACATATTTTGGGGGGGATATGAGCCAATCCATAATACCAGGTTTGGAGGAAACTGGGGTGGGGGGCAAGGCATTCTGAATAGTGTGTGGTTTGCAGTCTTCTATCTGGTCCCCACACCCTGGAAGTCTGTATAAAGTGCATCTGTCTGGAAACAGAGTGGGATTAAAGACAGCAAGAGAAGACAGAAAGCCACCTCTGTTCTTGGATTCTCAGCCCCTTTCATTCTGGTCGCCGCGCCCAGCACCACTGGAGTGAATAATCCTTTTGGCCCACTGCAGAGTGTGGCATCCCAACCCTAAGCAGATGCTCACACATCTGGTTGTTCCTTGTCGAAACAGATCCCCCTCACCACCTCGTGCAAGGAGGGAACTGCTCTCCCAGCCCAAAGTGTAGCTGACGGGACCAATGGCAATGATGACTATGCTATCCCCAGCCTGGTTCTGGTTTCTGGGCTAGAAGATTTTTCAGGGAATAATTTAGATATGGCTGGTTAAAAAAAAAAAAAAAAAATAGTACTTAGGAGAAAAACTGCATAAGAACTTTATAAAGTTATTGAACAAGGAAGCTACCTCATGGATTTAACTTGAAGAGAGACGAAGGGGGCATGTTTATTCTGAGGCTTATTTTCTTGCTAAATTCTATTGGAAGAGGGATGTAAGGTACATCATCATTTTATGCTTCATAGGAAGAGATGAGAGATTGGTTTAGGGGGGAAAAATCATTTCTCTCGGAACAGGCAATTTAATGCTTTCGATTGGAACCATTTAAAACTATCCAGAAACAGCAGGGGGACGCAGACGGTGTAATACTGTCATGTTTACAGAGGAAAGGGACTGGCTTTCTTACTTGAGTGCTTGATTGTAAGAAAGTATCAAACCCATAATTGTGCTTTAAACCACCCCCCTCTGCCTGTACCTAAAGAAAAGCACAGATGACATACCCAATTTTTGTGAGAACATGGTTCCAACTAAAGATGGAGAGAGAAGGAAAGTAGTCATGCTTAAGTGAATAGGCACTGAATGATGTTATTCACCCTGTACCCTCCTTCCTCTGTAAGTGAAATCGCTAAAGAACTTGAAGTACCACTTCAAATTGCTACTTTTCCACAGACACCAACAAATCTTCCCTAATGGCGGAGAATAGATTTCTTGCTCTGGGCTCCATTGGGGTTGATGGAAATCTCCTTTAAAGCCAATTCCAGCCATTTCTGGCACCACTTGTCATCCAATTTGTGAATTCCTGAAACCCTCTCAGTGCCCCCCCGCCACCCCAAGTAACTTAAGCTTAAAGAACTTCTCTCCACCAAGTCACACAGGCTTTGACCTTTTGTAGCTGAATGACACTGAGTAACAGCAGGTCCAACAAGGCTCACAGAAAGGAAGGAGCAGGCAATGCCAAGTGCTAATGAGCCAGGCAGAGGTGATGTCTTCATTATTGGGAGTGAATATTCCAGAAGCCCCAGGGCCTGTGTGTGTGTGAGATGTGGACCAGAACAGGAACACTGGAAAGCTAGGCCCTCTGTGCCGATTGTTGACTTGGCCTAATGAAAGCTATCACAAATTACTTAATGTAAATTCTGGGTGCTTCAATGTTCTAACAGAATATAATCTCGCAAAACGTCTTTTGCTTTCCCTAATTCATTGAAGCAGATAAAATAAAACGTTTGAGGCTGGGTTTCAGGACAGAGGTAACTTTTAAATGCTTTTAATTAGTTCATTGACTCTGAAACTCCTTCAGAACTGGGTTGGGAAATTAGCGTGGCCAGCGAAGACCATGGCATTACAGAGCTACACATATTAGATAGCAGAGTCAAAGGGGACACCTGCTTCCTCCAAGTCTTCAGCTGTCTTTAAGCCAACTCTTTCCGAGGCTCAGACTCCACCTTTTCTTTCTCAGGAGGTGACATCATCTACTAATTTGCTAATAAGATGTTTGAATTTCCTTATCTTCTTGTTTTCTTCATGTCAAAATTCCTTTCTCTCTTTTTTCCTTAACTGTTCACACGTAAATGGTGTTTCCCATTGGCTTCTGGTGTGTTTCAGACAATGGAAAACACCAGCAGAGGATCTGAGGGTGGGAGGAGAGAGAGGTTGAGGTATTTATCCATCCCTTCTTCCATGGTTCTGTGATTGCATCCTGACGGTGCCAGTTTCTACCAGGCATTCCCTCCTCCACAGTTCCAGCTTTCACTTCAGGCCTAGGGTCTTCAGGCTTCCACACTAATGCTAGCCCCTAAGTGCTTCAGCATCTCTTGACTATACTATGCTGACCTGTACCTTACTCAGGGCAAGACATAAAGCAGATGCTGAAGATTATCTTGAATGGACTTGATTCTATTCAAGGGAAGCGTTGCATATTTTGTTGCCCTTTTCAGAACAAATAAGCCATCCTTTCAAAAAGTTTTTTTTCTCTTCATCTCTTCAACTCCATTCAGGGAAAATGCAAAGAAGTAAGAAAGTTCATTGTCATAATATGATGCTGTTTCTTGGACATATTTGCAAGTAACTGACATCAAGGAAGACAAGTGGAGAGAAATGGAGTACTCAGGGTGACGAGAAGAAAACGTTTCCTGGGGAACAAAATTTTAAGAGAAGACCTTAAGAAGTCCTGGTTCAAGAGCCTTACAAATGATCTTCTTACTTCACAAACTAGAGTATGGGTTACTAAACGAATAAATGAAACTACCAAGATGACCCAGCATTTGTACCTCTGGTTTTCTTGCACCACTGGTCTTAGAATTTTTTTTTTTTTTTTGAAAATGGTAGAATTTTTTTCTCACTTCTGGTGAGCCTGGAACAATTACGACTTCTATGATGTATACTGGGTGGTGGTAGCTGCCTTATTCAATAAATGCTGAAGTTTTTTTCTATTCCAAAAGATGTCCAAGTATGCAATGCCATTTGATTGCTGGCTTGGTGGGGAGTTGGAGGCAAAACAGGATCTCATTTTGAAAATGCTGGCTATATGGTGGTGTAGTGGTTAAGAGCTACAGCTGCTAACCAAAAGATCAGCAGTTCAAATCTACCAGGTGCTCCTTGGAAACCCTATGGGGCAGTTCTACTTTGTCCTGTTGGGTTGCTATGAGTCGGAATTGACTTGACGGCAACAGGTTTTTGTTCTATCTTGTAGTATACTCTGAAGCTGCTTAAAAGCAAATCCAATGCTTAGAGGTATAAATATCTTAGAGAGGCACTCAAACAATGCTATCACAGTTAACATTCAGAATTCTTAAGACTGTTGTTCTGTGTCTCCTTCATTTCCTCTTTTGTTTTGTTCTTACTTCCTTGTTTTATTTTTTCCATCTTCCTTTCTTTTTCTGAGAGAGCTAGTTGGGGAGTCAAGCCCATGGTATTGATTACACACTTTACCAAGTTCAAGAAAACATGCATTTCAACTTATTATTATGTGTTGAGCAGTGTGGGGAAGAAAGGGACAAATACACCACAGCTCCTGCTCTGAAGAGTACTGCAATCAGAGGATAAACTGGGCAGAACGACTACTGTGCAAGGCAGAGTGGAAGTCCATCGCAGAGGCGTGAAGCACCTGCCCCTGGAGCAGCTTGTCCTGATCTGGGAAGAGATTCTATTTCCTAGTTTTTTGCAGAGTCTTGATGAGGCCATTCATTCAAACACTCAGTCAGCCAACACACATAAAGTGCTAGTCTCAGGGGACCGTTTCCTAAAATTTTAAAAGGTCCCCAACTCTCTACGTAAGAAATTCCCAGTATTAGCATAGATGCTCAAGCTTTTCAGATACTTGCTCTTCCCTCATTCAATCAGTTTCCAAACATTTCTCGAGCACCCACTATTAGTACTGTACTGGAGATACAAAGATGAGTATCTCAAGGGACTTACAGTCTGACAAAGAGACAGATTTGTAAATGAATAATGTCTTAAAATGCTGCAGGCATGTGCATATGGAAGCTTATGTGGAGCACAGGGGAACATAAGAGGGAAAGGTTAATTCTATTGGAAAAAGTCAGAAATGACTTCATAGAGCAGTGCACCCTGGGACTGACTCTAGAAATATGGATGGATATTTGATCGGCAGATGGAAATAATGGTTAAGAGATGGACGTGTTGACACGGGTGAGATTTCAGACACTTAAAGCAGCATCATAGGGCCCATTGCTGTCAATGAGAAAGCCCCTTTAGAGGCCAGGGAACTGGTTCTTGCCATGGGTATTGGACATCTTGGGAGAGGGTGCTACAGAAGCTCTGGCCAGATAAAAGAAAGTTTCTGTTTCACAGGAATAAGTTTAATTCTTTTTCCTGTAGTTCTGTGGAGTGCCCATGGGGTGGTATATTAATTTCCTAGGACAAATTACTACAAGCTAGGTAGCTTGAAACAACACAAGTGTGTTTTCTCACAGGTCAAGAGACGAGAAATATGAAATCAAGGTCCCATGCCACTCTCCTAGCTTCTGACGGTGTCCAGTAATCCTTGGCATTCCTTGGCTTGTGGACACATCAGTCCAATCCCTACATTCCTCTTCATGTGGTCTTCTTGTCTGTGTTTCTGTATCCTCTCCTCTTCTCATAAGAACACCAGTCATTTGATGTAGGACCTACCCTAAATCCAGAATGATTTCATCCTAAGATCCTTAACAAATTACATCTGCAAAGACCTATTTCCAAATACAGTCACATTCTGAGGTTCCAGGCGGACATGATTTTTGGGGGGACACCCTTTAACCTAATACAGGTGGTAAGGCAACTCCTCTCTCCATCCTGTCCCAGCAGTGACCCATTTGCTCCCACCCACCAAGACATACTGAGAGGCCACTCACCTTGTGACGGGGCAGCCAGTGCAATCTTCCTGGGTTGGCCCCCAGCACTTGGCACACGAGGCTTCACAGATCTGGCAGCGGCCATGCTCGTCGATGTACTCTCCTGGGGAACAAAAATCTAGTTGTTTACTTCAATCTACATGGCAGTGTGGCTGGGGCTGTCAGTCTGAGAGCAGCCAGATCTCTTTGTGGCTGCCTGAACAAAATGAAAATCGCAGAGAGAAGAGACCCTGAATGACTTCAGCTGCCAGGCTTAAATCTTGACCTTACAATAGCAAAAGCTCTTCTCCCAGGGGCCCCAGAAGTTGGAACTTCAAAAAGCTATGAGGCAATGACATAATTTGGATCAAGTCAACATGTGTTACAGATTTTATAAGTAGGGAGAGGCCAAGGGGGGCTTCCCACAGGACCTCTTCACTGAGCTCCTACTGACTTTCGCATTAAAGGCTGAGGCCTCCTGGTTGACAGAGACCCCAGTAATAGTCTTGTTCAAGTCAGACAACAAGCAGGACCCACCCAGATCTTGTCCCACCAGACTGGAGGGGGGTTGTGGTTATCGGTCAAGAGTGGGAGTTAAATCTCGGCTGACATTTGGCAGACATGAGCTATATGTCACCCTGAAGGAGTAACGATGAGGAGATAGCAAGAGAATTCTTTCTTTAATTGAAAAGTGTATTTTTCCCAAAGAAAAACAAATAGGAGGCCTTTCCACGGAAGGAAGTCCAGCCTCACAAATTTCTTGTGAACATTTAAGAAATTACTCCCATGGTGAAGGTGGTAGAGAGGGCTCATTGAAGGTTAAAATCTAAAGTTGGGTCTCCACTTACTGAATGTAACCCTTCTGCCTACACCCCACTCATCCTTCCCTGCCTGTCTTCAAGAAATTGACAGGCTACTTTGCTCTGATCCAAAGAGCTATTTTTTCTAGTGTAGCAATGGATAATGTTCAGGAAATAGGGTTTCAGATTTCAGCAATCACAGTCATAACCTTCACTCACCCCCACTGCCTAGTGTTATAGCCCTGTAAGTGTATCTGAGCACTGTCAATCTGAAATCCAGTATGATGACATAGCAAACTTCACCCATGGTTTAATCAAGTGGGGTTACTGAAACTCTAAGACTTGCTACCAGTTTTATTGCAGTCACATCGAAAAAAGCCCTGGAAATATAATGGCTAGTGAGCGATGGAGGGAAATTTGTCCCTCTGCTTTTTCCCAAAGCTTTACTGAACTGAGACACTTGGGTAAGGTAAACTTTACTTACATAAATCTTCCACTTGCTAGTATCAAACCACAAAGATGAAATCAAAGAGGCAACTAGAGTTTTCCTTTACATAGCAGGAAAAGCTTTTCGTGTAGAATTAGGTATCCTATTAATTTTGTTAACTGAAGGGGAAAAGTACACATTATAGTAATGTAGGCATCTACTAGTGGCACAGTTTACGCATCTTGGACCCCACGCTTCTATGTCTTCTCATTGCCACCAAGGTGCCATCTGGACCAGGGATCTGATTCCTACTTTTAGGACCAGATTGTAGATCTTAGCTCAGCAGTGATTCTCTAGGCTCAGAGGCAATGGATGCAGATGTGCAGGCTGTTCACTGCACAGGGAGTCTGCCCAAAGGGTCGGTGAAGGCTGAAGTCCAGCCCACGCTTGTCTCGTCAAGCCACGCACTCTGGTGTTGGCTGCCTCTGCCTGGAGTACGAGGAGCCTTTTACTAATTCTCATGAAGGTATTGGATTGATTTGTTGCAGTCTTCATAATCAGCAGTCTCAAAGCAGAAAAAAAGCTGGGGCTTTAGTAAGAATGGTAATTTCAAGTTGGGACTCTTTCATTTATATAGGCATCATATTTCTACAGCCTTCTTTTTTTTTTTTAATAATTTTTATTGTGCTTTAAGTGAAAGTCCACAAATCAAGTCACTCTCTCACACAAAAACCCATATACACCTTGCTACACACTCTCAATTACTCTCCCCCCAATAAGACAGCCCACTCTCTCCTCCCAGTCCCTCCCCTCGTGTCCGTTCCTCCAGTTTCTAACCCTCTCCACCCTCCCATCTCCCCTCCAGGCAGGAGACACCAACACAGTCCCAAGTGTCCACCCGATCCAAGAAGCTCACTCCTCACCAGCATCCCCCTCCAGCGCACCGTCCGGTCCAATCCATGTCCGAAGAGTTGGCTTCAGGAATGGTCCCCGTCCTGGGACAGCAGAAGGTCTGGGGGCCATGACCACTGGGGTCCTTCCAGTCTCAGTCAGACCATTAAGTCTGGTCTTATGAGAATCTGGGGTCTGCATCTCACTGCTCTCCTGCTCCCTCAGGGGTTCTCTGTTGTGTTCCCTGTCAGGGCAGTCATCGGTTGTAGCCAGGTACCATCTAGCTCTTCTGGTCTCAGGCTGATGTAGTCTCTGGTTTATGTGGCCCTTTCTGCCTCTTGGGCACATAATTACCTTGTGTCTTTGGTGTTCTTCATTCTCTTTGCTCCAGGTGGGATGAGACAAATTGATCCATCTTAGATGGCCACTTGCTAACATCTAAGACCTCAGAAGCCACTCTCCAAAGTGGGATGCAGAATGTTTCCTTAATAGATTTTATTATGCCAATTGACTTAGATGTCCCCTGAAACCATGGTCCCCAAACTCCTGTGCCTGCTACGCTGGTCTTCGAAGTGTTCAGTTTATTCAGGACACTTCTTTGCTTTTGGTTTAGTCCAGTTGTGCTGACCTCTCCTGTATTGTGTGTTGTCTTTCCTGTCACCTAAAATAGTTCCTATCTACTATCTAATTAGTGAAAACCCTCTTCCTCCCTCCTTCCCCCCCTCATAACCATCAAAGAATATTCTCTTCTCTGTTTAAACTATTTCTCAAGTTCTTATAATAGCAGTCTTATACAATATTTGTCCTTTTGCAACTGACTAATTTCACTCAGCATAATGCCATCCAGATTCCTCTATGTTATGAAATGTTTCACAGATTCATCACTGTTCTTTATCGATGTGTAGTATTCCATAGTGTGAATATACCATAATTTATTCATCCATTCATCCTTTGATGGGCACCTGGTTGCTTCCATGTTTATGCTATTGTAAACAGTGTTGCAATAAAAATGGGTGTGCATTTATCTGTTCGTGTAAAGTCTCTTATTTCTCCAGTATATATTCCAAGGAGTGGGATTGCTGGATCGTATGGTAGTTCTATTTCTAACTTTTTAATGAAGCGCCAAATTGATTTCCAAAGTGGTTGTGCCATTTGGCATACCCACCAGCAGTGTAGAAGTGTTCCAATCTCTCCACAGCCTCTCCAACATTTATTATTTTGTGTTTTTTGGATTAATGCCAGCCTTGCTGGAGTGAGATGAAATCTCATCGTAGTTTTGATCTGCATTTATCTAATGGCTAATGATTGTGAACATTTCCTCATATATCTCTTAGTTACCTGAATGTCTTCTTTAGTGAAGTGTCTATTCATATCTTTTGCCCATTTTTTAATTGGGTTATTTGTCTTTTTGCAGTTGAGTTTTTGCAGTATCATGTAGATTTTAGAGATCAGGCACTGATCAGAAATGTCATAGCTAAATGTCATAACTTTTTCCCAGTCTGTAGGTAGTCTTTTTACTTTTTTGGTGAAGTCTTTGGATGAGCATAAGTGTTTGATTTTTAGGAGCTCCCAATTATCTAGTTTTTCTTCTATGTTCTTTATAATGTTTTCTATACTGTTTATGCCATCAATTAGGGCTCCTAACATTGTCCCTATGTTTTCTTCCAAGATCTTTATCGTTTTAGATTTTATATTTAGGTCTTTGATCCATTTTGAGTTAGTTTTTGTGCATGGAGTGAGGTATGGGTCTTGTTTCATTTTTTTTGCAGATGGATATCCAGTTATGCCAGCACCATTTGTTAAAAAGACTGTCTTTTCCCCATTTAACTGTTTTGGAGCCTTTGTCAAATATCAACTGCCCATATGTCGATGGATTTATGTCTGAATTCTCAATTCTGTTCCATTGGTCCATGTATCTGTTGTTGTACCAGTACCAGGCTGTTTTGACCACTGTGGTGGTATAATAGGTTCTAAAATCAGGTAAAGTAAGGCCTCCCACTTTGTTCTTCTTTTTCAGTAATGCCTTATTTATCTGGGGCCTCTTTCCCTTCCATATGAAATTGGTGATCTTTTTCTCCATCTCATTAAAGAATGTCCTTAGGATTTGGATCGGAATTGCATTAAATGTAAAGATCGCTTTTGGTAGAATAGTCTACAGCTTTCTTTATATTTATTCAGGCTTCCCTGTTCTTCCTTACTTATTGACCTTACTATAATGTCTCCCAATTTTATCATAGGAGGCAACATCAATTGAGCAGTGCAATTATCAGTCTAGGGATCAGCAATTTTCCAGAGCAGACTTGGTAGGAAGAAGTAGATCCCGCCTACAGGGCCAGAGCAAAAAATCCAGGTTTATAGACTCAGGTGATAACTATACATCTTTCAAAAGACACATGCTGAGTGGAACAGGAATGGGAGAGTGTCACAAATGGGGGAGGCTTCAAAATCCAAAGAAAGTGTATTCTACAGAAATGTGGGATCACAGAAAGCACAGGCTATCCATTTATTCATTCCATGAATATTTTTGAACACCTATGTGCCAGGTACTGGGTGAGGTCTAGGGATATGCAGATTAAAAAGCCAGCAGCCCTGCTCTTGGGTTCTCAAAGATTTGGTTTTGTTGTTGTTTTTAAAAATTATGTTTTATACATACACAGACACACACACACATATAAAACATTTGCCATTTCAACATTTTTTGCATGTATAGTTCAGTGACATTCATTACATTCATTATATTGTACAACCATCACCACTATCCATTTCCAAGGTTTTCTATCACCCTTAATGGTTCTCAAAGGTTATTGAGAAAAATGATTTGTAAAGAGATAGTTTTAATCCAAATGCTGCCCAGAAGCCTTTCACTCCTCCAAATAGTCTGGATTAAAGACTATGACAGAACAGCAAGAGAGTAATGCTGGACTCTGGTAGACCTGGTGGCAAAAACCCTTACCTTGTCTTGGCCTCTGTGCCTATCGGAAGTGACACAGTGGTTTGGGTCATTCCTGTTCCTGATATCTATCCATCTTAATCCTTAGGATTTAAGGTAGGATATTAAATACACCTTGATCTGCTAAATTAAGTTCTACTTAGATGGTTCTGAGAGTTATACCATTCCCAAAAAACCCAGTGCCGTCCACACCCAAAGTCTCCCTTGTAATTACAGATGAAGCAAGTCTAAGTCAGGCAGGGGTTATTAGGACATTATGGTGAATATTTTAAATTCTACTCTCTCTTGTTTGCCTCCTCATTGGTTTCCATACGCCAGTAGATGGCACTAGTACCTTGGCCTCAGATTTCCTTGATCTGTTCACCTATAATGGTCCTTGGTACTCAGAGGGCCACCTTAGATATAATCATCATTAGGAATTGCCCCATCCACGAGATTTCAAATACCCACTCCAAACACAACCTTCTTGTGCCCCACTATGAGTCCAGCTCACCATATATGGCACCCTATGACTACTTGGCCACCCTTTCATCCATTGTTTTCTAGCTCCCTATTGCATTCTCCACTTGGGCTAGGCCAATCTTTTCCAAGGCCCGAGTTCCACCCTTTCTTGTTTAGAAGGTGACGTCACTTCCTACTTTGCTGATAACCAAACCGGTTGCCTTGGAGTCAGTTCTGACTCATGGTGACCCCATGTGTTTCAGAGTAGAACTGTGCTCCATGGAGTTTTCGATGGCTGTGATCTTTGGAAAGTCGTTTCCTCAGGATTTGGTGATAGGATATCTGTATTTCCTCGCCTTCTGTTTTTTTCAGTGTCAAAATTCCTCTCTTTCTCCTTGCTTCTCTTCTATCTTTGAGAAAAATATGCCTCTCCTCCTGGCCATTGTCAGCTCTCCATCTAATGATCTTATTCTTCTGTCCTCAGGATATCTCCCCACCAGTTACTCTGTCTTCAGTCTCTTCCTCATCTCTCCCATCATTCTCCAACCTACAAACAAGCTCAGCTCTCCCCTAACTGAAAACCTTCCCAAGCACTGGGCTGTATCTCTTCTTCCATTCTTTCATAAGTGACTCTTGAAACTTGTTTCTTCCTCCTACCATTTGGAAACAATGGTATAACCTTGATGCTTATGTAACAGAGTCAGTGTAGGACAGCTAAACTGTGCATCTTTCTCTAGTCTGCATGCCTCTTAACTTTAGAGCAAACTTTGGCTTTAGAACAGATGAGGACAGAGGGACCTGCCCCGATTTTCATATTTATGTAGACTTCCAATTAGTTATACAAACAACTGCCCCCAGCACTTGCAGGCATGAGTTTTCCACTGCACATTTGGAACTGAGGAAGCCAGATTCCAGGGACATAGTGAAGTTGCTTTTTTTTTTGTTGTTGTTGGAGCAGCAAATTCTTGTCATCTGTCTTCATTGCACAATGAAGCTGAATGTTTATGACAGGCGTGATATACAAAATTCTTTGTGTATCAAAAGTCGCTTTTAGCAGAGACTTCAGGGGCCAATATTTTATTCTCCACCTCATCCTACAAGCTCTTCTTTCTGGCATCTTCACCCATTACTATCATGTCCAAATTTTCTTTCCACTCTGATCAAAAAATTTTCATCCCCCTTTGAGTTCCTTTCCTATCTTATCGTATCTCATCTCAGTTCAAGGGATGTGGAAAAAGTCGGATGGCATGGGGAAGAATGGCGCCTGAAAAGTTGAAGACACAGCTTGAAAACTTTACATGTAAATGGTTTGTTCGACTTGTTCCATCTCTTGATAACATTGCAGAATGTGTTTGTGCCAACAAGTCCAAGTTATAAATAAATTCTATGAAATCATCCAGAATAGGTGTACATTTATTAGATCACCATTATTAAACATGTTTGAGACTCACACAGTAATATTTTTTAGGCTTTTGTGGCTTATGTTCATTTCTTCTGAAGAAAAGTTATGCTTCCTTTTGGATTTCATATTTCTTTGCTTGATTAGAGCCAAATTTGTAGCAGAGTTTAAGCACATAGATACACTAAATAAATTAGTAAACATGTAAGCAAATAGATTATGATGGGAGTTTAAAACAACTTTTTAGCAAAGGTGATTAATAAAAGAGGTTGGGTGAAACATTTGATGAGAAATCAGTCCTTGGCTATTTAACTGGTTATTTCTGTCATCAACCTTGGGGCATTGAATTACCTATTCTTTGCAATATATTTTTCTATATACGTGTCTTATCACTCAAATGTCAGAAACCTTAGTGTGGGGTTTGACTCTACAACCACAGTGCTAATCAAATAATACTATCGCCTTACAAGTTTGCAAATACTTTGTTCCCAACTTGAGCTATCACTGTGTGAAGACGGTTTTGATGAGAAGAAATCCACATATTTTTTTGAAAATAATTTTTATTGTGCTTTAAGTGAAAGTTTACAAATCACGTCAGTCTCTCACACAAAAACCCACATACACCTTGCTACTCACTCCCAATTACTCTCCCCTTAATGAGACAGCCTGCTCTCTCCCTCCACTTTCTCTTTTCATGTCCATGTCGCCAGCTTCTAACCCCCTCCACCTTCTCATCTCACCTCCAGGCAGGAGATGCTGACATAGTCTCAAGTGTCCACCTGATCCAAGAAGCTCACTCCTCATCAGCATCCCTCTCCAACCCATTGTCCAGTCCAAACCATGTCTGAAGACTTGGCTTCGGGAATGGTCCCATACATTTATTACTTTCCCCCCAGTTACAATAAATGCTTGGTAACACTTTCAATTAATTATATAGTAATGAAATAAATAAGTTTTTAAAGCCTTATTAAGCATGAACTTTTATAAAAATTTTTTTTTTTTTTTTTTTTTAAGGCTTAAAATAAGAGGCCATCAGCCGAGACTACAATATCTTCACTTAAAAGCTTATGGAATGACTTGTTCCTTGGCAGGCCAATACTTAATCTAATCAGAAAAACTCAGGATTGTCTGCCCCTTTCAGATGGGTCCAAAGAGTGTCAACCATATTGGGGAGCCAGTTTATTGAACTGAGACTTGGGGTTCCTCCTGGTAGAAAACTTGTGATAATGAAGATATTTGGCAGATGGAAAACTCCATGATTTTCTTTTTCATTGTTGTTAAGTGCCTTTGAGTTGGCCCCTAACTCATGGCGACCTCATGCACAATGAAATGGAATGCTGCATGATCCTGCACCATCCCCATCATCAGTTGCAGATTGGACTTTTGTGATCTATAGGGTTTTCATTGGCTGATTTTTGGAAGTAAATTGCCAAGCCTTTTTTCCTAGTCTGTCTTAGTCTGGAAGCTTCACTGAAACCTGTTCAACATCATGGCAATACGTAGATCTCCACTGACGGATGGTGGCTGTGAATGAGGTGCATTGGCCAGGAGTTGAACCCAGGTATCCCACACAGAAGACAAGTATTCTACCTCTGAACAACCAATGATCTCTTTCTTTTTCCTCAAGACCCACAAAAGGCAGAACACACATATGAGGCCGCTGGAAGAAGAGTCCTGCAATCATAGCCCACAGTGTCTGAAGGACACTACTTCTCAATCTTCCTTTCTCAACAACAGCTTTCACTTCTCCCCATACACACTTTTCTGACTGACAAGACTTTTCCTTTCTGGTCCAATTGTGTTTTCATTCCCAGGTCCTGGTGCTCATCTGTGTGGTTTGTACAGTTATCTTGAAATGCTACTTTGGCTTCCCATGGGTTGGCACTCCAGCAGTAAGGATAGATGGTAAATTGTGGGCCCAACGCAGATATGAGCATTTAATTTCCTTCAGACTTCTCATTGTTCTGAGAGGAAAGAACTAAAAGTCTATCCTCTTAGTTTCCACCATTGATTGGACCCTAACAAGAGTTAGGCTACTAAAAATAAAAAATAAGTGGATCCAAAGTGTAGTCTTAGTAGTTAAAACAGCCTGGTATTGGTACAACAACAGACACATAGACCAATGAAACAGAATTAGGAATCCAGATATAAATCCATCCATATACGAGCAGTTGATATTTGACAAAGACCCAAAGTCAGTTAAATGGGGGAAAAGCAGTTTTTTTAACAAATGGTGCTGGCATAACTGGATATCCATCTGCAAAAAAATTAACCAAGACCCATGCCTCACACCATGAACAAAAATGAACTCAAAATGGATCAAAGACCTAAATATAAAATCTAAAATGATAAAGATCATGGAAGAAAAAATACGAAAAATGCTAGGAGTTCTAATACATGGCATAAACAGTATACAAAACATTACTAACAATGCAGAAGAGAAACTAGATAACTGGGAGCTACTAAAAATCAAACACCTATGCTCATCCAAAGACTTCATCAAAAGAGTAAAAAGATTACCTACAGACTGGGAAAAAGTTTTTAGTTATGACATTTCTAATCAGTGTCTGATCTCTAAAATCTACACGATTCTGCAAAAACTCAAATACAAAAAAGACAAATAACCCTATTAAAAAATGGGCAAAAGATATGAACAGACACTTCACTAAAGAAGACATTCAGGTAGCTAACAGATATGTGAGGAAATGCTCACAATCATTAGCCATTAGAGAAATGCAAATCAAAACTACAATAAAATTCCATCTCCCTCCAACAAAAGGCTGGCATTAATCCAAAAAACACAAAATAATAAATATTGGAGAGGTTGTAGAGAGACTGAAACACTTACACACTGCTGGTGGGAATGTAAAATGGCACCACCACTTTGGAAATCGATTTGGCGCTTCCTGAAAAAGCTAGACAAAGAACGATCTAGCAATCCCACTCCTTGGAATATATCCTGGAGAAATAAGAGACTTTACATGAATAGATATATGCACACCCATGTTTGTTGCAGCTCTGTTTACAATAGCAAAAACATGGAAGCAACCAAGGTGCCCATCAATGGATGAATGGATGAATAAATTATGGTATATTTGCACTATGGAATACTACACATCGATAAAGAACAGTGATGAATCTGTGAAACATTTCATAACATAGAGGAATCTGGAAGGCATTATGCTGAGTGAAATTAGTCAGTTGCAAAAGGACAAATATTGTATAAGACCGCTATTATAAGAACTTGAGAAATAGTTTAAACAGAGAAGAGAATATTCTTTGATGGTTATGAGAAGGGGGAAGGAGGGAGGGAGGGAGAGGGTTTTCACTAATTAGATAGTAGATAGGAACTATTTTAGGTGACAGGAAAGACAACAGACAACACAGGAGAGGTCAGCACAACTGGACTAAACCAAAAGCAAAGAAGTTTCCTGAATAAACTGAACACTTCGAAGACCAGCGTAGCAGGCACAGGAGTTTGGGGACCATGGTTTCAGGGGACATCTAAGTCAATTGGCATAATAAAATCTATTAAGAAAACATTCTGTATCCCACTTTGGAGAGTGGCTTCTGGGGTCTTAGATGTTAGCAAGTGGCCATCTAAGATGGATCAATTGGTCTCAACCCACCTGGAGCAAAGGAGAATGAAGAACACCAAAGACACAAGGTAATTAATTATGTGCCCAAGAGGCAGAAAGGGCCACATAAACCAGAGACTACATCAGCCTGAGACCAGAAGAGCTAGATGGTGCCCGGCTACAACCGATGACTGCCCTGACAGGGAACACAACAGAGAACCCCTGAGGGAGCAGGAGAGCAGTGGGATGCAGACCCCAAATTCTTGTAAAAAGATCAGAATTAATGGTCTGACTGAGACTAGGAAGACCTTGGAGGTCATGGTCCCCAGACCTTCTGTTATCCCAAGACAGGAACCATTTCCAAAGCCAGCTCTTCAGAAAGGGATTGGACTGGACTATGGGATAGAAAATGATACTGGGGAAGAATGAGCTTCTTGGATCAAGTAGACACATGAGTCTATGTAGGCATCTCCTGTCTGAAGGGGAGATGAGAGGGCAGAGGGGGTCAGAAGGTGGCTGAATGGACACAAAAAGAGAGAGCGGAGGGAAGGAATGTGCTGTCTCATTAGGGGGAGAGCAATTAGGAGTATACAGCAAGGAGTTTATAAATTTTTGTATGACAGTCCGACTTGATTTGTAAACTTTCACTTAAAGCACAATAAAAATTAAAAAAACAAAAAACAAACTGTAGTCTTGGCCAACACACCTGAATATAGTGCTGGTGTAGAAATCCCAGTTTCTGGGTGGTGTAAATGGTTTGTGATCATCTGCTAATCTGAAGGTTGGTGGTTTGGACCCACTCAGTGATGTTGTGGAAGAAAGGCCTGGTGATCTGCTTCTGTAAAGATTACAGCCAATAAAACCACACAGAGCAATTCTACTCTGTAACACATGGGGTCACAATGAGTCGGAATCGATGGCAATGGGTTTCGGTTTTTGGTTTTGGTAACAATCACACGAGCTTCTACTCAACAACACCTACCATATTACAAGTACCATTCTATGTGATGTTTAATCCAGACAAAAACCTCTTTTATAGATGAGCAACTGAGGCTTAGTTCAATATCTTGCATACATTTATTCAATTAGGTGACACAGTTGGGCTGTGACCCGGCCCTGATCCCTGGGCTCTGACTCCGAGCCCAGGCTCTTTCTGTAATACTTCCCTGGTATGGATTCATTTTCCCTTTAGTGTCCTAAGTATCTCTGCTATTTATAAAAAGAAAAACCTGAGCATAAGCTTCATCTCAACTATTTGGTGAGGTAAAGTTTTCAAAAATGAAATCACTACAAAAAAAAAAAAAACAAAAAACAAAGCCACTTTGAGTGGGAATATCACATAAAGCGAATTTGCTCAATGATTGAATA
The DNA here is from genome assembly GCF_024166365.1 of Elephas maximus indicus. Lineage (NCBI taxonomy): Eukaryota > Metazoa > Chordata > Mammalia > Proboscidea > Elephantidae > Elephas > Elephas maximus. Next base: position 92,516,586 of record NC_064827.1, on the reverse strand, counting down.
TACCCTACAAATTAATTTTTTTCTGATAAGTGGCCATCATTTATTAAAAGGCAATTGCATTTTTCTAGTAAACTGAGATTTTATAAGCAGTTTTTTCCCCCCATTAGATTGTAAACTCCTAAGAGGCACTCAAAAATATTTTTTGAATGAATAAGATAAATTTGTTGGGATGCTGGGTAGGAATTTTCTATATAGCTTAACTGCTATCTGAAAACAAAATAAAGTAGCTCCCCCAAAATAGCTTACCACCGAAATTATAGTAAACTCTCTCTGGTCCGAATTTATATAAAAATCTAGTATATACATGGATTGGGTCCTATGTATCTTTTCTTCAACTACCAGAATTTCTCGTTGACTCTTTGTTAGTGAAAAGTCACTCTAAATTTAGCTTAAAACCAGATGCTGTCAAGTCAATTCCTATTCATGGTGACTGCCATGTGTAACAGAGTCGAGCTGTGCTTCTAGGGTTTTCAATGGCTCATTTTTCAGAAGTAGATAGCTAGGGTTTTCTTTCAAGGTACCTCTGGGTAGACTTGAACTTCCAGCCTTTTGGTTAGTAGCTGAGTGTGTTAACCATTTGCACCACCCAGGGACTCCAAATTCTAGCTTAAGGAAGCAAAAATTTAAAAGGCATTGAACACTTGGTCGGACGACCAGACACAAGGGGAAAAAAGACACGAGTATGATTATTATTTACAACTGAACAAAATAAATTTACAAAACATATTGAATTTGTGGATGAGAAAAATCATGAAAACAGTCTTGAAAGCAGGGGACGGTACCTGGAAATACATTTATTGCCAATCCAAAGTGTGTACAATTCTTGGCAGTTGCTTTCTTTAGTGGGCTTTGTTATTCAGGTAAGAAAGCCTAGAACTTCCATGGGTTCACTGGTGCATTCAGGCCTCCTATTCTCAGATTTAGGATTCTTAATCCCAAATGTTCCCCACCATTGGTGGCTACAGAGGGAACACTCCTGTGGGGTAAATTGTGTGGAATCTTATGTGTCCCCAGTGGGGGACTTGTGAGTGCTAAAACACAGTGAAAGAAGTAAATGCTCATAATTTGAGAGAATAACTTGTTTGCCTTTTGGGAGGCATTATCAATTACCCGACACAAGTTACACTGGGAGACACTAAGAAAGGGAATAACTTGCAAGGGGCTGATGAACAGGTCAAAGGTAGGCTCCCATTGTATGAGGTGCAAAGGCAGGGTTTAGGAGCAGGAGACAGGTTGTTGAAAAGCGCGGTCAATGGGCCCACGAATGAGTACGGCGCTCTCGAGTACTAAGGGGTGATCACTTACTATTTTGGAGGGGATGAAGATGGCAGAGGAAATTATCAGGAGTGTGATCCACTGAATTAAACAAGGGTCCTAGAACCACTGGGCAGTAAAAAGTTTAAAATCCTTCCCAAGGAGCTTCGTAAGATCAAGTGTTCCCTGGGATAGGAAGTCTTGACAGAACAAACACAGGAATGGGACTTGTTATCATCCACTTTCATTTCTATAGCGACCAAAAGAGCCTCCCTAACAGCTTTTATAACTTGCTGTCTTATAATCCTTCCAAGTACCACCAGGGTCACTTCCTCTCTCCAATGCCCAAAGGAGGGAACGTCCTCAAATTACCCTCGTCCTCCTCCCCTGCAACAAACACAGAGGGCTGACTTCATCTCTCCTCTCCCACACTCAGTCTTTCCTCTTGCCTTGTCTTCATGGGCTAAAACATTTCAGCTTCAGTGCTAATTAAGAGAAAAGAGAAGCCCTGGAGAAGAGGAGGAATTTGCATTCCAAGGCCAAGAGCTCTGGCTGCAATGAAACCAGACGGGCTGTGGTAATTGGTAATTGACAATTAGTCTTTTCTTGGGTCATCATTAACACCGCAGTAGATGCTGCTCTGCCAAGTGATGCGTCAGTTTGATTAGTGACAGGTTTGTATGGAACACAGCACCCAGAATGCATCTGTCCCTTAGTGACCGGGGAAGCATTTGATGAGTCAGGCTCCTACATGTTTTACTGGGAGTGGCCAGATTGGTTTTTTTTGTAAAAAAACCCAAGTGTGGAAAGGGGTTTGGTTTTTTGGGGTTTGACTGTGGAAAAAGGAGCCCTGGTGGCGCAGTGTTTAAGGGCTTGGCTTTTTTTTTTTTTTAAAGTGTGGAAAGAGGGCAGAGAACCAAATCTTCCTGTGTGCCTACTGTGTGTCAGTGAAGCAGGAAGTACATTGAGTGTTCACTATACAGTGTTGAATTAATGCAACCATTTTGGAGTTGGACCCCCCTTTCTCCAACTGTCTCCATTCTCCAACTGTCTGACATTGATCAAGTCACATAGTTTCCCGACATTCCTGTAGTGTAAAATGAAGATAATAATTCCCTTTTCATGGGCTGTGGTGGGGAGCAAACGAGAAAGTAGTTCTAAAGCACCTAGCACAGTGGATGACAAAATGTTAGCGGTAATTACCCCTGGTGGTGTAGTGGTTAAGAGCTGTGGCTGCTAACCAAAAGGTCAGCAGTTCGAATCCACCAGGTGCTCCTTGGAAACTGTATGGGGCAGTTCTACTCTGTCCTATAGTGTTGCTATAGCCAGAATCAAGTTGATGGCAATGGGTTTGGTTTTTGATTTTTTAAAATATGTGGGAGTCCTTGGGTGGTAAAAATGTTAATGCACCCGGCTGATAATCAAAAGATTGGAGATTCGAGTCCACTTAGAGATGCCTTGGAAGAAAGACCTAGCAATCCACTTCCAAAAAATCAGCCATTGAAAACCCTACAGAGCACATTTCTACTCTGACACACGTGGGGTCACCATGAATCTGAGGTGACTTGACGGCAACTGGCTAAGTATGTTATCTCACTGAAACAATAGTACCTTGGGGTAGGTAGGTGCAATCAGCTCTATTTGACCAGATGAGGAGTTTAAACATCAATATGATATTAACTTTCTGAACATCATGCAAGCCTGGGTCTGAGTGGATCTCAAATTGTGCTTTTCTACTACCCCTAAGGGGACTTGAAGAACGGATTGGCTGCATAAGTGGGTGGCAGTGAGGCTACTAAAATTAATGACCCTGTGGATCTAGAACAATGACCTCTCAAGCAATTGAGCTGTAAAATGAAACCTACTGAAGTCATTTTTTAGTATTAGCAGCCCTTGGAGATAGCCTCCCTATACCAGAGCAGAGCCAGCTTTTCCTAAATTCTGCTGTGGAAAATTCTAAAGCCATGGCTGTGTTCCTCAGGCTGCTGAGGCAAAAGTCTATTAGAAATGGGACATTGGACAGGATACACAAGCCTCGTCTTCACTTTGCCTGACTCTGGCACTGTTTCACCAAATCAGTGAGGTTCTTGTACTCACTGTGGAGAGGTCACTCCTCCTGGACTGTCTGCTTCTCCTTTACGGGGGTGGAAGGAACTCCAATGGGAGCAGAAAGACAGGGACAGATTTGCTTTCTGACTTGGCGGCTATCAGGACAAATTGCCTAGTACCTCTCTGTCTCAGTGAGAGTGGAGCAAATAATAGGTGAAAATGAAAGTAGTCTGTGTGTTTGGGGGAGGATAGGGAGCAGTATTGTGAGCCAGAAGCCTTAGAATCCCTGGGTGATGTCTATCTGGCTGTCTGTCTGTCTGTCTGTCAGGCTGTCTGTCTATCATCTGTCTATTGAAGGAAAGAGAGATTGAGGAAGAGAAATGAAAGAGAGAGAGAGGGTGAGACAGAGAGAGAGTCTCTCAGGTGTTTGCCTGCCTGCCAGCCTCCTTCTGCATGGTTTGCGTCCTGTCAATGCTTTAGACTCTCCAAGCATGGAATCTGGGACTACACCCTCACCTGGCTCCACCACAGAGAGAAGGCCATTTTTCCGCCTTTAAGATGCCTCTCATTCCCACTGTGTACATAGATGAACTGACCTGTCCTCTCCCCATTTTGGGAGCCGTGCGGTCCCCTCAGAGGCAGGATACAGGTTAAATGAAAGTACCTAGAGCCAGGCATCCTACATACGAATCTCAGCACTGCCTTGTGTTAGCTCCCTAAATTTGGACAAGTGATGCAACCTCTGAGCCTGAGTCAACTCATCTGTAAAATGAAGATAATTGCACCTATATCATAAAATTGTTGTAAGGATTAAATGAGCTAACAGATGATATTTGATGTGAAAGGTACAGTACATGGTAAGTGCTCAATAAATGTTAGCTGTCACTTTTCCAGTGAGCACAATCAGGCCCTTCAGCTAAGCAACACGAGAGAGTGAGAAGAGCTTCAGAGACACCCAAATCTCAACTCACCTCTTATTATCCCCATGGCTTTGAATAATTCGACCTTTCTTCAGCTCCATAAAGTAAGATCAATTGCCCCAAACTCTATAGTACCCTGTTCTTTTCCCTGAGTAATATCAGGTAATTTTTTTTCTTATACTGTGTTTGATTTATAAATGCATGGTAAATATAAATAAAACATCTGGAAAAGATTTCCTTCCTCCACACTGTTAAGGGACCGCTTGTAAGAATAGGCTCTAATCCTTACCATTTTATTAAGTTTTAACAACTCAAAGGGCATCATCTTTCCTGTTTGGTTAGGACCAAGGAATAGTCAGTTCTATTCAGGAAAATGGTAACCCTTTGCCCTTTCACCATCCACCCTAAATCCACAATTCTAGAACTACTAATGTGCTAAAAAATGTGGGCACTTTAAACCAATATTTGACAGATCAGTGATTCTTCTATTAACCAATATTATCCTTCTGGCTACCCTGAAGAAAAACCTCTTAGGAATAACATAAGACTGTTGTGACTTTAACCGAGTTTCACTCAACCTTTAATACTATGATCAGGAGCTGGTAATAAGCTAATTTTTAACGACCTTGATATTATTGTTGTTGTTAGCTGCTGTGGTGTTGCCCCAACTCATGGTGACTCCATGCAAAACAGAATGAAATACTGCCTGATCCTACACCATCCCCAAGATAAGTGGCTGGTTGGACCATTGTGATCCATAGCGTTTTCCTTGGCTGGTTTTTGGAAGTAGATAACCAGACCTTTCTTCCAAAGTATTATTGCATAGACAGTAATACAATCATGAGAGGTCAAAACATCTCAGAAAGGCGTGGCTGAAATGTTCTTCTCTTTTACCTTTTGCCTTAGAGTCTGACATCTCCTTCAGATGCTCTCCTTGTGCCCCTCCACCTGTCTATGCTGTAGAGAGCCTGGTTCTGACCAACAGTCAAAACAGTAGCCTCTCTCCCTCTGCCATAGAGAGCTGAGAACTCACCTGCCCAGCATAGCCACACAGAAAACATCAGCCTCCACCAAACATAAACATGATAGCTCTAGAAAGACTACATGAGCCTGGAGAATGGCTCAGTGCCCCTGTCAGAAGAGCCAACTTGGCTGGAAGGTGTTTGTAGCGAGACAGAACTCTCCTCACTTGGTCTGACCTCTACTGCCTCTCGCTGAAGCCCACCCCACACAGGGCCTCAGTGTCCTAACCTGGGGGTCACTGCACCTCCCTGCACTGGTTACATCACCATCCCCGTGGGTGCCTCTTCAGCATCATTTCTAGAGAACTGGCCACCACTTGGGGCCTCATCTTAGGGGATTCTGAGACGTCAGAGTCCAGCCCCAGGCTAAAGTCTACAGCTACAAGGCAGTGAGTTGGGGCTCAGTGTCCAGAATTTGGGGAGCCTGCTGCTTACTGGAATGTCTGTTCCCATGATCCCGACAGGCAGGCCTGGTAAGTCAGACCCTCCTTCCCTTCCTGAACTCGCCCGGCTGCTGTCTGACCTGCTTTGACTCTTTTTGGCTTTCAGGGCTGCTCTTGATATTCATCTTAACCGGATTTTACACTGTGTAATAACTTGCCTGGGGCCCAAGCCTCCTAGAGACAGCCAGCTCCTCTCTGCTGTTTACGGTTTGCCAAGGGGCAGGAACCGGCTGTGGAAAAGCCTCCATGGCTTGAGGAACATGAACGGTGTTTTGCTTGTGTAATCGTCTAGTGTATTTTTGGTTGTAATTTTCCAAAGATGAATTTGTAACAGGCCAAAGTTTTCTGTGAGATAAAAGCAACCAGCTTACTACAGTAGCATGAATGATGGACTTGCAAAATGGCTAAAGGAGCAGAGACAGGAGAAAGGTGGTGTGATTGTGTCGTTTGGGGATTATAAGGTCAGGCTTCAGTCAATGACCAGGGAACCTTTTCTGGAAAAGCTAGGTGCCTTTTCAAATTTAATTCTCAGAGGCAGCTTATGGAGATAGGTATTGTTCCCATTTTAAAGGTGAGGAAACTGAGGCTCAGGAAACTTAAGTGATCTGTCCAAAATCACTGAATTAATAATAATAATGAACTGGTTGCCAGTGAGTTGATTCAGACCAGTCAAGCTGGAAGGTTGGAGGTTCATATCTACTCAGACGTGCCTCCAGAGAAAGGCCTGATGATCTACTTCTGAAAATCAGCCGTTGAAAACCCTATGGAGCACACTCATGGGGTTGTGATGAGTGGGAGATCACACAATGGCAACTGGTAACTGGTAGGAGGTCGGGGAGAGATGGGCTTTAGAGCGTATCTGCTCTGGGTGCCCCTTCTCCGCTCCGCAAGGGCTGGGCTTGAACTCCGTCATTGCTTTTCTAGCCCAGTGGCTGCCCAGGGTTTGAATGAACACCAAAGGGGACAGAGAACTCATTATCTCCTATTCCATTTTTCGCAAACTCTAACTCTCAGAAATTTCTCTGTGGTAGGCCAGAATCAGCCTCCTAGTAAATTTCAAACACTTGTTATTTCAAAAGTGAGACAGCAGTCCTGAGGAAGAAAACACGATCTTTATGAAAATAGTGAAAGGAATCAGCAAATCCAAACCTGGTTCAGACGAGTGGCTTGAACAAGTCACTTCAACCAGCATTTAACTAACTCTGTGAGTCTTCTTCTATGAGAATGGGGGTCAAACGTGTTCTGCCTCCTTTTCTAGTTTCTTTGTAGGACCAAATGATATGCCTTATGAGCCTAGAGAATGGCTCAGTGCCCCTGCTAGAAGACCCAACTTGGCTGGAAGGTGTTTGTAGCGAGACAGAACTCTCCTCACTTGGTCTGACCTCTGCTGCCTCTCGCTGGAGCCCACCCCACACAGGGCCTCAGTGTCCTAACCTGGGGGTCACTGCACCTCCCTGCACTGGTTACATCACCGTCCCCTTGGGTGCCTCTTCAGCATCATTTCTAGAGAACAGGCCACCACTTGGGGCCTCATCTTAGGGGATCCTGAGACGTCAGAGTCCAGCCTCAGGCTAAAGTCTACGGCCACAAGGCATTGAGTTGAGGAAACTTCAAAATGCTTCATAAAGGAGGGGAAGACACGATCACTAATGTTTTACCAGAGGGAATGCAGTACAATTTAGTGGCAGAGAAACTTGGTCCCGATTTCCAGCTCTGCCACTTTCTAGCTGCGTGATTTTGGAGTAGCTACTTAACATCTCAGGAGTCCCTGGGTGGTACAAATTGTTAATGTGCTCAGCTGCTAGCTGCGAGGTTGGAGGTTTGAGTCCATCCAGAGGCACCTTGGAAAAAAGACCTGGTGACCTACTTCTAAAAAATCCATCACAGAAAACCCTATGGAGCATAGTTCTAGTCTGTCATAGCTGGGGTCACCATGAGTCAGAGTTCACTTGACGGCAAATGGTTAATTGGTACTTCCCTAACCCTAGTTTCCACACCTGCACAGTGGGATAAAAACAGTCCTACCTCATAAAGTGTTCTAACAACTAAACTAGATAAAGTATTTTAAAGCACTTAGCAGAGAGTCTGACCCCTGGCATATGACAAATGTTCAGTAAATACTATTTTAATGATCATACAGGGGATGAGTAGACGAAGAGGGGACAGACCCATGGATTTGAACTCGAGCAAGTAAAGGAATGATGGCAGCACTGAGAGGGCCTGAAAATGTGAGGGAGGCTGGCTGGGATGATCCGGCATGTTTTCAAACCCCACAACTCTTGGCATGGCTCTGTGCATTTATGCACATGCCACAGGCAGTATTTTGACAGTGGCTGTTTTGGGGGCCTGCTTAACATCAAGAGGTTATGTTCTCTGACACATGTATAATAAGAGTTGAAGGAGTCAAATATAGTGCAGGTGTTCACAGCCTATTCTGCCTAAAGCCACGCCATAAACAATCGGGAGCTAAATTCCTTGTTACCAGATAGAGTGTCGTGTTTAGATGTCAAGAGGGTGGAGGAAATGTCATCACCTACACACTCTTATGGAGGGACCATCCGCTGCCAGGAGAGAGGTTTGGCAGGAAAGGCATACATCTGTAGACACTCAAATGCAAAACCCACGCAGAAAGAAGGTAAACTGTTATAAAGGGCTCTTACCACAGTGCTTTCAGCTGCTTGGCTTTTAGGGGTGTTTTAAAGGATGATCCCAAGGTCAGCTGCTTTTCAATCAATCACCAAATCTTAGATGAAAGATGAGCTAACACCACTAGTGGGTTATAGACACAGTGCAAGTGGAGCCCAGCACTTTGAGGTTTCCAGTCAGGAGTGTCCTTGCCTTGACCAGGCTCAGTGCCTTGTGAGGTAAGAACATAAGTTTGAAATCTTTTGTGTTCAGGAGGGAGAGATGTGACTTCCCTCTCTATAGCTTTGCAAAGTCTGTATCTCGCAAGAAAAAAAATTTTTTTTCATTGACTGGCTCTCAGACAAGCTGATCTGTACTTATGAGGTCCCCATTTTACAGACGAAGCTGGCAATCAGTTTCTACAACTTGCCACAAATCACACAATTTGTCTTATTCCTTCTCCATATCCAACTCCGCTGGAGTACAGAAAAAAAAAATCATTTTGGAAAGAGGTGGAGAGAAATAGAGGCAAAGCAATACCCAGTGATGACAGAGATATGTCATCTCTAGGTCGGGAGAAGACCTGGTAGTAGGTGGATGTTGTTAGTAATAGTCAACTAACTCATCCAACACGGTAAACTTCTAGTTATTCATCCCCAAATGTCTTCTGCCTCTGTGGCTTCAAATATCTTCTATAAGCCGGTGATTCCTAAACAGCTCCTCCCAGATCTTTCTCCTGGGTTCAGTAATCCTGTATCCACTGTCTATTGGACTCTTCACCTGGACATTTTACAGGTATCTCCAACTCAACAAGTACAGCAAGATTTATCATTTGACTCCAATACCAATTCCCCTCCTGTACTCTCTAGCTAGGATAGTCCCATCACCCCCTCCACTCAGGGTAGCCAGTATAAAAGGAAGCCATCCTGAAACCCTATCTCTCTAAAGGGGACAGAGAACTCAATACCTCCTCTTCTGTTCTTGGAAAATTCAGACTATTTCTCCCCACATCCAGCCTCTCACTATTTCTGTCAATTCTATCTCCAGAACATCTCTCAGGGCCATATCCTCTTCTCCACTATCTGATTTCTAGCCCAATCAATCCCATCCCATATAGTACACCCAGCTTTCTAATTGATCTCCTGGAGTCATTATCTCTCATATCTGGCACTCTGCAGCCAGAATGGTCTCTTTCAAATTCAAATTTTATCATACCACTCTCCTGCCTAAAATCTCCCAGTGCTGCTGCCTCAATGCAGAATCAAGCTCCAAGTAACCATATACAAAAACCCATTTCATTGAGTCAATTCCAACTCATAGCCACCTTATAGGACAGAGTAGAACTGCCCCATAGGGTTTCTAAGGAGCAGCTGGTGGATTCAAACTGCCAACCTTTTGGTTCGCAGCTGAGCTCTTAACCGCTGTGCCACCAGGGCTCCAATGACATACAAAAGCATGCAAAATTTGACCTTTGTTTAAATTTCTAGCTTCGTTCTGTGCTATTCTCCTTCCAAACTGTAGCTGACTCTTTGAGAGCCCTGTCTGCATTCCTCGGCTTCACCACATGGATGTGCAGAAGTCACCTTCCAGGTGAGAGTACCTGCTTGCATTTTCCTGAGGCTTTCTCCAGCCCCTCAGAAGGCTGCTCTGTCAGATACACATGGCAGGCCAGAAGTGCCAGACTAACATCCAGGAATTGTCCTCAACAATGAGAGAGGGGGACTTGGCATGTGAACACCTGCTCCACTGCCCCACCCATGAGATAACTCTGAGGCCTGTGTTCTATACCATTTTCCAGAGCTTCCAACAGGATTGAGTTCCAGTAGCCCTCAGGGATAGCTGGCTTGATAACATAATCTCCATTGGCTGCCTTCCCTTCCCCGTCATGCCTTCCCACTCCACCACGGGCATGTGCCTTCATCACCCTAATAAGCTTCTTGCCCATGACTCTTTGTTTTAAGATCTGCTTCTGGGGGGCCAGCTAAGACAAAGCCCCAAGCTCCACTATTCCCAAGAAACTTCTAGTTCCCCAAGCCCATCATGCATTCTCCCACCTGGGATATAATTTTAGTTCGTACCCCACTCCCTCCTGTCTTCTCTCAGCAAACTTGTACTATTCATTCTTTACAAAGTTGCCTCCTTTATGAGGTTCTCCCTGAATGTTTCCTGTCACATCATAATGCACCTGAATGGAATATTCTCTGCTCTGTAGCACTTCCTTCATATTTTAACTTTACCCTACATATCAACGGGTATTTATGTACATATGTGTCTCCTCTTTGGGACTAGATACTCTTTGAGGTTAGGAATCATTTCTCACAGTCTGGTCTACTACTTGCCACTGGTAAAGCGGTCGAAGCATTTTAGTTAGGAATGCAAAATAAATAAATAAAATAAAAAAGGTCATCTGGTAGCTGAAAGCTCAATGAAAATGCTTTCATTAATTCATTCAACATATGATTATTAAACATCTACTACATACCTGGTGGGGTCCATGGGTGGCACAAGTGGCTAAGCACTCAACTACTAACCCAAAAGTTGGTGGTTCAAGTCTACCCAGAGGCACCTTGGAAGAAAGTCCTGGTGATTTACTTCCAGAAGATCAGCCACTGAAAACCCTGCAGACCACAGTTCTACTCTGACACACATGGGGTCACCATGGGTCAGAATTGACTTGACAGCAACTGGTTACATATGAGGCACTATTCCAGGTATTTGGGATGCATTGGGCAACCCTGGTGGCATAGTGGTTAATTGCTACAGCTGCTAAACAAAGGGCCGGCAGTTCAAATCCGCCAGACACTCCTTGGAAACTCTATTGGGGCAGTTGTACTCTGTCCTATAGGGTCACTATAAGTCGGAAACGACTTGACGGCACTGGGTTTTTTTTTTTTGGTTTCGTGGGCAAAATGTACATCTCTTCCCTGGTGGTACTTATATTGCAGCCCAGGAGATAGACTGTACATAAATACAATAATCTAGTAGATTTTATATATAATTAAACAAACAACAAACAAACCCATTGCTGTTGAGTCGATTCAGACTCATAGAGACCCTACAGGACAGAGTAGAACCGCCCCATAGGGTTTCCAAGGAGTGGATGGTGGATTTGAACTCACAGCCTTTGGTTAGCAGCCGAGCTCTTAATCACTGTGCTACCAGGGCTCCATAGTACACTTACCCAAACCCCACTAAACCCACTGCCATCACTTAGAAGCTAGTAAATGTAATGGGGCGGAGAGGGGGGAAGGGGCAAGCAAGGTAAGCAAATCAGATGGGCGGTGATGGAAACATAGGTTACAAGTAGAACATAATGGGATCCAGGAACCCCAACAATAAAAGTCAGGAAGAGGGTGTGCACATTAGGCCGGAGTTGTTCTGAAACTTAGTTGACAAGGTTAATTACCAACATGCACTACAGTGATTTTGCGTTCAGCAGGCTAGCGTTTGTAGCTTCCGAGTACAGTAAGTAGCCCTATTCTATAAAAGCTTGTAATATCCTTAGTTAATGTCTATAAGGAGGCTGGAGCTTTCAGGGTTTCATAGACATGTGGTCCCCAGGCAGACTGCCTGCTGTGAATCCAATTTTTAACACAAAATGTGTTTCCAGCTCACAAGTTCACTGCCAGTTTATTGAAGTTCATGGAGAGAACAATATCAGTTGACAAAAGTGTATTACAGAGGGGTGCTAAGTTTTTGGAGGTGAAGTGAGGGGATGAAACAAACCAAGGACAGTGTATCTAAGATGGCAGACATTTTCAGCTAAATTCACATCACAGTTACCATCCATCCCTTTTTCAGTAAAACTGCCCAGGCTAAAAAAAATATTCTGCATGAACAATAAAAATTATTGTGCTCAGCTTAATGCCCTAATAGTTAACACAGCAAATTTACCTTTTGAGTACGTGCATATAAAAAGTAAAAAGAGTAGGGGGTTAAGTGGGATTCAGAAGTATAAGCATATTTTTAAGAGGGCATGATTTAAAAGTGAGATTGACAGAGATTCTAAGGGAGATGATAGTTCACTGTAATGGTAGGCTCTAAAAATACAGTTCTGAAAACGTACATCACGGAGGGTTTCGATGAAGAAGAAAAGGCAAGGAGCACTTAAGAAAGCCACCACAGTTTCATAGAGAACTCTGTGCTGAGTTCAATATTTAAATGTCTGTAAGGAGGTCAGAGCTTTCAGGGTTTCCTGCTAGGAGCTCCCATCACTGCAGGGGATGGAGTATTGATAAGGGCCGCTTTAAACTCTCCAGAGGCTTCCCATAGCACATGACATAATCCAGACTCTTTGGAAAGGCACCTTGGGCAACCCACAATCTGGCCCATCTCTTTCTCTGTGCCCAGCCTCTTGCACCCAAAGCTCTAATAGTAGGAAACTTTCTGCAGTGCCCCAGGTGCTCTGGGTTGGCTCATACCTTCCTTTCCTGTTAACCTCTTTTCTCCAGTTCTATCCTTCCACCATTCCCCAGTTTCCTCTACAATTTCTTTCCATAGCACGTTTTAACACATACGGCATTTCCTTCTTCCTTTAATCTGTGATGCAAACGGTTACCATGCTTGGCTGCTAATCTAACCTAGATCTCCAGGCCTTTCTTCTCAGCTACCTCTGTGTGGACTCAAACCTCCAACTGTTTGGTTAGCAGCTGGGCACGATAACCAAAAGATTGGAGGTTTGAATCCACCCAGAGGTGCCTGGGAAGAAAAGCCTGGAGATCTAGTTCCAAAAAATTAGCCATTGAAAACCATATGGAGCTAAGTTTTACTCTGAGACACATGGGGTTGCCATGATTGGGAATTGACTCAAAGGCTACTAGTAGGGTGGTATAAACCTATTAGATTATGCTGCCGTTACATCCTTTTACAGATGAGGGGAGTGAGGATTAGAGAGATTGCATAATCTACCCAAGTTACAGGTGGCCAGTGGCTGAGCTGGGACTTGAACCCAATGTCTCTTTAGTCTGATTACTGGGTCTCTGTGCCTAATGTCGGTGCCAGTGATTCTTAAGGTGGGACCAACAGCATCAGCATCACCTGGGAATTTATTAGAAATAAAAGTTCACAGACCCCTCCTCAGGCCTCAACCTGTTGCTATTGAGTCGATTCAGACTCAGAGAGACCCTATAGGACAGAGTAGAACTGCCCCATAGTTTCCAAGGAGCAGCTGGTGGATTTGAGCTGTGCACATTTTGGTTATCAGCCAAGCTCTTAACCACTATGCCAGCAGGGCCTACTGAATATGAAATTCTCAGGGTAGTACCCAGCAACCTGTGTTTGAATAAGCCTTCCAGGTGACTCCGATGTCCACTCATGTTTGAGAACCACTGCTCTATGCTATTCTTCTTACAGTCCTTTGGAGGGGCTGTGGCCACCTTGCTCGAGACTCAGACTACTTGCTACTCTGAGTTACTATTTGGCACTATCAGTAGGAGTTGGGCAACGTGCATGCTGCAAGGATATCACCCCCATATGCCATCCTGAAAGGTGGTTGTACTGTCAGGCCTTTTGCTAGAGGGCTAGGAATCCAGCTCAGAATCAGAAATTCTGCTGCCTCCCTAGAGAATAAGTTTGATGTGAAATACAGAGTAAGAATTTATCATTAATAAAAGGCAGAGAAACATCATTGCTATTTTATTTTAGGATTGTCTAATTATTAGCCTGAAGCACTAAAAGGGGACCAATATTGTCTCTGTTGACAGCTATCAGATTAAGCTACATCTTGAAAGTACCTGCCAGTATCTGGAATTCTTGGTGCTCGATATGGCCCCCATGTTCTTAGAGCTTATAAGCTAGACAGCCTGACCTGCAATGCTCAGAGGCCCAGAAAATATGTCACAGAACAGGGTAGAGGCATGAGCTGGGTTCTTCTTGCAGGATTTAGTGACGTGCTTGAAATTTCCAGGACAACAGAACTATTACTCAGTTTCATTTCTGGCACAGGTATCAGAGATCAGGTTGCCCCATCCCTGAGCAGGCTGCCATGGTCTGCAAATGTCTCACCACCTCCTCACTGTGTTCTGTGTGAGGAACAGCGTAGGCAGCAGGTCTTCATTCTTCAGCTCTGGGTCATTGTGTTTTACTCCTACAGAGCTGAGTGGGAGGGGGTGGGTTGGTAAAGGAGAAAGGACAGTTATCTCTAACCTAGTGGTGAGATAGTGGCAAACTAAGGTTTCTATCTTTTGGTGGGGAAAATTTCAAAGATAAAAATCTTTCTAGACAGTGCCCAGTGGCGTATCTAGGATATTGCATAGGCCCTGGGCCTGGGGCATCATTGAGCAGGTTCTGTTAACCCGGTACGGCCCAACGTCCTTCCTCAAGCATGGGAATGTGTTAATTAAAAGATTAATGAGCTCGACCTGTATTTTTGAGCTGATATGATGGTAAAGTTATCTAAAAGAGAGGTGTCAGATGTTTGGACCAGGTGTAATTTCAGTGCTTGCCTTAGGGACCATTTTCTGTAGACAAGCCATGGCCATACCAGGTTAATAGAAATTGCTCAGTAGTACCATACACCTAGGGCAGGTGCAATACCTGCCATGTCTGCCATACCCGAGTTACACCTCTGCAGTAGCTTTAAAGAAATAATGGATATTGAGTGGTGAGAGTGTGGAAAGGCCATTTTTTCAGCTTTTGGTTTTTATATAACCCTTTAGACTTTTTTTTTTTTTTTAGACTTGCTGTCTAAAGGTGGCACAGGGGTAAAGGTCGGAGGTTCAAATCCACCAGCCACTCTGTGGAAGAAGGATGTGATAGTCTGTTTTCTTAAGATCTACAGCCTTGGAAACCCTATGGGGCAGTTCTACTCTGTCTTACAGGGTTGCTATGAGTCAGAATCGGTTTGGGTTTGATTTTGATTTTTAGACTCGTAGTGTGTGTTATGAGATGATACCTTGGCTAAACCAACTTCCAGTTGTTGCTCCTGTGCTCAGCTGCTTCCAACTTAGTTTGCAGGCAAAGGTTGCATCTACTCAACAGTTATCCAGCCATTGACCTGGATTTTTTGACTTTACATAATTTAATCCTCACCCTTCCTTCCCCCAGACAGAAGTCAAACCAACAGAAAACATTAAAGTCTTGCTTATTCTGCTCCTACAACTGTGCCACAGTCTTTCATGCATTCCTTCTTTTTTTTTTTTAATTCGTTCAAAAGCTATTCATTGAACAACTATCAAGTACCAGAAACTGTGCAAGTTATAGGGGATACAATAGTGAGCAAAAACGGATGTAGTTCTTGCCTTCATGGAGCTTACAGTCTAGAATGGGAGACAGACTTCAGTCAAAGAATCACAAAAGCAAATGTACAATTGTGACTCTGACAGGGCTGGGAAGGAAAGGTGACACTTGAGCAGGTGTCTGAGGGATGAGTCAGCCAGACTTGGGGTAGGGGGCACTGCAGGCTGAGGGGACAGCACACACCAAAGATCCCAGGCGAGAGGAAGCTTGGCCAGTGGTGCGAGGAACTGAAACAAGGCTAAAGTGGTCAGAAGGGAGAGAGGTAGAGATGGGGAGAGAGGGACAGAGAGAGAGAGAGAAAGAAGCATGTTGAAGTTGAGGTGGGGGGCAGACCTTGCAGGGTTTGTTAAAGAATACCATATTTACCCACAGAGCAACAGGTTTCAGCAGGAAGGTACTGTGATCAGATGTACATTTTGAAAAGATCACTTTGGCCAACAAAAAGTAGGTGATAAGTAAGCGAATGATACATTTGAGTCTGCAGTAAGGGAAATAGAGCAGGATAAAGGTGCCACCTAGTCCATCTGCCAAAAATGAGGCTGATCGTCCAGCTGGTTTAAGAGAGAGGGCTTGGAAATGCTATGCAGGACAGAGTGAATCCTTCACTTTCGTGAGTATAAATGATACTAAGGCAGAGCTTAACGGTGAGCCTGCCTAGTCGTTACAGCAGCCACAGCCAGGCTTTGTTGCCTCATCGACTGCTGATGGTCAGTGTTGGAAGTCTGCTGGTAGGTGCCATTCAGGCTCCAGCTCTTGCCGTCGAGTCAATTGTGACTCATAGCAACCCTGCAGGACAGAGTAGAACCACCCCATAGCGTTTCCAGGGAGGGGCTGATGGATTCAAACTGCCAACCTTCTGGTTAGCAACATGAGCTCTTAACCACTGGGCCACCAGGGCTCCATTCAGCCTCAAGCCACCTGTAAACAAATCCCCAATTCACATCTTCAGCCAAAAAGTCCAGGTCTATCTGGCTCACAGCCTGGGGCTCAGAACACCCTATTGCTCAAGAGTTGCTTCTTCGATCTGAGAGGCTGTTAATTTGTCTCAGTCCTGAGGTGAATGGCCAGCAAAATTGGTGCCTTGCTGAATAATTCTTCAGAGTGTATCCATTAAGAACATGCTGTTTATTGGAGTATCTCTCAATACATCAAGGGTAGGCATCTCAAAAGGAGGGAAAAAGCATCTAGGGTCACTATGAATTGGAATTGACGGCAACGGCCTTTTTTTTTTTTTAGGTATGGTAACAGTGCTTCTCTGACTTGATGTGCTTATGGATCTCCTTGGCGTCCTGCAAAAGTGCAGATTCTGATTCAGTAGATCTGGGATGAGACTCAACTTGCCCTTCTAACTGTATGAGTTTTATATTGCTGCCATAACACGTTACTGAAAAACTTAGTGGCTTAAAACAACACTCGTTCATTTTCTTAACAGCTTTGTAGGCCAGACCTCTGGCAGTGTGGCCCAGCTGGTTCTCTGCCCCACATTTCACAAGGTCAAAATCAAGGTGTGGGCCAGGCTGTGTTCCTTGTGGAGGCTCTGGGGATGAATCTGCTCCAAGCTAATTCAGGTTGTTGGCATAATTCTGTTCTATGTGGTGATAGGACTGAAGTCCTTATTTCTTTGCAGGAAATTGGCTGGGGGTTGTTCTCAGCTTCTAGAGGCTGCTACATTTTCTTTGTGTGTAGCTCCCTTTCTCTATCTTTAAAGCCAGCAACTGTAGGACAAGTCTTTCTCATGCCTCAAATCTCCCTGACCTTCCCTTCAGACTCATGTCTCTTTCCCCTTCTTTTGCTGTATCTCTCTGACAGGCTCTAGTGCTGGTAAGGCCTCATTGATTACATTACACCCATTCAGATAACCCAGGATAGTCTCCCTAGTTTTTTTTTTTTATTTTATTGTGTTTTTGGAGAAAGTTTACACAGCAAATTAAGTTCCCGTTTAACAATTTCTATACATATTGTTCAGCGACATTGATTACATTTTTCACAGCGGGTCCAGTTTTTCATTATTTCTGTTCCAGTTGTTCCATTTCCACTAATCTAGCTTCCCTATTCCCCTTACTGTCTCATCTTTGCTTTAGGGTAAATGTTGACTGTTTGGTCTCATATGGATGACTTTTTTTAAAGGAGCACAGTACTCGTAGTGATATTGTTTATTTTATGAGCCAATCTGTTATTTAGCTGAAAGGTGACCTCTGGGAATGGTTTTAGTTCAAAGCTTAAAGGGTGTCTCAGGGCAATAGTCTCGGGGGTTCCTCTAGCCCCTACCAGTCCAGTAAGTCTAGCCTTTTTTTTTAAAAGAATCTGAGTTTCATTTTACATTATTTTCCCATTCTATCTGGGACCATCTGTTGTGTCCCTGATCAGAATGGTTGTTAGGGGTAGTTGGGCACCATCTAGTTCTTCTGGTCTCAGAAGAGATGAGGCCATGGTTCATGTAGGTTATCAGTCCTGTAGACTAGTTTCTTCTTTGAGTCTTTGGTTTCCTTCTTTCTCTTTTGCTCCAGATAGGTAGAGACCAATAGTTTTATCTATAGTCTCCCTATTTTAAGGTCAGCTAATAAAAAAACATTTTCTGCCAGCTCAGTTCTAAGTCATGGGACTCCATGTGTGTCCCTGTACCACAGGGCTTTCAATACCTGATTTTTTTGGAAGTTGGTTGCCAGACTTTTCTTCTGAGGTACCTCTGGGTGGTCTTAAATTCCAACTTTTTGGTTAGCAACTGAGTGCGTTAACTATTTGCACCACCCAGGGACTCTGTGGTCAGTTGATAACAACCTTTAATTTCATCTTCAAAGTCTCTTCACAGCAATGTTTCCATTAGTGTTTGATTGAATAACCAGGGAATGGGACTTCTGGCGGGATATGGTTGGAATTCTGACCATGCTAACCAACTCCCAGCTCATGATGATGCCTATGTTGCTGGTCCACTACCCACACTTTGATTGGTGACGTCCTAAAGCATTAGCTTTACTGAGTTTGTGGCAATGGTTTTGTGTGTGTTCTAGGTTCAGTGACAGCATTGTCAGGAAGTCTCATGCTATTTTCCCTTTACACTGAATAATGTAATATTGATAACAATAATAATGACTCCTGGTTTGGTCACACAGAGCAGTACGGGGTGAACATTGCCCTGTTCACAAGAGACAACATGGACCCTGAGCCTGACATCACTAGCTAAAATAGATCATCCTGATGCAAACTCCATGGTCATGGGCTGAAAGTTGTTTTGAAGGAATTCTTCCTTGGCTCTTGTATTTCTCCTCCTGGTTGCTGTTGTTGTGTTGTTAGGTGCTGGCGAGTCAGTTCCGACTCACAGCGACCCTATGTACCACAGAACGAAATGCTGCCCAGTCTTGCGCCATCCTTACAATTGTTATGCTTGAGCCCGTTGTTGCAACCACTGTGTCAGTCCATCTTGTTGAGGGTCTTCCTCTTTTCCGCTCACCCTGTACTTTACCAAGCATGATGTCCTTCTCCAGGTACTGATCCCTCCTGACAACATGCCAAAGTATGTAAGACACAGTCTCACCATCCTTTTTGCTAAGGAGAATTCTGGTTGTACTTCTTCCAAGACAGGTTTGTTTGTTCTCTTGGCAGTCCATGGTATGTTCAATATTCTTCGCCAACACCACAATTCAAAGGCATCAATTCTTCTTCAGTCTTCCCCATTCATTGCCCAGCTTTCACATGCATATGATGTGATTGAAAATACCACGGCTTGGGTCAGGCGCACCTTAGTCTTCAAGGTGATATCTTTGCTTTTCAACACTTTAAAGAGGTCCTTTGCAGCAGATTTGCCCAGTGCAATGCGTCTTTTGATTTCTTGACTGCTGCTTCCATGGCTGTTGATTATGGATCCAAGTAAAGTGAAATCCTTGACAACTTCAATCTTTTCTCCGTTTATCATGATGTTGCTCATTGGTCCAGTTGTGAAGATTTTTGTTTTCTTTATGTTGAGGTGTAATCCTTACCGAAGGCTGTGGTCTTTGATTTTCATCAGTAAGTGCCTCAAGTCCTCTTCACTTTCAGCAGGCAAGGTTGTGTCATCTGTATAATGCAGGTTGTTAATGAGTCTTCCTCCAATTCTGATGCCCTGTTCTTCTTCATATAGTCCAGCTTCTCAGATTATTTGCTCAGCATACAAATTGTCTAGGTATGGTGAAAGGATACAACCCTGACACACACCTGTCCTAACTTTAAATGATACAGTATCCCCTTGTTCTGTTTGACCAACTGCTTCTTGATCTATGAGCACAATTAAGTGTTCTGGAATTCCCATTCTTCGCAATGTTATTCATAATTTGTTGTGATCCCCATAGTCAAATGCCTTTGCATAGTCAATAAAACACAGGTAAACATCTTTCTCGTATTCTCTGCTTTCAGCCAAGATCCATCTGACATCAACAATGAAATCTCTGGTTCCGCATCCTCTTCTGAATCTGGCTTGAATTTTTGGCAGTTCCCTGTTGATGTACTGCTGCAACTGCTTTTGAATGATCTTCAGCAAAATTTTACTTGCGTGTGATGTTAACGATATTGTTTGATAATTTCTGCATTCTGTTGGATCACCTTTCTTTGGAATGGGCACAAATGTGGATCTTTTCTAGTCGCTTGGCCAGGTAGCTGTCTTCCCAATGTCCTGGCATACACGAGTGAGCACTTGCAGTGCTGCATCATTTTTTGAAACATCTGAATTGATATTCTTTCAATTCCTGGAGCCTTGTTTTTCGCCAATGCCTTCAGTGCAGCTTGGACTTCTTCCTTCAGTACCATCGGTTCCTGATCATATGCCACCTCTTGAAATGGTTGTAACATCAACTAATTCTTTTTGGTATAATGACTCTGTGTATTCCTTCCATCTTCTTTTGACGCTTCCTGCTTCATTTAATATTTTCCCCATAGAATCCTTCACCATTGCAACTCGAGGTTTGAATTTTTCTTCAGTTCTTTCAGCTTGAGAAACGCCGAGCATGTTCTTCCCTTTTGATTTTCCATCTCCAGCTCTTTGCACATGTCATTCTAATACTTTACTTTGTCTTCTCAAGTTGCCCTTTGAAATCTTCTGTTCAGTTCTTTTACTTCATCAATTCTTCCTTTTGCTTTAGCTGCTCAATGCTTGAGAGCAAGTTTCAGAGTCTCCTCTGACATCCATCTTGGTCTTTTCTTTCTTTCCTGTCTTTTTAATGACCTCTTGCTTTCTTCATGTATGATGTCCTTGATGTTATTCCACAACTCATCTGGTCTTTGGTCATTAGTGTTCAACAGGTCAAATCTATTATTGAGATGGTCTCTAAATTCAGGTGGGATGTACTCAAGGTAGTATTTTGGCTCTCGTGGACTTGCTCTGATTTTCTTCAGTTTCAACTTGACCTTCCATATGAGTAATTGATGGTCTGTTCCATAGTCGGCCCCTGGCCTTATCTGACTGATGATATTGAGCTTTTCCATCGTCTCTTCCCACAGAAGTAGTCAATTTGATTCCTGTGTTTTCCATCTGGTGAGGTGCATGTGTAGAGTTGCTGTTTATGTTGGTGAAAAAAGGTATTTGCAATGAAGAAGTCATTGGTCTTGCAAAATTCTGTCACGTTATCTGTGGCATTGTTTCTGTCACCAAGGCCGTATTTTCCAACTACCAGATCCTTCTTCTTTGTTTCCAACTTTCGCATTCCAATCACCAGTAATTATCAATGCATCCTGATTGCATGTTCAATCAATTTGAGACTGCAGAGGCTGATAAAAATCTTAAAATCCTTCATCTTTGGCCTTAGTGGTTGGTGTGTAAATTTGAATAATAGTCATATTAATTGGTCTTCCTTGTAGGCATATGGATATTATTCTATCGATGACAGTGTTGTACTTCAGGATAGATCTCGAAATGTTCTTTTTGACGATGAATGCAACATCATTCCTCTTCAAATTGTCACTCCTGGCATAGTAGGCTATGTGATTGTCTGATTCAAAATGGCCAACACCAGTCCATTTCAGCTCACTCATGCCTAGGGTATCAATGTTTATGCATTCCATTTCATTTTTGATGATTTCCAATTTTCCTAGGTTCATACTTCTTACATTCCAGGTTCCAATTATTAATGGATGTTTGCAGCTGTTTCTTTTCATTTTGAGTCATGCCACGTCAGCAGATGAAGGTCCTGAAAGCTTTACTCCAACCACGTCATTAAGGTCGACCTACTTTGCAGAGGTGGCTCTTCTCCAGTCGTCTTTTGAGTGCCTTCCAACCTGGGAGGCTCATCTTCTGGCACTATATCAGACAATGTTCTGCTGCTATTCATAAGGTTTTCACTGGCTAATTCTTTTCAGAAGTAGACTGCTGGGTCCTTCTTAGTCTGGAAACTCAGCTGAAATCTGTCCTCCTTGGGCAACCCTGCTGGTTTCTGAATGCTGGTGGCATAGCTTCTAGCATCACAGCTACATGCAAGCCCTCACAGTATGACAAATGGACAGACCCTTGGGAGCTCGTGTGCCTCCTCCTGGAGGCTCAGAAAATCACATTTTCTGGGTTTAAATCAATTCCAGATCTTCTTCTTAGCACTGGGGTACCTTAGGCTTCTACCCCATCTGCTTTTTCATTTGTAAGAAGGGAATAAAATAGGGGTATTGAAATGAAATGACCCTTATAAAGCATTTAGCACAGTACTCAGCACATAGGAAGCACACCGTACATGGGGGCTGCTATTATTATTACCAAAAAACCCATTGCTGTTGAGTTGATTCTGACTCATGATGACCCCATGTGTTAGAGTAGACTGCTCCATAGGGTTTTATTGTTTGTAATCTTTATGGAAGCAGATTGCGAGGCCTTTTGTCCATGGCACTGCTCGGTGGGTTCAGTCCACCACCATTTAGGTTAGTAGTTGAGAGCAAACCATTTGTGCTACTGAGGTGTAGTGAATTACTTAACATGGCCCTTCTAGCCATAGCCTTTGTGACTCCCACCAAATGGCTGGGTGCGACTATGCAAATAAGGTTCTTGTGGCCCACCAAGGGGATTGGATAGTTAGCTAATAATGCAAATAAATGTGTGTGGAACCCTGTGGGGGTGGGAACCATGAAATAAGGTGTATGGGGCCCTAATGAGGTGATTGGTCAGTTTTTCCAACCCCCTAGGCAGAGGGGACCTGGTTACCACCAAGAAGAGATGGGAGCAGAGCACATCACATCCTTTGAAGCCAGGACCCCTTCACTGAGACCCTCTTAGACCCAGAAGACAGAGAGAGCTATAACATAAGAGATGGCAAGACAGCAAGAAGCAGTGGCAGAGAAATGGTGGCAGCAGAGGCAGCAGAACCAGAAGACCATCAGGAGACACATGGTGAACTTCTTTGCCTGCCACAAGAGTGAAAAAGCTGACTACCTTTGGGCAAGAGCCTTGCTGGTGGAGCCTTTGGGCACTTTTGGGCAGAGCAACTGTTTCCGATCTATGGAAGGTGGCCGTGGGGTGCCTTCAGGCACTTACTGGTGAAGCTAAAGAGCTTTGTAACATTTTCCCAAGCAGGGTAGAGGCTGGGCAGAGGGACTGGGGGCCAGAGAGAGGCCTGTCTGCTGGTATGACTGAGAAAAGGCTGTCCTGATGGAAGAACTGTATTCTGAATTGTAACCTGTTGCTTCCCTAAAAACCCTATAACTGAGTAGGGTCTGTGAGTTCTATGTGGCTATGGCAAGAAATTATCAAACCAGCGGAGCAGTAGAGAGTGCTGTGGGATGGATGACTAATGTCAGAATTGCTAAAAAGGTTGGAAGGTGGAGGTATGTTTGACCTCTGCCTCATAGGAATCAGCCTTGGGCTGTTGATCTTGATTCCCTGTCCTCCTTTTATTATTATTAAGGAGTTATTGTTGGTGCTGTTAGGGAAGCTGAGCTGTTAGCATATCACTTTCCTTCCTTTTGCTCTTCTCTGGTAATGACAGCTTAGAGGGGAAGGGGCTTTCTCTTTTCTGAGGAGGAAAGTAAGGCTCTGAGCAGGCTCCTGTCCCCAAGTCCAGTCTTGTAAACAGGCGTCACCTAATTTGTTGCTGTGGCCATGGACCTCACAGTGACGAGAGGCTGTGGGCTGCCTGCTCTTGTGTACTCACCTGAAAGCTGAACTCTGCTTGGTGCCCTGTCCTTTCATTAAGCTGGCTCAGCATAGCCATCAGTCCTCTGGGAACTGAAGCACATACAGCCTCCTCAGCATTCTGTCTGAATGAATTGCTTCCTTAATATGTTGGCAGGAGGCCAAGAGTTGACTTGATGGGGTCCTTGGGCAAGTCAGTTAGCCTCTCTGAACACAGAACTGATGACTCTGATGACAAGATGGGGGAGGAAGGGCAACAGCCCCACTGAAGGTCTTTTACAAATTGACCCCAAGTGGTTTTCCCATCTCCTCCCTCCAGCCTCTTGCCACACCCACCCCATGCCTCAGCCTCTGTGCCCCTCTTAGTCCACAAGCCTTTTGATAGCTTTGTGTCTTTGTTCAGGATGTTCTTTCTTGGAGTACCTTGCTTTTATATCCTAGCCTTCCTTGACTTACAAATTCCTGCTTATCCTTCAAGATTCGGGTCAAATGTGACTTCTCTCTGAAGTCATTCTATTCACTCATTCCACAAATACTTATTAAGCAAGGCACTGTGCTAGATGTATAAGATGCAGCTGTGAATAAGACAGATGAGGTCCCAGCTCTCATGGAGCTGACATTCTAATGGGAGAGACCAACAGTAGACAAGTAAGTGAACAATATAATGTCATGTTGTGATAATGGCTATGAAAGACTTAAAAGAAGAGTGGGCAGGTATGCATGGAGGGAGCTTCTTTCTAAGGAAGTTGTTTTTGAACAAAGACCTGTAGGATGAGAGGGAGCCAGCCATGTGAAGACCATGGATCTTGAACCTGAACAAGCTTGTTTTGTTTGCAGAGTAAAAAGAAAGTTGCTATGGCTAGAACATGATGAACAAGGGAAAGGGTGGCATGAGATGAGGTGAGAACGAGGCCGTCGTAAGGAGTTCAGATTTTATTGAGTGAATAAGAAAGGAGTGACAATATCTGATTTTATATTTACAGTAGCTGTGGAGAATGGATGGGGATGGAAAGAAAAGAGAATAGAAAGAAGAAAAGAGGAGAGAAGAAAGAGAAGCAGAGAGTCTAGTTCGGAGGCTCCTGCAGCAGTACATTTTGGAGAAAATGGTGGTTTGGCCCAGTGTTACAGCTGTGGAGTGGGGAGAAATAGACCTTTTGAGATATATTTGGAGGTAGAGTTAACTGGACTTTGTTGATGGATTGGATATGGGGGAGAAAAAAAGGAGGAAGAACCCTAGGTTTGTGGTTTGAGTGATTAGGTGGTTGGATTATAATGCCTTTTACTGAGATGGGAGAGATTTCTTGGTAGCGATGGTTAGGGAGTTGGGGAATCTTAAGTTTATTTTGGACACGTTAATTTTGAGATGATTATTAGACATCTGAAAGGAAATGTCAATTAGCCTCATGAATCTTGAGGAAGAGGTCAAGAATAAAGATTATCCATCTATCTAGTAATCAACATACAGATGGTATTTAAAGCCATGAGACTGGATAAGATCACCTTGAATAAAGTGTAGGGAGCAAAGAGAAGACGTTAGGATCCAGGAAGTGATCTGTACACCAACTAGCAGAGTGAACTAATTGTTCCTCCCTTTGTTTTTGTAGGGCTATGTTAAGACCCTCCATAAATCCTAGATCACCCTACATTTTAAGATACGACATCATATCCAACATATTAAAATTCACCTTCATCCTACATTAAATTTAGTTGTATGTAATTCCTTAAGAGTTGAGTTGCAATTGATTAGCTTGACATGCTGCATTTTGTAGATATTTCATTAAACAGGATATCATTTGATTTTGGTCTTTGACTTTTTATTTCTGCATTTTAGAGCCAACTCTATTTTTAGTGGTTCAAGCTATTTTTGAGTGCACTTGAAAAGCTTGTAGTGCAAGGGCATGGGACTTTTAACAATTGGCGAAGTGGGCTCGCTCCTCTGGACTGCCAATATTTTCTTAATGCCCCTTTTAAGGCACTTAAATAGCTTCATATTATAACCATGTGTTTTTGTGTATTTAGACTATAAGCCTGAAGAGGCCAAAAAAGACCTCAGAGGTTGGTGTATAATAGGGAATTAGTAAAGTTTATTTATGGAAGCAATTAATTCGAGCTTACAGGAGAAAGAGGCAAGTCCAGGGATATATGGTGCTTTCTCTCTTCACTTGGGAAAAGGTTCTGACCCTTTGCTTTGCAATGTATGTAATGTGAATTTGTTTTTCTCTGGCAATGCTAAAAAGAAGGCAGTGTTATACAGAAGGCTGAAGCTGTGGGCTTCAGTTCCAGCCACACCCCTTAGACCAGAGACCAGACCAGTTGCTGTCGAGCCGATTCCAGCTCGTAGTGACCCTATAGGACAGAGTAGAACTGCCCCATAGGGTTTCCAAGGAGTGCCTGGTGGATTCAACTGCCAACTTTTTGGTTAGCAGCCGAACTCTTTACCACTAAGCTACCAGGGTTTCCTGATTTCTATAGGCCTCTAATGCTTCATCTATATAATCAGGATATTAGTACTTGCCTCATCCACCTCATGGGGTTATTGTGTGGACCAAATTAAATACAACCATTTTGGTAAAAACTCTGTCAAACTTAAAATACTGTGTTCTTAAAAAAAATTAAAGAATGGTTACAATTTAGGCCTCAAAGAATGTGTCCCGAATTTTCTAGCAAGTGGGGATGCAAAACATCTGTGGCCACTTGATACATAGTCCTGAAAAAGTAATAGTTGTCCCCAAACAAGGACACTTTAGAGAGAACTTGTAGGAAAAATCTTCAGGGATAACTCAGTGAAAACTGTCTTATATGTCCCTTGGAGGTAGAGAATGGGAGACAGCTGCAGACTGGCCTGCTGAAACGTAATGGTTCTGCATAACTGCATCCTTTTGCCCAAGAACTGACTGGGGCCAGATCTTTACCTCTTGTGATGATTACAGGGATTACAGTCTTCATTTCTGGGTGTCAAGTAGCTCTAATGAACTACAGTGAAATTAAGTCCATCTTGGCTATGACCTGCTAAATTTGTCAATGGCTGTAAAGTACTCTGCCGAGAGCTCCAGATTTTATGGGTTTGCAACAAAAATAACATATTTGGAAATAGATGTTGACCAGAGAAGTGAAGCAGGTTTATGGTTTCTGTCAGATACACATATTGAATTTGGGGCCGGGGGCCCAGCTCAGGCCAGGTGAGGTCAAACTGCAGCTGGCCTTTGTTTCCCCTTTGCCATTTAGTATTACAGTAGAAGCATTGAACTGGGCAGGCCATAGTTTAGAATCGTCTCCATACGCTATTTCCATTTTTCATGCTGCCTGTCTGCCATCACTTTCTTTGAGTGAGGCTGAATGATAATATGAAAGTAGTTAAGAATGCAAGTCTATTTTATGCTTTAGGAGCATGACATTCTCTTTACATGAGGAGGATAAGGTGCTATAAATTTCTATACCCGGATATACCTAAGGTGTTGGTTACTCTGAGAAGCTTAAATCACGAAATTGTTACTAAACCAATACCCTCCCCTCTGGACCAAGTTCTTAGTTTGCAAGCGCCTCAAAATGAAGGGTAGATGTGGAGTGGAAAACAATGAATCTGACAGAAGCTATTAGCAGCATATTAAGACTGATACTGAGGTGGAAAGTAAGTCTTTCTCTTGTAAGCAAATTCTGATCAATTTGTAGATGGATACTGATTGATTAGCAATGTCTTCCATAGGTGTCTGCCTTAGCTGTCCTTCCAGAACTGATTCTAGCTTAACCTGTTGCAGGAAACTTGCCCCAACCAGTCCAATCCAAAGGAATCTCAGTGTATTCTGAACACACTGGGTGTGTGTCCCGTTCATTTGATATTTACAAGCCATTACATATTGTTAACTGCCTTACTATTATTTTCTTATTATTCTGAATCTACCACTTACAAGATACGTAAACTCAGTCAATTTATTTCAAGTCTGTGCACCTCAGTTTTTTGTTTGTAAATGGAGGATAAGTGTACATCTGGGCTAGGTTCTTTTAAGAATTAAAAGATGATATATTTACATCATCATGTATATGCTGCATATTCCCACATTGTGCAGCACACAGTAGGTGGTCAATAAGATTAGTTTCTTCCCATCCCAATCGGGGGGCTTTAGCACAGTAGAGGCTCTCTCTTACATCTTTTATACCTCTAGATCTTTAAAACTAGTCGTTCAATTTGTTTGTTGGTTTTTCTTTTTTCTCATTTCGTTACAAAAAGGCAGGGCAGTGAATCTTCAAGGCTAATGATTACATCTTACGTAAGGTTCAAAGAGTCAAAGACCTATATACTCCACGGCTGTTTTTGCTAACTATTCAGTCCCACTCTTTGCCATGTACTGGAGATTTATTTTGAACAAAGTCATCTTCTAAGCATCCACAAATATAGCCATTGTCAGTTTCATACAAGTTGTCAGCAAACTGAACCATGCCACCTCCTCCTTTACCAATTTGGATGCTTCCTGCCTCATTCTCCACCCTTTGGACCCCATCCCCCCACACCCACTGGTAGATGCGTAGTGCTTCATGCCCATTGGAAGCACAAGGGAAACAGTGGACCCAGATGGTCCATGGGATGGGAACTAGTATTCATACAATTGGAGAAAAACTACACCAAGTTTTTAAAATATTTTTCAAAACCTGCTTTGTAAAAACAAGATATAATATACATTCATGACCAAATTTAACCTGTTCTCTTCTTATATTGTTCTGTTTCTCTTTCCTTTTCACTTCAGACCTCTGCCTACCCTTTCTTTTCCGACTTTATTTAGATGCTTCGTTCACCTCCACCCTTTCCTTTTTGTTCACAGATTCGATGCAAAAACAGAGAACAGTTTCTCATTACCTCGCACCCTTTCAGAGATGTTTACACATGGGTATGAACAGATCAAATAAACAGGAACTTAGGTTAATTTAATAGAAAAAATAAAATGTGGAATAACATTGATTTTGGCCAGTATCAATTACAACCATTCTACTATATTTTACAAAAAAACAACTGAACATTTTACACATGTACAGTATTTTTCAGTAAAAGTGGATTTGGATTTAACAATGGAGCACTAATCAAAAATAAAAAGACAAAAGAACACAGAAGATAAGACTTTTGTCTCTAGAAGGTTAGAGCATTTGTTAAGTCTCCAAACTTTGTACTATCCATTACATATATCTCATTATGAATATATATATTTATACATAATATATAACATTAACTTAAACTTTGAAAGCATTATGTTCTAGTTAATAATGTTATGTAGATAAATGAGGCAGTATAACACTAGTAGTTGAACCAGTATTTCTGTGACATGAGCCTGCGGGGTCAATGGGAAATGGAATGCACGCGGGTGGACCCCAACGGATTTGGCTGTCATGTGGATTGTTATTTAAGAACACAGACATCATTTTGATCTTTCCTACCATAATAACCTTGTGCCTCAAATATTATGGGCTGGTTCAATTAAATGGACTCCTTGGCAGATATATCTGGTGTATGCCATCTGCTTGACCTCGGTTTAGGCTTGTGCTTACACTTATCCACAGGACTGTGCTTTAAATGTAAGACTCTATATTCTGTGCCCAGGATTAACTCACTTTCTTCATGTTAGAAGGGCCTGCAGTGTTATAAAGAGGAAAATTATTCAGTAAAATCAGTTACTAACCTAGTTACTTATGAATCATATGACTTACTGTCACTATAATGCTTTAAGAGGGCCATTAGACTTATTATTCATCTTGGTTTGGAAGAAAGTCAACTTTGATGTCTGGGGATGATTTTTCAAGGTAGGCTTTTGACTAACTTGCTGCTTGGATGGGGGACCTTAGCATCCACTTCCCAGCTCCTTCCCAGGATAATTTATCTTAATATCATTCCTCTCCTCAGCTGTGAAAGCCAGTGACACTTTGGAAGTGAGGCTCTGAGAAGCATAAAGCCTGCAAGATAGCTGGTCACTCCCAAAGCAAATGAGGTCATCAATGGAGCTCTGATATGAGAAATGAAGAAACTTGATGTTGGTTGATATTCCTCTAAGCAGCAAAACTCAGAATTGGTAAAAATATCTATCAGGCTTGCTTATTTTTGACCGTGGATTCAAAACAGTTTTCTTGTATTTCTATCTGCTAGTTTCCATGATGGATTTAGGGAGTCATAGAAAACCAGAACAGATATTTCAAAGAAAACAACACTCAATAGACAGGTGTTTTGTAGCATGGTTATAGAGGGACAGAGAAGTGGGAAAATAACAGAACCAGGAGGGTACAATCATGCTGCCCATATTCTATTTCCAGTTTTATTTTCTTCAAATGACAAGATGAAAAAAACGTCTAATAAGCACCATTGAAAACATTGCCCGGCCAAATGGGGCACGGGCTTAAATATTATTTAAATAAATTCCATTTATTAAAAAATACAGGACCTTTTAGAAACATTTGACTCCAGGAAGAAACTTCCTGCATCATATCCAAAATGCTTCCTACCACCACAAATGAAATTTTTGATGGCCTTTAAAAAATGCTATGGGCATAATGGCTAGATAGCACCAAGAGATTGTGCAGGGTCCATGAAGTTAACACTCTGGATTTCAGGGGACCTGGCTCGGTCTAGCTCTTTTATGTATTTCTGCATTCTTTCCATCACCAATCTGACTATATACAGTGATCCAATCAGACTAGCTGTGTGTAAAATAACCCGATCTACAGTGGAAAAGCCAGTAGCAGCAAGTCTATCCGATGAAACCAGTGGAGCAGACTTATCAAGTGAGAATAATGCAAAAATCAGCACGCAATGCATGAAGTAAATTAAGTGTGGAAAGTATCAATGCTCAACTGTGAAGTACTAAGACAAACGACACTGAACACAACTCTGTGGGATGTTCTTAATGCCCTCAGATCCAGTTTCCTGACATTTCCGCCAAAGGTGGACACAAGTATGAAAAATGACTGGTTTAAGAACTTTCTCTTTCATTTTGATCTATGTACGCTCTTGTGATGTTTTTTGAAAGGTATTTTTATACGTCTCAAAGGGGGAATAAGCAAGTAAATGCAGAAGGAAAAAAAAAATGGACCTTCAAAACCAGGGCAGGAAATCAAATCACTACTTTAACGTCAAATTTTGGCATCAAATGCTTTGGTCATACAATACTGTCTCTGTGGTTCTGGCTGTTTAGTGCTAAACACCCAGTTATAAAAGGTAGGCTTGTTGTAGGTTTATTATTTTTTTTCTCCATTTAAGTTCTGACAAAACAGTTCACCATCTCCCTGCACAAACTTGAGAGAGAGAGAGAGAAAAAGAGAGCAAAAAAGAGAGAGGTGGCTTGCTTTTTTTTTTTTTTTGCTTGCTTTTTTTTTTTCTTTTTAATAATAATATGGAGTAATCTATAAGTCTACAGGAACAAAGAAATCTAGGATGGCTGCTCAGCCTTGGAATGTACATGTTTTGCAGCAGAGTTGTTGAAGAACCTTCCGTTGGCACAGATTGTTCTTTTTCACTAGCATACAGAAGCCTCCTTCAGCCCAGGACTCTTCCGTGGCTTTTCCAGGAAGTCAGCAAGACAGAGGGAGAGTTGAGGATGAGAGCAGCATGATGTGTACACACGGGAGAAGGTTTTGATTGGTCAGAGAGGCAGATTGGGGGGTTGGAAGAGATCATTGAGGAGCAGTCAACAAGGAAGAAATTTGGTCCACCCAAAGTGATTTCAGTCAACAGCATTGTTTTTCAAGGAGAGATATTTGCGTCCAACAGGAAATGTGATTGGTATCCATTTATGAAGGAAGAAAAAAAAAAAAAAGGATTAGAAAAAGAATAAATTAGAAACCAACAATAATATACGCAAGAAGTTTTTCTCTTCAGAATTACCTACGGCACAGAGTGTATAGTCACTGATACCATATTTCATCGCATCTAAGACACTGTGGATTTAAGATGCTCCCTTATTTTAAGTCCTACAAAGAAAAATGCTTATTAAACCATATATTCTTATCCCTTAGAATTTTCATTTTCTGCTTGAAAGTATTTGTTACATATAACATGCTGTTTGGCTTCTGTGTTTACACAAGAACTCTTCCTTTGAATATTGATCCATAATTTAATTTTTTTTGAAGCTATTGTGAATTGCAGTTCAATTCAACACATTCAGTAGTAACTATGTGCCTGACTGTTGAATAGGCAGCACGGGGACTAAACCTCATTCACTTCCAGGCAATGACAACTCCGTCATATCAACCTGCTGGACAAAAGCACTTGGAAAATGCCAGGAATAACATGACGCACTTGACTTCAGAGATGTTATAATGTAAAAATGTGTGTGTCTTAGAATCTCTGAAATATGATAGCAGAGAGAGAACAAAAAAGTACATCCTTAAATGTAATTTACCATGTGATTTGAGAAGTCTGTTGAGCCACTGACAATCTCATTTTTTAAGAAATCTGAAAATTGACTCATCACAAATTATGATTCTTCATTTTCCACTTTTGCCCATAGTCTTGACACTCTGTTTTCACCTAAGTGCCATTTGGCATAACTTCACCCATGCTTACCATGGTTTAGGAAAAATAATTAAAGCATCACAAACTTTGAAATGTCCAGTGCATGTGCTGTGGGTAGAATTTCAAAGTAACACTAGATTTCCTGGGTCAAACACTTTCAAAACGTTTTTAGTTTTCAGGAAGCTGACTAAAGAAAATTCTGGTCATATTCAGATATAGAGGAACCATGTTTTTAATTGAGGGTAAGGAGGCACTTGCTGATAACTAAAAATGATACTTACATGGTTGCTGGGGTACTAGTCCACTCCTCTCACCCCAGTATGTGAAGTTAGCCAAGAAACCCTCAAACATGCAGAGCCTGAGTGGGTCTGACTTATCCCTCCCAGACCAATCATACATCAGGAAAGCTAGATGCAAAGTCACCTATGATGCTCCGTGGAAACAAGACCATAGATAGTGTTTGATCAGTACATTCAACGTGCCCAGCTCTTTATGCTGCCTTTTTGTGATTCCTAATAGGGAGCTGGGTGGTGTAGTGGTTAGGAGTTTGGTTGCTAACCAAAAGGTTGGCAGTTTGAATCCACCAGGCACTCCTTGAAAATCCTGTGTGCCCCCGTTCTACTCTGTCCCACAGAGTTGCTAGGAGTCGGAATTTGATTTGACAGCAATGAGTTTTAACAGGGAATTGCAGAATAACCATATGAGGTCAGTACTATTACTCTCATTTAGTAAGGTCCAGGGACGCTTATAATTTGATCGAAGTTTGGAGCTCAGATGTGAACGTGAGCAGTCTGGCTCCAGAGTCTACACTCTCCCATCCTCAGCACTGCTCTACCACTAATAGGTGGTAGAATAAGATTTCTGGAAGACGAAATATTCAAAGGAGGGGAAAGAATAAACCCAGGGGAATGATCATATCAAGTTAGACTGTTCCAAATGCTTACTTTCTTTTTATTTTTTCTATTTTCACAAGGATCCAAAGATAGTTAGAATAACCATGGTTCAAGATAATTTCTTTCTGCACCATTGAGATGTATTGTCTACATAAATTTAGTTACAAATTTGAGGGCCCCTCAGCATAAATTATATAGGCGGTTAGGAGTCAAAGTGCACAAAATGTTAGGACTAGAATAATTTACATTCACTCGTTTTACAGATGGGTAAACTAAGGCTAGAAGTGAGGTGACTTGTCATTTGCCAAGTTGTTGAGGGGATGGGATAGTGTAATGGTTCTCAAAACTGACTACATATTAGAAATACTTGGGGAGGTTCTAAGTATATCCATGCTCAGGTTGCACCCCAGACCATTCAATCAGAATGGGGCCCTGGCATGTTTTCACGAACCACTGGTGCAAAGGAAAGAAACGTGGACCAACATTTAGAAAATTTAAGTTTTATAATTGGTTCTATCAAATTGTATCATTAAGTCTATGAAGCTAGGCTTAATGAGAGATTCAGATACAACTTGATATTATTTACTTTGCCATGCCAGTCCGTAAACTAATAGATTCATTAAGACACGTCGAGGCACCAATGTTTTATGATAAATTATCTTCATTCTCTTGGTTTCATGATTTAACTTCTATCAGTAACCCATTAAGTATTACTAAGTAATTATGTATGTTCTATTTATAAGTCAGAAAAAGGGAAGATTCATCTATTCCATCATTTCAATGCTTTCACTTGCTGAACGGTGGTGAATTACAATTGAGAATATTAAAAATCACATATTAAAAATTCTCAAGAATCTTCCAAAGGTAATAATCTTAAACATGAACAAAGCTTTGTGACATAGATGTCCACAATCATGTTATCTAAAAAAATCAAAAATATAAACAATCCAAATAGTGATAAAAAAACCTATTTTTTA
The DNA here is from genome assembly GCF_024166365.1 of Elephas maximus indicus. Taxonomy (NCBI): domain Eukaryota; kingdom Metazoa; phylum Chordata; class Mammalia; order Proboscidea; family Elephantidae; genus Elephas; species Elephas maximus. Next base: position 92,482,608 of record NC_064827.1, on the reverse strand, counting down.
GTTAAAAAAAAAAACAAATAATGGTAAAAAACTATGGTATCTCCACATGATGGGATATTATGCTGTTATTAAAAGTGGAAATTTCTTAAGACTGTAATATTCATGTCTAATGCTTGTTGCAAAAAGCAGGATACAAAACTCAATGTACACGGTATTTTAAAAATGTGATAAAAAATACGCATGGAAAAAGACTGAAAAGAAATATGGCAAAAATTAACCGTGGCACTCTTGGCCAGTAGGATTATAGGTGATTTTTTTATTCTTGTAATTAAAAAAAAAAATACCATTGAGGGGATAACTTCAAGATAAATGAATGCCAACTAGATACTGGCCATGTCCTATCTGATGCATGCCTGATGGTTTCTTTAAGTGGAAATATATTAGACAGCAGAATAGAAAGATCACATTTTGTTGAGATCAAAATGAGCAGTTGTACTCACCATCCTTGCAGATTGCTCCCATTTGACACATTCCCAAGTCTAAGAGGTACCCACTAGGGCAGCTTGTACAATTCTTGAACCCTGGACCATTGCAGGTCAAGCAGCTGGCATCGCATCTATGAGAACAATGTACAATTGATTATCCTTTCTCACATCAAGCACAGCAGAAGGCGTGTTTGCGATCAATGTCTTATACTTAATTCTCCCTTAGACGATGACACACAAGTCTTTTCTGATGGTAAGTGATAGGTTTGACAACATTAAAGAAAATCCAGCTGGTGGCAATTGTGATTTTTAAAGGGGACATAGCAGGTATTTGACACAGAAATATTACCTTAAAGATTTTTAAAATACTCCTCAGATGATAAAAAATACCAAAGATAAGTTGGGTTAAAGTCACAGGCCGGTGTCTGTTTGTAAACGTTTAGACCTGATTTTATGATTAAAAATTCTAAGTTTTCCAGTTTGGCAGTTCCACAAAAAGTTAAACACAGAATTTTTTTTTACGTGTACATCAGTGTTCATTGCAGCACTATTCACAACAGCCGAAAGGTGGAAACAGCCTAAATGCTCATAAACTGATGAATGGAATATTACTGAGCCAGAAAGAGAAATGAAGTCCTGATACATGGACGAATTTTGAAAATATTCTGCTGAGTAAAGTAAGTCAGTTACAAAAGGACAAATATTATATGATCCTACTTATATGAAATATCTGGAGCCCTGGTGGTGCAGTTGTTAAGAGTTCTGCTGCTAACCAAAAGGTTGGCAGTTTGAATCCACCAGCTGCTCCTTGGAAACCCCAAGTGGCAGTCTACCCTGTCCTGTAGGTTTGCTATGAGCTGGGAATGACTTGACAACAATGGGTTTGGTTTGATTTGTCATATGAAATATCTAGAATAGGCAAATGTATAGACGTTACAGTTTATTAGTGGTTACTTGGGGCAGGAAGAAGGGGCAAAGGAGGAGTCATTGTCCAGGAAGCAATGAGTGTCTGTTGATGGTGATGGAAAATTTGGCAACGGATAAAGGTCATGGTGGCACAACATGATTAATGTAATCAATATCAATGAACTAAACCAAAAAACCAAACCCACTGCTTCTCGAGTCGATTCTGACTCATAGCGACCCTATAGGCAGAGTAGAACTGCCCCATAGAGTTTCCAAGGAGTGCCTGGTGGATTTGAACTGCTGACCTCTTGGTTACTAGCTGCTGCACTTAACCACTACGCCACCAGGGTTTCCGTCAGTGAACTGTATACGTAAAAAATTTGAATTAGCGAATGGGCTATGTATATTTTTGTGTGGAAAAATTCTAGGTTTCCAAATTATTTATGAAGGCAGTCATATAAGGAACTAGGAATCAAATGCTAGGACCGGAAGGGCAGACCCACTTACTTTTTGCAGGATTTGTATCCATTCTCTGAAGGGTAGTCAAAGTAGTAGCTGATACTGCAGCTCTGCACACATCTCCCGTCCTCCATGAAGTAGCCCTCAGTGCAGTTAATGCACCCATCAGCTCCTGCCCCTTCAAAGCAAGACAAACACAGGAAACAGAAACAAAGCTTCAACAAACCAAAACCAAACCAAACCCGCTGCCACTGAGTTGATTCTGACTCAAAACATCAATAAAAACCTGCTGGTGTGGAGTCGATTTCGACTCATAGCAACCCAACAGAACGGAGTAGAACTGCCCCATAGGGTTTCCAAGGAGCACTTGGTGGATTCAAACTGCTGACCTTTTGGTTAGCAGCCATAGCTCTTAACCACTGCTCCAGCAGGGTTTCCAAAACTTCAATAGAGGTTGCATATGGGCTGTTTCTTTAATAGTTTGTGAAGATAGCAGTCATGTGTTATGATTTTAAGAGTTGTAATTTAATATTTATGCTTTTTCTTACTTCCTTTGGAAAAAAAAAAAAACTCCCATGTTAAACCGAACCCATACGCCCAAAAAAATCAAATCTCTTCGGAAAGAGGAGGAGATACCATTGGGATATTTAAATTTCTCAACAGGCTACTGTTGATTGTTTGACTGTCAATGAGAATACAGATATAGTGTCATGATGATTGAAAGAGGAATATGCTTCTCAGAGATTTCTCCAACATTTAATTAAAAAAAAATCAAGTGGGTTGCTTAAGTGATGAGTAAAAACAGATAAACAAAAGCAAAACCAGAGCCAGAAGAATAAAGGAAAAGACTTGGGGGAGCAGGGTGGGGGTGGTACCAGCGCAGGTGGCACAGAAGCGGTGGCAGGGTTGACAGTCCTGGCCATCGAAGTACCATCCGTCCTCACAGGCGACAGAACACCGGGATCCCTGCAAGCTGGAGGAAATAGAAACAAAGCTTTACAGACTGCTGTGATCCAGGCAAAGACGTAACGACTCTCCAAACTCCATATGCAACAAATATAGCTTCTCTGAAGGCCAGGGGATCAGGCAAAGCTTCAAGGCAAGGGAAACATTCCTTGTACCCTCTTTTTCCTTCTAGATTCCTATCATGCTTCTGTGCCTACACTGATGCCTGAAGCATGAACATGTGCTGGGAGGCTTTGGGGACAGTCTTCTTATCTTTATTTAGATTGGCTGACATGCTTTAATTTTGGTCAACATCTTCCAGCCCTGAGACTTTTACAGGTATTTTATTGACAAGACAATCACATTACCTAACAATCCAGAATACTCCCTAATACCCAGACCTACTACATAATTATGTTTAATGTTATTTTGTAATTATAAATGCAGTAGCAATAGGTGGTAAGATGAATTCCAATCAAATAAAAGCATACAATTATCCTTGCCTGATCCAAGCCCAAATTCCCAGAAGTAGCCTTCTTTCATCTTTTCGGTATTTTTTTATTTTAGTTTTTCTGTTGGTTACCATCTAAACAACAAACTCTAATATACTTCTGCCTATATTTCTTAATATAGTAATGCTAAACACTCTAGTGAGGAATTTAGCAAAATTACTTGCCTATCCTGCTACTTCCTCAAACATCTCAACTTTTCTTAGTTACATTATTTTGTTTTTGTAGTAGTTACATGGCATCCTGGTGGTACAGTGGTTAAGAGAGAAGCTGCAAACCAGAAGGTTGGCAGTTTGAATCCACCAGCCGCTCCCTGAGAAACCCTATGGGCAGTTCTACTCTGTCCTACAGGGCTGCTGAGTTGGAATTGACTCACGGCCACGGGTTTGGTTTTTGGTTTCGTAGTTATGTAGGATATTAAATAATTAATTTAAATTTATCTTTCTCTATCAAGCATTACTAGACATCATTAATGAGCTGCCTGAATGTTGGATGAAGAATGTATATTTTCCCCTCCCTTCTCTTGATTTCTGTTAGCTACAGTATTTTTTCATAATTTCCAAATTAAAAAAATTATAGATTAAAAACAAATAAATACTTTTTATAACATTTGATATATAAATATTATCCACTGCATAACTGAACAGTGTAATTGGAATTACAGAGAAGGAAACAATCTTATGTCACCAAGTCAATGATGCTCGAACATGTGTATATAATCAACAAGGTCAAATGATTTCAAGTTTCTTAAAACCCCTATATTGCTCCAATTCATATTTCTGACTTTGTTTCCTATGTGGAACACACTAATTTTGAAGAGTAAAATGTATTTTTCCTTATCCTTATTAAAGAAATTTGCAAAGCATAAAAATAAGGTAGATGAGAAAAACCTCCCAAACAGTTTAATCCATTTCCTTCCAGTATTTTTAAACATAGATTTTTTTTATCCCTTTTTTTTTTTTTTTAAGTCACTATTTAAAAATTTACTGGTCTCTTGAGAAAAATGGTCAACCCTAGAAGTCCACAGAAAAATGCAAGGAGCCTCAAGGAGACTGAGGACTGTACTGAGATTGTACTTCATTCATGACCTTCTGACTGACCAGAGAGGGCTGTTTCAAAAGCCAATAAAAGAAAATCTCCTCCTTTTCTATAGGAATGGATTAAAAAAAAAAAAAAAGGACATTGCACCAAATGGCACCCTTTTGTGGCGGGAAACAGGACCCCTGAAAAACTTATCAGAGTTTTTAAAAAGCCGTCTCGTTTTTCTAATAAAGGATAGTACTTCTGAGGTTGGCATCTGGTCAGCAGGAGACAGAGGTTGCCCTGTGTGAGTAAGGAATGAGCTAAGTGTCATGCGCAGCAGAGGGCGGTTGCTGTGAACTTGGAGCTTCTGCTGCTTCCAAAATAATGGTAAACATAAGGCAAACGGACCTGGTACCAGGAGCGCCTGCTGACAATGCTTACGTTCCTTCTGTCCGTCCTGCGCTCTCCAACATAGAGGCCTCCGTCGCGCACACGTGGCAACTGAGCACTTGAAGGGTGGATCGTGTGGCCAAGGAACTGAATTTTCAATTTTATTTACTTTTAACTAATTTAAATCTAAATTTAAAAAATGGGTACTTGATTCATTTACTGGCAAAATGTAAGTCTGGAATAACTTGGCTGAGCAAATCTACCTTTTTGAGTAAATTTTATGAAATCTAAATACAGATCAACTATTTCTTATAAAAAAATTCCTGTCTGAATTAAGATGTCCTTTAAAGTTATCATACATACCAGGTTTCAAAGACTTAGTATGAGAACAAAAAAATGTAAAATATCTCATTAGTAGTTTTTTATTACTACATGTTGAAACGATAATATTTTGGATATATTTGGTTAAATAAAATATTTTATTAAAATCAATTCCACCTTTTTAAAATTTCTTTTGATATAGCTACTAACAACAACAAAAAAACCAAACTCTGTGCCATCGAGTCGATTCCAACTCATAGCGACCCTACAGGACAGAGTAGAACTGCCCCATAGAGTTTCCAAGGAGAGCCTGGTGGATTTGAACTGCCGACCCTTTGGTTAGCAGCCGTAGCACTTAACCACTACACCACCAGGGCTTCCATATAGCTACTAGAATACTTAAAATTACATATGTAGCTCTCATCATATTGATATTGGAGAGCAGTGGTCTAACTTACTATATTAAATGTTTCCTAAGAAATAAAGAAAATCACCTTAAATAATTTCTTATGGAACAACTATCTGCCAGATGCTTTGTAAATGTTATCACAGTTAATCCTTACCATAATTCACCAAAATAGGGGCTATTATCTCCATTTTATAGAAAACTGAGTAGTTAAGTGATTGCCCAACGTCACACAGCTATTAAACAGCAAAGGAGGACTGGCACCCACATCTACCGTCCTTTTTATTATGCTGCTCTGCTCCTTCTCCAAGAAGAATTAGGAGTCTGAATAAACTGAGAATTATTAAGAGTAAAGTTTTGAAATGAAAGGCGCTAAGGAAACTAGCATTGAATGTACTTATGAAGAAAAAAAAGTAAAGCCACAGATAGTCGATAAATGCAAATAAAAAATGATGCTCCAATATTGGTCAGATATTCAATAAATCTAAATAAAAATGTTCCAATATTTATTAGTGTGAGGAATTACCTGCTTGGAAACTACCTAAACCAGTTACTGTCATGTCAACTACGACTCTTGGTGACCCCATGTATGTCAGAGGAGAACTGGGCTCCATAAGGTTTTCAGTGGCTGATTTTTCAGAAGTAGATCACCAGGCATTTCTTCTGAGACGCCTCTGGGTAGATTCAAATCTTCAACCTTTTGGTTAGCAGCTGAGTATGTTAATCGTTTGTAACACCCAGGTACTCCGGAAACTGCCTGGACCCTGCCTATTTCACCTCTGATCAAAGGCGAGAAAAAGATACTATCAATGCTTAAAAGCGATTCAGTACAAAAGAATCTGAACTCTGTGCAAACTCATAGTCTAGCTCGTCACTCAATGTAGGTCATGGTCTGAGCCCTACTGAGATCAACAGGGTACCGTGTTCTTTGGAGTTGCATGCTGCTCTTACAAGCTCTGCCAACTATCTCACTTTTGCAATGAGCAAGTCATCCATTCAATGAAAACCTCCTTTGGTGTTAAATCTATGTGCATACCATAGCATAATGGAACCAAGCCTGAGGTACTTAAGATAAGAGAACGATTGGCTATATGGACAGACATAATAAAGATAAGGGAATAGTTTCCGACCATCAAAGGAATAAATCAGGGAGATTAAATATAATTCGTTGGCATTACCTGCAGAGCAATCCTTGACTGGCATACTGCAGGTCAAAAGTACGAAGAATGCCTCTCAAAGGGTCGTTTTTATTTACTTGTATCTAAGCAATCTTTTCTAAAGAGAATTTTATTTGGTTTATAAACCTTCCTTAGGCAAGATGGCATCCAATTTGTCACATAAAATTGTAGAAAGAAAGCAAATAGCAATCGAGTGTCTGAGTGGGAGTCAATTCAAAGGTATATGGTAAGAGAGCTATTTATTGGCTTCTTTTTTTCCATTTTATTTATATTGAGAATTTCCTGGGACTGTGTGACTTAATGAACTCCTTCAGTTGCTTACCTTAACCCATCCCTACATTCTGTACAGTTCAAGGACTCAGTACATGTCTTGCAGTTTTCGCTGCATTTCCGGCAAAGATTTTTCTCTGTTAAAAAAAAAAAAGTAACAAGGTTATAAATCCATCGGTCAGTTGGATTCCATAAAAGCACGTAGGGAAGTTCTAGTATGTGCCCTTGTATGCTATGGTATCCTTAGCCTTGAGTAGAAAATTGCAAGAAAAGCCCCAGACCCACTATTTGTTATCACTTCTCAGTAAACCAAACACAGGCAGGAAGTACAGCACCAGGAAGCACCTTGGGGACCATCTACCATTCTGCAGTCAAGGGAAGTATGACCTGCTCAATTCTTAGTTGATTAGTTTATACCCTGTCTCTTTCTCTCCCTCCCTCCCTCCCACCTCTTCTCGCCCTTCTTTCTCTCCCAAGCAAGGTTTTCTAACTTCCATCAATGAAAATTCTAAGGAAGCTGGGGCAACACCATTGTGGAAAGGTTGGGAGGTGACGCTTGAGGCCGTGGAATGGAATGGTAGACTCCCAGGCTCCCAGCCTTTAGGACGACTCTGGTGTGCTGTCCTGCATTCAAGACTGCAAGATACCAAACCAAACCTGTTGCTGTCGAGTTGATTCCAACTCATAGCAACCCTATAGGTAGAGTGGTACTGCCCCACAGGGTTTCCAAGGAGTCATTGGTGGATTTGAACTGCCCACTTTTTGGTTAGCAGCCGCAGCTTTTAACCACTGCACCACCAGGGCTCCATGACTGTAAGAAGACTTAACATAAGGGTCACTTATTTATTTCTGGCATCACCTCAAACAACATCTTGTACCTTATGGCTGCTGTGGAATTGATATGAATGTTACCATATTTCAGATAACATCTGTATTCTGGAGAATAGAAATGATCTGATTGAATAAATATACTGTGGATACTGGTTTTCCAATTTAATACCAAACCCAGGTCTACAATGGGGGAAAAAATGGCCAATTCATGATTGGGTATCTTATTCCTTGTTCTACCGTGAAAAAAGGCAACTTAGTATATTAGCCATCAGTTGCCACTGAGTTGATTCTGACTAATGGCAACCCCATGTGTGTCAGGATAGAAATGTGCTTCATAGGGTTTTCAATGGCTGAGTTTTCAGAAGTAGGTTACCAGGTCTTTCTCCCAAGGGGCCTCTGGGTAGACTTGAACCTCCAATCTTTCGGTTAGCAGCCATGCACGTTAACACTTTGTACCACCCAGGGACTCCTGGGTATATTAAGTAAGGTCTTTTATCCTTGATAAAATTTTGCTGGAGACTTGGTACTTGCTCAGAAATGCACGTGGATGATATCCACATATATGTGTAGAACTGAATGAAGCTTTGTTCATGGGCTTCTCTTCCTCTAACTGCTTGATCTATTGGTGTTCTTCAGCACTCCAGAGAGAAATCATGCTTTAAGGGACCCCTATAAAGACCTAGTGGATTGAGTCTGAGTACCTCAGCATGAAACACAAAGCCCTTTACAATCCTATGGTAGTTACCATATGGTCTTCTTCACTACATCATTAAGAATCCTGCATATAGCATAGGATCTAAAGTCAGAGGGCCTAGATTTATTTTACCCTCTGCTTTTATCCCCTCCAATGAGTAAGTTAAAGGGTCTCTGTTCTCTCTCTTGTTAAGTGGAGATTACAATGAGGCTTGTCTTGAGGGCTTAATGAAATTAGACAAGGGAACTGCATGAACTATAAAGCACTGAACACGTTTGGTAGTATGTGATCACCATGTTGCATATAAACGGACTCACTCAAGTATGAAACTATAACAAAAGGCAATTACATAAAAGGAAAGAGATACACAGACCACTTGTATCAACACTACATGGTAGTTGAAGTAATTATTTGCACAGCCTTCCTTAATTATCCACCTCGCAGGCTCTGGAGAAAGAACGGACTCTCTCAATTATCTTGATCCTGCCATACAACATTCCAACACCAAATTTCTTTTCCAAGGCTCAGGTTCTTAATAGACTTTTGCATTTCTTTTCCCCCAAGGAACAGTGCATATTTCTGTGGATCCCTTACCTCTCCTCCCTACCCCCCCATTTTCCACTTTCTCCATTAAGTTGTAATTCACGTTCCAAATTTTGGGGCAAAAGGGGTATCCCTACCCATTGTTCTACAGTGCAAGTTGACAGACACTATCTGCCTTGAAGAGAAATGCCTGCCTTTGAATCAATAAAGAACTTCACTTCTGAAGAAGCTAGAGTACCCACTTCCAGAATCTTGCCTGATTTTATGTAACAACTCTTTTTTTTTTTTTAACCTGGCTTTTCTTCTTTCTTAAGTTGTGTGGAAACATGGAATTTAAGTGTCAGCCTATACCATGGTGCGATACCCTTGTTAAGACAAATTATCCAGAGCTCAAAAATAAAGGAAAAGGTACCTGTATGTCTTTTCAGTGTCATGTCGGAGCTTTGTCTACAGAACTGCTGCCCCTTCCCCCAGAAAAAACAGTCCCAGGACTATTTAATTCTATAAGGGAATGTCCCTTTGTCTGTTCATAAACCACAGTTGATAGAACCCAAACTCTGTGAAGTTACATGTTAATTTACAGACTTTTGTTTGGATGAGTTGCAGATGATTCCTATCCATTAGAAGAAATGAACCCCATGTAGGAAATCAATCAATGTTGTCTCTAACTTGATTTGATTTTGCTTTTCCTGTAGAATATCGTGCCTGATCGTCTTTGAACTCATTTGCAGATTCCCTCATTAATGGGTTACATAAATCTTTGGGGTATCTCCACCCTATATTTATATATGGAGCCCTGGTGGTGCAGTGGTTAAAAGCTCAGCTGCTAACCAGAAGGTCAGCAGTTTGAATTCACCAGCCGTTCCTTGGAAACTGTATGCGGCAGTTCTACTCTGGCCTATAGGGTCGCTTTGGGTTGGAACTGACTCGACGGCAACCTTTTCTTTTTTAATATTTATATACATATTTTTCAACTTCTGAAAATTATGCTTTGATACCATAGAGGCCTGGTCCTATTGTGTTAGTGTGCGGAAAAGAGCAGGTATGCCTGCTATCTTTGGAAAGGCATGCTTTCACGGCTGGCATCTAGGAACTTGGATTTCGTGAGTGTTCACACTACTCCTTTATAAGAGTGGCTCACTGTACCAACATTATGGTTTATATTGAACATCTGCTTCCCTTCTGGGAGTCTAGAATTTTGGTGCCTGGTAGGCAGAGCATGCCTACCTGCCCAGCTCCTGATAAAAACCCTGGGTGCTGAGTCTCTAATGAGCTTCCTGGCAGATGACATTTTACACGTGTTGTCAAAAATCACTGCAGGGAAGAATTTTAGGCATGTCCCATGTGACTTCACTGGGAGACAACTCTAGAAGCGTATGCACCCGGTTTCCTCTAGACTTCGCCCCATGCCTTTTCCCTTTGCTGATTTACTTTGTCTCCTTTCACTGTAATACATCTCAGCCATGAGCGAGTAAAAGTATGTATTGAGTCTTGTGAGTCCTCCTAGCAAAACCTTGAACCTGGGGGTGCAGTGGTCTTGAGGACCCCCAGACACAGTTAGTTACAGGCATTTTACATAAAGCTTCTAAATTCTTCTCTTAAGAATATCAAATGGCTGGATCCTCGTTTGATATTAAGCAAAGCCTAGAATCACAGAGGAGAAAAAATCCATGCCAAGGTTATTCACTTAAAGACAAAACCCACCTTTCCTCTCTGAAACCCAGATATTTGGAATCAACTTACTGGTGTCCTGATAAAACCCCTCCGGGCAGTGAGTAACACAGCTGTTGATGTCTTCATTCAGGAAGTAGCCATATTTGCAGGACAAGCACTGGTCGCTGTGGCTCCCAAAGCAGGACTCGCAGTTGGGGGCACACTTCCTGCATCGTTTCTTGTCAGCATGGTAGTGGCCAGGCGGGCAGCTAGAGACACAGATCCTGAATTGTGCAATGACAAGGAAGAAGGGCTATGTTACCAGTGCCTTAGTCCATAGCATCCTCATTGAGGTGTGAGCACACAACTGTCCTCAGCCTCAAAATCCTTTTTTTAAACCATGTTGATAACCCCACATCCAAAGGGCCAAATGTGGTTTGGTAAAGCTTTCTCAGCCACAGGGTGTTAAAGCAGCAGTGCAGTTACTCAACACCAAGTACCCCTTGCAAGGCATCTCTTGGTCCCAACCACACTGTGGGGGATCTGAAGTGGCCTCTTTCTTACCTGGTGTTGTTTTTCAGCTTGTAGTAGTAATGCAAACAGTCATTGCAGTGGTCCGGCCCCGGCCCGTCACAGCCAACCTCACTGCACTCAGGGTCACATGAGCCTTTCCAAAACAGATCAGAGCAACACTTCACAAAATGACTTTAAACCAGGTCAGCTTTCCCTTGAATTTGGTATAAGACATTTTTTTTTTTTTTTCCTTAACGCTGTGGAAGTTTTTTAAGATGAAAGAATGATGGTCAATGTGCTTATAAGCCCAGAGATAGACTTTGACTTTTTGGGGAAAACCTCACTTGCTTAAGTATCAAAACTGTAAATCCTAATTTTCAAGCACATATGGGTGCCTTGTGGGAGATAACAAACATTTCCAAATTCAAATGAACAATGCCACTGTAGCAACTTGAAAAAGCTGATGCAATTAAATATGCATAATGATAAAAATGTCCGATTTATGGAAAATGAGAAGTAAAGCTGTTGACAGAAAAGACATAAAGGTTATTATTCAATGCCTGGACCAGATTGCTTGTCTTGTCCAAGGTCATTAAAGCCACTGAAAACCTCTGAGACAGTGCAGCCAGCAAGAAACGTCATTACGGCATCTGGCATGAACTTATCAGCGTTTAGTCTTGGATTACAAAGCAGGTACTTCAGGCACAGAAAGTAGATTTAAAATTGCATCTCACCCATGAGCCAAGGCAACTCAACAAAAGAAAACCATACATAAATTTAAAAAATGCGAGCGAGCTTAAAGAACTCCAGACCTGGGATGAAGGTTCCTAATCTCTCTTGCTACATATCTTTCAAAGTAGAGCTAGAGTATGCACAGTAAGAAAACAAAAAATCTGCCAGAAGGATGGAGCTATTTTGTGATTAATGAAAAGCTTTCTAATGATATGGTTATAAAAGTTTTGCTTGCTTGAACTTTCTCTTTCCTAGTTCTCCATACTTTGGGACATTTGATCTCATAATCTTCAAGCTCTTTCCCGTTGTGTATTCATATGATTTTAACTAGCAATAAATACATATTGCATGAAATGTACAAACAGTAAGTTAAGGGCATGAGAAATGCTTTGAAAGGTATTTTTTTTTAATCAGAAGGGTTACTGTTGAAACTTTGTCTTCATTAGTCATTATGGGACAAAAAAAAAAAAAAAATCCAAACCTGTTGCTGTCAAGTCGATCCCAACCCACAGCGACCCTACAGGACAGAGTAGAACTGCCTCACAGGGTTTCCAAGGAGCATCTGGTGGATTCGAACTGCTGACCTTTTGGTTAGCAGTCAAACTCGTAACCACTACACCACCAGGGTTTCCCATTATGGGACTAGATTCTACAATTACTGAATCACATAGACATAAAATATTGGAGCTAGGATGGAATGACTTAGAGAATATTTTGTAAGCATCCTCATTCTACTGATGAGAAAACAGATTTTTCAAAAGTTCCAATGGCTTGTCCAATATCATAGCGTTGATGATATTGCTGGGGAGAGTTGGGATCAATTGTGTGCTGATTCCTTGTCCAGGTCTCCTCCCTAGTGATAGTAAATCATGTACTAGAGATGACCTTCTGATCAGAATAGAAATGAGTCATCCCAAAACACTGCAGACTTGGAATATATTCCTGATTATTCGCAGGAGTAATCTGACCAAACCCACTGCCGTCTAGTCGATTCCGACTCATAGCAACTCTCCAGGATAGAGTAGAATGGCTGCATACGGTGTGCTAAGCTGTAATTTTTACAGGAGCAGACTTTCTCCCACGGAGCAGCTGGTGGGTTCGAATGGCCAACCTTTCGGTTAGCAGCTGAATGCTTAACCTCTGCACCACTACGGCTCACTGAGTAATCTGACGGCACTGTTTACTGCACCACTACGGCTCACTGAGTAATCTGACAGCACTGAGTAATCTGACGGCACTGTTTCAGGCTTTGTTGGGAAATAGAGAAATCTGACAGTACTGTTTATCTCTATTTCCCCCAAAGCCTTAAACTAATCTCTAAGTTTAATTCCACAGTTAGTACATCTTGGAACAATTTAACCATCTACAGTTCGAATCCACCAGCTGCTCCTTGGAAACCCTGTGGGGCAGTTCTACTCTGTCCTATAGGGTAGCTAGGAGTCGCGATCAACTCAAACACAGTGGGATTGGTTTTTTGTTTATGGTATACTAGGAGAGTGGTGTCAGGGCTGAAGTTCAGCCAGCCGTGGGTTTCTCAGTCCCTGTGACTCAATGAAACTGTACAGGGATCTGGTTAAGATACTGCTATCTCTGTCTCTGATTTCTAAATGAAGACGGAACACAGGACCTAAAGGGCTGAAATTTTTACCAGCTGACTTTTAAAAAATAAAAAAGAAATAAACACCCAAATCCATTTACTCTTCATATTTGCCCAGAGGGCTCTGTATGGTGAGACATTCAAGTTCACATCCTGGACTACTTATTTCAAAACTGTAAACTGTTCCAGATGCAGGTTAGCATTACAGGTTACAGGATAATAATGAAATAAGTGTCTTTGCTTTCCTCACAAGTGCCCATGTGGATGTTTTAGAGAGGTAATGGGAAAAACCACAAAGATATGTAACTATTTTCCACTTTGTTCAGAATCTTAGCATTACCAAAACAGGAACTGGAAACATACCAATAGGTTACTATTCTATTCCATCTACATTTTTCGGTACACTTTCTCATATTAAAAACAAAAACAAAAAACAAACCTGTTGCTGTTGAGTCGATTCCGACTCATAGCGACCCTATAGAGAAGACAGAATGGTTTGCTAGGCACAATATGAACAGTAAAACAAGACAAAACTTAACAAAATCTAGCTCTGGTTAGTTCAATTGCTCTTAACTATCCAAACCTATTGTTGACTCTGGGATACTACCTGTTCAGAATAAAAGGAGCCACATGCCTATTTAAGATACTCTATTTAGGTGACTAATGAAGTACTTTCTTTAGTATCCAGGAGAAGAATCTCAGAGAATTGCAGCAGAAAATACATTCCTTCCAAAGCTACATTAACTGTTATTTACTAACAGTTCTCCATTATGGGAATCTTTGCCCATTACGCATTTTATATTACATCTAAGAAGGTCTAAGCACTCTTGGAAGATAAAGCCAATGCAACAAGACAGGAATCAAAAATATATTGAGAAGAAGAAAAAAAAATTGCAGATGATATGACTAAAGTACCTAAACTGCCCCGGAAAATCAACTCTAAAACATATAAACTAATAAGAGAGTTAAGAAAAGTGGCCAGATATAAGATAAATATGCAACAGCCAATACACTAGTTAGAAAACATGGAATATTTTCCACTACAGTAGCAACAAGACCCAGAATACTTAGAAATAACACTAACAAGAGGAAAACGACAAAATAAAAAAATTCAGTAAGATGGGATATGCTTTGGATGGAGAGATTCTATATTGCAAAAGCAATTCTTCCCCTGAGGTTGCACAGTAAACTCAATTAATTCCAACAGAATTTTTAAAGGTGGGCTTAACAAATTATTCCAAAATTCATCTGGAAAAATAATGGAGCAAGAATTGCTATCAAAATGGGAAGCAGATGTCCTACAGACATTAAAATATTTCATGAAATAAAATTAACATAGGAAGTATTAGTTTAAGAATTATTTGATAGAAAAGATGGTACCAGGAGAGACCCTGTTATGGAAGAACTTAGAATATTATTATAAAGGAAGCATGCTAAGCTAAGAAAAGAAGGGATGGTAACTTGGCGAGCGACACTAGTCTATTTGGAAAATAATTAAAGACAGACTTGACTTCACATTATATATCACAAACCAAAATAAGTTCCAGATGAATTAACGACCAAATATAAGAATAAGAGATTACAAAAATGTGCATGTGGATATTTAGCTGATCTTAAAGGATAACAATTCTGCAAAAAAAAAAAAAAATGTATCATACTTGTTATATCTGAACCTATAAACTTGACCCTCCAATAGTTCATTGTGTCAAAACAATACAAAACAAAAACAAAAATTACATTTGAGACACAAGTGATAACTGAGAAAATGTTTTCAGCAAATGTGAGACATAATTTACAAAGAGTTCTGGAAAATTACTACCACCACAGGACTGTAGGGTGGAAAATTATGTTGTCTTTTAAATATGTGTTCTGAGAATATTTGACAACAGCAACAATACTTATAATAAAATCTTTAGTGGGAAAAAAGGATATAAAAAGTCTACATGCAGTACAGGGAGTCTCAGTGGTACAAACAGTTAAGCACTAGGCTGCTAACTGAAAGGCTGGCGGTTCGAACACACCCAGAGGCACCTTGGAAGAAAGCTCTGGGGATCTGTTTCCAAAAAGGTCACAGCTATGAAAAATCTGTAAAGCGCAGTTCTACTTTGACACTCATGGGGTCGCCAATAGTGAAACCGACTTGATGGCAACTGGTTTTTTGGTTTTATAAACAGTATAGGTTTTGGTTTGTAGAAAACACATGAATATTTAAATATATGAATACATATACATACATAATGCACACACCTACAAGCACGGATTAAATATTCTGTGGGTAGAAAAGGAGATGATAGATAATGTGTAAGTACTGGGTAGCGGTTTATCCCTCGAGGAGTGGTGATATATATGAGCTTTGTTTCCGTAGGCTGTGTGCCCAATGGAAGCTGGCTCACCTGCATAATCTTCTGTCCCATAGTCATCTGTAGGGTCCTCTACTCGGCTATAGCGGACACGCTCCACTTTGGGAAACTCGTTGGTTGGTGAATATGGCTGCACGGAGGTGCCATAGAGGACCAAAGACCATTCTTTCAATTTACCTTGAGAAACAATGAAACCACAGCATGACCAAATATACGCTCTTCAGCTTTATGACTTTTATTCCTTCCCATCTAAGAAAAGGCGACAGTAGAATTGTGGAAAGCAGATTCACCTGAATTGTTGCATCAGATGCAGGGCTGGGAATGTACACTTTCCACTGTTAGCAGAATTCACTATTCAAGAATTCACACGCCATGTGTTTACTGAGCACCTACCACACATGAATAGGGAATAGCATTTATTGGAAGACTGAGGAATAAACATACCTCAGATTGCTGGATCAAGGGCTGAATTTCAAATTATGAGTATTTAATGGATTCCCAGAGTCTTTTTTTTTTTTTTTTTTTCCGAGTCTTAGAG
The DNA here is from genome assembly GCF_024166365.1 of Elephas maximus indicus. Taxonomy (NCBI): domain Eukaryota; kingdom Metazoa; phylum Chordata; class Mammalia; order Proboscidea; family Elephantidae; genus Elephas; species Elephas maximus. The sequence goes on along the minus strand of NC_064827.1, from coordinate 92,466,315 downwards.
AAGGCTTTGTTTTCCTAGGCATAAACCTCTCACTTGAGGTTTTTTTTTTTTTTTTTTTTTGCATTATCTGACTTGTGGGACTAATGGACCACATCTGACTGCCCTGACAGGGATTACAATAGAGGGTCCCAGACAGAGCTGGAGAAAAATGTAGAACAAAATTCTTACTCAAAAAGAAAGGCCAGACTTGCTGGCCTGGCAGAGACTGGAGAAACCCTGAGAGTATGGCTCCCGGACACCCTTTCGGCTCAGTAATGAGGTCACTCCTGAGGTTCACTCTTCAGCCAAAGACTGAACAGGCCCATGGAACAAAACAAGATTAAACGGGTGCACCAGCCCTGGGGCAGGGGCTGGAAGGCAGGAGCGAACAGGAAAGCTGGTAAGAGGGAACCCAGGGTTGAGAAGGGAGAGTGTTGACATGTCGTGGGGTTGTTAACCAATGTCATAGAACAACATATATACTAACTGTATGATGAGAAACTAGTTTGTTCTGTAAACCTTCATCTAAAATAAAAATAAAAAAAGTAGCATATCTGACTTGTTTATCGACAAATAGAGAAAAACAACCATTTATTTCCTCCTGATTCCTCAATCTTAAGAATACGTCACTATTTATATATTCCTAGAGACCTGTGCAGAAATCCCTGGGTAGTATAAATGGCTAATGCACTTGGCTGCTAATCAAAAGGTTGGAGGTTTGAGTCCACCCAGAGATACCTCGGAAGAAAGACCCGGTGACCTATTTCTGAAAAACCAGCCACTGGAAAACCCTATGGAGTGCAGTTCTACTCTGACACACATGTGGTAGATTTTCTAGCAATCAAATTTATAAAAATTTAAAAATGTTCTTTTCTCCCCCTCCCCTTTTTTCTTTTCATCTAAATGAGCCCGCGTTGACTCCACAGCACCAGGTTTATCGACCTGGGCTATTCGAATTTACGAAAATTAACAATTCAGTTCCTTTGTCACACTCACCACATTTCAAACACTCGAGAGCCATATGTGGATCCTACCGTGCAAAGCACAGATACACAAGGCTGGCATCGTTGCAGAAAGTTCTATTGGACAGCGCTGCAATAGAACATTTTCTGGTCAAGGGTGCCTTGAGACATGAGGCAAGTGCTTCATCACCTCCTGTTGGCTGGCATGCTCACAAGGAACATTTTGCTTTAGTTTAGTCCTTATTGATTCATTTATTTCCTAGCTTGATAAAATTAAAGTCTTCAACGCAAGAAAAAAATAAAAAGGAAAACTCTCTCCAGGCCATTAAGCATAATAAGATTCACATCAAAAGGAATCAACCATAAGCAGAAGTGATTAAGACAAACCCATGACAAACATGAAATACGCTGGTCGGAGGGCAGTTCCCCCTGTAGAATACCTCCCTCCCTGGCTTAATACACAGAATCTAGGCACAATCCAGGGCTAGGCTGTGCCACTCCAGAGAGTGGTGAAATTTAGTCGTCGTGACTCTTCCTCTATTCGCGCATCATCATAATCACCCTCAAGCTGATGCCTAACGTTTCTAGGTGCTTTCTACGTGCCAAGCACAGTCCTTTGTAAGTTTTGCTCTGAAACTGGATGCCTTTAAGTTTTATCCCACTCAACCTTAACAACCCTGAGATAGGTACTAGATATATATGAGTCGACTCTAACGCATGGCAGCCTTATGTACAACAGAATGAAATGTTGCCTGGTCCTGCATCAGCCTGACACCTGCCAGCATGTTTGAGTCCATCGTTGCGACTACTGTGCCAGTCCATCTCACCCAGGGTCTCCCTCGCCTGTGCTCTGCTTCACCAAATGTGATGTCCTTCTCTGGTAATAGATTCCTTCTGATGATGTGTTCAAAGCAAGGGAGTTGGACAGTGTTCTGTTGTGATCCAGAAGGTTTTCACTGGCTGACTTTTGGAAGCAGATTGCCAGGCCTTTCTTCCTAGTCTGCCTTAATCTGAAAGCTCCATTGAAACCTGTTCACCATAGATGACCCTGATGGTATTCAAAAGACTGGTGGTATCATTTCCAGCATCACAGCAACACAAAAGCCACCACAATACGGCAAACTGACAGATGGGTGGTGGGGAAGAGAGTTAGGTACTAGTATCCCTATTATACAGATGAGGACACTGAGGCAAAGAGGGTGATAACTACCCCAGGTTATTAGTAGAGGAGTGATTAGGAAGAGGACAGAACATATTATAACCCCTTTTGAATCTAAATCTTGTGTTCTTAAGCCATTACACAATACTGCCTCCTGTTCATATCCATGAACCTGTCTTTACAAATGAACATATTCTCTGATGCACTTGTTTTTTTTCCCTGACATTTGCATTGGAACAGTACATGGTTCGTATGTGGCTTTCCCTCTGCCAGCTTTTCTTTGGACTCACTTGCTAATGACCATGCTGTTCAGAATCAGGGCGCTGCTCAGTCTCAGAGTTCTAAGTGCTGTGCATTAGGTAGTGGCAAGAAGTGACTGTCCACCTGCAATGGGTGACCCAACTGATGGTCTTTAGTAACAATGCAAACGAGAGGCCATTTTCCTAGATGGCATCTCTCCAGTGGACAAACAGAACATATAATACAAGGACACTAGGTCATCCGATCCATCTGCCATCCTTCCTCCTGGCCCATTTTACCTAAGATCATTTTGTGCCTAAAGAGTTATTTTTGTAAGTGCTTTGGCAAGTGCCGTCTCATAATTGATTATTTCTTTTTTATGCCATTTCCGAAGTACATCACAAGCCCACTAGGGGTATCCTTGCCAGTCAATTTGTCTCTTTATTATTCATTTATTATGTAACTTTACTTCCTTAGAATTGTAATCTCTGTCATGATTCTCATCAAACACTGCCATATTTGGGCCCTCACATATTTGGCCAACTTTTTCTTCCATACTTAAAAAATATACATATATTATTTTTTGTTGTTGTTGAAAATAGACACAACAGAACATACACCATTTCAACATTTTCTACATGTACAATTCAGTGACATTGATTACGTTCTTCAAGTTGTACAACTATTCTCATCTTCCTTTTCTGAATTGTTCCTCCCGCATTCACATGAACTCACTGCTCCCTAAGCTTCCTAGCAAACCTTTCATGCTGCTGTTGTCAGTTGGATCTCACAGAGGAGAAACTGCAGTTGACACTAACACATTCTGTAAAGCAATGCTGTGTAAATACACAAAAAGAAAAATCCATTCTCTTGCAGCACACAAATGGTGTGCATCCCAAGATAGTTTAATGTGCAAAAAATAAAACAGAATTAAAAAAAAAACCCACAACAACATAATTTTAGTATGTATTTTAATAATAAACATATAGGAAACAAACAATGAACAAATACAAACTCAGCTTGGAGCCAGGAGTCTTTATTTTGGGGGATGATTCTACCATTTAATTGGGATAGAAAAATTCTACACAGCCAAATGAATTTCTAATAAGTAACTGAACCGAACTGAACTCACTGCTGTCGAGTCGATTACCAACTCATAGCGACCCTATAGGAGTCCCATAGAGTTTCCAGGGAGCTCCTGGTGGATTTGAACTGCCAACCTTTTGCGTAGAAGCCGTAGCTCTTAACCACTATACCACCAGGGTTTCCTTCTAATAAGTAGTCCCTCATTAATCAGGGAAAACTCACCACAGGTCTGTACTCCACAAAACAATAACAGAAATGTATACACATGCACACACATGAATAGAAAAGTCAAAGTCCCTTACCAATCCTGCAGTGAAAGTTTGGTTGAAGGAAGGATACACAAAGACTATCTTCTATTAAAGCCTCTTGACTTCAAACCAGTAGTAACGTTAGGGTATCTCTCTTTTGGCATAAAAAGAACATCTCCAACATGACTGGAGGTGATTGGGGTTAAATGCGAGTATTTAAATAGTATAAAGAGGTCCCAGTGATCTTGGGAGTCCCTGAGTGGTGCAAACTGTTAACCGACAAGTTGGAGGTTTAAATTAACACAGAGACACTTCAGATGAAAAGCCTGATACTCCCAAAAAACCCGTCACTGAAAACCCAAGGAGCACAGCTCTACTCTGACACACATAGGGTGCTATGAGTCGAAACTGGCTTGATGGCAACTGGTTAGATTATGTAGGCTACTGCAGAGAGCTTTGAACAGAGATAATCGCAGTAAGTCCTGGATAGACTACAAACTCCCTGAATGGTGGAAGGATTTATATTCTTAGTGTCTGACCCCTGAACACAATGCACCGTGGTATACTCCAAGTGGCAGTCTGTTTTTATGGAGAGGAGTATTTTATTGCTGGCCTTCTTAAGAATTGCTGGTGCCTGACAGGGTTGCTATGAGTCGGAATCAACTTGATGGCAATGCATTTGGTTTTTTGGTTTGGTGATAATAAAAAGTACAGTCACCTGTACTCAGTTTTATGACTGTTTTAAACTCCAGGCCACAGCCCCTTGGTATGCCACGGCAATTGATATTTTATCAGTGAGTGAAGGTCACATTTTAGATGGTGTTTACTCTTCTGGGGTCTCTTGACACCTAAGAGCTTTTCAGTAATACCTGCTCCTAGATGAACTGGGAGCTGCCTTTTGGTTAGGGAAGCACAGCCCTGGTATGATGCTGCTACTGCCCATGAGAGCCATGACCCCATGCTTGTTCATGACAGAGCCATGCTGTTGGCCAGAAAGAGAAGAGAAGGAGAGAGGAAGGGAGCTAAGCAGATGATGAAGTGAAAGTGTCTAGAAATGCTGGTCTAGTGAACCTGACTACTTTCTCAACCAACCCTGCCTCTGCAAACATTTAATTTTTGGATAAAACATTGACAAACACCGTATTCTGATGCCTACTGGAGGTGAGCTAGACCCTGATACTCTTTAATGAAACTTTTGTCCTGATTTATGGCAACCTTGCCACCATGTTCGTTTTGGCTTCCACGATTATGGGACCACTATGGCAGCACAGATGAACCACATCACAGGATTAGGGAAGAGACATGACCAAAATGTGCTGACGAAAAGGCTTCTCTCAACCAAGGTTTATTAGTGGTCACCAGGGGCAGAAGGGAGGGGGAAAAGGGAAGGCATTATTTAGGAAGCATTGAGTATCTGTTTATGGTGATGAGCAATTTGGCAACAGATACTGGTGATGGTTGCACAAAATGACTAATATAATCAGTGTCAATGACCTGTATTTGTAAAAAATGTTGGATTGGCGAATGTTGTGTTATATATATATTTTTACCACAATTAAAAAAAAAAATGGATCTCTCCAAATGAATAATTTTCCCTGATTAACAGGCAAAAGGGTGGTAAATGCCCACTTCACCCCTGCATTCTCTGTGTGCCTCTTTGGCCCTGTATCTGAATGGCACACACCCTTAAAATTACTGAATGCCTGGGGTAATTTATTCTGCAATCATGAGTGGGAAAGAATTAGATGTCAGCCCTAAAATCTCCCTCAGGCTTGGCTCTTCTGCAGATATGACTGAGCAGAGCGCTGAGAGAGATGACTTTATCTGGAGGTTGAAGACATGGCCACAGATGGGTGGGATGCTGAGGTAGTTATCAAACAGATCGTTCATTGCCGAGCCACGCACTGCACAGGGCACCGTCCTGGACAACACAGGCTGCTGAAAAAAACTAATCAGTCTTCCACCCCAAGCTGCATTTGTACCTTCCCTTATTTTACGTTACAAATAAACCGCAGATGTTAGCATGAAAACAGGCTGAAGGTGGCAACAGAGTTTGAGATTGCCTGAAAAGACCTTTGTTGACATCATAATTTCCATGTTTTACATGTCAAGGAGGGTTTCGGTTTCCTTTGCTCTTGGGCCCATGCGGGCCAGAATGTCATCATTCATCTTCTTTGGTGGTAACGAGTTTAGCTGGCATAGGCCAAGCTCAATGTCCTGCCTGGCCTGAAAATTTTAATTTAAACTCAGAAAAAAAAAAAAAAAAAAGATAGCTAAGGAAGCCTCTCTCTTCTTTTTTTTTTTCCAGTTATTATTGTACTTTAGATGAAGGTTTACAGAAAAAACTAGCTTTGCAATAAACAATTGGTACACATATTATTTTGTGACATTGGTTACCAACACCACGACACGTCAACACTCTCCCTTCTTGACCTTGGGTTCCCTATTACCAGCTTTCCTGTCCCCTCCTGCCTTCTAGTCCTTGACCCATCTCATTTTGTTTTATGGACCTGTCTAATCTTTGGCTGAAGGGTGAACCTCAGGAGTGACTTCACTACTGTGCTAAAAGGGTGTCCAGGGGCCATACTCTTGTGGTTTCTCCAGTCTCTGTCAGGCCAGTAAGTGTGGTCTTTTTTTGCGAGTTAGAATTTTGTTCTACATTTTTCTCCAGCTCTATCCAGGACCCTCATTGTGATTCCTGTTAGAGCAGTCGGTGGTGGTAGCCAGGCACCATCTAGTTGTACTGGACTCAGTCTGGTAGAGGCTGTGGTAGTTGTGGTCCATTAGTCCCTTAGACCAGTCTTTTCCCTGTATCTTTGGTTTTCTTCATTCTCCCTTGCTCCAGAAGGGGTGAGGCCAGTGGAGTATCTTAGATGGGCGCTCACAAACTTTTATGAACCCAGAAGCTTACTCACCAAAGTAGAATGTAGAACATTTTCTTTATAAACTATGTTATGCCAGTTGAGCTAGATGTTCGACAAGACCATGGTCCCCACAGCCCTCAGCCCAGCAATTCAGTCCCTCAGGGAGTTTGGATGTGTCTATGAAGCTTATGTGACCTTGCCTCGAACAAGTTGTGCCGGTCTCCCCAGCATTGTGTACTGTCTTGTCCTTCACCAAAGAACAACTTATCTATTGTCTACTTAGTGTTTTTCCATCCCCAGCCCTTCTCTTCCTCGTAACCATCAAAGATTGTTTCTTTTCGTGTGTAAACCTTTTCATGAGTTGTTATAGTAGTGGTCTCATACAATATTTGCCCTTTCATAATTGACTTATTTCACTCATCATAATGCCCTCCAGATTCATCCATGTTGTGAGAAGGGGAGCCTCTCTCCTCCTGGGAAGAAATTACGACTGTGCAATTTAACCCATTGAAGGTGGACAAGACTGGCTTGTTAGAGACATGGGCCATATGTTCTGAAACATCAATCAGAAGCTGTCATCTTTTGTCCTATACTTATATCCAAATATTAGGTCTTTAATCCTATCCTTAAATTATTACCTTTCAAATGGTAATCTCGAGAACTGGAATACATGCAGACAACTCAAAGCACAGAATTACATGAAGAAAGGAGCTCTCACCTGGAGTCTTGAAGTTCCTCAACTGAGAGGGAGTATCATAAACCTCCAGGATCCAGTCACCTGCAGCTCTTTCTCCCCAACAGTGGATGGTCATGAACTCCCAATTTTTAAATCCTTCCATGGAATGATCAAATAGTCTAAAAGAGAAGCATAAATCATTGCTTTGTTTGTTATTTAAAATCCAGTGACTAATTTTTTTTTTTTTTTTTGTATCTATCAGGGAAACAAAGCTAAGACTCTGCCCACAAGACTGACAATACCAAGTGTTGGTAAAGATGTGGCTCAACTGGACCTCTCTTATACTGCTCATGGAAATGCAAAATGCTACAGCCACTTTGGAAAAAACATCTTGACAGTTTCCTACAAGGTTAAGCATACACTTACTCTTATGGATTGGATTGTGTCCCCCCAAAATGTGTGTCAACTTGGATAGGCCATGATTCCTAGTATTATGTGACTGTCCATCATTTTGTCATCTAATGTGATTTTCCTGTGTGTTATAAATTCTACCTCTATGGTGTTAATGGGGCAGGATTAGAGGCAGTTGTGTTAATGAGGCAGGACTCAGTCTACAACATTAGGTTGTATCTTGAGTCAATCTCTTTTGAGATATAAAAGAGAGAAGTGAGCAAAGAGATAGGAGGGCCTCATACCACCAAGAAACAAAAGCCAGAAGAATAGTGAGTCCTTTGGACCCGGGGCTCCTAAGCTGAGAAGCTCCTCAACTGAGGTAGACTGATGACAAGGATCTTCCACCAGAACTGACACAGACAGAAAGCCTTCCTCTGGCACGGGCACCCTGAAATCGAACTTCCAGTCTCCTACACTGTGAGAGAATAAATTTCTCTTTGTTAAAGCCATCCACTTGTGGTATTTCTGTTATAGCAGCACTAGATAACCAAGACACTTAGCATACAACTCAACAATCCCTCTGCTAGATATCTACCCAAGATAAATGAAGACATATGTCCACACAAAGATCTCCACATGAATGTTCACAGCAGCTTTATACACAATCACCAAAAACTGTGAACAACTCAAATGTCCATCAGCTGATGAATGGGCAAACAAATTATGGCATGTCCATACAGTAAAATACTACCCAGCAATGAAAACTAATGAAATGTTAATATATGCAACAACATGAATGAATTTTAAAAGCCTTAAGCTAAGCGAAAGAAGCCAGACCCGAAAGACAGCATACTACATCATCCAATTTACTTGACATTCTAGAAAAGGCAAAAATATAGTTACAGAAAACAGGCCAGTGGTTACCAGGGGCTAGAGGCAGGGGAGGGACACAGGGAACTTCTGCGAAGTGATAGAACTATTCAGTATCTTAAAAGTGATGGCGTGTGTTTATATGACTGTATAAATGTAAAAAACTCATTGAACTATTCACATAAAAAGGTAAACTGTATTGTATGCAAATTATACCTGAGTAAAAAGATTCTGCCCACTATTCTTATTCAGTTTAGGGAGTCATGCCTGAAAACCCAGCCTAGATCCTGCTCTTCCAACCCTTCTACTGATTTTATACGGGTCTGAATTCCCTAGAATTATTTCTCTTTCCTGTGATGGAATACTGGCAGATACAAAATATGAAGAAAAGTAAAATAAAGAAATGGAATTCTTGTGAATTATAAAGAGATATTAATAGGTAACATATAAAATCAGCATATCAAGAAATAGGCATCTGCTATTTATAGGCCTGTAATGTAGATGGAACTACCCACAGAAATATCCAGAAGACTTCAAAGACATTTTCTCTAGGTATGGGACCTAGTGGATGCAAAGTGAAAGATGAAGCAGGAAAAAGATTTTTAGTACTTCTTAAAATTATGTGTATCTATGATTTGGATTTAAAAAATAATAATAAAATAGAAAAAGAGACTACTGAAAGTCAGAGAGGCAAATATAGAGGCAAAAAAGCACTAGCATTGTCTCAGAAGTAACCATGTTCAGTTCCTAGACATATCCGTCTTTCAGTAGAGACCAATGCGGAGGGCAAGGTTGCTAAATGTTGATAGCTCTTTAGAACATGCAGTCAACTCTCCTTGCTTCACCAAGCCAAACGATGGTTATAATTTGACCTTCTATGTGGTAGATTTTACCACTGGGAGAAAATGAAACAAAAATTACCAATTTAATCAATAGTTTTCTTTCTCTTCATAGCTTGTTAGAATTGTGATTGAGAAAAAAAAAAAAAAAAGACCATTCTATCAATCTTGTGTTTGAAGTGCTCTCTAAAATGCCAGCTGGGTTCTAAAGCTGAAGGGTTTGGGTAGCACCACTGTGGACTGTGTTAGGTAAAAGGCTCACACTCAGTATTCCCTAGAGCAAAGCAATAAACAGGGAAGTCACCTGCTCAAGTTCCTGAGCCCATTAAAGAAAAATGAAGATTATTATGCAGTTTCCTCCAAGTGGCAAAGTATTTGGGAAAGGTCGAGTTAAACAAAGTTGAGTAGATCTCTTTACTGGAGAAATCCCAGAGTTTTGGAATACGTAGATGTGTTTTGCTAATCTCCTTAATGGAGCTAATGGTTGGCAGTGATTTTTAAAACTGAAACTCTTTCTTTTTTTTTTTTTTTAAAGAACATCTGTATACTATATTGTGAAGGTTCCCTTTTCGAACAGAGGAATGTGGCATTTCAGTGAGGACCACCTTGGATCTAGCAGCTTTCTCCCCATGATAAAAGAGATGAAAACTGCGCTTCTTACATGTATGTTTTCCCACGTTGGTGGATTCTCAATAGAATTAGGATGGCACATTTTATGGAGATCCTATAAAACTGGACTTGGCCAAGAAGAAGTTGCTAGGTCATTATACAGTTGATTCCTACATTTACATATTTAGAGTCTTTTGCTTAGAACCTAGAACCAGTGAGTTTCCAAGTGTGTATGCTGGGGGAAAAGACAACACAGATATGGAGGAAGAGAAGCTTTTTTCAAACTGCCCTTTCTGACATAGAGACGCTACTAACAGGACTATGTTGGCATATTTATGGTATAGGGGCAAAAAATGGGTTTAGAACCACTTACTAGTCCATAGCTCTAACTGAGGCTCTAATTTGTTCAGACCATTGTGCCATTTAAGGGCAATCAAGCAAAATTTGTCACATAATACCTTTCCAAGAGTGCCTAATTTAAAAGCAGTTCACAAACAGTTTAGAGAGAACACTTGGCTCATTGCCTCATACCAAAACTACAAAGGAGACTTGAGGCTGCCATCACACGGGGGGGGGGGGGGGGCAGTCTTGTTTCCATAACCTCAGCCAACTTTTAATTACTCATGGGTCAATTATTTGACTGCTGGATTAGCAGACCCTATGTTTCTTCCCTTCCACCCTTTCCTGTCCACTTCTGAAATTCATTTCATTGTTGCTGATCATTTTCAAATTACATTTGTAACAAAAATTATACATAAACTGGGTGCCAAGAAGAAGCTCTGGTAAAGTCAAATTCAAATAAGTGTTTCAGAAAGAGAATACAAACGGGCTTTTTCTATCTGGCTAAGCAGTTTCCCGCCCTGGCCTCTTCACCTTATGCAGGGTTGGAATGTCCATTACTGTCTAAACCCATTTTCTGATATAAAAGTTGAGGAGGAGAGTGAACAGAGAGCCAAATATAATCATTATATGTTGCTAAAAGAGTTGATGGGGAAAGAAACAGACCTTGATTATTGTTACTGCTTCAACCAACTGGGCACTCACTTCTGTAGCCTCATCCTGTCATTTATAAACTCAGTTTAAACAGAGATGCATAATTCTCTTTTAATCCTGATTCAACTATTCTGCATCTTTCGCGTTGTAAAATTAAAAAACAAAAACTGCACCATCTGCATATAAAAATACAGGTAATCCAGCTAGTAGATTAGATTTGTGCTGCAAAGAACATACTTGTTGAAGACAATCAAATGTTAAGCCATTGGGCACCTGCTAAGGAGATTCTAACTGTGGGCTCTCTGTTTATCAACTAAAAAGTCTAATGCCCTATCTGAATGTCTGTGTCATGTCAACAATGAAGAAACCAAACACAGGCCCACGGTCAAGTAGAATCCATGTCCTGAAAGCCAGGTTAAATGAACTCTATGGCTGTATCCACATCTCCTGGTGCAACGGAACTCTGTTCTGTCAAAGCTGACTTCATAATTCTGTGTTCGAAGAAATGATATATGCAGGCAGTAACACAAATTATGCATCCAGTTATTAAAATGACACCCCACAGCCAGCCCTATCCCTGTGAGCGGTTTTCAGATAAATTACTTTGGATTATGCCTTGTAGAAAAGGCTGCCATTATGTGCAGTATATCCTTTTGAGGAATTAACTCAGGGAATAACTCATATAATTACTGTAAGCTTTTTCATCTTCCCATCCTTTCATTTATTTAGCCAATGTGTCAAATGTGTCAAGGCTACAATGTTTTATGATGTTACGGCAACTAAATAACAAGAAATTTTATAAATATTGAAAGCTAGGTGATATCTTGTAATTATTTCTAAAACTGCCAATGGATCTTAATTTCAAAATCATCCGCTCCTACCCAAACAGTATTTATTTTTTTTATCGAATTAGACATTAGGCCAATAGATTTCTAAGTTTTCTTCTTGTTGTTCTGGGGGTTTCATCACAATTTAAGGTGGCGCTTATAGAATGCTTGAAACACTTATTTAGATCAATTATAATTGTTTTATTTAGATATTGGGTTTTTACAAGGTTTATATAATTTGTTTCCAAAATGGGGTATTTGAAACATATTATTTGGCTTTTCTCTCTGATTCTAAATAGTTTCTTTAAGAAATGTTGAGACAGAGGACAGTACTAGTTCTGGTAATTTGGAACACCTAAAAAGTGAGTTTTTTCTTTTTAACTTTTACCATGCATAGCTGGGCTTCCCAAGTATTACCAACTGATCAACCCTAAAATGCATTCCTCTTTGTGGGTGTATGACATAAGTACTTAATGTTCTTGAAGATTTATTCCATTTTATACTACAAGGCCTTTAAGTCTCTGTTTTATATTATAAACCTCTTCATAAATTACTTGCACATCCAGCAGATGCTTGCTTGCAAGTTTTCTGATTACCGTGAAAATAACAATGTGTATGACAAAGCTGGATGAACATATCAATTGGTGCTATTTCAAATATGGTAGGAGAACAGGCAGCTTCAGCATCACCTGGGAACTGATTAGAAACGTAAATCGATGGAGCTCAGCCCAGATATACAGAATCGGGATCTGTGTTTGACAGAATCACTCACTACGCGCTTTGAGAGCACTGTGCTAAATGAGGGCTACCACTTACTAGGTGCTTACTGTGCTAAGAGCTGTGCTAAGTACCTTCTATAGCTTAGCTCATTTAATAACTATTAATACTTATTTAACAACCCTGTAAGGCAGATGTTATTATAGCTATTTTTTAAATGAGGAAATCGACTTTTCCAAAGTCAAACACAGTAATCAGTGAAGTCAAGGCAAACCCAAACCAAAAAACCAAACTCAATGCCATTGAGTCAATTCCTACTCATAGTGACCCTACAGCACAGGGTAGACCTGCCTGATAGGGTTTCCAAGGCTGCAATCTTTATGGAAGCAGACTGCCGCATCTTTTCTCCCTCAGAGCAGCTGTTGGGTTTGAACCGCCAACCTGACCTTTTGGTTAGTAGCCCAGCACTTAACCACTGTGCCGCCAAACCAAAACCCACTGCCGTCAAGTAGAACTGCCGCATAGAGTTTCCAAGGAGCACCTGGTGGATTTGAACTGCCAACCTTTTGGTTAGCAGCCATAGCACTTAACCACTACGCCACCAGGGTTTCCGCTGTGCCACCAAGTCTCCTTAATCAGACAAACCCAGTGCTGTCTAAATCCAAAGGCTGTGCCTCCTTCTGATTGAAGGAATACAATTCTTATGGAGACGGCTTATCATCATGTAAAACTTTTTTCACTGCAAGCCACAAATACGTTTAAATACCACACTTAACAAATGTCAATAGTCTGTCATTGAACAGTTCGGTAGGACAACAGCAAAAATGAGCAAAGTATAAACGGTACATTCTAAACATCATAAATTATAAATCCTATAAGGGTCTTTCTTTGTTTCAGTATTTCAGACTAGAAAGTGTACCTTCTTTCTACTTAAGACCATAATTGGAAGCAGAAATAGTCATCTGTAATCAAATTTAGAAAAAGCGGCAAAGTTTCAGTTTTCAGTCAGAGGCCAAAATTTGGAACAGAGAGCCAATACTTCTAAATTAAATCCCAAACTCAGTGAGTTGCGGGAGGTGGAGATTTAAAAAAAAAAAAAAAAAGACAACTTTTCATAATTCTAACAAATGCCATTGAAAGCAGAGAATCTGATGGTATGAGATTTTTTGTTTTTTTTTGGTTGAAAAATTGTTATGCAGGCAGAATTTGAATGTGTCACAATATAAAGGCACACACTTGCTTGTCTAAGAACATTTTCAAAGGACCCAAACCCACTTCGCTTCCCCCGACAATGCGCAACCTCTCTATTCTCCACAGAAGTACACCATTCGTGGTGAATGTTCAGTTTGGCTTTTTGTTAGGCAGGGCATATAGGCCAAGAGGAGGACTGGAAGGGTAGGGGCAGGAGAAGAACAAAGAGAAGAGAAGGAAATAACCATTTGTCCATTCCAGTACTGCTCTGTTTACCTGTGGCTTCCACCCACTAAATTATCAACCTGGCTTGCCAGCGGTGCTTGCCTGCTGGGCTAATGGGACATGAAGCTGGAGTTGGATTAACACTCTGAATGCTTCAGAGTGCCTTCCAGCGCTCGGCACCTGCAGATGCTTGGGTAAACTGTTCTCCCTCAGACAGCTGTTCTCCACAGGAGTGCGGGCAACTGCCCGTCAGCCGTCAGCCGGGACAGGGAGCCACTGAGGGGCTCCAGACGGCCCACACAGACTTATTCGAAGTGTTCAGGTTGCTCCTACAGCCTAGCCACTTTGCAGAAAACGGGCACCCAAAGAATTGCCTGAGGAAGGGGAAGGAGTTAACAATACTGAAGAAATCCCTCACTGAAATGTCTAGGGGAATAAGGACTTCCAGGAAGCCAACCATGGCCCCTTTTTACTTGGGAGTTTATCCTTATGTACAGTGATCATATTTTTAGGTCCTCAAACTAGATTTGTCTCACAGCTTGTCACACGGTGCTGGCTTTCACGTTGTTATGATGCTGGAAGCTTTGCCACCTGTATTTCAAACACCAGCAGGATCACCCATGTGCACAGGTTTCAGCAGAACTTTGAGACTAAGACAGACTAGGAAGAGAGGTCTGGCAACCTCTTTCTGAAAACAAGCCAACAAAAGTCCTATGGATCACAGCAGAATATTGTCTGATATAGTGCTGGAAGGTTGCCCCACAGGTTGCAAGGCACTCAAAATACACAGTGGCCTCAACAATAGACTCAGGCATACCAATAATCATGAAGATGGTGGCAGACTGGGCAATGTTTTATTCTGTTGTACATGGGGTTGCCATGAGTCAGAGCTGACCCCACAGCAGCTAACAACAAGCTAGGATATAAATTTTGACAATACTGAAAATGAAATAGTCTCAGATAATAAGACGCGGGGTCACTGTCATCTCAGCTCTCCTCCTGGTTTATCCTCCTTGTCGGTGTTCTCTCCTTGTTCTCTCTTTTTACATCGTAAAGGGGTGATGTCGCCGAATGAGCCTTGTGACGCTGGGTCTGTGCTGGCCTTCTGTACCCTGGGTTCTCACAGCAGCTGATGTGAAGCCTGCTGTGGGTAGCCCTGCCCCAGAGGGACTGCTGCAAAGCCTTGGGGGCTTTGCTACAGTAGCTGCCAGGCTAGTCAGTGTACAGTATTGGGAATTCCAGGTCTAGGGATGCAAAATTGCACCTCACAGAGCAGAAGAGGATAAACGGGGATGACTCTTTGCCATGACAACTTGGCATCTTCATCTGAAGCAACCTCCACCAGGGAAACTTTGTATTTTAAACTTTCCAGAATTCCTACCTTTTAGCTGCATGTCATTCTTTGCTTTACCCGGTGCTCTTTGGAAATCTTGACTTCTTTGAATAAGGAATGAGATTGCTGTTACTAATAGTTTCTGACACATGGATTCCTTCTACAACCTGATCTATTCACCTTTTCTTGAGGAAAAGTATTGCTTTGCAGACCCGTGTGAAACACACCAGGAGCAAAGCAGGCCTGTCCTTCACCCCCGCTTCTCCTCTTTTCTGTGCTTCCTCCACTCAGTTCCTAGCTCTGGGGATGTGCTTTGAAACAAGGCCAAGATGAGAGCCCGAGGACTCCTTGCCACTAGGTCAGGCTGAAAAGTTTTGAGTAGATATTTCCTCTAATAAAATTAAACTCCAGAATACGCCAGGAGGAAAAAAGAAGAGCCAAAAGAAACCCCGTCCTTCCTCAGCTGCCTCAGTAGGAGGGATGCTACTAGTGTCAAGGACAATAAGAACCGGGAAGCCAGGCCCTGGAATATGGCCATTGTTGGTTAAAAGTCTGGGACCGGTGCAGCTGTTTCACATTTAAAGGGTCAGCCATGTAGAGCAATGTTTTGGGGGGTGCTGTAGATAAGCGATTCATAATATCCTTTCCACTTCTCAGTGCCTCCAGCCCCCTTTCTCCACTCTAATCTCTCTACCTCTTTTTGGTGACTACTTATTTTCAGCACTTAGTTGGAGGATGGAAGAAAGGCCTGGCAATCTGATTCTGAAAATCAGCCAATGAAAACCCTACAGATCATACTGGGCAGACCTGCAACTGATCATGTGGAAGGTGCAGGACCTGGTAACGTTTCATTCTATTGTGGGGGGTAGGGGAGGAACTCAGGGGCAGCTAACAATTAGCTGGAGAATATGCAAAAGAGCAGCACTTTCAGAAAATGCTCCAGGTAGAAAAGACACAGTCTGGGTGCAAAGCTCATTCCCAGGTGCTTTTGATGAGAGAGGCTGAGGTAAACCTTGGGGACACCAGTCACCGAGAGCATCTGAAACCCCGGGTTCTTTTCTCTTACAAAAGTTGTCCAGCACTGTCGCGTCCAGCACTTTGCAAACAGCCGAGCAGATATCTGCTGTTGAAGAATGCAAGCGAGACTGAAACCGGTGTCACTGTAATCCACCAAACGCCTGCGAAGGAATCCGTAGCTCCTCTGCCGTACGAGTTTCCTCACTGAAGTCATTTCGGGGGAAGCCAACAATAAATACCAAAATGTGCAGGGAGAGCCCAGAAAGGCCAAGGAGGCTGCGTTTTCCAAGGCAACAGCAACTGCAGGGGGACTGTTCTCCTACAAAGAAGGGGGGCGGGGGTGGGGGCCAAGCTCCGGACATGTGTGAAGCAAACCTTTGCACTTCACAGTGCTTCACCAGGATGCTCTTTCAAGTTAAACCTGGATGAATAATGGTAACAAAAAAGATGGGGGGAGGCCTTCCCCAGATTCAGTAACAACAGCTGGTATGACCTCCCATTAATCACGTAATTGCACATCTGCGGGCCTGGCTTGTTCAGAAAGGAGCATCAGGCAGGTGATGCAATTACCTGGAGGCAGGAGCTAAACCACTGTTTGTAGCGGGAGGAGGGCATAGGGAAGAGCCCAGTGATCTGATGCCAATGCATTCTTACGTTCTTTGCACCTGTATGCATTTATCCTGGCAAAACTGGGCTTCATGTTTAAAGCATGAAGGCTAGGTTTCCTCAAGTCTTAATGGAAGATGTTAGGTTTTAAAGAGAAAGACAGCAAGCGTAAGCCCAGAAATAAAATGCACATGAAGATTTGGTAGTGCTCTGAGTCACTATCACCTAGAAATACGATTACTCTCTCTTCTTCTTCTCAGGGACCTAGAGCAGATCAACGAGGCACTGGTGGTTCACTGGTAGAATTCTCACTTTCCGTGTGGGAGACCCAGGTTCAATTCCTGGCCAATATGCTTCAAGCAGAGCCACCATCCATTTATTGGTAGAGGTTTATGTGTTGCTATGATGCTGAACAGGTTTCAGTGGAGCTTCCAGACTAAGACGGACTAGGAGGAAAGGCCTGACAATCTCCTTCTGAAAAATCACCCAGTGAAAACCCTACAGATCACAACAGTCTGCGTTTTATTCTGTTGTGCACGGGGTTGCCCTGATTCGACGGCCGACTTGATGGCAGCTAACGACCACCACAGATGAAGTTTGGGAATTCTTAGAAGCAACTGTTCAGTGTCACTTTCTGTCCTGCAGGCTTGAATTCAGCCCCTGGCCTCCAACTCTTATGGCCTTTCACTTGTGTTATAACAAAGATCACCGCTGCCAATGGCCACCTGGGATGGGGACAGGTGGCTATGTACAGATGGCTATATCCACCTGTTACATAAAAGGCTGACTTTTCATAGGACTAGATATATGCCACTGATAAGGTTTTTGCTCCCATTAAATGCTCCTCTTGGAGGAAAAAGAATAAAATTAAAGAACCCTCCAGGTTTTGTCTGTGGCTGGGCTACAGTGACTGGATGTTTGGTCAAACACTAGTCTAGTTGGTGTTAGGAAGTAGTTACACGTGATTAAAGCAGTTGGCCTTAAGTTAAACAGATTACCCTCTGTGATGGTTAAGGTTGTGTGTCAACTTGGCTGGGCCATGATACTTTGTGATTTGGCAGCGCTGTGATGTGGTGATCACCTCCATGATGAGATTTGATATAATACGATCACCTTCATGATGCGATCTGCTGTGAGTAGCCAATCAGTTGAGAGGGCATTTCCTTGAGCATGTTGTCTGCATCAAATATAAGTGAACATTCTGGCAAGGCTTGTGGCTTTTTGCTCATTCTGGATCCTGCAACTGGTCCCTGTTAGTCTGACCTTCAGTTCTTGGGACTTGAGCTAGTAGCTTACCTGCGGCCGATATCGGGATTTGTCGATCTTCGCAGTCTGTGAGCAAGAGACCTGCAGATCTTGGGTTTGCCAACCCCTGTGGCTATGTGAGTGGCTCTGTGAATCAGGAGAAGTTTTATCCCGGCCCACGGATATGGTGTGAGCCATTTCCTTGATATAGATCTTTCTGTACATATATGTACACTTTGCTGGTTTTGTTTCTCTAGAGAACCCAGCCTAAGACACCCTCCATAATGTGGGTGGGCCTCAACCAACTGAAGGCCATAAAAGCAAAAAGGGGGTTTCCCCTATGTTGTATTCTGCCTCTGGACTATAAGTAGACGTGTTGCCAGAACTTTTCACTCTTCTTGCCACCTGACCTATGGAGTTTGTGAAATAAGACCGCAGAAATCTCCAACCCGACACCTGACCTACAGATTTCAGATTTGCAAGTCCCTACAATCATGTGAGCCAGTTCCTTAAAATGAATCTCTACACACACACACACACACACATATGTTCACACAACACACACACACATTCTAACTGGTTCTGTTTCTCTAGAGAACCCTGACTAAGACAAAGGTCTGTAAGGCAACCTGACACCCTCCTTTGGTCTCACTTGCTGACAACTACCTTTTCATACTCCCAACCATCAGAAAAGCCAATGGAGCCACAGAAAACTTGAGTTAGAACATTCTAGCCTTATTCTTTCAGAAGGATGGGTCCTGGTCTTCACAAAATGAAGTTACCTGCTGATGAAATGTTTGGGAGGGAATGAAGAGAAGGAGAGTGGCTAAGAAGAGAACTGGCTGCCCTCTAGGACAAAAAGGTCCGTAAGCGGTGCAAACAGTTTGTGCTTGACTACTAACCTAAAGGTTGGTGGTTCAAACTCACCCAGTGGCACCACAGAAGAAAAGCCTGGCGATCTGCTTTTATAAAGATTATAGCCAAGAAAACCCTATGGTGCGTTCTACTCTATAACTTATGGGGTCACCATGAATCAGAATCATCCTGAGGGAAGTGGATTTGTGGGTTTTCGAGGATAATGAAGGTTAAAGAGCCAACCTTTAGAACAGGGCTCAGCAAACCATGGCCCTCAGGTCAAATCTAGCCTGCTGTCTGTCTTTTGTAAATAAAGTTTCATTGGAACACAGCTATGCCCGTTCATTTATATCGTCTATTGTACTTCCCACACTATGATGGCAGATTTGAGTAGTTGTGACAGAGAGTACACGGCCTGCAAAGCTCAAAACATTTACTACCTGGTTCTTTACAGATAACAATTACCAACACCTGCTTTAAAACAAATAGAATTTCCTCTAACTTTGGCAAATAAGTATGTGAGAAAGAGAATTCAACTGATCTGTAATGAATGCCCCCAGATATTTAACTGGGGGCAGAAAAGAATCTCAGAGGCCTTACTAGTTAGTGCTCTGCTTTTTTTTTTTTTTAGGCGGAAGAACAATAAGTGATTCTCCATATTTTTTTCAGCTTCTTTTTAATATTATCCCACTATCACATGCAGTATTTCTCTATGCCTACAGATTCTAGGCAAACTCACACTCTCTACTTAAGAGCAGTGAGATCTGTGACCACCCCACCATGACATCTATCTGCTGCCTCAGCTGGTTCCTAGGGTAGGAGTCAAGAGCTGTTGACCTTTTCTACCTCCAAAGATGGGCTGAGTGTTGTGAGACCCCTACATTGGTGGGCAAAGGCCATCACTGTACCTGTTGGCGAGAAGCTGGGACCTGGTTCCTGAGGGTGAGGTCAGGTAGATGGCCAGGTCTCCCCTCCTGGGGTGGGTGATGGTTATGCGTACCACTACATGTTCCAGGTAGTTGACATGGTGGTTGGGGTTATCTGAGCAGCCCGAAGCTTTGTAGATGGAGCGTACGGCGCTGTTGGGACGAATTGTCCTGCAACAGAGAAAGAGAGAGTTTGAGCAGAGGTGGCAGAGCTCGACTGAGTAAACCTGGGTGCCTGCTGTGATTATACAATGTAATACAAGCATCTGGCCCCTAGATATTGAGGGACCACAATGTCATCACCCAGATAATTGAGTCACTTAAAGGGTTAACACTGGTTAAACAGAGGGAAAGATGAAAGAAAGAAGAAAAGGGGAACTAAAGTTCTCTTCAGGCAGGAGCCCTGGTGACATAGTTGTTAAGCGCTGGGCTGCTAACCCAAAGGCTGGCAGTTTGAATCCACCAGCTGCTCCGTGGGAGAAAGACGTGGCAGTCCGCTTCTGTAAAGATTACAGCCTTGGAAACTCTACGAGGCAGTTCTACTCTGTCTAGAGGGTCGCTATGAGTCAGAATCGACTCGATGGCAACAGGTTTGGTTTTTTTTGTGCGACAAAGGGTAGTTGCGAGCGCTCGTGCTGACTGGCTTTCTCTCAGGGCACTGCCACGCGCCTGTCTGCAGCAAACATTACTTGATTTGTCGGTCCGTGCTCTCCACACACACGTGCTGCTGGGGGACGGTGGTCCACTTCTCTGCCTCCATCACCATGGCCTCTGCATCCATCAGTCCAAATCCATAGAGATGGCTCACTGTGAAAGGCAAGAGGACTGTCAGCCTCACTGGGGTTAGGAACAACCTCTGCTCATGCATTCAGTTATAATATCATTCAATGGAGACTTCAGACACAACCCTGTGGGATGCTAGCTATCTTTCTGGCAACGATTTGAAAGCCAAATAAAACAAAAGATAAACAATAAGGAAATAAGATGAAAGTCTATTATTAACTGATTATGTATTGTTACTAATACCATGCCTATCATTTACGAGTTGTTACCACATGCTGGGCACTGATTTTGTGTCTTTATATTTAATCCTCCCAACAGTCTTACGATGCCAGTACTATTAGTATCACCATTCATAGGTGAGGGAACTGAGGAATAGGGAGAAACGTGGCCAAGACTGACTAGCAAGTCACTGGTTGAGCTGGATTCTAAGCCACACAATTTTACTCCAGGACCCCACTGTTATCCACTTCCAGTTTAGTGATGACATCATCACTTTTGTAAGATAAAACTAATAGATTTAAAGAGGAGTGACAATGTACACATCTTCTTATAGTACAAGGCTTCTCATAGTGTATGAAGAAATTACATGCAAGAAATATCAATTTTCTGACATACCTAGTAATTAGGCTGGATACCCCAGAAGACTTAAATTATCTTTCCTCTAGCATGTAAAAAAATTATTAAACTTTATGCATGACATATTTGAAGCCTCTAGACTTTTATGCCAGCTTCTTATCTTCAACCGTCATAATCTTTTACTTCTCAGTGAGGGTGCTCATTGATCTAAAGCTGAATTTGATGTAACTGTCTCAGAAACTGCAATTAGAAGTATGTTAATGATGATGTAGCAAGAACTACATGTGCAGCTCTTTCTAGAAACACTTTTAAATTCCAGCTGAACACTTAAAATCTCCATTTTGTGTTGAACCATCTCATATCTTTACATTCAACACAAACTCATACTTCTACCAGATTCATTGCCTAAAATACCCTTCATCAGGGCGTTATTTATCTTATGCAAAAAGTTTCTAGAGCTGCTTATGCCTGTGGAGTCTGCAAATACTTCCACTTGAAAATCAAGATGTTCTATGATGTAGTCCCATTCTCCATAGAAAACGATGCCCTTACCAAACCTTTTGTTTTAGTAAGGCTGCTCTTTCACAGTTCCACTCAGATCTTGCTCTTCCTGCCTCGCTGCCTTTGCTCATGCTGAGCTTGAGCTGGTGGGCTAGAATTCCCTCCCTCCTCCTTTCTGGGAGGAGCCCTGGTGGCACAGTGGTTAAGGTGCTTGGCTGCTAACCAAAAGGACAGTGGTTCAAACCCACCAGGCGCTATGCAGGAAAAAGATGTGGCAGTCTGCTTCTGTAAAGACTTAGAGCCTTGGAAACCTTATGGGGCAGTTCTACTTTGTCTTAAAGGGTCACTATGAGTAAGAATCGGCTTGGCTGCAGTGGGGTTTTTTTTTTTTTTGGTCTTTGCTGTAGATTAGACAAGGAGTCCTGGTAACACAGAGGTTAAGTGCTAGGCTGTTAACCAAAAGGTTAGCGGTCCGAACCCACCAGCTACTCCATGGGAAAAAGATGTGGCAGTCTGCTTCTGTAAAGATTACTGCTTTGGAAACCCTATGCGGCAGTTCTACTCTGTCTACTCTGTCCTATAGGGTTGCTATGAGTTGGAATTGACTCGACAGCAGTGGGTTTGGTAGATCAGGCCCTGACTTTTCTACGTTCCTCAAGGCCTAGGTGCAGTCTATCTTCTCCTTCCTAAAATAGTCTCTGACCATATAAAATAATCAATAGGCATTTACTGAAATTCAACCTTCTGTGACCAGTGAACTTTTCTTCTTCCTAGACCTGTAACTGTAACTTGTCAATCTATCTGCCCTTCTGCCTGCCTGCCTATCCATCCGTCAGACTGTCCATCTATCCACCCAACTAACATTTCCTGGGTGTCTCCTATGTGCCAGGCATTGTATTAGGCACTGCGTTTTTCATCTCAACTATCACTTGAATTGCTAATTAACTTTCTCTGTTAGCATGTATCTTTTTTATTATTATCATTTTATTTTTATTGTACTTCAGATGAAGTTTTACAGAACAAACTAGTTCCTAATCAAACAGTTAGTACACACATTGTTCTATGACACTGGTTAACAACCCCACAACATGTCAACACTCTCCCTTCTCAACCCTGGGCTCTGTATTACCAGCTTTCCTGTTCCCTCCTGTCTTCCAGTCCCTGCCCCAGGACTGGTGCACCTCTTTGGTCTTGTTTTGTTCCATGGACCTGTTCAATCTTTGGCTGAAGGATGAACCTCAGGAATGACCTCATTACTGAGCTGAAAGGGTTTCCGGGGCCATACTCTCAGGGTTTCTCCAGTCTCTGCCAGGCCAGCAAGTCTGGTCTTTCTTTTTGAGTTAGAATTTTGTTCTACATTTTTCTTCAGTTCTGTCGGGGGCCCTCTATTGTGATCCCTGTCACAGCAGCCAGCGGTGGTAGCCAGGCACCATCTAGTTACTGGACTCAGTCTGGTGGAGGCCATGGTAGATGTGATTCATTAGTCCTTTGGACTAATCTTTCCCTTGTATCTTTAGTTTTCAGCATATATCTTTTTACTTCAGCTGTATTACAAACTGCTTGATGGCAGGGTCTAGGTCTTATATTTCTTTATATGTTCCATGGCATTTAGCAGAACTTCATGCACATGGGATGGACAAGATTAGATTACTGCATTAAAAGAAAAAAAAAAAAAAGGTAAAATTGTGCCAGGATTCAGAAGTACTGCTTTATTTCTGCTATCTGCCGACCACACAATTCTCAGCAAGCAGGATAAGGTATCTAATCCACCATTTTCTTGTTTTGGAGTATTATTGTCTATCCCATCAGCATTTCTAAGTTGACTATGTTTTATTATGTATCCCATGTGCAAAATCTCTGTAAAGAACCATACAAATGTAAGGGCTCATTATTATAATATTGGGTACTCAGCCAGTACATACAAAGTAAAATTGAATAAACCTATCTTGCTAAGACAAGAATATATGAAGAGTTTTTATACATGTCCTTCTGGGGCTTTTATTATTAATGATTTTTTCTTTATTAAAAAATAATGCATGTTCATTTATGTAAAATTACCATAAACCAAAACCCACTGCCGTCGAGTCGATACAATCCAGTAATTCTACTCATAGGTATATATATACTCAAAAGAATTGAAAGCACAACCAGACATACGCACACCAGTGTTCCCTGTAGCACTATTCAGAATAGCCAAAAGGGGGAAACAACCTAGTTGTCCATCAACAGACGAATGGATCATTAAAATGTGGAAATGACATACAATGGAGTATTAATCTGTCACAAAGAGAAATGAAGTCCTGATACATGTCAAAACATGGATGACCCTTCAAAACATTATGTTGAGGGAAGTAAGTCAGTTACAAAAGGACAAATATTGTATGATCCCACTTCTATGAAATATCTAGAATAGGCATATATAGAGACTGAAGTCTATTAGTGGTCACCACGGATGGCAGGGCATGGGGGAGAGAGGGAGATGCTGACTGGGACGCATTGAGCTTCTGTTAATGGCGATGAGACAATCTGGAAATGGATAGTGGTGATGGCTGCACAACATGATGAATGTAATTAATGTCACTGAATTGTACAGTGACATTTTATGATATAAAAACATGTCAAAATGGCAAATTTTTTGTGATGTATATACTCACCACAATAAAAGAATTAAAAAAAAGGAATGCATGTCTATTAAATTTTTTAAAATACATCTAGAAAAGAGTAAAAAAAACTAAAAAAAAGCCTTGTCACAAATTGATAAATGCTCTTCTAATTCCTTGTATTTGTTAGTTACATAACATTGTGTGAGGTAATCGGGCCCCCGTGAGCGACTCCCAAAAAGCAGAAGAAATGTCAAGTTTTGGGCTTAAGGAAACCAGATTGGGATCGCTTACAGACCTTTTGTTAAAGTTCATGAAAATCACATGTTCTGACTCATCATTTTACCATAGTCTATACTATTTCATCAAGAACATTTCAAGGTATTTCCTTTCCCTGGGGAAATAGACATTTTTGCCAAAATGCTAAGCCAGGATCTGTAACTCTGCTCAGTACTCAAATATTCCCATGCTGGTGTCAAGTGGTTATAAACCAGCACGTCTTATTTCATCTTAGTTTAGACCAAAAAGATGAAAGGTTTGATTGGCCTGTGGGGGTGGGAAGAAAGGTAGGTGGGGGTTTGGGGAGGAGTAGGGCTTTGCACAGTCATCCAAAAATGAAAAACAGGAGCGGCTCCCACCTCTCTCCATCCCTAGTAACTGTCAACCTCATACCCATTAGGACATAAATTAACACAGAGAGTCACTGAATACAACAAACACTTCATGCCTGCTAACAGCCACTTGAGGAGTTAAGCAGAAAAACACCTTCAGTCTTTATGAAGGCCATAAATTTGTTTCCTTTTTTAATTCAATTGCTACTCTCCAGAGACAACGTTCATTCATGAAAAACTCAAAATAGATGTTCAGAAAAAAGGTTGACTAGCTACAGTTAAACTACGAATTGTCATGTCAACAGAAAAATTTATATTAATATATTAATAAATGAGAACTGAACTAGATCAATGAAGGCTATTGAGTCAGTAATGGAGATTTTCAGTGTTTTCAAATACTGGAAATTGAATATTGATCCACAATCAGGATTCACCAGCTAGGAAAAACATAAAGCATATTTCTTTATCTTATTTAATTATTTTCTTTTCCTGGCAATATATCAACTCTATGCATTCTGATTGGGAGTTAATTGTTTTTTAATAAATACTAATGAGTAAGTAAATAATTACACAACGAATGTGCTGGAAAGATAAAATCCTTCAAAGCATGGTATCAATGGGGGAAATGACCATTAAATAGTTTGGAAGCACTAATAAAGATTATGTTTTTTTATGTAACATTTTCACACCCTAAAATGATCAGAAACACTGATTTTTTGGTGACCATTTAAGTCAAGTCTATCTTGATCATTGCACTGCTAACGTAATACACACCAAAAAAAACCTACAAACTTGTTGCCATCGAGTCAATTCCAACTCAGAGGGAACCTATAGGACAGAGTAGAATTGGCCCATAGAGTTTCCAAGGAGCGCCTGGTGGATTCGAACTGCAAACCTTTTGGTTAACAGCCGTAGCACTTAACCACTATCGCACCAGGGTTTCCAAAGGAGTATTATTTCTCACCAATTGCTGCAGTGCCTGGCTTAGAGGAGGCCTCCATAAATATTTGTGAAATGAATGACCAGAACTGATAGAAGAAATCTTATTTAATTCACCAAATGGCATAAACAGTTTACCAGAGAAGGGTAAGGGGAATTAGGGAGGTCTCTTCTTTTATAAAGTTATCATTAGCAACCTGAATTTATTTAAATATAGAGCCGATATGGTGATATTCACATTTTTGAAATGTACAAACATAGCCAATATACCATGGAAACAACTGGTTATGAGATGGTCACTTCTAAAGTCTATGTATCTATATGCACATTTTTCATGCCAGTCTCAGAGCAAAATTTGACTCTGAAAAGAACCTTATTAGTATCAGATGACACCCTCTCTATGCAAGTGCTGTGTAAAGTGCAAAATTTGAAATGAAATTAGAGTTTGATTAACATCGGTGTGAACAGGAGTTCTGACCAGTTCAAACAGGATTTTTCATTCCTAGGATTCTTAGAGGCAGCAAACATTCAATTCACAGTTTTAACATTAGTTGAGACTCCAAAATCAGTATTTGGAAAAATACTGAAGGAACAGGAATTGTATATAGGGCAATGAAAGATCCTGAAGCAAAGTTACTGAAGTATATTTTAGAAAGTTGATTATTTCTTGGTAGAGTGATATAGGATAAGCTCCATTTCAATGAGGGAGATTTGAAAAACTTGCATGACATCGTATCTGTTCCTTCAGGCTGCATTACTGTTTATGTTTTGATATGTATGTTGTTGTTGTGTGCCGTGGAGTTGATGCCGACTCATAGAGACCTATAGGACAAGTAGAACTGCCTCACTGGGTTTCCAAGGAGCAGCTGGTAGATTCAAACTGCAATGAGCCTAAGTGAAGCCCACAAGACTACTAGCTTCCAGCAAAACTGAATCAAGAGTGCTTCCACTTTTTGTTCCAAGCACATGGGGTAAGCAGCAATTGAGACCTGACCTACAGGCTCATTTACACAGATAAGCTCAGGACTGTGTGTTGTCTTGAGCCAGAAGTATAGTACAGCTAGTTTTCATTGAAAGTTATTCAAAGGCTTCTGTGATTGGACAGTTAAGTGGACAGACAATGCAGGAAAAAGAGAAGTGTTTTCCAGCAAGTATATTTTCATTTTCCAATGATTCCAGAAGTGCTGAGCGAAGCTGATTGTTCAGCACCAGTCTAAGTAAGTGATTGCATAGTCTGAGAATAGATAGTTAATTTAAGCAACAGATCTGGCTAGGAGGCCCGAAAAACTCAATTCTAAGGAAAAGCTAGAAAGCTCAGTGGGGGGGTGGGAGGGGGGCAGTTTCTGAGAACAGGAAGCAATAACTGGGGAAATTTGGTATACTTTTACCTCTTAATGGACTATCCTTAGTGGAACTACCTACTTAGAATTTTTTTTTTCTTTAATATTGCACTGAATGAGTATTTCATGATGACTCAAATGACGATTTGCCAAGACATTCTATACATAATACAGGAGCTGTTGGGTTAAAAAAGAGTGTTTTTTTTTTTTTTTTTTTTAGGTTTTTGAGCTTTTTGAAGTGAGTAAGGGCATTTCTGTGACCAGCTGCCAGATGGTAGGCAGCATCTGGTGTAAAATAAAGCAAACAAATAAACAACAAAAAACACTATAAAATGAGCCCATGAGAAACTCAACATTTTGTCTATAACGGAAAAAAATGCACCTAAGTGACAGATATCCACTAATGAGAATTTAATATAAAAGTGCAGCTAATTTCTTCCACTAAGGAAATCATTCCTTATAGCTAGGCTGACTCTTCTGAGTTTGACAATGAATGTCCCCTCCTTCCTGGGCAAACCTGGTCACCTTACTTGGAACTGAGAGAATAATGCAATGTTATTATGGAGAGCCACATAACTCTCAGATCTTTTACGATCACTAATCTGGTAACTAGATGGTATACAGGCATTCTGGAATTATATTTATATTTGTAAAAATCAACACATTCACTAAAATACAAAAAGTAGCTGATTATATAAACTAGGTTCCTTATTTATTACTTGAAAGTGTCAATTTCAATATAATCCACCAATGTAAGCCAACAATTTGTTGCATTCATTATTATATCACTCAGTTGGGTTGTTAAGCACCTACTATATACATTCAATACTATACTGAACAGTGAGCATCCCAAAGAAACAGAAAATGATTTATGTTCTGAGTTCAGTAAGGGGTGAGGCAAGAATAGCTTTATGGTTTAACTAAGAAACAATTAAAAGCACCAAACTGTGAAATTACTGTAAGTGTAAAAGGACTTCAAAGGAGTGAGAAATCAGTAAACAAGACAATGGACGTGAAGGAACCTATCAGCGCTTGGTATACAAGAAGTGCTCCATAGATGTGAGCTGAAATGTGGAGTCATGTAAGATGACTTCAGAAGGGAAAGTGGTATTTGGACTGTGCTTTGATGCACGCATAGGACTGAGATGGAGATATAGGCAAGACATTCCAGGGACCAGAGCAGAGCCTCCTGGTTAAACAATCAATCAGGTCTCCGTTTGGCTCGTGGGGGGTACTGAAGAAATCAGTGTCCCTGGAGAGGGTGGGTTGTGTGTTGAGTGGTCAGCAGTGGGCACGGATGGAGGGACACATGGCAGGAAGTAGAGGGTGAGACCAGGTTGGGGAAGAACCAAAAGCCAAGCGCTACTGATGGGTGTCCTCTGTCGTCAATCAAGTCGCTGGTATTCTCATCTACCTATAAATAAACCACCAGGATAAAAGGTGGTTACCCAAATTCCTGTCTTGAGGGGGGCTGCTTGATCTGTGGGGTGGGTAGAAACTCCAAACCAGAGATCAAAGAGCTGCCTGCAGCTGTTGGAATCCTGGCACCTTTGGGCTCTTTGATCCTCAATGTGCTGAACCACCTGTTCTGAAATAACTGCTCCCACCAGGGACCCCGTGTCTCCCGCACCTATTAATCAACCCAGGCCAAATGCTCGGCGTAGGAGGAGGGGATGAAATGTGAGAGGGCCTGGAACACTTTCTTTAAGTCACCACACCCCATGTGCACGAGGTAAATGCTTTAGCACTGCCCGCTTTAAAGTAAAAATGGATCCCTAAAGATGAACACATAAAATGTAAGATTCATAAGCACGAACAAGGGCGAGTGATGCCGTTCAGTCTCCTGATGTCAGCAGTTCCACACCTATCACATCAGAGAGATGAAAGAACGCTTCCAGCATTACCCATCTCTCCCTTTCTCCAACACTCTCTTCTTATGTCCCTTTTAGATTTCACTGTGAAAGGCACGCAAGCTTCCTAGAGAGAGACTCACAACTCGCGCTGCAGCGCTTCCTTCTGCCACATAGTGCAATGTGCAGACTCCCTTGGGGCCGGAAAACGAAGCAGCCTGCACCTGCAATATTCTGCATGCTTTGTTTTTATTTTTCCCTTGCTCTTCCTAAAATCTCAGGCACCAGCAACAACTCCAGCCAGATCCAAACATGCCAGCTGTCACCAGCGCTACTGAGGACTTGCATGTGGAATGTTTCCAAACGCTGATACTTGGCTGTCTGCTGGGTCTGCAGTTCAAAGCTCCTCCTGGGAAGGGTTTGGTCAGCAGCTGTGGGTACTCAGACAGGCTCATCATTATGGAGACAGTATTGGAAAACATTACTGAGCGCCTCATCTCCAAGTACACCTCACTTCATTTTATATAGAGACATACCCAGTTATTATACGGTATATGTATATGTCTGTTTATATATACATATATATAGATAGACAGATAGTCGCCGGGTAGTGCAAACGGTTAATGAGCTTGGCTGGTAACCAAAGGGTTGGTGGTTTGGGTTCGCCCAGAGAGGCCTCAGAGGAAAGGCCTGGTGATCCATGTCAGAAAAATCAGCCACTGAAAATCCTATGGAGGACAGTTCTATTCTGACTCACACGGGGTCATCCTGAGTTGGAATTAAGTAGATGGAAACTGTATTTTTTGTTTGTTTGTTTGTTTTATATGTAAGCTGTTGCTGTTGTCAGTTGTCATCTAGGGAATTCCCACTCGTGGTGACCTCATGTGTTATAGAGTAGAACTGTCCATTGGGTTTTCTCGGCTGTAATCTTAACGGAAGTAGATCGCCAGACCTATTTTCTGTAGTACTGCTGGAGGGGTTCGAACCACCAGCTTTAGGTTAGCAGTCAAGTGCAAACTGTAGAGAAATAGAAAAAGTTAATTACTGTATTATATATTTACATGTAAATATGTATTTATTATTATTATTTTAGTTTGCAGAGTTAAGAAAGGGAGATATGCCTGCTTCTCTCAAGGGCCTCTTTCCATTTTAAGAAAAGAAGAAATGCCAATTTTCTTTTCTCTTCTCTGGTCATTTCTTATTATTTGCTTCCAAAATGGTTCTAATAAGGGAGTAATTTTTGTAAGATAACTGACAAGTATTTCTTGAAAGGAGGTAGGAAAAATATTTTACCAGCTCGGGGCAAACCAGCTGCATATCCCAGGGAACATTTAAATCACAACTGTGCTCGTTTTCAGGAAACTAAGGCTGTCTGGACAGAGATGAGAACAAGATCAAAAATGTACTATGAGGACCTTTAGGTAAAGGCTAACTGAAGATTAAATTGACCACGACAACTCCCAACCTAGACTGTCTTGATATAAAACTTGTGCAAACAACAGAATGGGATCTTAATTAGCCAGCAGCCAAAATTCCTATTCGTGGATTATTTATATGGTATTCTTACGTAATTGTTAACTTAATTTTCCTTTATTTTTGCCTTTTCCTTCAGTTCTCATAAAACAAAGGTATAGAAAATCTAGTTGACACTTATTTCAAATCCGTGCATTTTTTACACTCAGAGCAGTGGCTGCGAAAGTTCCTGTATTTCATCCACCCACCGATTCTTCTGCTCACCAGATATGGAGCCACGCCCCACTGCTGGAGGTGATAACTGCAAAGCGGAAAGAAGAGTAACAACATAGAAGAAATAGTTCCTTGCAACTGGGAATATCACTATCTCATTGGGAAGAAAGCTAACACTGAACCTTCTAAATCTGAAGCACTGTTAAGCCTCTAATGAACTTCTCTTTTCATTTACATGAAAATCAAATACTTTCCCTGGTGTCACAGTAGTTAAGGGCTATGGCTGCTAACCAAAAGGTCAGCAGTTCAAATCCGCCAGCTAGCTGCTCCTTGGAAACCTTATGGGATTGTTCTACTCTGTCCTATAGGGTCCCTATGAGTTGGAAGAGACTCGACGGCAATGGTTTAAGTTTGTTTTTTTTGTTTTTTAAAATAGTAATAGGGAGAGTTCTAGAAAATTTCAGAAAAGTAAGACATTAATGAGGGCTGTATATTTTTTTGTATATTATCTCAGAAGAAATATGATTTGAGGCAGATCTTAGATCTTTGAGTAAGGTTTGGGTTTATAGCGGTGTAACTGGGGGAAAATAATGAGGCCAGGACATTGGGAATGGTGGTTTTTCTCAAAGAAGTGTGAGCCTGGATACATGGTAAGATTTACTCAAGAGGTAATAAGTAGCCAATGATCAAGGAAATGACATAATTTAATTTATATTCTAGAAAGATTTACTGGAACCGGTATATGGGATTGACCAAAGGGTAAAAACACTGAAGCAGGGAACTAGTTAGGAGACTAGGTTACTGCAACGGTCCAGGCATGGAGACCATAAACCTGGTTATGGAATTGGTGAATGAAAGATCTGATAAGAAAGGAACAATGGAATTTTGCAACTCACACAATGTAGGTGACTGAGGAGAGGGAGGTGTCAAAGTGGAAGTGAGTGACTAAAGGAAGGGTAACCCCTGACACCAAAGGCAAGTTTTCAGAGAAGTTGTTGTGTGAAATGACGACTGATGGATTCTGCTTTGGAAATTCTGAGTTTTAAATGACACAGAGAGAGCCAATGTGCAGAACTTCTAGATTGGTACTGGATGAAGTCAGTATTCAAAATGTAGATGTGAAAAATCATTTTACAAGGAGGTGATACCTGTAGTTGAAAGGAAGGCACAGATGTGAGGGAAATGCAGTAGAAGAGATACGAGAGAGAGAGAGAGACAGAGAGAGAGAGGAGAGGGAGAGAGAGAGAGCATGCCAGTATGATGAGCAGGACCAAGCCAGACCATAGGGAATGGCCCTGGTTAAAGGAAGAGAGAAAGAGATAGGTAAAGAAGGACAAGGGCTATCTCTTCGCATCACAAAAGGCAAGGAAAGAGAGGTCTGGACTGAGGAGATGAAGAGCATAAAGTCCTAGAGAAAAACAAGAGGCCTCTGATCTGGCAAGCAGGAGCTGGTTGAATATCTCAAATTTCACTTCAAAGGTGGCCGTGGAAACAAGGTTGTAGGGAATTTCAGAGGGACTGAACAGTAAGACAATGTACGCAGCGAACGCAGCCTACTTGTTGGGAAAGAAAGGACAGAATTAAGGCAGCAAGATAATGGAGAAAGCTTTCTTCTCCAACATGGGGAATATAAAGTTTAAAAACAGAAGGCCATGGCCTAACCGACAGAAAGGAAAATGAGCATGGCTGGGAGAAAATAGCTAAGGGACTGGGAAGGGATGAGTTTTTTTTTTTTTTTGGGAGAGCACCTTTCACAAATGGGATTCCTCATCCAAACTATGGAAAACAGAAAATGATTTGAGAGACTATTTCTCAATTCTTCTGAGCATGGTACTTAAGTAGCACTATTCCAGGTGCTCAGGAGAAAGGTTAGTTCATTACATACAGTAGATGACTTCGGTCAGGGACTCTCAAACTTGCATGTACATCGGACTTGCCCAGAGGACTTGCTAACACACAGACTGCTAGGTATCATGGACGCAGTAGTTTTGAGGGATGGCCCAAAATTTGCATTTCTAACAAGTTCCCAGGTGATGCTGATGCTGTTGGTCCAGAGACGACGCATTCTTTAGGGTATTAGGGCTGGTATCTCCCCTGGAGCCCTAGTTGATAAAAGCTGGATAATTAGGCTAACATCTCCAACATGGGGCCTGAGACTCTGCAAGCATGATCCACAAATACTCCATCCTTTCATTCCAGTAGGAAACTCTGGTGGGGTAGTAGTTAAGAGCTATAGCTGTTAACCAAAAGGTCAGCAGTTCAAATCCACCAGGTGCTCCTTGGAAACTCTATGGGGGAGCTCTATTCTGTCCTACAGAGTCACCATGAGTCAGAATCGACTTGACGGCAATGGGTTTGGTTTTCTTTTTTTTTCATTCCAGTAGCATAACAAATGAGAGTTCGTTATATAGTACATGACACTAAAATCTTTTCTTATGGCTACCCCAAATGTTACTGCTTCCCAAAATAATCAAAATAATGTTCTCTTGACTAATCTATGGATATACTATCCCTCACTTTTTCATAACCAGCCAAACACTAGTTGGCATAGCTATTTCCTTCTTTGGATGCACATTACTCAAAGTACCATGTTCTATGCATTGTTAGGACAGAATCAAGGTTTGACTGATTGGAGAGATAAAATCATGGTTGGAGTACAATGTTGAAAATAGGAAATGTACCAAAGTATCAGGGTATATTTATATCTCTATCTATTTCCTAATCTCCACCCTGTACAACTGAAGAGCATTTAATGTATCACGCGTGTTTCCCAAAATAAGATGTTGAGAAGAAATTTTATAGAAGGGGTAAAAACAACATCTTATGTATGCACAGTATTTTATTATATGTTAGCTAATGAAACTGTCACAACAATCCTATTAGCAAGTCACATTTTACAGCTGAAGAAACTAAATCTCATGGACATTAAAAGAATTCACTGAAGGTCACAGGGACTTGAGCCCAGTTTTTCAGAATCTAAATTCACAGTCTTTTTTTACTAAAATTTTTTTTTTTTTTTTTTTTTACCCAGTGACTACTATTCTCTATAAGATACACACAGTAGTTCTTTTAATAAGGTACTCAAATTACTCATAATTCTCAGAATAACCCTGCTACACGGTAGCAAAAGGGGAAAAACATTTGGGAAAAATATTTACATATCACAAATGGATACTGGAAAACAATTTTTTCCTCTTTGCCTTTTGTAAATCAGCTGCATAAAAATTGCTCTCTTTTTCAAAATTCATAAAAATATTATGTTCAGAAAATGAAATATGTGGGGCTTGGAAGGAAAGTGAACATCTGGTCTGTAACATTTTCCCCTACTCTTGTTGAGCAATGACCTTCAGTCATTTCTATCAGGGATTTTCCCCTGAGTGTAAAGATATTATTAATATGGAAAAGATATTCTATTTTATATTCATGCTTAGGCCACTTTTTATTAGTGCTAACCAGGCATGTACAAATGGAAGATTGGCATGAAGAGGCAAAGAGCAACTCCCATTGGTTAACATTTGGGAGTGATCACAATACCCTCTCTTTGGCTCTTTCAAGGATGACTCTGGAAATTTCTGGGTGTACTGCTTGTCTTGTGGTAGAACACCATAAAATAAAGCCTGTGGAAACCATTATTGGGATGTGTGATTGAAGTTTAATTGCTTTGATATGTCTAAGGCTAGTAAGATGTGTTCACGTTTGAACTGAGATTCTAAGAAAAAAAAAAATCTGGGTCTATTTATTTCACCTAAGATGTATCCAGAGGGATTCTGCAAAGCGATCACCTGTCATGTCATTGTACCCTGCTAGATGCAGTGGCCTTAGAGTCATGTGTTGAACTAGGGTGGGCTTAAGACTTAGGATTGCTTTTTGAATCTTAGGATCTGGTTTATATTGTAGACACCGGCATCAATATTAAGATCTCTCTGGACATCAGATAAGGGTGGGCTTAGCCATCTTTATAGAAATCTTATTTTAAAAAGATGTAATCATAGAAGTGTTCTACCTCCTGTTCATATGGGCCATCTTATTGATCCTGCGGAAACCCTGGCGGCGTAGTGGTTAAGTGCTACAGCTGCTAACCAAGAGGTTGGCAGTTCAAATCCGCCAGGTGCTCCTTGGAAACTCTATGAGGCAGTTCTACTCTGTCCTATAGGGTCGCTATGAGTTGGAATCGACTCGACGGCACTGGGTTTTATCGATCCTGCACAAGTTTCCGCTGCTAGGGCAGTGCCCATTTACCATGATCTCAATGTTTCTGGCCCTGATGGGGGAACTTAAAACTGGAGCTGCATTGTGTGCCTGGAAGATTGATGCTGGAATCCGAACTGACATTCATGTACTAATTTCAGTAACAGAGTCTCTTCTGTTGACCTCAATCATGTTTTTCCCTTTCACATTTATAGCGCTATTACTTGGTAGATAAGACGGTCTGCTGGGACTACCTTCACAAGACAGCTTGATGATAGTCATGGTGCTAAAAAAAAAAATTTTGATGATAGTCATAGAACGCTTCAAATAAAGCCTTTCACCACTGCCTCACGTCTGTGCTCATGTATCCTGCATAAGTCAGTATTTATAAGGACCATTCACCTCAGATAGTAATGTTCTAGTGGCCTCCAAATGAAAAAGAAAAAAAAAAATTGAATTCATGAAGCTTCAATCATTTTTGGTAATGAAAAACTGTTACTGTAAAAAGAATATAAAAAATAATAACAGATTTGTGCTTAGCACTCAGTTAAAATTCTAAGATTTTACTTCTAACTTTTCCTAGAGATCTGGTGCTAAAGATAGCAATGAAATACCTAGTCAGAAGGTACCGGAATACTCTATTTGGTTCTAGTAACATGTGTTACTTTACTGATGAAGGAATATGTCCTGTGAATGTCAAAATTGAAGCAATTGGTAGAGGTTAAAAGGAATAAGATGGACCTCCAAATGGATATCATTAAAAAAAACCTTGTGCCTTTGAAATATTTTAGGGAAAAAAAGCACAGAGTTCCAGGCAATAAGACTGCCCTTTTTTAATGAATTAGAAAAAGGTGCTTCTTTCTTTAAGGTGGACATAATCCCAACTTCAGAGCACATGGCTTGGTGAGTGGATCACAGGGTGGACTTCAGACCCCAGTTAACCCCTTGGTCTGGCTCCCTTGTGTAGTTAACCCGTACAACCAATGTGACAGCCCTATCAAACCATCATAGATACTTCTTGCATTTTAAGCTATCTCCTCTGATTCTTTATATGATATGGTGG
The DNA here is from genome assembly GCF_024166365.1 of Elephas maximus indicus. NCBI lineage: Eukaryota > Metazoa > Chordata > Mammalia > Proboscidea > Elephantidae > Elephas > Elephas maximus. Next base: position 92,430,318 of record NC_064827.1, on the reverse strand, counting down.
CATTCAGTAGGGGTTTTAGGCTTCTAAGGAAAAAACTGGACACTCACCTTTGCCTTGATTCTACAGATACTTATGAGGGCAAAACACAAAAAGCAGCAAATGTTTTCTAGACAAAACTATCCCACACCATTTATTAAGAAGGCGTATACATTGTAGCTTCGGGTGGGTTTAACAAAAGCAATGCAGCTCTCTGAGTATACTGATGATTCTAAGTTGGCTCCATTGCAGAAAAAAGAATATTAATGTAAAACTTCAGAGAGAGAAAAAGTCATTTATAAATGCTAAATGCTTCTGCCTCTCTGCTTAACAGTCTTACAGAAACTCAAGATTCTAACCAGAATTATGTCGCTCACTTTAACTTTTTGCAAAGTAACATGGCAAGTACAAAGTTAACAAACGCATGCAAAAGAAATTCAAATACTGGAAGTTAAGTGGCTTTCTGAAGGTCACAGTGAACAATAATAACTAGCGAAAAGCCTTTGGTCAAAGGAAATTTGTGAAGGCTTCTCAAATCACAATTTCTGGCTCGACATTTTTCAAGAAGCAATCTTGTCACCACACCCTTTTGCCCTGGATTTATTAAAGAACCATTTCACAAAGCATTTCTTTCTCTTCTTTTAAAAAAAATGTAGCAAAGATGGTTCTATATTCCAGCTCTATAACTCTTCTCATTTAGACAGAGGCCAAGAGAAGATGAGAAAATTTGCTGAATGTCATAGTCCTTCGAATCACAGATATACAATTGCATACTAAGATAATATACAATGATCACTGCAGGAGCGTTTCCATCCATTTCAGCAGAGTCCATTTCTTATATACATGTCATTTGCAGGATATATCATAGGACTTAAGAGCCAGAATTGACTTGATAGTAATGGGCTTGTCATAGGACCAACAGATTCACCTCATGAATTTAAGAAATAAAGCCGTTTCTGAAATCGGACTAGCAACTAGAATCAACTTGCTTGAAAGTCATTATTATTACCCAACTCACTTTCTGAAAGTACTGCTGTGGCTCCAAAATGGTTTTCAAATCAAAACAGAACTCCTAACTCTAAGATTCAAGCAGCCCTGCTCTCTGTATATTTTAAGTCACTCTCCTCATCACACCACACCTGTCTTTGTTCTACCAGCTGTACATTTTTGCCTACACTGTCCTCTTCTTCCTTACACTGCATCACCTTTTTCACCACAGTCATCTTGTACACAGGCTCACATAATGTTATAACCCCCAATCTTCTAGAACACACAAACAAATAAAAGATACATCTGCTATATCTGACCAATAACCCTAGCAAATATTTCAGATACATCTTAGTTCCTAAACACAAGTTAACTCTAATGCTCTTGGAAACCCTGGTGGCGCAGTGGTTAAGAGCTATCACTGCTAACTAAAAGGTCAGCAGTTCGAATCCACCAGGTGCTCCTTGGAAACCCTATGGGGTAGTTCTACTCTGTTCTATAGAGCCACTATGAGTGGGAATAGACTCGATGGCAACGGGTTTGGTTTCGTTCTTTTCCAATGCCCTTAGTCAAATGCCTTCTGCCCTCTGCCAAACTGTATAAACACGACTGCCTTGAGATATTTCTCTATAATCATGCTTATTTACACTTCTGATCCGGGTTATGTAAATGGCATTAATATATTTTATTAAGATCAGCATATTTTGCTTTCTTTTTCAATACATTTGAGCCCATTCAAATGCTTGTTTATTGAAATCCAGGTAGTCTTCTAGAAAAACAGAGAACATGAACAAGGAAGTTAGCTATTTATCCAGAATCATCAAATAAAAATTTAAAATGTGAATGATTCTAATGAAAACAAAAACCCAAATTAGACAAAATAGACCACAAAGCTGAGAATAGGAGTGATACAAGAGATATGTGAATACAAATTAGCAAGTCTAATATCTGACTGGAGTTTCATTTCTAAGTTATACACACCATTTTAATGGCCATAGCTCTACACACGTATGCATATATCCAATTTTTATTATAGGAAAATTTTATTGACAGACTATTAACTGGGTATGTAGCATTAGTATGATAAATAACTTTCAATGAGTGCACTATGAATGAAGAACTATGCTAAATTCTTTATATGATACTGTTTTCCTCATTCTTTCCAGTGCTCACTCCACTCAAGTACGGTGGTCTCTGCATTTCCTCCGATCTGCCAAGCATGCTCCTGCCACTTGGCCTTTGTACACGCCATTTGCCCTGCTTGTAACACTTTGTATCTGATTAGCCACTTGGATTGTTCCCTCACTCCTCAAGCTCTCTGCTTAAATTAGAAAGGCCTTTTCTGACAATCTAGGGTTTAAAAAAATTATAAGTTGCCCACACAAAGATTTGTATGTGAACATTCATTTATTCATAATCACTCCAAACTGGAAATGATAAAATTGTTCATCTAAAGGTGAATGAATATATGTTCAATGGCATGGATGAACCTCAAAAATATTATATGGGGAGGAATAAACCAGTTTCATATGCCTCTATTTACAGGAATTTCTAGAAAAGACAATCTAATCTCCACTGACAGAAAGTAGATCAGTTGCATGGTGTGGGGGTAAGTGGGATATAGGGAAGAGGCACAACGGAACTTTTGGGGTGAGAGAAATGTCCTGTACTTTGATTGTAGTAGTTATTTACATGATGTATTTTTTTTTATACACTTGTCAAAACTCATTGAACTGTACGCTTACAATGGTGCTGTTTAGTGCATATAAATTTACCTCAGAAAAGTTGACTAAGAAAGTATGTCTATTTGTTTATTTACAAAGCTGGGATTCAACTCCAGGCCATTTGACTCTGGCGCCTGTGCTCTTAACCACTATGCTGAGTGACTTTTTTGTTTTAAATAAATATGAAACCTCAAAAAAAAAAAAAAAAATGCTTGCTGAATTTCAAAATAGTCTTTGTAGGAGAATGTAGGTGTATGTATGTGTGTATCTATGTAGTTTAATAAGACTTCTTGGCTTAAATACTTTTTGGGTATCTTATTTTGGAACTGGACTAAGAATTCAATTACAAGTGGGTTAAAGAAATCCATTTCATTATTTTACAGTCATAATGCACTTTTGGCCTAAAAACAGCATTTGCTGTGGTTGATCACCCTCTGCAATCCCCAGGCTTAGGGCTTGATAACTTTTATTTGTGTCTAAAATGTCAACTGTAACTACCAAATACAGAGATTTGCTACCATTAAGGGTAGTCAAACCCATGTACTGAAAGAAGAGTTTTAAAAATACCTCGGGGAAGTCCAGCCTCATTTGAATTAGTAATTCAAGTTTCTTCAGATGACTACACAAAAAGAAACATCAACTTTGTCTTAAATGTAGACATTTTGCATACTGTTAAAAAAATCATATTTTATAATCACAACTTTTATATTTTATAGTAATGACCAAAGAGTTGATAAGACATTGATAAGCTACCACAGTTCAGATTCCTATCATTAGCCCCTATATCAAAGGAATTACAGTAATTACAACCTCTAAGATTTAGTAGGTGGAAGTCAAGGTGTCATTTAAACATGAAAATGCACTTGCAAACCAGAGTTTAAGTATAGTTGTGTTACCCATTGATAGAAGATTATGGGATAAAAAGATGTGAAGCTACATTAGTGATAATTTTATTACAAAGTCCTTAATACATTTTCTCAAGCCCACTCAAAGTAATTTAATTAATTTAAAACCCCCAAACAGCATCCTAATTCACAACATAATTCTGTATCTTTATCTTCATTTCAGGGAGTAGGAAGCTGCTAAGTATGAGAATATACTTTTCAGGCTCTTTTTATGCTTGGTATTTTTCATTTTCAAAGCACTTTTTTCATTTAATTCAGCTTCCACATTATATTTGGTGTTAGTTACCCACATTCTGCAGAAACCAAGGTAACAAAAAACAAAACCTTACTGGTTTCCTCAAAGGCCACAGAAAGTATCAACGGCAGGCTTTGTACTTGAATTTAAAGGTTCTTAAGATTGTGGCAAAACCACAAAGCTACTCCAAACATAATTCTCTTCATTAACTAATTAAATATGGTATACAAATGATAGGGAAATAGTGCAACCATCAACATTTTAATTCTGTTTTGAAGATGGATATTAAGTGTGAAACCACACGTATTTAAAACATATAATGTGGTATGAAAAAACAAATAAAACAAGTACTCAAAAGACCTACAAACCTAATACTACTGTTCAAAGATAAGCATGAAGAAAACAACACTTTTCATTTGTAGAAAGTATTTTTAAACCTCATATATTTAGTCGGTATAAGTAGGACATTACTATGAAGACAAGTGCACATTTTGGATACAAGACTCTAGATCAAGCAATGAGTAAGCAGGGCTTCTGTCCAGGGTTCTATATGACTGTTTCCACACAGATGTTTAAGGAAATCATCCACCAGACAGAATAATAATGGTGAAACTCCTAATTTACGTGTGATTCACATCTTTTTGAAAAAATGAGCAAGAAGATATCCTGTCTTAGTTATTTTAGTTCATATATACAATGGTCAATAAATACAAAACAAAGAAAGGTCTGAAGTCAATAAATATGAAACGAATGAGTTCACAGAGCATAATGGTATGAAACATAGAATCTTAAAAAAAATCAGGTGGCATTTCCAGTGAGCAAATTTTATCAAGTAGAATCCAAAGTATTTACCTCCCTCTGTCTTTGCATTATATAAGAAATAAATGCCTTATTCCTGCAAATGGGATCGGGACCAGCGTCAAGCATCTCATTCTAATACCATCTCTGACACTGACCAGCTGAATGACATTTTATTTTGACTTCTCTTCAAAAACATGGTCTTCAGGTTACCAATTAAGGTGCATTATATAGCTTTAATCATAGCTACCAACATTGTATCAGCATGCTAGGTGGCAAAGATGGAATATTATTTGTACAGTGAAATCATAAAATAATATGAAACATTACCCTTCCAAATGGTAACACATGTGAAATCATTTCATACACTCAAAAAAACATTTCAAAATCTTTAGTTTCAGTTCAAACATATGGCATGCTTAACGGTTTCAGCACTTCTAATTCTTTTTTAATAAGTGTTACAAACGGAAAGCAAGACAAGTAGATATTAAAAATATATTGGAACATCTTAAAATTATCAGCCCTACCAGTGGAAATAAAATGATGGCAATTAAAAGGAATCAAGGTTATTAAAAGTTAAGGCCTTGGAAGCTAAGAAGTCATGTTAGACTGTCAATTGTTTTCCCCATGGTGGGAAATCAGTTAGAAATTAAAAAAAAAAAAAAATCTAGTAGTAGTTTAGTTGTGGTCAAAGAAAGAGTCAGTGGGGGTTGGGGGGTTCAGCAGCATGCTGGTAGAAAAAAAAAGACTTACATAGTCTGGGAGGGCAGTGAAATGGAAGGCGTGGTAACCTCGCTCACTTAGTTGTCATTTTTGATTTTCAATGACATTTTTTTCATTCTTTCGCCTAGTAAAGATGACAGAAGGTCCTAATTTATTATCTGATGTCTATTCCTGTTTCTAGATTTAAGAACTCTTAACTGCATATATAGTCATATAACCCAAATACAAACACTCTGAAAAAGAAACAAACCAAAAAAAAACCCTGAAGCACTGACGTGGCATGCATTCAGTTATCATTGTCACTGTGTACGCAAACCAAAGATGAGGATTCGGTGGGAAAGAACCAGCCTGCGTGGCATAGGCTCTCGGAGGATGGGGAGGGCTGGATTTGCAGGTTTCTCAGGTTAAAGCAGTAGAAGGTAGGAGATCACAATAAAGAAGTAAACTCTTCCTGAAATGACGTGAGCCATGGCCTAGATTAAGAGTGCCCAGAACTAATGTTCACAGGATGGCTCTCTGGTCCACATATCCTATATGTACAAACACAGCTGGTCAAAGTGCCCATCTGACACTGAGCTAGATGTTCTCTACGTTACGCGCCTTCTGCAGATGAGGTTAGGCTACATTTTAGATGATGAGAGAAGTAACAGCAACACCTTTATCTCACATGACCTGGCAGATCGTTCCCGCCCCATGCAAGTTAAAAAAAAAAAAAAAAAAAATGGTGCAGTGTAAATTTGTTTCTGAATATAAATTCTACCATGGCCAGATCAGATTAGGTAATGCCGTTGTGCGCACGACATTTCTTTCCACTTTCTGAGTCCTCGTCAATCTTCACTGGCCTGGCAAGCTGAAGGTACTCAGGGAATTTGTAACTAAATAAAGACAGCATAAATTAAATCCCTTAAAGAAAACCACCAGGAATGGCAAAGGTTCTCAACTGTACAGCTGATTTTTACATTCAGGAGGGAGTGTTAAAAAGAACAGAAAAGATTTTTCATAATAGGAAAGGGAAAGGACCAAGAGAGAAGAGAAGTAACTGAAAACAAAATGAGCAAACAAAAAAATCCCCCACAAAAGCAAACAATTTAATGCCAAAGTCAAGTCCCTGCATTGCAAGTGTTGCTCAGTAGCAAAATACTGGCATTTGGATTTTAGTTCTCAAGAGACAGAGTATCACATCTGTTCATCTGGTCTCAGACAGTTTCCTATTCTCACGTACAATCTCAAGTAGGTCTTTGATAGGCACGTGCTATTCATTCTACTGAAAGAAAATATCTCTGGGAAGATTGGAGTCAAAGCGTATAGTCTGAAATTTAACTGCGATAATTCACAAGATGAACAAGTAAAATGTTTGGTCAGCTTCCACAGCATATATTCATTGGATATGTCTGTTCATTTTGAAAAACTAATCTGTTGTAAGAGGCACTTTAATTATACTGTAGGAGGTTATTATTATTTAAGAAGCAGCAGGGCGGAATACATCTTAGTTCAATTAAAATGGTTAAAAATTAAGGTAACACTAGCATAAAAATGTTGAAGAGTGGCTTCCATTCTTGGGGCTTCCCTCACTGTGAGCTCATTTCACTACAGGATCATTCACAGAGTAAGGTTATACTGAGAACACAGAGAATGGAAAAGAAAGTTCTCTGCACCCAGCTCATCCGTGTGCAACTCCAGAGTAATTCTACTCTCAGAGAAACAAACACAAATGAGTTAGCAGACAGGCAGATCCTTCTAGCATTTTAATGTCAACTTGTTGCCTGGATGGGAGTCTGTGCATGCCAGTCTACAGGCAGCTAGCAGTTACTTCAGGCAGAAGGAATCCCCTTCTATTTGCCAGATCCATAAGCCATGTGGGCAAGTATGGGTCAAGTCTGCCTTGAGGAGGGGCCCACATCAGTCTAGATCACATGCCATCTAGCTCCATTCTCTGTCTAGGATGTACTACACGTGGGTCTGTCTGAAGGAATAGAAAGATATCGAATAAAACGGACCTGACTGTTCCTGCGGGTGCGTGTTTTCCTGAAGTTGTCAGTGATGAATAAGACTACCAAGCCTATTGATGTTCAAACCTGAAGCCAAACTGGTTGCCATTCTGAGCTGCTTCTGCTTTATAAGATGAGAAAGGAATTCTGACATTGATACTGATGTCTCCATTGCGGAAACCCTGGTGGCGTAGTGGTTAAGAGTTCAGCTGCTAACCCAAAGGTCGGCAGTTAGAACACCCCAGGTGCTCCTTGGAAACGCTATGGAGCAGTTCTACTCTGTCCCATAGGGTCGCTATGAGTCGGAATTGACTCGATGGCAAAGGGTTTGGTTTTTTTTTTTTGGTTTTTGCCTCCATTGTAGCCAAGTACCTACTGAGCAATTTGCTATATTATTCACATGATTTTTTAAAAAAACACTCTTCAAACAAGTTAGATTGCTCACCATTAGGGCACAAAAGCAACCCCAGGGAAGCACAAGCACAGGTATTTCTTTCCATGCATATGTTTTACCAAATATTAGAATTGAGTTGGGTGGGAAAAGGGTGAGCACCCATGGCTACATGCTTCTGTTTGCAGGAGACTTCTGTTTTTTTTTTCCTGCTTAAGAAAAGCCAAGGAACCCAGTTGGCTATTGGCTCCTGCTAAGCAAGGCCTGAAAAAGGCTGCTTACCTAATTTAAAGAACCAACTCTTGCTGAACCTCTTCCAAGCATTAGCTATTTTTTATTCTTGCTGTGCTTATTTCATAAGTCAGTCCCTCCTTCTCCAGTCCTAGTGACCTACATTCTTTACTTCCCCAAAGAACCCTGCTTCCCCTGCTCACCTCTGCTTCAATCACTTCTATTTGTGGGACAATAGGGAGAATATGGCAATGTTCAGGGTAGGGGAGAAAATAATTCTTCATCAAAAAGTTTTTCCTCTTATCCTGATCAGATATGATGAAATATGGGGTTTACCTTCAACAAAACTACAAAACAATTACACCGGGAGCCCAGACCATCCAGAATAATTCATCTATGAAAAAGCCAACTTTAATTGTTACTCTTGGCAGCAATCTAAGAGAAGAGTGAAATATTATACTAAATATTGCCACGTGCAATAGTAAAATACTATTTCCTTCTTGCCAGAAGCAGTGTCCAGCCCCCTTCAGACTCAGGTTTGGATCTGGTGATTTAGTCTCAACTCTGTATCCCCCTCTCCAAGACCAACAGAGGTTTTCAAAAGAACCGTGTTTTTATTGGAACCATTTGCTCTTTTTAACTTGCCAAAAAGGAGTAAGTAAAACTATGACCCTTATTTGGGTTAAAGTTGACTCCTTAAGCTTCATGGAGGTCAACGTATTTAGTCTGCGAAACTTCTAGTAAGCAGTTCGCTGCAGAGTTGAACCAGTCAAGGTTATGTTTTGGTCCCTTCCTGCAACCCTCAGTCTCATGGATTTATACAGGAGGATTTGGAAGCATGTGAAAGCTAATCAAAATGAAACATACATATGGCAAATTACAGCCTGGATTTTCTGGAACAAGCAAAACTTCAAATATTTTTGATGCCACCCATACGTTTGTAATTTTGGGATCAAGCATCTTGATTTTAAGTTTAAAAATCAAGTTCAAAAAACCCCAACAGGTATTCACAACTATTTAAGATTAAAAGCTTATGGGACGCTGTTGTATTATCTAGTTTCCAGGCGTGGAAAGGTGTTTGATAATACTCAAAAGCAAAGGGACAGTCTTCTTTTTTTTGAAAATGGAATAAAGTCTTTCGTGAAGATGTTAATTGAAGGACTCTTTTATGGGTCTCTGGTTCCTTGGAATATTTATAGATTTTGGCTTATAACCAAATGAGTGTATAATAAGCTACTTGCAAATAATTTTTTTAAATACACATTTCCTGCATAAATATTTGCATATGTCAAATACAATTCATTAAAGATATATTAAGACCATATATAAGGTATAATATGTAGATAAATATTATTCAACTTCCAAAATATTTACATTGGGGAAGCTAGGGCCCAGAAAAATTAAATGACTTGCTCAGGATTATTTAGCAGGTTACCAATAAATTGAGAATTAGGACCTCAATTTCTAAGTAGATATTCTCTCTGCTATGTAAAATTGTTTTCCATTCATGTGGTTGTTGTTGTTGGGTGCCATCGAGAGGGCTATATAATGATACCATGAATATCTGGAAGTAAATTTAAATCTGCAGGTATGATAAAAAGTAATCCTTATTTGTAAATTAAGCTAACGCATTGAAACTTTGGTATCTGCAACTTGAATTAATATATTAAACTGTAAAACATCTGTTTTATAGAATTACTTTCTTTTTATCATCACATATATTATCTATGACATCAAACAAAATGGCGACCCTTAATAAGACAGTTTGAGGGAACTATAACCTGTATCAGCCATGGAAGAATATTTGGCACTTTATTGTTATCTCTTGTGCTATATAACACAATTACACAAAGACTGCACACGATAAAGCTTCATAAGAAGTTATAACTAACTTAGTCTGTATAAAGCAATCTCTCTTAGAACTATGCCCGTTTTTTCTGTTTGTGTAAGCTAACACCAACAAAAAAACCCCAAGATTTACAAAATTATTAAATTAGCCTAGCAACTAGCAGAATTATACTGATGTGGAACAAGATATACCAGTTATTATTTAAGAGGAAACAGTCACTATCAAATTTGAGGAATTTTAAAATAACATTGCTACAAATACCACTCAGATAATTAATGACAGCAAATCCTCATCTCATAGGTCAACTAGGAAGTTGGTTGATCTTTTAAAATATTGACCTATGATGTGGGAAGCCAAGGAAATCTGCCTTAAATGTGTTGTTTTGATTTAAATTTTTTTTTTTTTTTTTAATTTGCCTTTAATTTACTGAAAGATCAAGCTCTCGGTTGGTTAACACAAAATTGAAAGTTTTTTTTGAGGGGTTCTATTTCCTGCTCTCCATTTAAAATGGAGGAAAAAGAAAAATATTTTGCCTGTGACAGAATATGAAAGAAGTTCTCACCCTTAAAACCAGCAGCATTGGTTTTCCAGTCATTAGCGTTCAAATGTCCTGCACGGGAAGTCCTGACAATAACATGCTGCACGTCTCTCCAGGTCAGAAACGGACTGGGGAAAGACAAGGTAAGAATCATTGTACCAAAAAAAAAAAAAAAAAAGATGGGGGCAAGCAGAGAGTCACAAGCAATTAAAAAGGCAAAATCAAAATGGCAAAGTACTGAAAACAAAGAGCCAGGACTTGGGGCTTGGGAGGAAGAGTCTTGTTCTCAACACGGAGAGGTGACATTAGTCTGGGGGAGGCGGAAAATATAATCTCACATTTAACAAATAATATGATCTTCTTCAGTGTAACCTAGTCTTTGAAAGGGCGAGGATTTCCGGTTTCCTCAACAAAATTGCTGCCAATTGTGGTATCTTCAGAGTCTGAGTGAAAGCTTGCATTGTGGATAGACGATTACAGAGTAAGCTAAAAGCAAAACTGAAACCCTCTGGACCACTTCTTGTTCATTTGTATAGCTAAGGCACTTGATTTGCAATTTACCAAAGAACTTAGCAATATTTAGCCTTTTGCATATATATATGTGAGATATAAAAAAAAGCCTCAAATGAAACCAACTCCATTTTCAGTGTTCTTCAAGGAAGAGGGTATATAGTATGGAGACCAAAGCTGGGCTCCAAGGTACAGACAGATACAGAAGTATTCTTTATTTGTAATAAAACCCGCTGCCATAAGTATTAATTATTTAAGGGGCCGTAGTGGAGCGATGGTTAAACGCTTGATTGGTAACTGAAAGGCTGGCAGTTCAAACCCATTCAGTGGCTCCACAGGTGAAAAGACCCAGCAATCTGCTCCCATAAAGATCATAGGCTAGAAAACCCTATGGGGCAGTACTACTCTGTCACATGGGTTGCTATGAGTTGGAATCAACTCGATGGCACCTAATCTATGATTAACAACACCTAATTATATTAGGAGTCCCTAATGGCTACTAAACAAAAGGTTGGTGGTTCGAATCCACTCAGAGGCACCTCGGAAGAAAGCCCTGGCATTCTACTTGCAAAAGATCACAACTATTGAAAACCCTATAGAGCACCATTCCACTCTGACACACATGGGGCCACCACGAGTTGGTACTGAATCGATGGCAACTGGTTTGGTTTTGGTTGAATAATTATATTAAGTTATTGGAGATCTATTTTTTTTTGTTGCTGGTGACTGTTAGTAATGAAGAGCACAAAGAAGCTACTGAACAGGAGATACATCTACTGAAGAACTGCAGGGCTAATCACAAATACACAGAAAATAAGTCCAGGTACACATCCACAGACTTGTTCTCTTTTAAAGACTATATGTATGTCTACACACACACACACACACACACACACACACACACACACACACACACACACACACACACACATACTAGAAGGTACGTGCCTCATTGGGGATGCATGAAATTCAAAACCAGGATACTTATTTAATTCAGAATAGAATTTGAAGTGTGACACTCTTATGATTAACTAAGAAACCTGGCAATTGTCATGCAGCTCGTATATATTTTTTCCCTTTATTTGTTCCTAGTATGCCACCTTCATTTTAGAAGGAATATCTGCAAAGGATGGGTAAGAAGACTTGAGGTGTGACAGGGGCATGAGGTGGTCTCTGTGCACACTCATGAGTGCAGACGGTAGGTACTGGGATCTCCCAGGCGTACGGGGAACCTAATGTCTTTGTTGTAGCTAATGGAGCGTCACCTTCTACTACATTTTTAGCATCACATTCACAACATATGTGGTTTTGAGGGTGGCCTTCTAATAATAGGGGGCACAGCAATCTGATTCTAGCTCCTTCATTTTCTATGTAACACTAACCTCTCACAGTTCCCCCAGTTAGAATGTGAGTGCTAATACCTTAATTTACTGGGTTGTAGCAACTTAATGAGTTATGGTAGTGCCAAGTACCCCAGTGCCTGGCACATAACAACCTATTAAGAAGTGGTAGATATTACATTTTGATAAATTACAAACCGCAATTCTTATTTGGTGGCTTGAATATGATGAAGACAGGAAGAGAAGAAAAGCACTCTAGGGTTCTTATTCCTTTTTTTTATTCTCTCAGATTAAAAATAAAAGCAGAGTGAGCACTGACATTTTCAAAGTTTTCAGAGGGGGCAAAATTGGATCTAGATTATTCTGTGAGGTTGCTTTAACAAAAGACCTCATATTAATGAAGTTAAAACCCAAATACATGAACTTTAAAAACAGGAGAGCAATGAAAACAGAATTATTTTTGTTTTGATGCAACTCTTATTAGAAGCCTCTTTTAGAACCTGAAGGTAACTTTCAAGAAAGGAAGAGAGGTTTATGATGGATCCCAGGACAGACTTTCAGGAGGCGGGGAAGTTTTGCTTCTGAAACAAATAGCATGATTTGGCCCTTTGCTGATTAATAGTGAATTCACATGATAGTTCAGTAGGCTTAATGCACTAATATTAGGAAAATTAGGCAACAAGTCAAGGCATAATTCTGATTTAGTCTCAACATATGATGCTCTAGCATTGCCTGGATGTGACATTATTTCCCTTCTTTCCCAGGGTAGTTATTTGTGTGAGGGGCAAAAGCAACAAGAATAAAGCTCTGTCCAAAAGACATTTCAGATACTTGTTTATGGTAAAGCAAAATCCTCTCCAATGAACATACATGCTTTTATCTTGTCATGAGTAAACTGCAAAACACCAACAAGTACCCTTACGTTTGATATGTCAAAATCAACCTAGTGTTTTTAAAATAATTTCTGCTTTACAGTTGAAAGTTTCAGGTTTAAAATCTTACCCTTTGGAAAAGAAACAAGTGTCTCATGTTACCTACCACCAAGGCAAGATTCCTTCAGAAATATCAAGGACAGGGATCCGACCATTAGGAGCTAAGCATTTTCCCTAGTGAAACTTAGTATTAAAATAATCACAAGAAGAACAGAGCAGGGAACATTTATCTTGTACCATAAGCAGCTGTATTCAGGCAGATTCAAGAAACTTCTTGTATTCAACTCTGCCTGAAGAAATAGGAGTTACTTGCTCTCATGATGAGTTGTAAAAACTAGAACTTGGAGGGCATGTAAGTAGAAAAAATTAGCTTCAGGAAATTGGCACTACATGCGGAAAGAAGGAAGCATTTAGGTGATTTTACTCTGACATCTTACAATCCACAACTTCGGACTTGATTTTATTTCAAAATTTCCAGAATTTAACCAAAATTAAGTGAGGAAGATGTTATAGGAAACCAGTGGATTAGGAATCAGTGGTGTTTCTACCTGTGTGAGGGTTCCTAAATAACTCAGGAAACCTCTAGTTATCAGTTGCCACCTAGTCAATTCTACCATATAGTGACCCCATGTGTATCAGAGTAGAACTGTGCTCCGTGGGGTTTTCAGTGGCTGACTTTTCAGACGTGCCGTTTCTTCTGAGGAACCTTTGGGTGGAACCTCCAAGCTTTCAGTTAGCAGTTGAGCACGTTAACCATTTGCACCACCCAGGGGCTTCAACTCAGGAAACAGCTCTAGACTGATTTTGATAGACACTATTTTTTAGTTGTTGCTAGTTTCCTGAGGTAGGGGCAGTGGTGGTTTGGTCATAGAATTCTCGGCAATTTCCAGCCAACGCACCTCCTGCCCAGCCCCCACTGGTCTGCCATAGGAGGTCTGAGTGTTGTATGATGCTAACAGGTTTCAGTGGAGCTTCCAGACTAAGACAGCCTAGGAAGAAAGGCCTGGTGACCTACTTCCGAATATCAGCCAATAAAATCCTTAGGGATCACAACGGTCTGATCCACGACCTACCAGGGGATGATGCAGGACCAGGCAGTTCTTTGTTCCAATGCACATGGGGTTGCCGTGGGTTGGGGGTTGACTATGGCAGCTAACGGCAACAGCAGTATCCTGAGAGGACCTTTCCTTATGAGAAACTCTCATTCACATTTTATCTCCTATTTGTATTTATGCTCACAGGGATGATGCAAAAGTGAAGTCTACTATCAAAGATCTGGTCAGTCACACATAGAGAGAAAGCAGAGAAGGGAAAGCTGAGAACTTCCTTGGGAAGTTGCTGGGATCTCCATAGTGCACTGCAGTGATGTAGGCCCCCTAAAGTTTACCCGCCTGCCAAATACCTCTGGCCCCACATTCCACTGGCCCCTGAAAACCAAGACCCTTTCACCTCCAAGAACAGAGAGATTAATTAAGCAATAAGAGCAACAACTGAGAGGTCAGAAGTCTACCTAACCTGGAGAAAAGGAGCAGAATCTCTCAACTCTGAGCCAGGTGACCACTGCCCCATAACAAGCCACATGTTGTTATGCTACCAGGGGCAGTGCCGGTTCAGTGGTAGAATTCTCACCGTTCATGTGGGAGACCTGCGTTCGATAACCAGCTGGTGCACCTCATGTGCAGCCATCACTTGTCGGCCAGTGAAGGCTTGAGTGTTGCTGTGATGCTGAACAGGATTCAGCAGAGTTTCCAGTCTAAGACAGACTAGGAAGAAAGGCCTGGAGATTTACTCCTGAAAAACCAGCCAATGAGAACGCTATGGATCACAATGGTCTAAGCCCATTGTGCATGGGGTCACCATGAGTCAGCTAACAACAACAACAAATTATGCTACATACCCCTCAGGCTTCTCCCTGGAATTATGGGCAATTACTCTTAAACAACAATGTACACCAAAGGGTAACATTTATAAATGTCTGCTATTCAAGGTAATCAGAAGAACCCGATTTTCTGGAGAGTTCTTTATACGTAAATTTTTTGGTTAAGAAGTTTTGTTTCCTTTAATTTCAGGGTCCTGGTGGCGCAGCAGTGAAGAGCTCTGGCTGCTAACCAATAAAGGTCAGCATTTTGAATCCTCCAGCTGCTCCTTGGAAACCCTATGGGGCAGTTCTACTCTGTCCCATAGGATTCTTAAGTGTTGGAATGAACTTGACAGCAAGGGTCTTTTTTTTTTTTTGGATTAATAATAACGAACATTTAGTGACTACTTGCCCAGTGCCAGGCATTGTATATTTTATATGCATTCTTACTGTGTAATCTTGAAATCTGTGCAATGTAGGAAATAGTCTTATTCCCATTTCACAGGTGACAAACTGAGGCTTTGATTTACACAAAGTAACTCAAGTACACCCAGGTTGTACTAAGATTCACACCAGCTGTGCTTGTCTCCAGTTGGATCCACCAAAGTCAAACAGAGACATACACACATTGGCTGTAGGTCACTTCTTTAACAATTGGATCAGGAAGTCCAGTGTGGCAATAAGTGTTATTCTTCCACATAGTCACAGTTGCCTCATTTCTCTCAACTTGTTGATTTTTGTTTACCACAGAATTCAGGAGATTCTTGAGTCTTGTTAATTTGATTTTAAGGTTCTAAAGGCCTAAATTTTTGCATATTCTATATAAGGTGAGGAAACCCTGGTAGCATAGTGGTTAAGTGCTACGGCTGCTAACCAAAAGGTTGGCAGTTCAAACCCACCAGGGGGTCCTTGGAAACTCTATGGGGCAGTTCTACTCTGTCCTATAGGGTTGCTATGAGCTGGAATCGACAGGATGGCAATGGGTTTGGTTTTTTTTGTTTTTGGATCTAAGGTGAACAGAAAGACGTAACACCAGGAAAGTTGCATTTTTTTAAACATAATAGTTTATATTTTATACTACATGTTTAAAGTGATAATATTATTTATTGAATTGCCCCAGCGGGTTTCTAAGGAACTGCTGGTGAATTTGAACTGCCAATCTTTTGGTTGGCAGCTGAGCTCTTAACCACTGAGCCACCAGGGCTCTGGGAATATTATTATATATTATAACAGCACTGCTATAATTTGTCATTTTGCCTGATGCAATGACACTTTGATGTGGCTTATGGCTAAGGAAGGTAAGTCTCCTGTCGGTGAACCTCAGCTGAACCTTAGCTCAAACACTCTTAGTTTCCAGCTGTAAAACCAGGATAATTAATGGCATTATCACTACCTGGTGTTTGGATTACATTTTTGTTCTGTGCAGTTCAAAGTATTTCACGGGCCCGATACTAGGTTTAGAAGAAGTAGGACATATCCCAAGAGACATGCTTCGTGTGGTGCTTTTTCCTGGGTTTCTAAGTGCAATGGCTAGTGCTTAAACTCGAAAAGAAAAAAAAAAAAAAAGTCTCTTCCAGAGAGTTTTCCCAGATAATTCTGCAGATCTGGGAGTGTTTGAAATAAATCTGTGCTTAACCCCATTGCCACTGGGTCGATTCCAACTCATAGGGACCCTGTAGGGTAGAGAAGAACTGCCCCAAAGGTTTCCAAGGCTGGTGGATTTGAAATGCTGCTTTTAATTAGCAGCTGAGCTCTTTAACCACTGCGCCACCAGGGCTCCTTGGTGGTCCTTAAAAACCAGGACTAATTTTACATCTTGGTTGACTGACTCACTTGCACTTATTAAAGAAAAAAAGAACTTCCCCCTCCCCTGTAGGCGATGTCGTGACAACTGATAAAGGGAACAAGAGACACACATCTTATTACAGAAAGAGAATTTATCAATCCAGGGAGCAACAGCAATTCCAGATAATGAAACTGTTTCCTAAACAGGGCAAAAATCTTTAAATAAAAGAGTGATTCTGTCTAATGCAATAAGGGGGGATGGTTTGGACCAGATCAATGGGGAAATTGTATAACCAGCCAGGAATCAGTCAAATCTCCAATTGGTCCAAATAATATTCAACAGACATCCAGGACAAAACCAGCCTCCTTTTAGGTTTCCTAAGAATGTACAAAATAGAAATGAGAACGAGTAGCCAGAAAATTAATGTCATTGTACCAATGCTAAAAAAACATCAGCAATTATGGGAAAGGATTCAGTGTGAGCTGGAACAGCAAAAATAGGCAGAAAGTATCCAAAGCCTGCTGAGATTGGTAAAAACATGACCCTGAGTGCAGCCAGTGCGTGCAAATGATGACGCAGGAATAAAATACAGATTATCCAACAGAGGAAACCGTCTTCTTTTGTCAGACAATGAAGAACCCTAAGGGTCACCAGATCATCAGTCCCACTGGGAGTGGGAATACAACGCTTACTAGGGATGCATTTTTGTTGTTTTGTGTTCTACATTAATTCAAAAGTTCCAGGCCTATAACTGGGTTCCAATAATGGAAAACACAATTATATCTCCAAATTCAGAAATGTGACTTGTACTGGTATCGCCTGGACACCCACTTACTATCCATTCATACCCGAACGAAAGCAGAAAAAAGATGAAAGCAGAAAATTGCTTCAAGACCACCCCTGTCCTATTTTTATTTCATGCTCTTATAAAACCACTCTGATTCCCTAAATATGGTATAAACAAAAGGCAAAGAAAGCTGATCTTCAAACACAGTGAGGAAAAGATAATCCTTATTTTTAAAAAGAAAAATTCTGTCCTTTTAACTCAAGTGCTTTTTTTCTTTATAAATCCAGTTTATCACTGCAGATATTTGTTATTACACCTAAAAAGCCACAATTAAAATTTCTGCAACCCCATAAACAATTTTTTTTTTTTTGCAAACTCGAGAATCATGTCCTTGAAATACTCTTCTGCATAAATTCTTATGGAATAAAACCTGACAAATAGTCCATTGGACAGAGGCACACTAACTTGAGATCACATGACTTGAAATGAATTCACAATAATGAAACCTTCCACAAGCTCTCCCTGTTCACTCAATTCCTTCCAAAAACATTACACTGAGACTGTAAATTCTGGCCATTCTAAAGAACTTTTAATTCATCTTACAACCTGGAATGTAGGTCTAGCCCTCAATTTTGTTCCCAAGCTTTAAAATTTTCTGAAGTAAACAAGAGTGACAGTGTGTGGCTTAAGTTATCTAGTGCTAAAATACCACAAGTGGATGGATTTAACGAAGAGAAATTTATTTTTTTAGTAGTCTAGAAGTCCAAATTCAGGGCGTCAGCTCCAGGGGAAGGCTTTCTCTCTCTGTCGGCTCTGGAGGAAGATTCTTCTTATCAATCTTCCCCTGGACTAGGAGCTTCTCCAAACAGGAGCCCAGGGACCAAAGGACGTGCTGGGAGCAGAACTGCTCCCAGCGCTGCTTTCTTGATGGTATGAGGTCTCTCCCTCTCTGCTGGTTTTCCTTTCATCTCTTAAAAGATGCAAGATGGTACAGATCACACCCCAGGGAAACTCCCTTTTCATTGCAGGGATGTGACCTTAGTAAAGGTGTTATAATCCTACCCTAATCCTCTTTAACATAGTCTGATCTTGCCTTTTCAACCACAGGCAGAGATTAAGATTTACAATGCATAGGAAAGTTATAATCACAAAATGTAGGACAACCACACAATACTGGGAATCATGGCCTAACCAAGTTGACACATATTTTGAGGGGACACAATTCCATTAGTGATAGTGAGCATCTTCCCTAAACTTATCCCTTTCAAGACTGGGAGAAACCCAAGCTGGGAAAGCAGCTGGAGAACACTGCTGATTTCCCTTTTCCCCTCACTTTGTAGGCTGTACCAGCACTTGGGGTAAATAAATGTATAACTTTGGGTTAAATGATCCAGTCCTATAGAAAGGCATTGACATGCCTGTTATTTCTATTTCTTGTTTAAACTTGGTCTCAAAATAATAATTAGCACAACCTTTAATCACATCAGAATGATGTGCTTTAGAGTCAGAAAGACCTGATCTGCTACTTAATACTTCTATGACGTTAGACAATTTACTGAACCTCTCTGGGATTCAGTTTCCTCAGCTGTCACATGGCAATGACAACATTTACTCTGCAGGGCGCTTGCAAGAATTTCAGGCAAGGGATATAAAGTGTTTGGCACATTATAAAGGAGCCCTGGTGGTACAGTAGTTAAGCATTGGCTGCTAACCAAAAGGTTAGTGGTTCGAACCCACCAGCTGCTCTGCAAGAGAAAAGTTAAGCAGTGAGTCTTTGTAATGATGACAGCCTTGGAAACCCTATGGGGCAGCTCTACTCCATCCTATACGGTCACTATGAGTCAGAATAAATTTGACAGCTATGGGTTTGGTTTTTGTTTTGGTACATTATAGGTTCCTAAACACAATGTCGTTATCAGTTGTCGTTGAGTTGATTAAGGTGATCCCAACTGCGTAGAGTAGAACTGCTCCACAGAGTTTTCAAGGCTGTGACTTTTTGGAAGCAGATCACCAGGCCAATCTTTTGAGGTGCCTCTACCAATAGCAAACAAACGTATTGCCATTGAGGCAATTCCGAGTCATAGTGATCCTATAGGACAGAGTAGGATTGCCCTACAGGGTTTCCAAAGAGTGGCTGGTGGACTCAAAATGCCAACCTTTTGGTTGGCAGCTGATCTCCTAAGCACTGTGCCTTGGGGTGAGTGCAAACCACCAACCTTTCAGCTAGTAGTCAAGCATTTAACTGTTTGTACAACCCAGGTACTCTCTACCCATTATGGTTTATTGAGACTAACAGCTTACCATTCCATAGAAATTCAGAAGGGCCACTTTCTGAGTTTACACTAGTATCTGATGAACCCTCATTTAATTAATTTTTAATAATATACCTTAAGTTCTGTCATAGACTAACAAAATAGCATTTTCAGCACGTTGGTATATTTCTACTTAGTGAAATAGTAATGCTACCGAGATCTGGTTTTCATAGTTGATGGTGTAGGCAGCAAGCTGACTGGGGGATGCGTTGTGTATATGGTCATTTGTATCCACTGTGGTTGCAACAAATACTTTCCCTCTGCTTGTGAAAAGTTCTTCTACCCTGATGTTTGGCTACTGACACGGTGATGGTGTAGAGGATGGTGAAATGTTCTTTGGTTTGATATCGGAGCATTTTTAGTACACCAAATGTTAGAACAAATACTGCAAGCATACCTACTCACTTAACCTAATCGTCAAAATGAAGACTCGCTTAACTTAATTGCCAGACTGAAGTGTTTTTCATACTTTTCTACATAGTTTGGGGACCTGCAGAGTTCTTCCCCTCAGAAGCCAGCGGTTAAGCTCTTGGACAGGTGAAAAAATGGTTGCATCTCTGTTATTACTGTTTTTCTAGATTATTTTATGGCTTTTACCTTCCATTAAAAGCCATAAAATAATTTAGAAAAATAGTAATAACAGACCTTTCATTACTAGGAAACCCTGGTGGTGTAGTGGTTAAGTGCTACGGCTGCTAACCAAAGGGTCGGCAGTTCGAATCCACCAGGCGCTTCTTGGAAACTCTATGGGGCAGTTCTACTCTGTCCTATAGGGTTGCTATAAGTCAGAATCGACTCGACGGCACTGGGTTTTTTTTTTTTTTTAACCTTCCATTATTTTTTTCCAGTTAAATACAAAAGATTAGAAGGACACTTTCTATACATTCATCAAAGGATTATATTTTTAAACAATGCTGAGCTTTAATTCTAAACTTTAATGAAAATCACCAACCTTTTTGCATCTGGAATTTGAAGTAAATGTTATTAATGTCCATTTTAGAAACTTATGGCTTATTATGTCAATTCCTAACAATTTTTCAATTTTTAAAAATATCTATGGTGACAAAAAACATTAAAAACTTACACACACCTCCACCCCCCACCACTGAAAAATATCAACTAAGATGAATAGAGGAGGAGGTGGTCCAAGATGGTGGCACAGTCAGACAATTCATAACGTTCCTCTTACAACAAAGACCCAAGAAAACAAGTGAAATGGATACAGATGACAACTTTGGAACCTTGAGCATCAAAGACAAGGCTGAAGAATTAGACCAAGTGCCAAGAAAAAGTAAAAACTATACAAAAACAGCACACATGGAGAATTATAGATTGCCAGTGCCCTGCCAGCTAAACCTGCACAACACGGCCATATTGAGACAAAGCAAGCAGCATTCGCAGCCAAGCCCCCATCACCTGGCACAGCCAAGCAGGAGTGACTCTGTGCCCACAGGCAGGTGTGCTTCCTGCTCTGCTAAAGTTAAGTGTGTTCAGCTCACCCACTGGAGGCCCACGGACTTGCAGTGCCCACCCACCCTCCTCATCCATCACCCCCCTGCATGTGATCCGGATCTGGGGGTACCCACTACCACCCTGCCCCCTGAGCTGGGGGCCCACAGACTGGCAGCTCCCATTCCTTCACTGAGCCACTTGCACCAGGCACCCACAGACCAGTGGCACCTACCCCTCCATCCAAGCACTGGCACAGGGAGCTGTGGAATTACTGTGCCCATTTCTCTACCTAGCTGCCTGTGCCGGGGGCCTGCGGACCAGTAGCATACCCTCTTCTGCTCACCCAACTGCTGTGGGGGCCCACAATTTGGCAGCACCTACTTCTCCACCCAGCCACCCATGCTAGAAGCCTGTGAATGGGTGATGCCCCCCTTCTGCCCACTCACCCATGCTGGGAACTTGTGATCTGGTGGCATGACCTCTTCCACCAGCTCACCCACACTGAAGGCCCAAGGTCTGGCAGCACCTACTCCTACGCCCAGCCACCCAACCTGGGGCCTGTGGACTGACAGAGTCTGCTTCTCTACCTGGATGCTGTTGCCAGGGACCTGGGAATGGTGGCACCCTTTCTTCCTCCCAGCCAACTGTGCCAGGGGCCTGAGGACAAGCAGTACCCACTGCTCGGCCCAGCCACTGGTGCTGGAAGCCTGCGAACCAGAGGTACCCAATCCTACACCCAGCCACCTGTGCTGGGGGCCCACAGACCAGCGGTACCTCCTATTCCCTCCAGCCACCGAGTCAGGAGCCCAGGGACAGGCAGCACACCGTCCCCAGTGCTGCACTCTATTGGACAGGGGCATGTCCTCCTAGCAGGCACCTGTGAACTGGAAGCATCCTCCCCTGCCTCACCCTCCACATTGCCCCCCACCCCTGCAACTGGAAGCTTGTGCCTGCTCGGTTCATCCCCATGCAGCCTTGCCAGTCTCACCAGTTGGTGAGAGTTTCTGTACCACCTACCTGGTGACCGACAACCTGGGCACCCCTGCCCCAAACACTCATCACCTGGCAGTGTGACATACAACACCCAAACCAGTGACCAATGAAAACGCTCCCTGCATCCATGCTCAGGTGACTGGCTGGACAGACACATCACCCCATCAACACAGCCAGCTACATCCTCAGCCGCTTCACAACACCAGTGAAGAGACCCATGCTCACACACCCAGCCACTGACCCACACACCCACAGACAGGTGGTGAGAGTACCAGTGTGGCCAGACTAGTGACCCAGAGTAGCATACACGCCCCACCTACTTGTATATATCAAAACAAAACAAAAAATCAGTATGCAACAAACAACAAACAATAAATACAATAAGACCTTTTTATGAACAGAGCCCTGGTGGTGCAGTGGTAAGCACTTGACTGCTAACCAAAAGGTAGGCAGTTTGAATTCACCAGCCACTCCTTGGAAACCTATGAGGCAGCTCTACTCTGTCCTATAGGGTAGCTATGAGTTGGAATCCACCCCATATGAAAAGGTTTTGTTTTGTTATGGAATGAATTGGGTCCCCCCAAAATGTGTGTCAATTTGGCTATGCCAAATTTTGTGATCTGAGGTAGTTATCCTGTTGTAAATCCCAACCTTTACGATGCTAATGAGGAAGGATAAGAGGCAGGACTCAATCTACAGGATCAGGTTTTATCTTGAGTCAATCTCTTTTGAGACATAACAGCGAGAATTGAGCAGAGACAAGAGGGACCTCATTACCACCAAGCAAGAAGAGCCAGGATGGACTGTGTCCTTTGGACTTGAGGTCCCTGCACTGAGAAGCTCCTAGACCAGGGGAAGATTGATTACAAGGACCTTTCCTCAGACCAACAGAAAGAAAAAGCATTCCCCTGGAGCTGGCACCCTGAATTAGGACTTCCAGCCTCCTAAACTGTGAAAGAATAAATTTGTTTGTTAATACATCCACTTGTGGTATTTCTGTTATAGCAGCACTAGGTAACTAAGACACACCTAAATGCCTTGAAGACAAGAGACAATATCAAATCCTATAAAGAAGCAGAACAAGATGGCTCCGGCAAGTGATCAAAATAAAGAACTAGAAAACCTTCCGTAGGAAGAAAAGTAATGGAACTACCTGATAAGGAATTCAAAAGAGTAATATATAGAGTTCTCCAAGAGATCAAGAAAGAAATCAAGGAAAACACAGACAAAACCAAGGAAAACACAAAGTAATCGAAGAATTCAGGGAAACAATACAAGAACAAAATGTCAAAATAAATAAACAATTAGAAACCATACAAAAAAACAGCAGCTAGAAATCCAGAAAATTAACAACAAAATTTCAGAAATAGACATCACAATAGAAGGACATAGGAGCCAAATTGAATCAATGGAAGGCAGAATCAGTGAAACAGAGGACAAATCCCTAGACAACAATTTCTTGGAGGAAAAATCAGAAAAATCAAGAGGAAAAATTTATGTGCATTTGGAATTTCAGAACAGCAGGAGGTGAAAGAAAAACAAAAGACACAGAGAGAATTGTTGAAGGTTTTTGGCAGAAAAATTCCCTAATATCATGAAAGATGAGAAGATATTCATCCTAGAAGCTCAACAAACCCCATACAGGATAGACCCCAAAAGAAAGTCGCAAAGACAAACAATACTGGGAGCAGCATAGGAAAAACAAAAAGTCATCTACAAAGGTGAACCAATAAGACTAAACTCTCATTACTCAGTAGAAACCATGCAGGCAAGAAGGCAATGGGATGACATATATAAAACCTTGAAAGAAAGAATTGTCTCTCAAATACGATGGCAAAATTAGGACATTTAAAGATAAACAGAAATTAAGGGACTCTGTAAAAATCAGACCAAACATAAAGGAAATATTAATGGGACTTCTTTGGACAGAGAACAAACAACATCAAACAAAAACCTGAGATTAGGACACAGGACAGTATCAGTCAGATGGCAAACCAGATAAAAAAATTCTGAAAAATAAAACAAGACTGAAAACAGGGAAACAAAGATGTCAATGTATAGATGACGATGTCAAAACAAAAAGGGGGAAAAATGGTGTAGTTATAGACCTTTCATATGGAGAGGAAGTCAAGGCAATATCAAGAAATAAAAGGTGGTTAAGACTTAGGAAAACAAAGGTAAACTTCAAGGTAACCACAAAGAAAGTCAATAAACCTACTCATCAAAATGAAAAAGAAAAACATAAAGACTCAGTAAACACAAAATCAACAACAATGAAAGAAATGAAAAGAAAATCTGCAAGCAAAAAGAACTCAGCACAGAAAATTATGCAGAACAAAAAAACTATCAACACCACAAAAAAAAAGCACAATACACCTTAGACACAAAAACATAAATAAACTAAAACTCAAAAGATAGAAAAAAATGTATCAAGCAAACAATAACCATAAAATAGCAGGAGTAGCAATTTTAATTTCTGATAAAATGCACTTTAAGGCAAAATCCATCATAAAAGATAAGGAAGGACATTATATAATGACTAAAGGGTCAATCTACCAAGAAGATGTAACCATAATAAATATATACACACCAATGACAGGGCTCAAAAATATGTAAAACAAACTCTAACAACACTGAAAAGAGAAATACACAGTTCCACAATAATAGTAGGAGACTTTAACACACCACTTTCGATGAAGGACAGAACAACTAGAAAGAAACAACAAAGATACAGAAGATCTAAATGCCACAATCAACCAACATGACGTTATAGACATATACAAAACATTCCACCTAACAGTAGCAAAGTATGCGCTCTTATCCAACACACATGGAACATTTTCCAGAATAGACCACACTTTAAGCCACAAAGCAAGTCTTAACAAAACCCAAAACATCTAAATAATACAAAGCATCTTCTCTGATCATAATGCCATAAAACTAGAAATCAAAAACAGAAACAGCAAGGAACAAAAATCAAATACATGGCAACTTAATAACACTTTCTTTAAAAATCACTGAGTAATAGAAGAAATCAAGGATGAAATAAAAAACTTCCTAGAACGAAAACACAACATACCAAAATTTTGGGACACAGTAAAAGCAATACTCCAAGGTCAATTTATAGTAATAAAGGCACACACCAAAAAAGAACACAGGGTGAAAATCAAGACAACAATCCTAAAACTCAAAAAAACAAAACGAGAGCAGCAAAAGAAGCCCACAGTCACCAGAAGAAAGGAAATTATAAAGATTAGAGCAGAAATAAAACAGAGAACAGAAAAACAATAGAAAGAATTAATAAGACCAGAAGTTAGTTCTTTGAAAGGATCATCAAAATCCACACACCACTGGCCAAAACCACAAAAGAAAATCAGAATAAGAAACAAAAAAATCCAAATAAGAAATTAAATGGGGGATGTTACAACAGACTCAACTGAAATAAAAAGGATCATAAGAGAGTATTATGAAAAACTATACTCCAACAAATTTGAAAACCTAGAGGAAATGGACAAATTTCTAGAAACACGTTACCACCTAAACTAACACAAACTGAGGTAGAAAAACCGGACAGGCTCATAACAAAAGAAGAGATTTAAGAGATAATTAAAAAAACTCCCTCCGACACCTCGCAAAAAGCCCCAGCCTGGATGGCTTCACTGGAGAATTCTACCAAATATTCAGAGATGAGCTCACACCAATACTACTCAAACTATCTCAGAGCATAGAAAAAGAAGGAATACTTCTGAGTTCATTCTATAAAAGCCAGCATAATACTGATACCAAAGGCAGGCAAAGTCATCACAAAAAAAAGAAAATTGTAGACCAATATCTCTCACGAATATAGATGCAAAAATACTCAAGAAAATTCTAGCCAAAAGAATTCAACAGCATATCAAAAAATAATACATTATGACCAAGTAGGATTCATACCAGGTATGCAGGGATAGTTCAACATTAGAAAATCAATCAGTGTAATCCACCACATAAACAAAACAAAAGATCATATGATCATCTCTATTGACACAGAAAAGCGATTTGATAAAAAAATCTCAGCAAAATAGAATAGAAAGGAAATTCCTCAACATAATAAAGGCCATTTATACAAAACTAGGAAACCCTGGTGGTGTAGTGGTTAAGTGCTACAGCTGATAAACAAAGGGTTGGCAGTTTGAATCCACCAGGCGCTCCTTGGAAACTCTATGGCTCAGTTTTACTCTGTCCTGTAGGGTCACTATGAGTCAGAATCGACTCGACGGCACTGGGTTTGGTATACAAAACTAACAGCCAATATTACTCTCAATGGAGAGAGACTGAAAGCATTCCCCTTGAAAATGGGAACCAGACAAGGATTCCTTTTATCACCACTCTTAGTCAACACTGTACTGCAAGTCCTAGCTAAAGCAATAAGGCAAGAAATGGAATTAAAGGGCACTTTAACTAGTGAGGAAGAAGTAAAACTATCTCTATTCACAAATGATATGCCCCTATACATAGAAAATCCCAAAGATTTCTCAGGACAGTTAATGGAACTAAAAGAAGGATTCAGCATAGTAGCAGGATACAAGATCAACATACAAATATCAGTTGGATTCCTCTATACCAACAAAAAGAACTTTGAAAGGAAATCAGGAAAACAATACCATTTACAATGTCCTCCCAAAAGATAAAATACTCAAGAATAAGTACAACCAGGGACATGAAAGACCTATACAACAAAAACTACAAACCACTACTGCAATAAACGAAGAGATCTACATTAATAGAAAAACATACCATGATCATGGATAGGAAGACTTAACATTGTGAAAAAGTCAAAACTACCCAAAGTGATCTATAGAAATAATGCAATCCCAATCCAAATTCCAACAGCATTCTTCAATGAGATGGAAAAACTAATCATCAACTTTATATGGAAAGGAAAGAGGCCCTAGATAAGTAAAGCATTATTGAAGAAGAAAAACAAAGTAGGAGGCCTCACATTACCTGATGTCAGAAACTACTATGCAGCCATGGTAGTCAAAAGAGCCTTGTACTGGTACAATGACGGACATATAGACCAATGGATCAGACCTCAGAAAGAAGATGTAAATTCATCCACCTACGGACAGCTGATCTTTGATAAAGGGCCAAAGTCTGTTAAATAGGAAATAGTCAGTCTCTTTAACAAATGATGCTGGCAAAATTGGATGTCTATCTGTAGAAAAATGAAACAGGGACTCACACCTCTTACCATACACAAAAACTAACTCAAAATGAATCAAAGACCTAAATATAAAACTTAAAAGAATAAAGATCATGGAAGAAAAAATAGGGATAACCCTAGGGGCTCTAATACATGCATAATTAGAATACCAAACATAACTAAAAATGTACAAACACCAGAAGATGAACTAGATAAATGAGAGTTCATAAAAAATTAAACATTTATACTCATCAAAAGACTTCTGCTAAAGAGTAAAAGGAGAACCTACAGACTGGGGAAAAAATTTTGGCTATGACATATCTGACAAGGGTCTAATCTCTAAAATTTATAGAAAACTTCAATACCTCAACAACAAAAAGACAAATGATCCAATGAAAAAATGGGGAAACGATATGAACAAACACTTCATCAAAGAAGACATTCAGGCAGCTAACAATCACATGAAGAAATGCTCGTGATCATTAGCCATTAGAGATGCAAATCAAAACTATAATGAGACACCATCTTACCCCGACAGTAATGGTACAATTCAAAAAAACAAAAAAATAACACATGTTGGAGAGGTTGTGGGGAGACTGGAACTCACACACTGTTGATGAGAATGTAAAATTGTACAACCACTATGGAAAAGCCGTGGTGCTTCCTTAAACAGCTAGAAATACCATATGATCCTGCAATCCCACTCATGGGTATATACCCTAGAAAATAAGAGCTGTGATATGAAAAGACATATGCACACCCAAGTTCACTGCAGCATTACTCACAATAGCAAAAAGATGGACACAATCTAAGTTCCCATCAACAGATGAATGGATAAACAAAATATGGTACACACACACACATAGTGGAATACTATGCAACAATAAAGAATAACGATAAACCTGTGAAACATCTCATAACGTGGATGAATTCGGAGGACATTATGATGAGTGAAATAAGTCAATCACAAAAGGACAAATATTGTATGAGATCACTATTAGAAAAAGGAAAAAACAAGAAAAGGGATGGCAGAGGGAGGGAGGGAAAATTATTAACTAGATAGAAGACACATGTTAATATTGGTGAAGGGAAAGGCAGCACACAAAATGGGGGAAGTCAGCACAACATGACCAAGTCAAAGGAAGACACTAAGAGGAATGTAAGAATCAGGGGCAACTATGGTCATTATTATAACATAGACAATTCTGCAACAATAGTATTCACAAATAATAATTTGCAACTGGATACATAGGTAGATAGGTATGCTAAAGATGTGTGAGAAGGTGTACACCCACCTGCACACATAGGTTTGGTTGTAGATATTTCTACTTATATACATAATTGTAGGTGCTACAATTATTAGGTGCTACAATTATTAGGCAATAGAGCATACAAAGACCACAGTCATGGACATTTCTTAGGCGTAACCAAATACCTCGTGGGATAAAGTTTCTAGGCTTGAAGGTGAAGGACCAATCTACTCGGAGAACATCTATGTCAACTGGTACAACATAGTTGATAAAGACAATGTTCTGTACCCTACTTTGGTGAGTAGTGTCTGGCATCTTAAAAGCTTGCCAGCAGCCATCTAAGACACAACTGTTGTTTTCTTCCCGTCCGGAGCAACGGAGAGGGAAGAAAAACCAAAGACTCAAAGGAGCAATTAGTCCAAAGTACTAATGGACTACATGAACCACAGCCTATATGACACCAAGACCCGAAGAACTAGATGGTGCTTGGCTACCACTCTGACTAGGATCACATCACAGGGTCCTGGACACAGCAGGAGAAAAATGGAGAACAAAAAATCAAATTAAAAAAAAAAAAAAAGACCAGACTTACTGGCCTGACAGAGACTGGAAGAATCCCTGAGACTATGGCCCTAAAACAGCCTTCTGATCTGGAACTGAAGCCATTCCCAGAGACCACCGTTTAGCCAAACAATAGACAGGTCCATAAAATAAACAATAATGTCCCAGAGGAATGTGTTCCTAACAGCAATCAATTATACAAGATCAAAAGGACAACATTTGCCTGAAAGCAAAGATGAGAAGGCAGAAAGGGGTACAAAATCTGGATGAAAGGAAATGGGGAACAAAGGGTGGAAATGGGGAGAGTGATGGCACATTGTGTGGAATGACACAAATGTCATGGAACACTTTATGTAAACTCTATCAAATGGGAAACTAATATGCTCTGTAAACTTTCACCTAAAGCACAATAAAAAATCAAACAAACAAATAAACAAACAAACTGGCCAGGAACAGCACATTGGACAATAAAGTACATGACGAGATGGTTCCTGGATTGAAGCAGGAAGAAATCATGCTTGGACCCTATGAAGAATTTTTACACACACTGACGGGACAATAAACAATATATAAGTTTAAAGAAAACAAAAAGATGAACAGAATTGTATCACAAAAACTTTGGAAGAATTTCCAAGAACCCTATGACTAATGTGACTGGAATGAAAAAGTAAGTTTTAACTTTCCTATACTTTACATTAAGAAAACAAGTTTGGCTTGCCATCTATAGGAAAGTAGGGGAGGAAAGTTACAAAACCCCAAAAGCCTCAATTCATGTTTCCTTGCCTGACTTCTGACTTAAAGATCCAAGGTACATATTGACCAAAACATAAGGCATATGATTCTCTACTAGACAAGCGCCTCTCCCCAAGGTAGCCCAAGTATGAACTCTGATAGCTTTCCTGTCCCTACTTTCAGAGTCTCAACTTCAAGAAACTACAGCAGGACAGGAGGTAAATTCCAACTTTCTTTTTCATTGCCTTCCTCTACTATAGACGTTGGGATGCCAAAATTGTGTCTTAGACTCCCTTACAGTGAGACAGAGTTCTGACTAATAAAACATTAGTTGGCGTCTGCTGGGGATTTCTGGGAAAGTCTTTGCTTTCCTGCTATAGGCATGACCTAATCCTGCTTCATTCTTTCCTATATCCTTTCCCTGGATGTAGATGTGGTGGCTAGAGCTGCGGTAGCCAGTAGGAAAAGACCAAGAGAATAACATAGACTTTGGCCTTGTTAACCTTGAGCTTCTGAACCAACATCATGACTGCCTGCTTGTGGATTTCTTCTATGAGCCACTCTTTCTTGCAGCTGAATACAATTCCTAAAAGAGGTATCTCCAAAAGTAGAGCAGTAGACGGTATTTACCGAAGGCCCACTATGTGCTAGGCAACCCATGAAAAGCACTCTGTATTCATTATTTCATTTGTTCCTCATGACAATCTTGTGAGACAGGTACTACTATTATTATCATTTATAAAATAAGGACATCAAAGCACAGAATGTGTAATGATCCTCCTCAGTGTCACACAGACAACAAGAGCTGGAATCGGCACCAGGATTGTGACTCCAGAGTTGGCTCTGCCCCACTCTGCGTGCTGTCCTGAGCTGGAAGAACATGGAAAGAGCCAGGTGGACAATGGTTAGGCAGATCAGTCTCTGGTTTTGACAGAAGGGGTAGGACAGGATCCTGTTTCTGCTCAGCACACTTGCTCTGGATGAATCTCTGGCAAAACTGTGCAACTGGACCAGGGGTTTTGTCCATTATCCCACCATTCAAAGGGCAGATTTGAGAAAATCTGTGCTTGTACATGAGGCAGAGTAGGAACAGCTTCACATCCTGTCTGAAGCCAGAAATTTTCATTAAGAACAATTAAAAAACAAAACAAAACAAGAATGAAAACAAAGGAAGAAAGGATGAAAGAGAAAGAAAGGAAGGAAAAGGAAGAGAAGGAAAAAAATAACCTAAGAGGAGCGTAGATTAAAAAAAAAAAAAAAGGAGAATGAAGCAGGAAAAACAAAAACAAAAACAAAACAACAATAATAATATGGGTCTCTGGGAAAAATCCACCACTTGTCTGTCAGTTTGTTATACTATGGTGGCTTGCACGGTGCTCTGATGCTGGAAGCTATGCCACCAGTATTTCAAATACCAGCAGGCTCACCCATGGTAGAGCTATTAGATTTTAGAAAAGGATTGGGTACTCCCTATAGATTCAGGAAGATACAGATTCTTAACTGAAATTGAAAAGAAGAGAACAGAATATAAAAGCCAATGTACAAAAATAAAGCAACCTGAAATTTTAAAAAAAGCAGCTGGGAAGGATTAAGAAAGATTACACAGAGTATAATGTGGTATTAGCAAAGACAAAATTTGCATTGGAGGGCGTTTGCTGCATAAATCTAGATTAGTGTATTAAAGATGGGAAAAATAGTGATGGAGCAGTAAAGTAAGTGTAAGCCAAGTTCATATAGTGAGGACTCAAGGGGATAATGCTCCTATTATAAGACATATTTATTTCAAAACATTAGCTTTGATTACTTAACCTACCTAAAGAATGAAATATAAAAAGTAAAAATTAAAGAACAAGCACAGATTTTTCCATGAAACAAATAAATACACATGGATGGCAAAATTAGTTGCAGACAACGTAATATTTCAGAGCAAAACACTAAAGGAACAATGAGTCCAATTTACTTGAAAGACAATGTGCTATTTACAATAAATATTTAACAGCATGAAATTTGTGCATCAAAATGTATGAATCAAAGACAAAAAAAAAGGGGAGGTAACTGATGGAACCATAGTAGTGTTCAGATAATTTAATCCATTTATTCCAGGAGTATGAAAATAGATTTGTTTATATAACCAATATAATTTAATAATATAAAAATACATGTCCTACAAATATTAATTTTTTTTCAAAAGAATTCATGGGTCGATTAAAGAGTTTTGAAAGAAAAGCTGAAAACATATTGGGACAAGAGGAAATCTCAAGTGCCCCAAGGAAAAACAGTACCTTACAAACCACTACTGTGGTTGATCATCTGACTTTATTATCTGCACACAATGTAGTTTTAAAACGTCAATAATATACCTCAATAAAAAGAAAATTTGTTAAACAGTTGAAAGCACTACTCTTAATTGCCACTATCAAAAAGGAAGCTAGAACATCTCACAAAATAAAGATTAGAACAAAATACAGCAAAATTTAAGGGGTTCAGCCAAATACATATTTCAAGTTAATTTTACAATGTTAAAAACTTTTATTAATGCAGAAATGGAAAAGCCAAACCTTAAATTCATATGGGTTTGCAAAGGCTCTGAATAGCCAAAACAATACCGAGAAAGAACAAAGTAGGAAGACTCACGCTTTACAATTCCAAAAGCTACTTCAAAATTACAGTAATCAAAACAGTTTGGTACTGGTCTAAGGATAGGCAGTAGACCAACGGAATAGAACTGAGTGTCCAGAAGTAAATCCATACATCTACGGCCAACTGATTTTCTACAAGGGTGCCGAGTCTATCAAATGGAGAAAATATAGTCTTTTCAATAAATGGTGCTGGGACAACTGGATATTCATATTGAAAAGAATGAAGTTGGACCCCTACCTTATACCATATATGAAAATTAACTCAAAATGGATCAATGACCTAAATATAAAGCCTAAAACTACAAAACTCTTAGAAGAAAACATAGAGATAAATTTTCACAATCTTATATTTGGCAAAGGAATCAACCCAAGTGGGCATCAAAACATGAATGGATAAACAAAATGTAGCATATATGTAAAATAAAATATTATTCAGCCATGAAAAGGAATAAAATTCTAATTCATGTTAAAACACGGACGAGCCTGCTAACTGAACAAAGCCAAACACAAAAGGACAAATATTGTATAATCTCATTTATACGAAATATCTAGAATAGACAAATACACAGAGACAGAGCATGGATTAGTGGTTACTTTTTTTTATAGGCTGAGGGGAGAAAGGAATGGGGAGCTATGTTTTAATGGGTTTAGAGTTTCTGTTTGAGGTGATAAAAAATTTTGGAAATGAATTGTGGTGATGGTTGTACAGCATTAGAAGTGTGATTAACATCATTGGATTGTACACCTGAAAATGGTTAAAATGGCAAATTTTATGTTGTGTATCTTTTATCACAAAAAATAAACAAACACGCAGACAAGCAAATAGTCAACCAATAAGATTCAGAAAATAACAAAGTAAGATCCTAAGGAAAACTGGAAAAAAAAAATGAATAAAAGAAAAGAAATGCAAAGGAACGATAGCATTACTAATCAAGAAATCCAAGAATGATAACAATAACTATGACAGATAAAATATAATCAAGAAAATAAAAAGAAAGCTAATAAAATAAATTCCAAAAATTAAGGCAGTCATGAAAACCAATACAAGAGATTTTTATGGTATTAGAAAATACTATATATAATTGGCTAATGAATTTGCAAATTTTAATGATAAAGTGGAATGGTTCTGGAGAATATCAATGAAAACAGTTAAAATAAAAAATGACTGCTTTTCAAAAAGGCTTTGGGGCTTAGGTAGTTTCCTTCAAGCTTACAAGGACAAAGATTCCAAGTGACTCCAGAGAAAAGACAAAGTTACAAATCTTCACACTTTCTACCAAAAACTGGCAGAGATGAAGGAATAGTTTCGAGATTAAATCGACCTGGGTCAAACCAAGTCTGTTTCTCAATTTACTACCTGTGTTACCTTGGGTAAGCGGGTGACACAAACGGTTAGTGCACTCTGTTGCTAACCAAACGTTTGGTGGTTTGAGTTCCCTCAGAGGTGCCTTGGGAGAAAGGCCTGGCAATCTACTTCTGAAAAATCAGCCACTGAAAACCCTATGGAGCACTGTTCTACTCTGACACACAGGAATTGGAATCAACTCCACAGTAACTTTTTTTTTTTTTATTATCTATCTTTTATGTGAGGAGCCCTGGTGGCACAACAGTTAAGTGCTCAGCTGCTAATCAAAATTTTCGGTGGTTTGAACAGACCAGCACCTCCTCGGGAGAAAAGACCTGGTGATCTGCTCCTGTAAAGATTTGGAAACCGCCTAGAAAACCCTACGGGGAAATTCTACTCTGTCACATGGGATTGCTATGAGTTGGAATAAACTTGATTGTATACAACAACAACATTATACATAAGGATTAAATAAAACAAATCACAAAGAATACTTTAAAAGATGTCACTTTTCAGTCGCAAGCACACAACTAACATTAGCTGCTATAATAATAATATAGACTATATGCACACTATCAGTAAAAGAGGCTATAAATTAATCTTATTCAGGAAAATAAAGTCTAAGGCACAAATACAACACTCAAACCCTAAACCAATAGCAGGTTAAATAGATTAATTTATGAGTATAAGCAGAGAATAATATTAAGAAATCTATTATTCCAATAAATCACATCAACAAATCTAGTATGAGAAATTATGTTAATCTCAATAGATAATGAGAAAACACTCAAATCCCTTTTTTAGCAAAACCTTTATAAAACCAAAAATCCTGCATAAGTATTATAAAGAACATCAAAAGAAAAGCAAATGCCAGAAAAAGTAAAACGGGGAAAAAAAGAATCCAGAGAAAATCAGAACCTAGACATGAAAAAACTTTCTATCACTATTGATATTTAATGTTCTTTCAATGGTTAGCTAACGTAATAGAATTAATATTAATCATAAGCTTCCATATACCTAGCTCCTTTAACCCTAGCAACAACCCTATGATTCCGGGCTTTCACCCAAAATTTCAGTTGAAGAAACTGAAATTCAATGAGGTTAAGCAACTGAATTTTTACGCGCTCAAGGTTACCTGCGTAGAAATGGCAGAGGTAGGACAGAAACTGAAGTCAGCTTGACTCCAAAGCCTGAGTATGTACTACTCTCTAATACGAATAACTTGAGAAATGTTTATTATAAATGACAAAGACAAGCATTACTATTTTCAGATGCCATACATATATTCTGAGAAACAAACAAGGCAATCAGCTGTGATGTAACGTGAACGAAAATGGCTCGAGTTAAGAAAAATATACAAAAACAATAGCTCTGTTATAAACAAGCAATCACCAATTAAAGGCATAATGGTAATAGCAAAACAAACATTTATTTTTCCTAAAAGTAAATCTAAGCCAAAAAGCATGGAACTGAAGACAAGCCCAAAACTTTTTCATGCCAGAAAAAGAGGATTTGAATAATCCAGTGACAGGTTTTCTTGAATGAGGAAACCAACTGCAGTAAAGAAGCCAAGATTCGTACAATTGTCCTAAGTTGTTACTGGGATTGATTTTGGAACATGAAAACAGGGCTTTATATTTTAATGGAAAAACAAACACGTAAAAATGTTTAAGAAAATGTTACAAAAAAAAAAAAAGAAGAGTGATGATGTAATGTCAAAAGCCTTGAGCAAATAATGGAAAAGAACAAAAAACTCTAGAGACCTTCATAAATACAACAATTTACAGATTGCAAAACACATAGTTTTTGGAGGAAATGAATTATTTAATAAATGACATTGGGAAAATGAGATTCCTATAAAAACCCAATTTAGATCTTCAAACTGGCACCCAAACAAATTCCAGCTGGCTAAATACTGATGGCAAAAAATGAAATGATAAAACACTAAATGGAAAAGTAAGGTGGCAATTAATAGATTTTGAGATAGGAAAGGACTTTCTAATCTAAGGTACATGGAACCCTCTGATAAATGTATACTTGGGCACCTAATTTTAGGGGGAAGAATCCATAGCTTTCATCAGCATATATAAGATTCTCCCAGAAGTACCAAGAAATCAGGTATGATTAATTGAAGAATTCATAAAGGACACATGCATTTGACTAAATAATAATTAAAAAAACAAAGAAAAATACTTTTTCCATGTAAAAATAGTATGATGAAAACTTGAAAACAAATGACAAATTGAGAAAATATTTGCAATAACTATGATCAAGTGGTAATACATTAAGAGTATGTATATATAGATAAAAGAACCCTGGTGGCACAGTGGTTAAGCACTTGGCTGCTAACCAAAAGGCTGCGGGTTTGAACCCACCAGCAGCAACATGGGAGAAAGATGTGACAGTCTGCTTCCACAAAGATTGACTGCCTTGGAAACCCTTGGGATATGGGGCAGTGCTACTCTGTCCCATAGGATCGCTATGAATCGGAATCGACTCAACTGAAACGGGCTTGAGATTCTATATGGATAAGACAGTGTACTGAGTGGTTTAGAAGGGATTCATACCGTTTCTTCCCTCTTTCGAGTGACTTTGAAACACATTTCCGAAATGCAATGTGAATGTTAGTTCTTACAATTCAGAAATTTATGAAAAGCCAAATTCCAACAACTGAATGGAGACAGCAACAACAAAGACCTGAAACCTTGAATCTAATCGTGCTCGACTGCAGGTT
This sequence comes from Elephas maximus indicus, assembly GCF_024166365.1. Taxonomy (NCBI): domain Eukaryota; kingdom Metazoa; phylum Chordata; class Mammalia; order Proboscidea; family Elephantidae; genus Elephas; species Elephas maximus. The sequence goes on along the minus strand of NC_064827.1, from coordinate 92,393,557 downwards.
GGATAAAGGTTTATTTGGTAAAAACAATGACCAAAAAAAAAAAAAAAAAAATAACGGGAAAGGGGGACAACGAACAACAGGATCTGAAAGGAAAGCAACACTGCAGATCAAAGATAATAAGGTGTGAGCAATTTCTCACAATAGATATATCATAAATATGAAGAGTATTTAAAACAAAATTCATTGGCATTGTAGCATTGGGAGATACTGCACTATTCAAGCATAAAGTGGCCCCTGAACGTTGCCTGTGTAGGGAGACTTTCAGGTTTTACTTATGAACTTCCGCACGATTTATGTTCTTTTTTTTACTATATGTATGTGTTATTTGGACAGTAATAACCAATTTTTTTTAATGGTTCTAATGCTAATAATTGCTCTCCTTGGAAACTTTCAGTGTTCAATACATATTTATTTTGCTCCCAAGCACTTAGTGAGTGGCAAATGAAAACAAGGAGATGTTTGCAAGCACAGCCAGAATGAAAAAGGCTCTCCAACTTTTTTGCATTTGGGAATCAATGCAAAACTGGTAACTTTTAATTTTGTCAAATAAGGACAGCCTTGACTCATACAAGAAAACTTTATACAAAAAATTGTATTTAATTTTTAAAAAGTTACTTTAAAAAATTAAAAATATTAAAAATATAAAAACCAAAAAAGGTACCTTTATTTTAAAATAACCTATATTACATTATAAGAAAATTTTATTCAAAAATAGCATGTAATCTCAAAAGAAGTTCCTTTAGAAAAGTTAAATGTACCTTTACTTTAAAAATAACCTATATTATGTTACCATTATTATTCTCCTTTGCCTGGCAATCTTTGAACCCTCTCACTGAATAGCATCTCTACAGACCAGATGGTCTCTGGGCAACCTTCCAACGCTAAGATTCCACAGAGAAACTGATAACAATTATTTTATATTGTTATATTACAGGTATGGGATCTCATGCAACTGAGAGTTTTAGCACAATGAAAATTATAAAATCGAATACATCTGCTATGGAAAATGAGGCCATTTGATGTCAATTCCAATGGCACCCAAATTCAGAGCAATGAATAAGAATTCAGCATGACAAATATGATCACTCCCGAATCATACGCTCTCCAGGAAGCTCTCTACAACATTCTTTCAAGTCATTTGTAAAGGTTTCCAATAGTTAAATAACAAACAGACTCCTCTTAGAGCTGGTAATAGAATACATCTCTCTATCTTAAATTTCCCTCAAATTCTCTTTGCTCCTCCTTGGTTTTATGTAGAGTTTTTCGAATAACAGAGAGTGCCCGGTGAAGGCAGAAAAACGAGGCTTTTACTGTAATTGGGTAAATAATTTTAATCTTTGAAGGAATGCCCAAAAAGTTTTCAATCATCTATAGGCATGTTTCTAAATTTGTCAGAGGAAGAAAAATTACAGATCATTCAGGCTTTCTTCTTTTCATTTGGTCTTCTATTACCTAGGGCTTGGTGATGGTGTCAGTTTGCCATACTGTGGTGGCTTGGACACTGCTATGATGTGGGAAGCTATGACATCGGTATTTCACCCATGGTGAACAGGTTTCAGCAGAGCTTCCAGACTAAGACAGACTAGGAAGAATGGCCTGACAACCTACTTGTGAAAATTAATTAAAATCCTATAGAACACAACAGGATATTGTCTGATATAGTGCTGGAAGTGGATCTCCTCAGATTGGAAGGCACTGAAAATACACAGTGGCTGCAACAATGGACTTGAGCATGCCAATGATCATGAAGATGGCACAAAACTGGGCAATGTTTCATTCTGTTCTACATGGAGTTGCCATGAACTGGAGCCAACTCGAGGGCAACTAACAACAACATGATGCTGAAGATTGCAACTGACACCGTTATTTTTTGCGTATCTGGTAAGAAAGAAAAAAATCACTCCTGATTAAAATATTTCTCTAAGATAGATTGTAGCTTCAGAGATGTGAAAAATTGCCTGTCTCGAAATAAAGAAATTACGGTAATGGCATGACTCAATAAATATTTCTTTAATGAATTCATCAATACTTAGAGTTAAAATTATACTTGATAGCAGTATACCCCACTAACTACAAATACCTTACTATATACATATCCATACTTTGAATAAATACAGGGAAAGTTCCTTCTCTCCATTTATTCATTCATTTTTTTTTTACGAATCTTTGATTGCCGACTATGTGCCAAATATTGTTCCTACTCTCAAGACATGTTATACTCTAGGAAGATTTTTCATTGTGATCCATGACCATTTGCAACTGAATCACCAAAATTATTCTGAAGGCTTCGAAATCTTCATTTTTAAACCGGATTCTATTGGACTCATGTGCACACAAAAGCTAAAAAAATAAATCTTCACAGTATAGCTCAAATCTCTCCTCTTCTGTGAAGTTTTCCTAAATCATCCCTGTACAAAGTATCTCATATCTCCAAACTCATGACCCTTATAGTTCCCAGCATCCATTTGTAACTAACCATGTCTTGTTAATAGCTACTAAAATAGAAAGGGGACGTAGTGTGATGATGGATGCTGGTGTCAGGCTGCCTTGACTTCAAGTTCCAGATCTATCACTTGTTACTTGTGTCAACTTCTAAGCCTCACTTTCCACATCTGAAATATAATGAAAGCGCCTACTTCACAGCTCCGCTTTGAAGATTCAATGAGATAACCCATGCAAAGCACTCAGCTCAGCATTTGCCACAGAATGAGCAGTCAATGAAGGCTGGCAGCTGTTTTTTTCTATCACAATTTTTTTTTTTTTAATTTTACCATTTTATTCCTTATTTTACCTTTCAGTACTCTCAGGAACCGTGTCTAAGGTCTCTAAAAAAAAAAAAAAAAAAAAGTCTCTAGGTGGTACAAATGGTTTATGTTCTACTGCTAACATAAAGGTTAGCAGTTCGAAGGCACCCAGCGGTACTGCGGAAGAAAAGGGCTTGCAATCTGCTTCTGTTAAGACTACAGCCAAGAAAACCCTATGGAGTAGCTCTACTCTGCACACATATGGTCGCCATGAGTTGGAATTGACTCAATGGCAATTAACAACAATGACAACATCAACTGTTTCCACATTCAACTGGAGTCAATGGCAAGAAGACCCTTCTGTTTCTCATGGAGGATTTATACTATGTCCCGTACACAGGATGGCACAGTCAAAAATGTCTATGATCTTTACCGATGAGAAATGACACTGCCAAGTTTTGAAGGCTTGCTGTTTTACCGGGATATACAAAGAACCTAAAATTTACTTCACCTTAGTCACACACAGGGTTACGCAGTAAGATTCAGAATCATCACAAATAGAGAAATAAAAACACCACCAAAGATGGTAAGAAATAATCCAATCTTCTGAATCTAAAATGTCTTCTTGTGTTGCATGTTCTATTCCAGGTATCACAGTTTATTTCACTATGAATATGTTGCTTAGAATTTTTGACACGTCAAATGCCACAAGCGACTTGTTGATGTCAGAATGAACAAATCTCAGATGTTAGTGAAATGACAGGCTTTTCAATCTGTCATTTATAGTTCTCTTATTTTCTCTCACACTGATGGCAAAATGCAACATGTGTCACGTTTTTTAAAAGAAGATGAAAAAAAAATGCTGGCATCAGCTAACACAAAATGAGATCCTAGTGTCACTAGGAACAATTATGTTCTTCTGAGCAAATGACACAGAATATCCTGGAAGTAAAAGTTTACAGGTTAAGACCATTCTGACCTAGGCCAACTCGATTGAAAGCTCAGCCTAAGAACACTTGGCATAAAAAATAGGTTTGGGCTTTAACTAGGTTTTAGTATAGACCTTAGGAATATATCTTAGACTCTTCAAATATGAAGACAGTGATATTTGATGAAACTATCCAACGAGTAATTTTGCAGAATGTATTGAAATACGGGAAACCCTGGTGGCGCAGTGATTAAGTGCTACAGCTCCAAACCAAAGAGTCGGCAGTTTGAATCCGCCAGGCACTCCTTGGAAACTCTATGGGGCAGTTTTACTCTGTCCTAAAGGGTTGCTATGAGTCAGAATTGACTCGACAGCACTGGGTTTGGTTTTTTTTTGGTATTGAAATACGCTTTGACTAAAGTGATTGAGTGGAGTCCCTGGGTCGTGTAGCTAAGTACTCAACTACTAGCTGAAAGGTTGGTGATTCTAACCCACCCAAAAGTGCCGCAGGAGATAGGCCTGGTGATCGGCTTCTGAAAGGTCAACAGCCTTGAAAACCCTATGGAGCAGTTCTATCTTGCACACACGGGGTTGCCATGAGTTGGAATCGACTTGTTAGCAACTCACAACAACAACACAATGACTAAGTACCAGGATGCAGTGTGAAACTATAATGGGCCCTGAAAATAGAATCAGCTTCTCTTTTTCTTAGCAAAGAAAACTGTATTTAATAGTATTTGGAGTGTTACCATAGACACTATCAAGAACAAAAATTTCCTGGCAATGAATAAAATCCAGAAACTCTCAAGAGACTAAGTTTAAATGCTAAATTTTATACATTTTTTATAAACTCACTAATATATTAGTAGATTTTCTAAGCAATCTTACTGGGAACTGCATAAGGTTAATCAGCTGTTAACATCCTATTTAAATTAAACAACACAGCCACAGATCAGCAATTTATAATGTAAATAAATCCATATTCTCTATTGTCTTTCTCCTTTTTAAAATGTAAACTGTCTCAGTCATTTAGAGCAATCATGACCTCAGTGAAAGGCATTTTCTGAGGGTTGATTAATTACCTTCTGAGGAAGCTGAAGTACCAAAGCACAGTCAATAACTGCAGGAAAAAAAAGCGCTACAGGTGTTGTTGCAAGACCTGTCGGCCCAGGGAACTTCATGTCCTGTTGAATTTTTATCCTTCTTTGAATTCGCAGAATCCCATGGGAAGAATAAAGGGTCTCTATCTCAACAAACAGTACTACAATCCACCCAAGTGCTCAGCTAATCTCAACAAACAGTACTACAATCCACCCAAGTGCTCAGCTAAGAAACTAGACCTTAGCTTTAACTTTCCCCTTTCCCCCAAGGAACATATCTAATTCATTCCCTGTTGACTGCACTTGTAAAACGTACATCGAATCTGTCCAGACTACCCTAATTTCTCTCCTGAACGACTGCACTAGCTTCCTAAGTAGTTTATCTTCTTGCTCCCACACAATTCTTTTTCCATAGAGAAGCTGGAATGATCATTAAAAGTGTTTAATCAAATCATGTTTCCCCTCCTTAGAAGATTCCATAGACCTGCATCATTCTGACTTAGGACTACGATACCCTCTGTGATCTGGACTTTCTCAACCACTCAACTCACACCAGCCCCACAGATCTTCCTGTTTCTCTACTGGAGTAACCTTGTTCCAACTACATGATCTTCCCAAATTGCTCCTTCTTTCTTCTCCCTGGAACGCTTAAGCTCAGTTCAGGTCATTACATGGTAGTCTCCTTCTAATGTTTCAGGTCTCAGCTGAAATGTCACCCCCTCCAAGAGGTCTTTCCTTTACCACTCTAAATAAAATAGCTCCCTCCCTCCAATTACTTTCCATTACACTACTACTCTGTTAATATATTTTTTAGTATTTATCATTTATTTGTTTACTGTGTCCCCAACTATGATATAAATTCCATGTCTGTCAAGCCAGCATTCAACTCACAAAGCCTAGCATAGTAACGGACAACTAAGCAAATAAACAAAAAACAAACCAGTTGCCATCAAGTCCTTTTTGACTCCTGGTGACCCCATGTGTTTCAGACTAGAACTGCGTTCCATAGGGTTTTCAATGGCTGTGATCTTCTGGAAGTAGATGGCTAGGGCTTTCTTCCAAGGGTGCCTCTGGGTGGATTGGAACCACAAACCTTTTTGTTAGTAGCCCAGCACTTAACCATTTGTATCACTCCCAAACGACAATTATCAAATCCAAACCAAACCCACTGCCATCGAGTTGATTCTGATTCATAGCAACCCCATAGGGTTTCCAAGGTTGTAAATCTCCATGAAATAATACTGCCACATCTTTCTCTTGTGGAGCTGCAGGTGATTTTGAACCACCAATCTTTCAGTTATCGGTAGAACAACTTCAACCATTGCGCCACCAGGGCTCCTTAACTGACAACTCATGTTGCTGTTGATTCTGGCTCATAGCGACTCTATTTGTCAGAGTAGAACTGCCCCATGGGGTTTCCAAGGAGCAGCTGGTGGATTCAAACTGCCGACCTTTTGGCTAGCAGCCATAGCTCTTAATCACTGCGCCACCATGGCTCCATTAATGCATGTTTTTTGAATGAATGAATGATGCCACCTCAGAATACGTATGCTACATCCATACTCTATACACTCTAGAGATGGAGAAAAACGAGCCTTTAGAAGTTTCCTTCCAAAATCCCTCTGTAACACCTACTTTCCCCCCGCCTCCCAGACTTATATAGGCAGAAACTTCCTACAAGCTTCCTACCTTGTCCTTTCTCAGGGTGGTATCACTGGTTATAGGATTCTCAGACATGGTGTCCTCTGAGATGAGATTCTTATCAAAGTGACAGGATGGCATATCATAAATAATGACATATTTGCTATGAAATTAATCACATCCTAGAGGACACTGTTAAGTCCTTTTCTACTCCTAAACATAAAGCCTTATTGCTTAGGTTAAATCACAAATCGGATATTTATAACATGAGACATTTCTAACACATAAGAGACCTGAAAATGGTACTTGACAAGCCACACAAGGAAAAGTTCTGGGATGGAAACAGAACTGCAAACAATTCTTTTTAAAGAATGATCTCAGTTATTACAGTAAGAGTTCATTGAATAATATGTTTTAAAAATGTAGATAATCAAAAAGGGTCAGGTAACAATCACCTGAGAACTTTCTAGTCCTCAGATCAGTCTCTGAGCAACTCAACTGTCCGCCATGTTTCTTAGCTTCCTTGTCTGGGGAAGGAGGTGGAAAATGCTGGCTAACTCTCAAGATAATACAAGGTAAATAAGCCTATTGACCAAGGGTTTTCCAGTAAGAAAGGACACCTTTGGAAGCTGCACTGTTTTAAACCGTTAGTTAAGGTACAAAGCGGAGTCCAGTGAAAATTGGCTTCCACATAATTTGAACTTGAAGAGTGTTAGAGGACAGAGTGTATTGTCTGTGTGTATGTAGACATAACAAAGCTATTTTCATGCACAGTCCTGGCAGTGGGCCCGTCATAACTGCTCTCCGGGTCTGGTTATAATTATTTCACTATAGGGAATAATCCAAGACAGTACATCCCTTCTCTGTCTGCTCAGCCTTAAGTCCTATGTGTGCTGGTTTTACCTCATAAAACTTCTTTTCAGCTTTCCTCCCCGATTACCTTTTACCTCACCCTCTTCACGCTGTATATTCCAACCGTTCACGCCAGAAATCTTGGCTAAATTCTAGGCCTGAACGCTGACATTACCATGCACAAGAAACGAACTCTTAAGAGTTTGTTAAAGGAAGGGCGTGGGTGATACCTCCTCCTTTATCCTTGTAATTATACAGCGTCTGGCATACACACCTGCCCTGCATTTGCACTGTTTGTGCATGTGTCTCCTAAGTTCTAGTTGAAAGAAATAAAACTCTCCTAAAAGGAAAGAAAAACTTTTTTTTTTTTTTTAAAGGGTTGGTGTGTCCTCTAGTATTTTGCCTCAATAACTAAATGCATTTGTGGTCCCCGCCCACAGCAATATTTTCTACAGCTGTATGTGGTCCTGCGGAAACTTTTTAATGGAACGTTTTATATTGAAACATGTTTTTAATTAAAACAAAACAAAGAAGATAAGGATAGTCTAAAAGATATCAGTACTAACATGCAAACCCCAATATTTAGACATATTTATGTTATCAAATCTTTCCAAGGGGCCGCCCTTTAACATGCTCAGTTCTAGAAAATTGAATTCCTCCAATTCGTTGTTTCACCTCAGAGCTAGCTTGTTAAAAACTCCAGGCTCCCTCTCAACTGGCTCAGGTATTCACTTTGATAGTAACTGTATCCCAAATATTGTGGGTGTCTCCCCATACTTTTCCTGCATTGGAAATACACATAGGTGAGACACAGAAAATAATGAAAGGCGAAGCAAAGACATACAGTGATTGTTCAACGGGAAAGGCATCAAATTTAAACAGATGGGAATTTTTAGGTTTACAAGATGGTCAGCTTAATTTCCTGAGCAAAGAATTTTCAGGATGGTTTACTGAAATTAACAGCATATGACGTGAATCACCTTTTGGCTCAAAGCTTCTTTACCCTTTGACTTGTCCATATCTCACATTACCCCAGGCACTAAATATAAAATGTAGAGGGAATGCCTATGGAACCTGAAGGAGGGAAAAGCACCATGTCTTTGCTTTACTGAAGTGAGGTCCAGTTCTAGGGAAAGATAAGCGAATACTAAGGATGGCAGATGAGTTGAGGCAGGCTGGGGAGTAAGTCACTAACCAATCTGTAAAGGACATGAACTAAATGGTAAAAATGACTCATATATAAAACTGAGCCATTTTGCTCATTTCAGTTAGGACTATTATTTTGTCCAGAAAAAGAAAGTTTGACTAGATTGATTTACTTAATATTTGTTGAGGATTGACCTTTCTTAAATCATTGTGCTTAGGTGTCAGGGAGGATATAACAGTGTCACGATGCCAGCATTCTAACTTAAATCATTGAGGTTGGCCATTTCTATTTTCATCCAAGTCCTCCTACCCTCCACAACCTTTTCCCCACAACCATTTCACACTTTCTTAAATAATTTGTGTATATCTCTGTTAGTGCACATTTACCTCACTAATAAGATTGTAAGACACTTGAGGGCAAGTAGCATACATCACAAGTATTTGCATTACCCCTGATGATGCAGTGGTTAAGAGCTTGGCTGCAAACCAAAAGGCTGTCAGTTCAAATCCACTAGCTGCTCCTTAGAAACCTTATGGGCCAGTTCTACTGTGTCCTATGGGGTCACTATGAGTCGGATTTGACTAGATGGCAATGGGTTTGTTTTTTTTTTAATTCATTTTGCTGTTAGCATGATGCTTTAATTTTTTTTTTTTTTTTAGCATTCATTATATACTTGTTATATTCACATAAATGCTGTTTTTGTTAGGTGCCATCGAGTCAGTTCCAACTCAGAATGAAAGATAAATTGACATAAATATCCTCAAAGTCAGGAGCATAAACTTCATTTGGAAGATAATACATATAAAAACATCTGTAGTATAATACTAATACTATAGATTGTGTAAAACATCTCTAACATTCTTTAAATGAGTGGTAATAGGACAATGGCAATAGGATGGAACAGATATGCAAAAAAGGAGAGAGCAGCTGAACCTGCCTAGAAATGTGTGCACACGTAATAGGTACAGCATACTTGGGCAGCTGATGTTTAATAAGTACCAGCTATATTTCTAAGTGTAGCATAACAGCTGCCACCCCAAGTTATTTTCTTTCTAAATTTAGATCTTGATACATTGGGTTTTCTCAAAGTAAGTATCACTATGGCCCCTGAGATACGAAATTTGAGGCAAAGCCTTCTGGGTCATACAGTACGAGGATTTGTGGAAGATTCTTTATATCGACACACTTTTTGTAAGTCCAAAACAATTTCTTGCGTTTCTACCTGACTCAGTCCGTTTTGTTTTCCATTCACTACACAGAGTAACATTTCTTGATAGCTGAACATAATACTGTTCTATTTTCCAAAGAAAGACCTTTTGCAATTCAAGGCAAAAAGGTTTCTTTAGTGAACTTAGACTCTGAATATACCGAGTTAATGCTGATATCTGAACACATAAAATACTCCATTAAAATAGCTTTTCTTTGTTAATAATTACAGGCTTAGGTCAGAAAAACTTGCAGAAAGAGTTTATTATTCTGAGCACTCTGCCTTGTTCTAAATGTCAGTTATTTCTATTTTATTTTATAAACAATTTTGTACAAATCATCATTTGCTAGCAGGCTTTCTCCCTTTCCGATGGGCCCAGAGTACCGGTAGTATCTACAAGGATCTAGATACAAAGCACCTTGCGAACTTGGTGTTCTTTTTGATTATTCACCTAAAACTATTAGAGTCATGTCTCAGCACTTTTTTATTTAGGAAACTTGCTCCCCAGGGTCCCCCTTCTTTTGAACTTTCTGAATTACCCTGTATAAAAAGACATCATTTTAAGTACAATGGCCCATAGTGTAATTAGTTCACTTGTAATCACCGACTATCTGCTCTTTATTCACTCAATGGAAAAACAGCAAATTACCAAAAAATTCATGAAATTAACAAAATATTATAAACCTTCGGAACCAATACACATTGATGAAGTTTCATCGACACAAGAACAATGTTCTCCTCCCTCTTTTCTGATGATGATTTTTTTCTCTTATCTTGAAATAGCTCATGATTTTTAGAAGGGTAAAGGGTTTATAGCTTTATGCACTCAGAAAGCATCTTCGGGAACAGAGAGGAGATCACCTAATTTACCAGAGAGGCAAAATCCAAGATGTGACTGTCCACGAACTTAACACAACCCAAACGAAGGAGGTAAGGAGGCAGATTTTTGTAGGAACTGAAAATCCTTTCAGTCTTGGGAATAGTTTGCAACCCAAGTATCCAGGATATCTTGTGGAGTTTGTTACAACACGTGCTCTTAACATCCCTGAGGAAAAGGATAGCTTGGGGGTCCTGTTAGCTGTCACAGCTAAGTTAATTCATGACCAAACTTTTGCTAAGTTGGGATGAGAGATCTAGACACTTTAAATTGGTCTGTTTCCATATTTTGTATTTGTTTTCTTTTCCCTTAATTTTCTGAGAAGAAGGTTTTTTGAAAAAGTTCTAACCTCAGGGGAGCAAGGAGAATCAAAATGGCGGAAAGGCCAACGGTAGCAGTAGCACCCACAGTAGGATCCACAGTCCTGTCTCCTGATCCACACAAGCACCTGGATGATATTAACGAAGCAGATTCAGGGGAAGCTTAGGATGTGGGAGCTTCCCGTGATGTTCCTATGACTGAGTAAATGCAATAACTTAGCGACATTCTGAGAAAAGACACATGTTGCCTTGTAGTGGAGGGAGAGTTGGGACATGTAGGTGAATAGGGACTGGCAGACCCTGCCTGTAGCCTTTCATCTGAAGACTCAGCCCTATCCAGTTACTCAGCACACCCTGATCTGGGCAGTTAGTGCATTGCTAGAGCATCGGGCAGTGTTCTTAGCTGTAATTCTGCTCGCTTATGGCTTTTTCTCTTCTCTCCTGACTAGTTCACTTAAATAAAAAGGAGTATCTTGTAGACTGAGCTTCCCAACTTGTGAGAGAAAAGGCTGACTCTTAAAATACCAAGGTTCAAACGTTGTTGAGAAGCAACAGTGAGGTATCAGGCAGGAGGGCCTGGGAGGTACCTGAGGTGCATTTGTAAAGGTAGGATTAACTTTAGGCTGCAACAGAACCATTGCAGCCTGGTGCACTGTTACTTGAGCTCTTTTCTAGAAATTCTTAGTTTTAGATATTTTTTCACTCATGCTAAGGCCCACTGCTCACTGATGCTAGTTTAGCATCAATGCTGGATCCATTCTTTTAGCTATTTCTCTCCTCAAATTTTCAGCTTCACTTATAGGCAAAGATCGGCCTGTAGGACAAACCAATAGAATTGTAAGGAAAGGTTGATTCTTTCTCATTTCGTCAGATTTTTTACCATCTACCTTGACCCCATGATTGAACTGAACTTCTCATACCTTCAAAGGAAGCAGATTTTCCGGATAAACTGTTACTTGGGGATTTTCCTCTTTCCCCTACCTATCATAGTTTTGACAACAATTAATCTAAAAAAAAAGTTCAAAATGCAAAGGAAAAAAAAAAAAAAAAAGGATGCAGTCTTCAGTGTGTTGCTCAGTCCCAAAGTGACATTATCTGTCTGAGGCACAAAGTAAGGATTTTTCATTTGAGCTTAAGTATTTGTTAAAAGAACAGTTGTTGAAAATAATAGTGCTACTGTAATATCTCAAAGACGTGAATATCACTTAGGTCTGTGTAGAGACAGCTATGTTGCAATGGTACTACAGTGCCAAGTTTGAGTTTCAGATTATAACCAACTTTTCTTCTGGGGAGGGGGGCAGTCAATAATCTCCTGATTTTTTTTCCTTCAATATTTCACAGGTAAAAAAATTCTCCAAAGAAACAACTCAGAGTTTAAGAAGGAAAACAATATATACTTAAAAATTCTATTTAGCATCACCAAATTAAAAACACAGACACTTAACATTAAATTTCTGCTTTCAGAATATTCTAGTGAAAAGGTTGCAAAGTGAGAATTTAACACGTGCCAGTTCCTTGCTGAACTCCAACTTTTAACACCTTAGAAGATATATAATGCTGAAATGACTCAATATTTGACCTCATCTTGACAAAAGAAATCCCAACATCCATGGGGGCAGGAATATCTCTCAATGTCAAAGCTTGGGCAGGAGGCCACCCAAAGAATCTGGCGCCATATTGTGAGCCTCTCCTCTTCTGTATGCTTCAGTCCAATGCTTTGCACGACTTATCAGTTTACTGGATCCATATTATATTAAGGCCCAACTGCCTTCTAAGAGGGGCAGCTCTGAATGTTGGGAAGCCACCTGTGTAATGAAATAGTACCGTTTCTTATTTTAATGCCTGAGCCTCTTCATTCTTGTATTTTTTACCTGTCACTTGCTATTGCTCTACTGCTTTTACTTCAGGGTGAAGCTAGATGAACTGGTCTTTCCATTCTTCCAAGGGGGTGGTATGAGGCCATGTTTTAAAGAAACGCTTAAGCAATGATTCCAGTTCTTTTTTATTATGCTCCTCTTGCAGGATGAACCTCTTATCTAGAGTCCTTGGACCAGATGTATTATGGATTTCAAATGTTTTTTTTCAGATATGGTACCCGAAATATATATTACATAGAATCTCCAGTGGGGTCTGATCCAGCATCTTGTAATCAAATCCACTGATATTTCTGCAGTGAAATTTACACATTTTCACAATCAATGGAAAATAAAGTCTGTTAATAGCCTCAAAACAGTTCAAGTCACGCTTTGCCGTCAATGAGTTTTGGTGTCAAATTTGCAAAAAAAAAAAAAAAAACACTTTGTTTTTAGGGCATTTTGGATTTTGAAATTGAGAATAAGGGATGTAGACCTGTTATTAGTTTTTCAAAGAGTTAATCTATTTGTACTAAGAGAAGGAAGGGATGAAACCTATCACAGATAACCCAAGCAGGCCTTTCAAAGCGATCTTTTAGACACAGAATTTGACTATTTTGAGCAGGATTTGAGATGAATGAGTTGTTCTCATTCCTGGCTCCTGTCATATGACCTTGACATATTCTGGCCCCTAGAGTCTGTCTGTGACGGTGCTGTTGTCATGAAATCTGAGCTGCCTCGCTACTCTACAGGGAAAGGGAGCAGAAGTGGGCAAATCTAACTTCCCTGAGACTCCCAGAAACATTCCCAGACCAGGATCAGAACCTCAAGTAGACGACAGCATCAGAGCCAACTGGCATGCTTGTACTATGACTCCATAACAAAGTAATTGCATAGTTGGAGTTTTTAAGAATATAAAAACTCAAAAATTGCCTTCTTCCTTAATGTAGGGGATTTTTTTTAAAAACCCTAATCCTTGAAATTTTAAATATGGGGTTAGGAAGACTGAATTCTGGGTTATTATACTAGGGAGGAGGGGTTGTCACCAGTGAAGAAGACATATAGAGATCAAGGCTTACTTGGCTTCCAGTGCCAATGCAATGATGCCTGCAGCCATGGGCGCTGAGGCTGATGTCCCAGTGTGGTTGTCTGTGCAACGCTGCCTCAGATCCGTAGTGATCTAGAAGACAGAAGAAGTGAGACAGTTTAGGCCTCTGGGGTCAAAGTGAGTCACATGCAATTTTTTTAGTGAAGAAATTCACCCATGAAAGTGGAATGGAAGTGGTATTGAAATATACATTTTAAATTCTTTATTCCTGCACTCCCGTGATCATCCTTACCCCAGCCTTTCTTTACTATCGAGCATGTTGAATCAATAACCAGACACTGACTTAGGCATTAGTAATAAAGGAATTAAAAAGTACATGGCTCCTCTCCTCCTAGGACTGTTACCTTGGGAAAGTCACAGGTTTGAAGCAAAATGTATGCTCTGTTCTGCAATAGAAGGAACCTTTGACTGTGGACCTATTTCTAGAATTCACAGAAATGCTGAATGGAAGCAAAGACTTCCTCAAAGACTTAACACAAATACTAAAAACAAAGTTGAAACCAGGGTGTTTGATATGAAATTACAACATGAAGTACATATTACAGAAGACTAGCCGTTTCTCCTGTTTTTTTTTTTGGTCAAACATGTGAACAATAGATAATTTTTTTCCTCTTGGCTTGAATCCAGCTCACTTCAGCTGTGTGTGGCTGAACAACATGACCATCCAGCAAAGGAAATGTTTCTCAATCTTTTTGCCACTATCATCCCACTAAGGAGAGAAAAGTAAATTTAAATTCTCCCTAATGAGAGAAATTAAATACTACGGAATAAGATTTTATAAGCCAGTGTAATATCTAAGATTTTTTTAGCCCCTCATCCCTTGCAAAAAATCAATTTCCCCCTTTTGCCAGTGATATTGCTCCAGTTGAGAAAATATAGGGATAACTGGCTTGGCAAATGAGTTACCGGTCTTGTTCCAGTTACTGGAAGAAATTAGTAAAGCCTTCTTGGGCAGTAAGACAAATATGGAGCCCTGGTGGTGCAGTGGTTAAGAGTTACAGCTGCTAACCAAAAGATTGGCAATTTGAATCTACCAGCCGCTCCTTGGAAACCCTGTGGGGGCAGTTCTACTCTGTCCTTTAGGGTCGTGATGAGTCAGAATTGACTGCAAAGGGTTTGGTTTTGGTTTTGGTAAGACAAGTATATTATCCGTATTTTACAAATAAAACTGAGGGGAAAGTTCAGGAGAAAGGTGAAGGAGACAGGGCTACTGAAAATAAAAAAAATAAAGCTCTTCTTTATTCTCCTCTTCGAGAAGAGAGTGAAGATGAGTTGAATTTGGTTTGCAAAGAAATTTGATCTCCATAAGAAGGAAGTGCTACATAACTCGAGACATGGTGCCTCCTCGAGAATTTTCTTCAGTGCCACATGGAGATGTCTGAGTAGACATTTTAATTATCTGCTATGCAAGCCAGATTGACATCCTAGCTGTTTTAGGTTCATGCAAGGCACCAGTTGTCAGTATCTTTTTTGTTCCTTTTGACATCTCTGTTAGGTTCTAGGATGGCTCAAGTTGTTTGTGACGGGCTACTAACCTAGAGGTTAGTGGTTTGAACCCACCCAGAAGCTCTGCAGAAGAAAGGCCTGATGACTTGCTTTCGTAGATTACAGCCACGAAAACTCTATTCAGGAGTTCTACTCTGTAACACATGAGTTGGAACTGACTCAACAGATGAGGGTATTGGTGGTTCAGTGGTAGAATTGTTGCCTTTCATGCAGTAGACTGGGTTCAATTCCTAGCCAATGCACCTCATGCATAGCCACCACCCATCAGTCAGTATGGGCTTGCGTGCTGCTACGATGCTGAACAGGTTTCAGCAGAGCTTTTAGACTAAGACAAAGTAGGAAGTAAGGCCTGGTGATCTGAAAATCAGCCGATAAAAACCCTATGGATCACAACAGTCTGATTCACAACTGACCATGGGGATGGATGGCACAGGAACAGGCAGTGTTTTGCTAGTTTTGCATGTGGTCCCCATGAGTTGGGGGTCAACTCAATGACAGCTAACAACAACAACGTAACCAGACTATCCATGCCTGATAGGTATAGGCAGTGAAACAAAAGAAACGGAAGAATGAACAAAAATGTATAGAACTACAAAGACATGGTGGCGAGAGGTAGGAGTGTACTATTTTTTACTGGAGCACTGAATAGTGTGCAAAAGCCTTAAGGGACCATATCTGACAGGCAGGAACATTGTTTTATGATTAACAGGCTTTGTTAGCCATGTACTGAATCTCCATATTTGCGGCTCTCTAGATGTCTGGGAAAATATAGCCCTATCCAGAACCACTCTGGACTTTCAGTGGTTCACTGTGAAAGTGTTTGCCTCATTTGAAATTAAGGATCAACTTGCAGTCTTATTTTCCAAAGCACTGGTCCCCAAGGCAATTCATGAACATACCAGAAGCAACTTGTCTCTAGGTCTGCAAATATGCAGTTGTTCAGAGAGGGCCTTGCTTGCATTCTTCCCATTTTACCTCACTCTCATGGTCATATTCCTTTGTCCAAGTTTTGTTTTTTTTCAATGACTTGTGCCTGGATTCAAGATTTTTCATGATGTTTTCCCACTTGGCTCTCTTTGTCTATTCTTCTGCTGCACCAGACACTTTCAATGCACAGAAATAAATCCAGAATAACACTCCAAGAGAGTCAGTGTAGCGTTTTCGAATATAATAACCTCCTCCAGCCAGCCTCAAAGGTGAACAGTCAAAATTGCATGATGCTGAGTTTGCAGTAGGAATATATCCTATCCATATACAGTTACCTCGTATACCCAAACCCACTGCTGTCAAGTCGATTCCTACTCATAGCGACCCTATAGGACAGAGTAGAACTGCCCCATAGAGTTTCCAAGGAGCACCTGGTTGATTCAAACTGCTGACCTTTTGGTTAGCAGCCACAGCTCTTAACCACTACGCCACCAGGGTTTCCGTCCCCACGTATATACACATATAATATATGCTGAAGTAAAAAGTGACTCAATACTCTGATACATAAATGCTCATGAAGTGTTAAATATCATTCATTGGATCAAGCTTGTGATATTCCAAATCAAGATTGTGCTTTTATTTATTTTTTCTAAAGACTTTTAAAAAATGAAACTTGAGAGCAGTGAGTAGGGGGGTGAATTGGGGGTGGAAGGAGAAGGTGGTGGATGGGGGAAAGGTTAAAAAGAATGATAAGAAAAGAGGCAAAAACATCCTTGCTCCAGTCCCGTGCTGTTTTAAGTGGAAATTCCAGCTGGGTCATTTCAAGAAGTTACTGTCAGGGATGGAGATATTTAGGTGTAAATTACCATTAAGATCTAAGGCAGGGTTTTCATCCTTAAGAGAAGCAAGAGTATCAGAGAATTTTTATGTCTGTCTTTAGAAAGGAAAGGCAAAGACCACCAAGGAGCGTGCAATCTTGAAGAAAAATGATGTTCCGAAAACTGGAACCACATGGGGGTAGCCTCATTAATTACAACGTGTGCACACAAGATCTGACAGTGTAATTTAAAGGAAAGCTGCACTCACTGGTCAGCCCACTCACTGGTCAGCCCACTCACTGGTCAGCCCACTCAATGGTCAGCCCACTCAATGATCGGCCCACTTAATGGGGCAGGGAATCCAGAGATGCCACAGGCAAAGCCAGAACAACAAAAATTCTACTTCAAAGAATGTCTTGGAATTTGGTCTCCATCCTGCATGCCCCAAATTCCCTTAATTCACTACCCAAATCAGAAACAGAATTTTTCTCCAGAGAACTTCTCAGATTGCTCAAGAAAATATCACTTGTGTCCATCAGAGTGAAGGAAACAGGAGATGACACTAGGCCCTGAGCCAGATCAAAGCTGTCCTGGTCAGCAAATTAGATTTTCAGGCTCTCTCAGGATCAGCCACAGATGGTTTTATGGACTCCACACAGCTAGGGATATCATCTGGATTTTCTAGGAATAGGTGGGTAGTGTTCAGGTCCGCTCAGGCTTTCTCAGAGAAGGTCTATCACTTTTTCTCATCCTTAACTCTCATTTCCTAATATTGCATATTTTATTACTTGAGCTAGTGGATCATTTATTTACCTGTTGATGTAATTCACCAGGGGATCTTAGATCAGGTTGACTTTTGCTATAAGTGACAAGCCTTTATAGCAAACACACAGTCAAAGAGTTTCTTCCTCCCTGATATCAAGTGATCTGTTTTATTTCAAAGGTACCATATTGACTCATATCTGTTAAAAGAATAACTGATCAGATCTTTTCAAAAACATGAAATGATTCTACTGTCTGTTAGGTTGAGTTTGTTTCTGGTGTTGATTTGGATTAGAAATATGCCAAGAAAGCTGTTTCAGACACAGCTACAGGGGATAAGGGCAGAAAGTGTATCCTGAATGTATCAATGAATAAAACAGAAGAAACTGATTTGTTAAGCACAGTGAAATAAAAAGGAACCAAGGACCAATTAATGTTTGTCGTGTCCACAGCAATCACAATGACTGGTGTGAAATCCAATCAGGACTGACAAGCCCATATGGAATCTCACTCCCGTGTTGCTCACAGGGTCTATGACTATAAAGCACAAACGCGAGGTTTTACTTACAAAAGTGAGTCTTCGAGCACTAAAGGTCCCATCTTAAATCATGTTTGTATCTCTGTGATGTTCAGCTCAGTGCCAGGTGCGGAGGAGGGGCACATTATTTATTTGCTAAATCGAATTGCTAAAGTCAAGCTCCTTGATACTGATTTTGTTCTGCACTTGAAATTCTCCCACCTATCTGGAAATGCCTCAAGGCCACTTCTGTTTTGACTACCCAAACAAAACTCACATAAATTTATAAGCAAAGCACAAAAATCATGTGTGTAGGTATGTATATCTACAATCTAGAGTCTACAGTATGGCCACTGCTATCACAACTACTATTGCTGCCATGAATCTCACCGCTTCTCCTAAAACTACACCATGAGCAACTTGCCATGAGTGAGGCAATGCACAAAAGGGTGTGTGTGTGTATGCATATATACGTATGTATGTGTGTGTATATGCATATGTGTGTGTAAAACTACACAGGAACTCCACAAGAAAGATACTATGTTTGATTAGCTAAGGAAATGGAGGCTCATACAGACTAAGTAACTTGCCCGAGGATACTTAGCCACTAAAGAGCCAGTAAGTGATGAAAATATTAACTCCTGAAATGGCAGTGCAAGAAAGAGCTGAGTTTCAGAGCATTGTCATCTATGGGGACAAAGGCAGCAGAGCCAGACCACCACCAACAGTGATGGCAGAACTGGCCTGGAGGTCTAGCCCAAGCCAGCAAGTAGGCACAGCGACTCTCCTTCAGGCCAAAATTAACATCAGGACTTTGCAGGACCGATGTTTCCTTTGCTCTTTTGAACAGCCTCAAGAGAATATGTATCAGACTTCCAAAGAAACTAAACACATCTGGATTTGCCAGTCTTTCACTCATGAAAAATGACAGTTTCCAAATCAAAAGAAGAAGCAGGAGATGATAGCCAGTGATCTGGTGCAATGGTGACTGCATTTGAAAAATGAATTGGGTTGTGGTGGTGGTGATGGGGGTGGGGAGGGGGCAGGATGTTTCTGCAAAAGGAATACAATAATTCCTCCACATGGAATGAGTTGTTCTGACCAGTCCTGAGACACCCCAGGAAGCAAGTCTGTTTTTGAACACAAATAAATAAAATGACATCAGTAGAGAGCTAAGTAGAGCATATATTCTCCAAGCCTTGGCTCACAAAACCCTCCCCAAGAGGAAAAAGGATAGCCCCCATATTTCAGTCATCAAGACAAACTACTAGGAAAAAAAGTCAAAGGCTGAACTAATCCCAAAAGAAAGATAATTAACAGTGGGAGTGATTGGAGAGACAAGGAAGCTTTATCTATAAATCAGATCTTGGGGGAAATTTTAGGAGTGAAGGAGGGGTTATAGACCTGTTCTTTAATATTCTTTGACACTAAGCAAGGTTATACCTACTACAGCTTTATCTTGCAGCAAGGTTAAGGGCAGTCTCTGTCCAATCTGATTCCGATTCATGATGACTCCACGTGTGTCAGAGTAGAATTGCACCCCATAGGGTTTTCATGGTTGTGACCTTTTGGAAGCAGATCACCAGGGCTTTATTCCGAGGCACCCCTGGGTAAGTGTGAACCCTCAATCTTTTGGTTAGTTGCCCAGTGCTAACCATTTGCGCCACCTAGGCACTCTGTGGTAAGGTTACTGCTGGCCGATTTTCTATGTCAAATATCCTGGCAAATATCATTTGCCTTTCACCAACCTATCAGTAGAAGGAGTTTCTCTTAAAGGAAGAGAGTGCCCCCCGTCTTCTTCATATGGCTATAAAGACAGCTTGTGAAGTCTCTATCCTTCAGATACATGACAGTCATTTATGCACAAATATTTATTAAACTTGAACTATGGGAAGGGACAAAAACTCTTCACTCTCAAGAAGTTTCCATTTGGGGATTGAAGTCAGACAAAAAATAAAACATATACTAGCATGTTAAGTAGTCAGAAGAACACTAAAAAGAATATTGAAGAGGATACAGGTGGCAAGAGTGATGGAGTTGAGTGTCACTATTTTAGGGAAGGTGATCAAGGAAATCCTCTCTGAAATGAAATCTGAGGACAGACATACCCAACACCCAGTGCCGTCGATTAGATGAAATGATATCTGGGGGAAGAGTCTTCCTCCCTCCCAGAAGCCACAGCGAAGAAGCTGAGTGGAGGGAGGGAGGGACAGTGTTTAGAAATGAGCCGGGAGAGGTAAACGTTGGAATCCATGCCCCGATGTGCTATGGATGGTGCTCTGAAAACTCCGAGAAGCCAAAAGAGATGACGAATGATGTAATCACCAAGAATTTAATGAAAATGAGGGACTTTGGAACGAAATCTCTCATTCTTTACTCAGCAATGACTTAAACAAGACCCAGTGCCATTGAGTCGATTCTGACTCATAGCGATGGTTTTTGCAAAAAGCCAAGAAGGACACGCCTCACATATGAGAATGCCCTGATCTGAAAGTCACACAAAAGCCATAAGCTCCTGAAGCTCGGTGCTAACACAGTGCCACAGGAACCAGCGACTCCTGTTTTCAGCGAGCTTTAGTTTACTCCAAGAAGACAGGCTGTCAGAGGGGATTAAGAAGAGGGGTTAAAAAAACCCCCAAAAACAAACCTACTGCTGTCGAGTCAATTTCAACTCATAGCGACCCTGTAGGACAGTGCAGAACTGCCCCATAGGATTTCCAAGGAGTGGCTAGTGGATTTGAATTGCCAACCTTTAATTTAGCAAACAAGCCCTTAACCACTGTGCCACCAGGAAAAGGGGTACTAACACAAAATTCAAAATCAGTGGGCTAAATAGTGGAAAACAATGGACGCCTACATATTCTAAATGTGTTTTTATCATTGTCATGGTAAAACAAATCCTCTCTTCCATACAGCACCATACTGGATGTCCCTGTATGGTGTCAGGGGCATCACAGCACACTGGTTACGAGATGAACTTGGGGATCATCCCGACTCTGGCTGGGATCCAGGCTCTGCCATTTACTGGCTTTTTTGGAAACTTTCAGGCCTTAGTTTTCACATCTCTAAAGTGGGGACAATACCTGGCCCTCCTAGACAGGATTTTCAGGATACAATGAGACAATGCATTCAAAGTGTATAGTGTAGTGCCAGGCACTTATTAGAAGGGCAAAAGAATGTTATATTTATGGTATATTAATATAATAACCACAAATAGATTACATGTGAAATGAGATATATACCATAGCATATTAAAAGCATTGTTCCATTATATGCCTTTATAATGGCCAGTCAACTGGTTATTCAGCTGCTTTTTATCAAGCTTATAGAAGAGCTTCTAACTGCAGTAATCTTGATATTCTGAGTGCTTCATTTGTTGCAAGGTCATCACTGGCCCAAATCTACTAAAGCATGAATATAATATCAAGGTCCCGAGTTGTGCCAAGAGTACTGGCCGGAAACCAAGAGATGGGGCCCTGGCTATATTTTGAAACTAAGGCAAGGTTTTCCTGCTTGCATACCATGCAACAGTATTCTCTCCAGGACAAGGACAATTTATTCAACAGAAGGGCTTTCCCAGAAGCACAGGGATCTTTCCTCTCTCTGCTCAGATCCTCAGCCTCAGTTCAAATCAGGAAGGTGCTCTGTGAATGGAGAACGACAACTGTGCTCTTCCGGAGAGGCCACAAATGACACAAGGAAATGGATGGCCCAGGGAAGAGGGCCCCAGCACAAAGGGACACACGACCACTCCTGTAACACTCAATCATGGATGCCACTGACAGGATGTGGGCATCATCAAGGGACCACAGGCGTCTGGGTTCAAAGCCTGGTAAAGAAAGGTCCCAGGAGCAACACACGATTATTTGTCATTCTGACATCTCAAAGGAAAAGGGGTCAGCTGACCATAAAAGGCTGATGCTGTTGCCAACTCTCGTCATGTCCAAACTGTTAACACGCTCACGATCAAAGTGCCATTCTTTAGGGGTTGGGTGGAACAGATCACAGTATTTTATAGATTGGAAAACCAAAGGTGCAGCAAGTACCTTCACTAGCAACAGCTGGAAAAACGACCAGCCTAACCTCCCCCGAGCCACTGCAGAAAATGACACTGTCTTAGTTAATAATGACACCAATCACCTACTGAGATGCTCACTTAAACCAAGGACTGTGCGTGTGCATTACACACAGTAGTCAGACACAGTATCTTCTTTACGAAAATCTGTGAGGTTGGTGCTGGTATTACCTCCATTTTACGGATGAGAAAGCCAAGAATCTTATAGGGTTGCTTAGCCCCTGAACGGTCTCTCTGATACCTGAGACTATACTTTTGAACAGCTACCAAATTTCTTCCTCATTTGGGGATAGTTTGGAGAGTCATGCAAAATAAAAGAATCTAAGGGCTGAAGAGAGAAAAATTACTACAATAAAACCTGCAAAAGCTAGAACCTGTATAAGGTGGAAACCTGTCAGAGAAGGAAGACTCAACTATTTTCCACAAATAGAGGGCGATAGAAAAATGGTAAGACTGCAGCCTGTTGAAGGCAGAAAACTCATAAGACCCAGAAAAACAAGGTAGTTCCGCTGAGTTCCAGCTCCTACAGGTTTTGCTATAATGAACTGATGAAAATGGAAGAAGGAAATTAAGCAAAAAGTAGAATTAAGTAAAAGTTAAACATATAAAGTGAATCAGTAGAGGTTTTGATATCAGAAGCAGCAATAGGAGAAAAGAAAGTTTATGACCTGACAAAAGGACATTGACATGGAGCCATGATGCTCATTTTCCCTCTCAAGCCCTATCTCAGATCACAGAATGGATCAATCTGTCCATGAGAGAATCCTAAATGTCCAATCTGTCATGGAGGTTAGGAATCTCTGGGTGGTGTAAATGGTTAACACGCTCTTTCACTCATTGAAAGGTTGGTGGTTCGAGTTCACCCAGAGGTGCCTTGGTAGAAAGACCACTGAAAACCATATGGAGCACGGTTCTATTCTGACACATATGGAGTTGCTACAAGTTGGAATAGACTTCATGGCAACTGGTTACCAGATGGGGCAGTTTCCCTGGAGAGGAGGCTCCTTTGCATGTCCTTTGGGGCTCTTATGTAAGTCCTTGCTTCACCTCACTAGCTGGGTCTGCCCTTCCTGGGAAAACAACATGGTCTCTCCACAGCAATTGCTCCACAGGAAATACCAGGACTAAAACGACGCACTGACTTTGCAGCAATGGTGAGTTTGCCTTAAGATGCCCTCTAAGATTCAGACTTGGGAGGTACAAAGAGGAGAACTTTTATTCCAGAGAGCTTTCATCAGGAATTTCATGATGCAGAGCTGACAGATGCCACTCACTACTAGAAGGGACTGACCATGAACTAATCATAGGGAAACAAGGTCTTCATATTAAAAAGCACAGGAGACATTGCTTGATTATAAAGGTCCTATAAACTCGTTGCCATCAAGTCAATTCCAACTCACTGTAGGACAGAATAGAACTGCCCACAGGGTTTCCAAGGAGTGGTTGGAGGATTCCAAGTGCCAGCCTTTTTGTTAGCAGCTGAGCTCTTAACCACCGTACCACTAGAGCTCCAACGGTCCTTTAATGAGGGTAAAATATCATACGGGCATCATTTTCCCACCAAGTTGGAATTTCAAAACTTGCTGATCTCTGCATTTTCTCCCTTTGTATTTTACTTTGTGAAAAATTATGATTATTGATGAATAATGGAGGTACTTAATGGCTGGGTACATGTGTGTATTTTTTAACCCTGTTATTGTGGAGAAACTAGGGAAAGATGGGGGAAGATGGGATATTAACATAAATAGGCAGTTTTCACTTTAAATCAATCTATAATATGTAACCAAAGAAGGTAGTAAAGAGTGGCTGAGAAATCAAACATAAAAATGACATAATAACCAGGAATCAAGAAGAATAGAATGGCTGTGGGTTAGAATTGCATGAAAGAAGTAGCATCCTGTCACCTGTATTTCCACCACCAAAGAAGAGGCAAGTGTGGCACCAGCAGAGTGAACTGAACCTGCATCAATTTGCAGGAACTCAAAGCAGAGTGTCTACTAAATGCTACAAAGTACCAGGGACAGCAGTTTAGCCCCACTTTAGAAAGGTAAATCCTGAGTCTAAACTTAGGCTCTGCAGCACAGTGCTGGCTGTTCCGAAAGTCAGACCTTTTTTGAGCATCACTGTACCAGGCACTATGTTATGCATTTTTAATTTATTTTCTGGTAATCTATATAATACCTCCTTGAATTATATATTATTAAATGTCTCCATTTTACAAGAACACTGAGACAGAAAGATGAAGTAATTTGCCCAGAGTTACCCCGTGGGTACGGAGCACCATGGTGAAAGGAGCAGAGCAGGCTGGTTCTGCAAACTAAGCTCCTATCATTTTGTTGTTTGCTAGAAAGCAGGGCAGACTGGAAAGTAAGAGATCAGTCAGGACTTTTGTGCTTCTTGTTCAGGTGAACTTTGTGCTGCTGTATTAGAAAAGCACGTTTTGCATAGGCTTTACTCATGTTTAATAGGAATAGTCTAAATGGAATCATTCCGAGTACCTTTACCACTGGGAGCCCTGGTGAGATAGTGGTTAAGAGCTCAGCTGCTAACCCAAAGGTCGGCAGTTCAAATCCACCAGCTGCTCCTTGGAAACCCTATGGGGCAGTTCTACTCTGTCCTGTACGGTCACTATGAGTCAGAACTGGCCTGACAGCACCTAACAACAACAACACCCTTACCATACCTTTGTTTTTCCCACTCAATTAGCTGTATTTAGAAGCTTAAGCACCGAGGATGGGGCTGAGAAAGTCAGACTTGGATGCTAGTCTCTCTCCTGCCACTAACGCAGAACATGAACTTGAATCAATCAGTTCATCCTCAATAAAAACAAAGCTTGATCATGTCCAAGGGCACACTGAATGCTGGAATGCGATGACCCGGACAAGCGTTTTCAGTGAATTGGTAACAGAAATAAGTTAAAGCATTTCAACTAGGTACACTGAGTAATCAGCTAATCGGCCACCTTCTATTTCCATATATTACTACTTGCACTTATATATTTAGTGTTCTCACTTTGCATTTCAAAACTAAAAGATAAGTAAGTGACAACAGACATGGAAATATCACCTACTATTTTCTTATCATAGGACTCTCCGCTGCTGTAGGTTGTGGCCAGTGTGGATGAACACTCTTCCAGGTACCAAGGTTTCTTTCCACTTTCGGCTGTGCTGCTGATGGAGATGGTGTAGATGCTGTTGGTGTAGCCATCACAGGAGCAGTGGTCTTTGCTCCTGCCACCATTTCCTGATGCCCAGACAAAAACCGAGCCGAGGCCTCTCCGCCCCTGTTCACAAACAGAAGAAGTTAAATGATAGCATGAAAACATGAGGATCACAGACTCTAGATGAAAAGAACATTAAAGTCAATGGCAAAATCCAATACTTGTAGGAGGGTTGTAGTAGTATTTTGATAATATGTTGGATTTAAGCTACTTGGGGTGAGGGGAGTTGCTTTTAGGAACTAAAAGAAATAACTCATAGAAGTAACAGAAGCACCAATAGTGATGATAATAATGGGTAACATTTATTAGGTAACTACCGTGTACTGAGCACAATTCTAAATACGTGAACCAGATTTAATTCTTTTGACAACCTGTGAGATTGGTATGATTTTTAACTTCATTGTACAGATGAGGATTTGAGGTACAGAAATTAAGTAATGCCTTAACGCATAGCTAGTAACTGATTGGGTCAAAATTTGAACAAAGGCTGTAAGACACGAGAGTTAGAATAAAATCAGTTATAATTGTTGTCATCACATATTGCTTGAAATCTCTACATCCACCATATACTGGGTGCTATTACAAATTTCCATTTTATATATGAGGAACATGAGGTATCCAGCCTGTTGCCGTTGAGTCGATCCCGACTCATAGCAACCCTACAGGACAGAGTAGAATTGCCCCACAGGGTTTCCAAGGAGTAGCTGGTGGATTCTAACTGCCAACCTTTTGGTTAGCAGCCAAGCTCTTAAGCACTGCGCCACCAGGGCTCCATGTATGAGGTACAGGGGCTCTCTATCTAGCCCACAACCGTAATCAGTGAAGGGCAGAAGCAGGTACAAACCATGTGCTTCCTTCTAGACTGGTCTCTCCTATGCACATTGGAGATATGAGGGATGTTAATGGATGTTACCAGAAATAAAAGGATTTTGAGATCAAATATGATTGGGAAATCAAGAATTAAACAAAATTAAACCAGCTTCTTTATTACAGCAATTCTAAGAGCCTTTAAAACAAGTGAATTTTCGTTGCAAACCTCTATGAGGGGGACACAGTCTATTTTCAAAACGTTTTTGACCATGGATACCTTCTTCAATCAGAACATGACTCTTCTTATAATGCTAGGAGATACATTCCTTATGCCAAAACTTGGCTGCTTCAAAAAAAAAAAAAAGGATAACTAAATGACTTTCCTAAGATCATAAAATAATTAAGGAATAGAAGCAAAGTAGAATGCAGAAGTAATGAAGCAAAGCAACTACTTGTTCCCGTAAGATGAGGTCTTCAGGACAAAACAAATAAGTCAAGTGAAGAGTATTGCTGGGGATGATTACATTTGAATCCCTGAGAAATTCTGCCATTTTAGAACTAAAAGGCACATTGGAGGGTATGCAGACCAAATGTATTCTTTTGTAATTAAGGACTCAAAGTCACACAGCCAGTGATGGCTCAGCCTCTTTCTGCCAGGCTCTGCTTTCTCTATTTTCAGGTGGAAGGAAAAGTATGTGGGATGCTGGCTTGGAATTTCTTGAAAAAGAGCCAAGAGAACAGAGACTACAAAGAATATGGAATATATATGACAAACTCTCTCTGAATTTGAATCTTCAAAGAATAAAATATTTACAACATAATTTGATTGACCTGAACTTAGATTTGTTTTGTCCTTCAAAGTGGAAAACTGCAATATGATTACACAGGAATGGGAAAAACTCCTGAAGAAAGAAGACACGGAACCCCTTGATTGCTATTGCTGCCAGACAGCTGGACCCGGTTTACCATCATTAGTTCCCTATTAAAATATCCATGAAACATAGGTAAGGATGCAAAAATTATCAAACCATTACAAACTAAGCGTCTTGTTCCACGCTCTGACAATCAGGAGGAATTACTACTTTTTTTTATAGTGTGGGCCTACCACCTGGCTGTCAGTTTGTCATACTGTGATGGCTTGTGTGTTACTATGATGCTAGAAGCTAGGCCAAAAGTATTTCAAACTCCAGCAGGGTCACCTACAGTGGACAGGTTTCAGCAGAGCTTCCAGACTGAAACAGATTGGGAAGAAAGGCCTGGTTGTTTATTTCCAAAACTTTGTCAGCGGAAATCTTATGGATCATAACAGAACATTGTCTGACTCGCTTGCTTTGAACACGTCATCAGAAGGGCTCAATTGCTAGAGGGGGACATCATGTTTGGTGAAGTAGAGGGCCAAGGACGGCGTGGGAGGCCCTCGGTGAGATAGACTTATTGCATGATAGCCACAGTGATGGATTCGAACATGCTGGCAATCCTGAGGATGACACAGGACGGGGCAATGTTTCATTTTGTTGTGCATGTTCATTTTTTTGTTATGGTTGCCGTAAGTCAGTCAGCTCAACAGCAGCCATTCATCTACCTATCTGTTTCTACCTACCTACTACCTACCTACCTACCTACTTACTACCTACCTACCTCCCTACTTACTACTACCTACCTACCTACCTATGACGTGGGTGCCCTGATTGAGAAACCCTGGTGACTGGCTCAGACCCCAAAGAAAGAACATCACTGCCACAGAAGAAGGAAGAGAGCTCCAAATCACCGCCAATACGTGCCTTCTCTATCAGACACTGAAGGGCTGTGCTGCAGGTAAAACACATGGTCACACTGAAGCCTGACTTGAAAAGTCAACAGAATACATGGGACGACAGCACAAATCCCACCTGGCTGAAACAGCATCTTAACAGATGGTAGATTAAGAACCACAAACCAGTGAAAAAGCCCATATTGCACAGTCACATTTACACTTCTCTCTAAAATCATGTCTCTGTACATATGTATACAAATTCAGTTAAATATCTTTTAAAATAAATGAGATTTTTAAACAATATTTTAAAGGGGAAATATTTTAATGAGAGAAAGGGGGCATCATTGTTTAGGAAGCAGTGTGTTGGTGTTCAAGGTAATGGAGAATTTGGCAACGATTATACGTGACGATAGGAGCCCTGGTGGTGGAGTGGTTAAGGGCTATGGCTGCTAACCAAAAGGTCAGCAGTTTGAATCCACCAACCACTCCTTGGAAACCCTGTGGGGCTGTTCTACTCTGTCCTACAGGGTTGCTGTGAGTCTGAATCGGCCTGATGGCAATGGGGTTTTATTAGTGATAACTGCAAAATATAATTAATGTAATTGATGGCATTAACTTGTACACGTGAAAAATGTTGAATTGGCAAATGTTGTGTTATATATATTTTTACCATAGTAAAAAAAAAATTAATAATAAGAGAATATTCAGAAGGTCCTTTTGTGCTCACTATGTATTTAAAATGTGCTACTAAAAAAAAAAAAAAAATAACTCTTGTTAGGTGCCATTGAGTTGGCTCCAACTCATGAAACAGAATGAAACATTACCCAGTCCTACGCCATACTGATGATCATTGGTACGTTTGAGACCATTGCTGTGGCTACTGTATAGGATACAAAGTAATATAGTATGGCCTCAGTTCAGAAAAAAGTCAATGTGCATGTGTGTAAATATATATATATATATAGTCAGTATAGTCACAATGTAACAGAAGTTATCCTGCTTGATAAGATTAGAAAAGATTTTTATACCATCCTTTAATAATCATGTATTATTTTTATAAACAGAAACAAACACATTCCTCTGCTTAGAGGGAAAAGACAGGGCCAATTCTCAAGGGATAATTTCTTTCACTTGAAGATCAAAAGGGGCTTTACACATAGAAGGCACATTGTATACTAAAAACAAAAGAAGCTAACATTTACAGAAATTCACTATGTGCCAAGCACTGTACAAACATTATTCTACATAACCCAAGTCTATATTATCATCATTTTACTAGGTGAGTGAACTAGGGCTCAGAAATGCTCACTAATGCCAGAATCAGACCTTGAAATCTTACTGGAGCAACATCTGAGCTCTAGCCATTCAATAGCCTTCTTTTGGGTAATGGCGGCTGTGCTGTTTCCAGGGAAATCTCCAGCGTCTTTGTTGAAGCCTGGCACCAGGATCTAAATGCACAGGAGCCACCAAACTCTCCCCAGGCATGTCAGTAAAACTGGAGCTGATGAAGAAAGGAGGTATTGCCCTCTCTTAAGCATTCTTCCTTATTAGATCAAGGGGTAAGACGTAGGTTCTGACCCCAAAACTCCCCTTTAAAACCTCAACCAGAGAGAGGCTCCCTCAGAAGTATGACCACAAGTCTTTCTATTCCGGCAGCATCCACAGATGACACCACTACTGGAGGAACAAATATATCACTGAAGGGTGCTTTGGGGATCCACTGGGTTGAGAGAGCAGTGGGTTGTTGCTGGCCTGGAAGTGTCCCTTCTACACAGAGGTGATGTTCTTGCATCGAATAGGGTCCCAATGGCAAACAAATAATTTGAAGAGAATTTAAGGAGGGGACTATTTTATAATCGGGCAGGGTGAAAAGAAACCACAGCGTGGAGTTTGTTACCATGCCCAGGCCTGAAGGGGACCTGGGAGAGGGGAGTCACTGGACCTGGAGACAGAGGGGCTGAGAGGAACTGAGAATTGGTCAGGGGACACGCCAACGCATGCTGTCCTTCAAGGAGGGGTCCAGGAAAATACACACTAAGACCCCAGTCTCTTCCTCCCTCTCTCCCATCTCTTGTCAGTAAGCCCCATTGACCAAGTCCTACCAGAAGCCAGAGGTCCTTCCTGGGAGCTCAGAGATACAGATCACATAGGTTAGTGTCCCTGAGCACGGACCTTGTGGAGAGAAGGGGAGAGCTAATCTGGAGGGTCAAATGGGAGATATAAGGCATAGTCCTTCAGGTGAGAGGATGAGAGAAAGGGTGATAACCCTTGTCCCCGCCTCCCCCATGGAGGCTACAGAATATGCAGAAGCTTCTATCATTATAGCCACTAGGCAATCAGAACTTTATGTGTGTGTGTATATTTTGTGATTAAAGTCCCAGAAATAAACAGATGGAATTTGTGGGCTGAAAAATGCCACAGACAGATGCTAAAGATCCATGGGGTTAATGTGAAACAATTAGCAATTCAAAGATTTATTTACTACAGAGGCACAGAGAGTTTTCATTCGTTTGCAATATTCAGAATCCAAAACATATGTGGGAAAAAAAATATCTGGACATTTCTCCAAAATTCAGAGTAATTTAAGAATTAAACTTTAATGTGGGGTATAGGGAGAAGGAAGAGAGGGTGGGCAGAATACCATAAAGAGAAAAGAGTCTGGAGCCACATATTTTCCTAAAGTGTAAGACATAATGACATTTATTAGTTTGGTGAAGTATTGTGATTGTGATTGCTTATTTAAATCAGGCTTTTTTTTTTAGTTGAGGAAAAAAGAAAAAAAAAAAACTCCACCTTAATTGAGCGCTAAGTTAAAAGTAAATTTGCTGCGAAATGTATTGTGAAATTCACACAGAACTCATGCGAACAAATTCTCTTTCACTGTATGTGTACATGTGCATGTATTTCTTATAATGTTTATCAGTTTATAATACCCCATAAGCATTGTGATTAAAGAACAGAAAGGAACTGGGTTTTCTTGTGGTTCAGAAGGTCAGAAAAAGCCACTGGATTACCAATTAAATTGTACATCTCAAGTTTTGTGAGCTGGAGAGTTTGGTGGAGCTTAATTTCTTTAAAATGTTACGATAATTTTTTAAGCCAATGCAGTTAGATTTTATTTGGCATTTTAATATCACTTTCTTCCATAGCGCTTAGAAAGTATTCTTAAAGGTGTATAAATGAGTGACTAGAGGTTTCTTGCAATACAAAAGTAGGGAAGAAGATAATTAATGTCCCTTGAAAATAAATGAATACTGTGTTAGGTGCTTACACATATATTAGTTAAACAAAGGCCAGGAAGATAGATATTATTATATTCCTTTGTACAGATTGGGAAACTGAGTCTCGTAACATTAAGTAACGTGCCTAGGATCATACAACCAGTACGCAGTAGAGATAAGAGGTGGAGACCCCACCAAGTCTGATCAGAATCTGTGTATCTGTATGTGTTGACGTGAAAACCAAACACCAAGTCGACAGCCGTCAGGTGGACTCGTGGTGACCCCACGTGTGTCAGAGTAGAACTGTGCTCCACAGAGTTTCCAACAGCTGATTTTTTGGAAGTAGATTGCCAGGTCTTTCTTCTGAAGTACCTCTGGTTTGACTTGAACTTCCAACCTTTTGGTTAATAGAGGAGCACATTACCGTTTGCACCATAGTCATGTCATGACTATGTCGACATGAAGAGACACAATCAAATGATTTTAGGATGTAGAACTTTTATATATCTGTGATCTCCTCCAAGCACAGCCTGAATATCGAAGTTACCAAAGCCCCTCGCTGCTCCGCTCCCCTCCTCTCAGTGAGAGAAAACACAGTCTTCTCTGCAAGCTCTTCCATATGTGGTTCATGGACAAGGGGCTTCAGGCTGGGAGAGCGTGGAAAGAGACAAGGATACTTACATCGACTCAGTAGCTGACATATGAAGAGAATACTGCTCAGCTTTTTTAAGCTCAAGGGCATTCTAACTAGCAGTTTCAGAATAAATCTTGTCCCTTAAAGGAGTGAGCAAGGTTCATTGAAAGAAATAGGTTGGGTCTAGAAATGTAAAATAAAGGCAAACGAACAAAAGCAAAAAACAGAAACACTTTTTTAAAGAATCTGTAGTGCTCTTATAAAATCTTTATTCTAAAATTCTAAAATATTGCTTTCATAAGCAGTGTTTAATAACTTTTTGAATCATTATCAAGAATAAGACAAATGATTCATGTGAAAATGAAAACTTCTTGAAAAGAAATTTAATCCATAAACGAAAACAACTCAGGAGCAGATGGCCACACTGCTCCTGATGCTGTAGAGACACAACTGGTGTTACTGGAAAGCCTTCACTGGGATACATGGAGAGAATGAAGTCACAGGGCATGGTGATAAGATGTTTTGGAACAGAGTTTGCAGGAAAGAAAGGTGCTACTAAGGCTTGAGCAGAAACCCTGGTGGTGTAGTGGTTAAGTGCTATGGCTGCTAACCAAGAGGTCAGCAGTTCGAATCTACCAGGCACTCCTTGGAAACTCTACGGGACAGTTCTACTCTGTCCTATAGGGTCCTTATGAGTCAGATTCAACTTGACGGCAACGGGTAACGCTTGAGAACTGTTCCCTCAATCAATTCATTTGGGTAAGATGTGCTATGTGTAGAGATACTGATTAAATGAAGTTGAAATGGACCCAGAGAATAAAGTGGGATACCCTTTCCTCTCCACCTCTACAGCAAAAAAGGGAACAGAATGCCATTGATACGAGATGTTTTTAAAGGAGTGAAAGAAGGAGCCCTTGGCATCTGAGCGTTAGGAATCCAAAGTCCAGTTTCTGTTTTTGTCATAAACAATCCTATGGAAGATTCTAAACTTATCTGCCCAAAGGGCCCTATTTGGAAAATAAGCATCCAGGACTCTTATTTTTTGTAATTTACTCCATAAATTGGAATCCAATGTAAAGAGTATATAAAAGGTTTCACTTGCTTCCTTGTCTGCTGTCAGAATATTTAATTATTCTGCTCTCAGAATAACTAGAGTAAATACAGGAATTATTTTATGTATTAAAAAAAAAGTTGCTGCCAAGTTGATTTTGACTCATGGAAACCCCATGTGTGTCAGAGTAGAGATGTGCTCCTCACGGTTTTCAGGGGCTGATTTTTTTGGATGTAGGTAGCCAGGCCTTTCTTCTGAGGTACCTCAGAAGAAACAGCAGCAGAGATATTGCCTTCTCTTGAGCATTCGTCCTTATTAGGTCATGAGGTAGGAGAATGGTTCTGATCCAAAACTCCCCTTGGAAACCCTAACCAGAGAGAGGATCCCTCAGAAATATGACTACAAGTTTTTCTATTCTGGCAGCATCCAACATTTGGTTAGCAGCCGAGAATGTTAACCGTTTGCACTACCCAGGAACTCCACTTTATGTATTAATTAACTGTGATTAAATATGGTTTATTTGGTAATTTGAGTGCAGCCAACACTTAAGTACTTCCACTTTTTTCCAAGCAAAAATTCCAGGACTGAAAATGCTTACCAATGGAAAGCAACAGCTGAAGCTCACACAGGAGCGAATGTGTCCGCCAGCACCTCTGCTGATGTCCAGCACTTCCCTCAGCCCAGCTCCCGTTTCTGCTGCTGTTCTCAATCCTTCTGTCCCTGCTTTAGCATCTCAGCTGCCAGACTGCCCAGGCAGGTCTCCATGAGACTGGGAGGAAGGACCCTCTGAACGCCCACAGACTGACTTACAAATATCATTCCGTGGGGTGTCTTCACTGCTCAGGCTAACGCTACTTAGCCTGCCAAATATGAGTGAATGAGAGAAAGATCTACAATAAAATGCAGCTATTTTCTAGTTCTCCACCAATAAAAGGAAGAAAAGGTACTAAAAGTGGCTCCAAAAAGGCTTTTGTGAATAACACTCTATTCCTCCCTATCTGTCTTCTGGCCATTTTCCACGCGACAGGTCTTTTTCCTCCTCTTTCTCCTCATCGCAATCTCACCCATCTTTTCAGTCCCTCAATTAGGTGTTCTGTATTCTGATCTGCTATGCACAAAATAGTATATATTAAGCATTTTTTAATGTTCTGTTGACTTTTTAATAATAAACTGGAAATCTGTGAAGCAGTTATTAGCTGCATATTAATTCCACCATGCACAAATGAAAATCCATTTTATTTGCTTCCTGAGGATATCAAATGTTGTCGAATTCATTTTTAGAGAAATAGAGAGCCTAATAATGATTATAGGATAGACTGCTGGTGACCATAGTTGCAAGATGTGCCGGTAAAAATAACAAAATTAAAAAATTTATAACTGACGTTTAATATCTTTTCACAATGTTCCTCATGCTTTAGCTTCTGAATTCACTGAATTCAGCTCAGTTTTCTAAAGAGAAACTTGGAGATGGTGAGTAATTGGGGCCAAAGGCTAGTGTAAGAAATAATTAATCAAAGCTGCAAATACAGAACACCCTCACACTCAAGTTCCTGATAAACACCTACTTTTATGTTTATTATGTGAATAGAAAGAAGAAAAAACCAAATTAAGAAGATCATCTACCACATATGCCAGAAGATAAATTCCACAGCGCATCAACTCGCTAAAGGCTTAAGAGAATCAGTCCTGTTACCAAAGCTGCCCTTTCTTCAGAAGGGTTGATCCTGAGGGCTTGTGGACATAACACAACAATGTGACAGCTATATTATAACAGCGTGGATTTCATTTATTTTATTTTGCAAAGTATAATTGGGAGAATAAAATCAGTCATTCAGGGAGAAAGGATGATAGCATATCTCTGAGGAAACAAAATAAACAGGTGTGCCTACTAATGGAAATAAATATTCTTTCATGAGGAGAATGTAATTCCTATTTATCTTTAGCTACACTACTCATTTAGGAATTTTACATAGTAAAAATTTTGAGGCTGGATAATGTGCTATGTTCATTATACAAAGTTGGACAAGACCTCATAAAGTTCATTCAGTCCAATTTCAAATTTTTCTACATAAGGAAATGAATGTAATCCACAAGAGAATGAAGTTTGCAGAGCCAGTTACAGGTAGGGCTGGGACCAGAATGAACCAATTCTCCCAACAACCTTCCCAGTTCAGATCTCCCATTGATTAGCACTGGCTTGGGGGATTCCTAGAAAATGCTTAACAGCATGGTTTAGGGAAAAACTGCTTAACAACAGTGAATTGGGCGAAAAACAAACAAACAAAAACCCAAAACAAACCTCCCTTATCTTGTTTGTCAAATCAATACTTCCAAAATAATTGTTGGCTTTTAATGTTCTATCAATGGCCCACTCATGATCTTATTCATCTTACTCCCCTCTTTTTTCTCAGATCCCATCTTCTTCATTTGACTTGCAGATGCATGAGCAACACACAGATTATTATTTTCTTCTAGTCACTCCCTCAGGTCTCCACGCTTTAAGCCCAGTATGAGGTGTTTTCCCACGGCATGGGCACCACTGCTAACTCTGGCTGGGACATGGAGCATGGTGACTCGGTTTCTTAAGTCCTCATGACAAGCAGCTCTCGGCAGTTTGAAAAGTACATCCATATTTCATCTCTTAAATAATTACCTGAAGCAATTAACAGCACCGACACATCTGCTCTAGGTACTTCACCTCCCCATTCTCTTAACTGCCAAAAGTTTCTACATCTTTGACCATCACCAAGCAAAGGCAAAACCATGCTCACACTTTCAGGAGGGCCAGGTTTATGAAACTGGGAAGGACACTTCCAATAGAAACATGAATTTCCTGTTTTGAAACTGCCCTGAACTGTACCACCACCTTTAAATTCATAGGATGAAATAAAAGTTTGAAAAATTCCTTTCGCAGAGAATAAAAACATTATCAACAGGAGCATGCAAGGAATTTACTGTACATGTTTGGAAAGGCATTTGGAAAAGGAGGATAGAGGGACACTCCAGGAATCATGAAAGGTTTATACTCTTTCCTGAAGTTAGCTCGGGGTTGTGGAATGCCTCACTGTGGACTGGTTCCAACTGCCAGCTCAACTCCTAGAGGGCAAACAAGCTGCGCTTCTCCAAAGCCTCTACCACCTGAAGCAATACCTTGACTCCTGGAGCAGCTCACAACATTTCTACAACAGAGACAACCAACGCTTTGCATTTTCTTCCCGTAAACACAATCCTGCCTTGAAATAAATATAACATAGGTGAGGAAAGTGCTCCTTAGAATAATTACCTACATGAGATCAAAAGGACAACATCTGCCCAAAAGCAAAAGCAAGGGGCAGGAAAACCAGATGAATAGAAATGGGGGAACTCAGGGTGGTAATGGGGAGAGTGCTGACACATTATGGGGACTGCAGTGTATGTCATGACACAATCTGTGTATTCAGTAGAAAACTAATTTGCTCTGTAAATTAGTGCAATTAAAAAAAATGACACTTTTGAAAAATGATGTGTTTAATGAGTTCAAAACTACAACTGGTATTTTGTTATTGTTAGCGCCTATTAAGTTGGCTCCCAACTAATGGTGACCCCATGCATGACAGAATAGGATTGTTGTGATTCATAACGTTTTCAAGGGCTGATTCTTGGAAGCAGGTCACCAGGTCTTTCTTCCTAGTCTGTCTTAGTCTGGAAGCTCTGCAGAAACCTGTTCAGCATCATAGCAACACGCAAATACCATTAACAGACAGGTGGTGACTCTGCGTGAGGACCACAGGCCAGTAACTGAACCCCCAGCCTCCTGCATGAAAGGCGAGAATTCTACCACTGAACCACCACTGCCCTCACAATTAGCCCATGTTATTTGTCAGACTTTGTGGTGGATGCTTTGAGGGCCTTAAAAATATATCAAAAGAGGCCCTTCCTCTGAGGAGGAGACTGGTTGCCAGTCTGAACACTTTATATGTGAAATCTCAGTCAGTCTTCATAATGAGTCCATGAACTAAGTATTATCAGAGCCTTTCTCAAGGAAAGAGAGACTCAGATAGCTTAGTAACTTGTTGCATGGCCAATAACTATGGTGTAACCAAACTGAGATTTTAATACAGGTTTTTGTGACTCCATGGCCTGTACTCTCTGTACCATCCCAGACTGCACCCAAGGATGAAGAGAAAGAACCAACAATACAGTGAAGTGCAGAACGCGTCCATCAGTCGCCTGAATGATTTGTGCTCCAGGAACTCAGAGAATGGAGAGAACCCTGTTGCAGCATTCATTTCACTGTAATCATGAACATAATTATAGCCACCGTTGACGAACAGCTGACTGTGCACAGGTAAGCTTGTAGATCGATTCGGCAGAAGCTGATATCACAGAGCATAGGGGTCAGAGCATAAGCTTTGGAAGAAGACCAACCTGAGTCTGAATCACAGTCAAACCTCTTTCTTTCTTTTTTTTTTTAATTTCTTCAATTCTTTTAATGGAAAATTTCAAAATGACATAGAAGAAAATGATATGATTAACTTTCACGTACTCATTACTCAAAAAAGAAAAAATTCTTTTTTTTTCTTCAACAAATTAGTAATATTTTGCCAAGTTTGTTCCATCTTTTTTCTTCTATTTTTGTTGTTTTTGGTGGTGTTGGAATATTTTAAAGCAAATGCTGACATCGCTTCATTTCAGTACTTCAGTAAGTAACTCTAACACATAGAGTTTTTTTTTTTTCCCATAATCCTAATGCCAGTATCACTCTTAACAACAAGACTTGGTTTGCCAAGACTTGATTTCCAGATCTGTAAATTGGGTGAGTTCCTATAAGGCTGTCATAGATTGAATTATGTCCCCCCAAAAAATGTGTGTATTAACTTGATTAGGCCATGATTCCCAGTATTCTGTGCTTGGCCTCCATTTTGTGATTGTAATTTTATGTTGAGAGGATTAGGGTAGGATTGTAACACCACCCTTACTCAGGTCACCTCCCTGATCCAATGTAAAGGGAGTTCCCTGCACTACCTTTTATCTCTCAAGAGGTTCCTGCGATGAGATGCTCCCAGACCAAGAGAAGACTGATGACAAGGACCTTCCTTCGGAGCCGACAGAGAGAGAAAGCCTTCCCCTGGAGCTGACGCCCTGAATTTGGACTTGTAGCCTACCGGACTGTGAGAGAATAAACTTCTCGTTCTTAAAGCCATCCACTTGTGGTTATTTCTGTTATAGCAGGACTAGATGACCAAGACAGAGGCCCATCCCAATGCCTAACTCAACTGGCTATCAGAGTTAATAATCATAATGACGGTTAGAATTCCAAACATTAGATTTTATTGTTTTCATCTTACAAATGAGGAATGCAGTCTCAGGCTAAGTAAAAAAACTGCCATAAGAGCTGTATATACTTTCAAATCATTTGATATTATCAACTGTATTCAATTTATCCTTATTTATTACACAGTGGCCTTTCTTTCCCAATGACCACCATGTTTTGTTGAAGAAAACTGATCTGTCTGTCCTACCTATCAGCTCTCTTAAATTTATATTTAGAATGACAGCTCAGGATTGGTATGGACCTTAGCCTGACTTAATCCAATCCCTACATCACTTGGCATCTTCCCTTACAACAGAGACATACAAACTATACTAGAAAAATCCCAGTGCAAGGAGTTCATGTACTTGCCTAGACAGCCCAGTAGTCACTATAAACAAAACAAAACAGGACTGTTTTGTAACCTACCTGGTTAATCCCCAAGAGGGCTAGCCCAACAGAGGGATTTTGAATGGAATTTGCAGAAGTTATACCACTCAGAGTTAGCAATGAACATAGAAACTAAAACTGCAAACAGGATGACAATAAATATTTAATATATACCCCTACGCAAGGCTAGAATATATTTTTACTACTCATAAAAATATATCATAAGTCACATTAATAGTGTAATCTATATTGGATACTTGGGTGTCAAATGGCTTTGCGAAGACTATAAAACGTAAAGCCACATATATATTTAGAAGAGACATACATTTGTTTCCAGAATGGATGGTATTATATTGAGTCTGCTTGGCAAGTTCTATCTTAGCTTTGTTAAAGCTCTAAAAAACACACAGTTCCACCAGAATACAGTTAAATCCTGAGGGAAGATTTTTAAAACAAACTCCAGTTAAAGTAAATTTTCATTAAGTGGAACCAATTTTAAATAAACTCCCTTGTCTATCTTTGCCTACACATAAATGCTTCCAAAGTTTTACATTGGCCAACTAGTTTAATAGCAATCTGTCATTTGTTAAAATGCAAACTGGTACCAATCCTGCTACAGTTGGGTGCATATTAGATAAAAACATACCCCTCTCGGGTAGAATCGGTTAATTTTATTATGATTATTATCACTGCTTATATTATACAAGCTCATTATACCTCTTCTCTCTCCTCCTGGTGAACATATGCCTTTAATTTAAGGGTGGAAGACTATGTCTGTATGCATACATGTGTATGTCAGAGACGATGTGGACTCTAGAGTAACCTTCTGCTTTCAGCAAATTCTACTCAGCTGTAAAATCTGGCGAATCAAAAAGGCCATTGATGATGTGGAGGGAAAGTGCTAATCCTGATGTCTATCAAATGTCCAGGTTCTCATCTGGACTTCTGAATAGAGGAGTGAGATGGGATGGAGGACACAGTCCAAACAGGGAAATTAAGGGCTGCTGATTCTGAGTTCACTCACTCTTCTTCCCCATTTGTGTCTCTGGCTGTGTTCTGTTCAGAATTCACTGATGGAGGCTCGTTTAGTAATTTCCAAGACTAAAGAATGGCTGCTAACCAACTGGTCAGCAGTTCAAATCCGCCAGGCACTCCTTGGAAACTCTATGGGAATCGACTCGACGGCAGTGGGTTTTTTATTTTATTTTTTAAAAGAACTCAAAGAAAACTGACCTGGACTTGAAAGCACACTTGTAGATAAAATGGCAAAGCAAACTCTGTAAGTTATGCTCCAACAACACCTACAATGAGCTACGTGATTTCTCCAGAAAAAGACTAAATGCCAATGCAGTCCTTGGCATGTACTTCAGAAGTATTAAATAAAAAAATAAGGAAAGAACTGGTAACCAAATAAAGGCTTTTCTGATGATGGAAAAAGTAACAAGGAAAAGATTTGATTCCAAAGGTTGGCTCTTTTTCTAAAGGAACACTTGTTAGAAATTGTGCTATGCCATCAACACATTTGATATATGCTGAAGAATATCAATTACACCAAGTTTTATTAAAGTTTAAGAATCCAAATGGGACAAAAAGATGATTCCAAGTGTCGTGTATTGAACTGTGCCCCCCAAAATATCTGTCAGCTTGGCTAGGTCATGATTCCCTTGCATGACTGTCTACCATTTTATATTCAGATGTGATTTCCCTATGTGTTGTAAACCCCATCACTATGATGGAATAAGATGGATTAGCGGCAGTTATATTGATGAGGTCTACAAGATTAGATAGTGTCTTAGGCCAATCTCTTTTGAGATATAAAAGAAAGAAGTGAGCAGAGAGACGTGGGGGCCTCATACCACCAAGAAAGCAGCACTGGAGCAAAGCGCATCCTTTGGACCTGAGGTTCCTGCGCTAAGATGTTTCCAGACCAAGGGAAGACTGATGCATCACAAGGACCTTCCTTCAGAGCCGAAAGAGACAGAAAGTCTTCCCCTGGAGTCAGCGCCCTGAACTTGGACTTCTAGCCTGCTGGCTAGAAAGAAAACAAAAATCCTCACAACTGGACCAATGAGCAACATCATGATAAATGGAGAAAAGCTTGAAGTTGTCAAGACTTTCATTTTACTTGGATCCACAATCAACAGCCATGGAAGCAGCAGTCAAGAAATCAAAAGACGCATTGCATCGGGTAAATCTGCTGCAAAGGACCTCTTCAAAGTGTTGAAGAGCAAAGATGTCACCCTGAAGACTGAGGTGCGCCTGACCCAAGCCATGGTGTTTTCAATCCCATCATATGCATGTGAAAGCTGGACAATGAATAAGGAAGACCGAAGAAGAGTTGACGTCTTTGAGTTGTGGTGTTGGCGAAGAATATTGACTATACCACGGACTGCCAAAAGAATGAACAAATCTGTCTTGGAAGAAGTGCAGCCAGAATGCTTCTTAGAGGCAAGGATGGCGAGACTGTGTCTTACAT
Source organism: Elephas maximus indicus (assembly GCF_024166365.1). NCBI lineage: Eukaryota > Metazoa > Chordata > Mammalia > Proboscidea > Elephantidae > Elephas > Elephas maximus. The sequence goes on along the minus strand of NC_064827.1, from coordinate 92,352,330 downwards.
ACTTTGGACATGTTGTCAGGAGGGATCAGTCCCTGGAGAAGGACATCATGCTTGGCAGAGACCCTCAACAAGGTGGATTGACACAGTGGCTGCAACAATGAGCTCAGGCATAACAACAATTGTAAGGATGCCTCAGGACCAGGCAGTGTTTTGTTCTGTTGTGCATAGGGTCGTTATGAGTTGGAACCAACTCGACGGCACCTAACAACAACAACAACAGCCTACTGGGCTGTGAGAGAATAAAATTCTCTTTGTTGAAGCCATCTGCTTGTGGTATTTCTGTTAGAGCAGAACTAGATGACTAAGACACCAAGACAACTATACTGCACTACAATAAGTTTGGCTGTGTTGTACTATATATTCTTTTTTTATTGTTTACAGGATTCGGTATGTGGGAGGGACTTTAGGATTTTTCTTGCACTTTATTTAGAATATTTATTTATCATTTTGTGCTGAGCTCCCCAAAGACAAGGGCTGAGTGTTGTCTTTTCATTCCCACCTAGCACAGTGCCTGGAATATTGGCTTTACCACCCAGTGAAGGTCTCCTGAATGCAATCGGGAATAAATGAATGAATGAAGCATATACCAAATAAAACTTTCGGCTCTTAGCTTTGTATTCTGACACAGTCACGTCAAGGAGCCAGAGCAAAGGCTCCCCATGGTAAGTGCAGCCATGTCGGTCTGAATGAGAAGAACTTTTAAACTGTCCTTTCCTGAGAGAACATGTAAGATTTCAATACACAGACCCCGGGCTAAATTGTGAAAGACCTTGTATGCGGTGCTTAGAAACTTAGAATGTTCCTTTGGAGTTCATGGGTAATCAGTGTTAAGTTTTAAAGAGAAGAAAAATCACATCGTTTGCATTAAAAAAAAAATTTCTTTGGCTGCAGTATTCAGGCTGAATTGAAAGTCGAAGCTCAAGATAGGAATATGGAAGTTTTGGAAGCAAGCTATTCCCAAGGTTTATGAGTGATGTTGGAGTCCCTGGGTGGTGTAAATGGTCAAGTGCTGGACTACTAACCGAAAGGTTTGAACCCAGCCAGAGATGCCTTGGGAGAAAGGCCTGGTGGACTGCTTCTGAAACCCTATGGAGCTTGGAAACCCTATGGAGCACAGTTCTACTCTGCAACACATGGGGTTACCATCAGTCAGAATTGACTCCATGTCAACTGGTTTGGCTTTTTTTTTTGGTTTTACTAGTGATGTTGGTTCTAATTATGAGGGCAAGTGGTAGATTCCACAGGCTTTTAGGAAATAACATGGTCAACACTTACTGGTTTCTAAGATGAGGAAAGAAAGGAATCATAGGTTTTAGGGATGAATAGTGATGCCATCTACAAGTATCCCGCTAACCATAAGTACATAAATGTGTTGGTACGAATTGCCTTAACTGCTGAAATTATTTCCAGTTCTACTGTTCTGGCTCTAAAGTTCTAACAAATTTAGCTGAATGGTTTGTAAAGTAGTTCTACAGAATTTAAAATGGAGTTAAATTTAAAGGGAAATTTATGAAGGTCAGGAGAATAAAAGCTCTTGTGGGATTAAAGTTGAGAACGTTGATTAAATAAAGCTCAACACATCTTTTTACTGCAGGATTTCTCAGAGCCTTTGATATGCTTTTAAATTTCTAAGAGGGAACATAGAATCGGTGGTGTTCTTCAAATGTATTTGACAACAAAATTCCTCCACTCTTGTTGCCGCCCCCGACCCCTGCTTTTTTAAGCATTTTTTGAAACTAGTGTTTATAGAACACATTTTAGAAATTACTCTCTTGGCTGTTTTCTCCTTCTTATGTTGGCCATTCTCAACAATAAGTTTCATTGAACAATATGAAATCAATTAAACCCAGATATTTAGAACAATTATGACTTTTACAATATTTCACATGGTAATCAGCATTTCACTTCTATCACCCTTGCCCGTTTTCAGTGATGATAATGATTAAGATTCACAAAATAATTATTGAGACTTTACTATGTTCCAGGAATTTTACTAAGTATTTTACAGGCGTTCATCATGCAATCCTCACGACAGTCCTATAAAGCAATTACTAGAATTTAATTCCATTTTATAGAAGATCAAACTGATCCTCAGAAAGGCTAATTAACATGAAAAAGAGAAGAAAGTGTTAGAAACCACTTTTCCAAACTGGAGAGTCTGAATCCAGAGCCTGGGCACATTAACCATCATACTGTATCGTGTATGTTGATAACTCATTTCTAAAATATTAAGCCAAAAACAATGCAAATGTGGTCTTTAAGTAAACTCACTCAGTACATACAACAAATTGGCATGGAAGTCATTCTTATGTTCATTCACGCACTCATTCTTTCATTCACTAAATACTTGTTCAGTTCGAATCCGCCAGGTGCTCCTTGGAAACTCTAGGGGGCAGATCTACTCTGTCCTATAGGGTCGCTATGAGTCGGAATCAACTTGATGGCACTGGGTTTTTTTTTTTTTTTTAACTATTATAGGTCAGAAACTGTTGGGGTACATGGGATTCAGTAGAAGATCAAACAGCTAAACTCCACATCTTTGTGAAACTGAGATTCTAGTGGAGGAAGACAGATAGCCAAGAAGATAAGTAAATATAATAAATAAAATGGGGGATAATAACTGCCAAGAAGGGGTTAGGAAGAACTGGAGTGCATGTGTGTTAAATTGTGGATAGGTAGCCTTGTTGTTAGGTCAAGTTAGATGAGAACTCGGAGGAGCACTGAGTTTCCCTTAGGGAGGTCACTGGTGACTTTGATAACAGCTGCTTCTGTGGAGTAGTTGGGCAAAGTTCTGATGCAGTGGGTTCAAGAGATAATGGAGGAAGAGAATTTGTAGAAAGCCAATACAGATAATGGTTTCAATGAATTAATTCTGTTTAAAGGAAAAGAGAGAAATGGACAGGAACTGGAAAGAGACAAGGGAACAAGAGATGGCTATTTTTTCTTCTTAAGATGGGAAAAGTAACAGCATAAATGTATGTTGATGGCAGTAAGACAGTTGAGAGGGAAATTTTGATGATGAACGAAAACAGAATCACTTGAGCTATGTCTTTGACTGGGTGAGAAGGGATGGGGCCCAGTGAACCAACAGACAAGGTGGCCTTAGGTAGACGATGAATGATTAATTCATCATAGTCACAGGAGGAAGGCTAGGTTATATGGCCATAGATGAAAGTGGGTCGTCAGATATGCGAAATAAAATAGAAATGACAACATGTAACAGAATTTACTAGATTTCTTTGAGGCACATGTTTTGACTTCTTTAACTGTGTTGAATTTCAGTTTTCCTTGTCTGTAAAATTGGGGAGAAGAATACTTATCTTATGAGATGATTGTGAAGAATTAAAAGTTATAATTTATTTTAGGGCTTAGAAGAGTGACTGTAATAAACAAAAATGTTAAATGTTATTGTTAAATAATTTTATGAAGCTCAAACTCTACAACTCCAGTTGTTGCATTTAATTTTACAGCTCCTTAGCATCAAATAAAATGCAACCCTTGGAAAAAACAGAGCAAATTGTCAGTTGTAACATGGTTTGCTGAACACAGTTTCTCTAATGCAACTTTGGCCCATTAATTCTAAAGGGGCTGCAAATCGGATCAATCTGATTTTGTTAAAGTCTTTGAAACAGTGCTGAATTCCTATTGAGCCAAATGTGTTCTTATGGTAAACAAATAGGAAGTATTTTGAAATTCAATATTTTCTACATTTTTTGATTAGCAAGCAGAAGGAACGGATGTAATCAATACTTGGCCTCCCCGAGCAAAATTTATTTATTTCCTCTGTGAAAGTCTTTCTTGAGAGCAGTTAAGAATTACTGTGTTGAAGATTTCTCTAGGGAGTTCAACTCAAAGTCTTGGGTTTCTCTCCCTTCCCACCCCATCCTTGTGAAGATTTCTTGACGCTTCTGCTACCCAACCATTATCAACTTTCTCCTGGACCACTTCAACCTTCCACTCTTGCCTCCCCATTCCTCACACAACATACAGCCCATTTTCTATATAGCAGTGATCTTTTAAAAATATAAATCAGGTTGGGTTACTACCTGTTTAAAATCCTCCAATGGCTTTCTTTTACAATAAAACGCAAACAGCCACGGAGGTTTAGTAAGGTCTGCAGAGCTACCCCTGTCCACCTTTTCAACCTACTTCCTACAGCCTTCCTTCTGTTCACACTACTCCCAATGCCAAATTAACACTCAAACCAAACCAAAACAGCAAAAACCAAAAAACCCAAACCTGTTCCCTCTAGTTGATTTTGACTCATAATGACCTACAGGACAGAGTAGAACTGCCCCATAGCTGTTTCCAAGGAGCAGATAGTGGATTTGAACTGCTGACCTTTTGGTTAGCAGCCGTAGCGCTTAACCACTATGCCACCAGGGCTCCAAATAAGCACTATGTTCTGGAAATATACCAAGCTCATTCTCCACTCAGGGCTCTTTGCTCTTGCCTTTTCTTCTGCACAAAACATTCCTCCTCCAGTATTTTGCATGGCTGCTTCTTATCATATATGTCTTCACCCAAATGTCACCTCCTCAAAGAGGACTCTTAGTCCTTCCTAACTAAAGCAATCATTCAGTTTTATTTCTTTCATAACACTTATCCCTAGCTGAAATAGTCTAGACTGTTTCTATGCTTGTTTTCTGTCTGGTCACTAGCATATTGGGGCTGTTATGTGTTTTATGTGTTATGAATAAAACTTAGATCTCTTCTTTACTCCTTTATCTACAGGGTATAGGAAGTGGGAACTCACTAATTTAATAGAAATAATAAATAAATTCCAATCCTTGCATTTTGTAGATGATTCATTTAAAACGCCACTAGGCCAGAGTGACTTTACATCACCACATAAGTTTTCAGTTAGCCAAGTAAAAAAAAAACAAAACCAACTGCCATCAAGTTGATTCCGACTCATAGCGACCCTATAGGACAGAGTAGAACTGCCCCATAGAGTTTCCAAGACTGCCTGGTGGGTTTCAACTGCAGACCTCTTGGTTAGCAGCCATGGCATTTAACCACTTCGCCACCAGGGTTCCCTAGCTAAGTAAAGCAATTATTTTATCAGTCATTCATTTCTTCATTCCTTCAACAGCTCACTCGTTTATTCAATGCTCATTTATTTCTTTACAGTGCTCTATAATCTAACTTTGTATAAAGGATTTATCTAATTTTTCAATATATTTGACAATATGTACATTATATAATGGATATAAATTAGCATAATCTCAAAAACTAAACACAACCAAACCCATTGAGGTCGAGTCGATTCCAACGCAGAGTAGAACTGCCCCATAGGGTTTCCAAAGAGCATCTGATGGATTCGAACTGCCGATCTTTTTGGTTAGCAGCTGTAGCTCTTAACCACTATATCAAATCTCAAAAGAAATAAAATTTACTGTCTCAAGTGCTGTCTGATAACAGAGTAGAGGGTGGAAAGGTTTTTTTTAATTTCCTAGAAAAAACTATCTAATATACTACTTAATTCCCTAGAAAAATCTATTTAATATACTACTTAAAATATTAAATTATATAGTCACAGATATTTAGAGAAATATCCCTTGGGAAAATACGAATGAAATTTAAGACTACAAACTTGAATAATTGAATTTGTATATCCAGAGGTTATCTCAATGAAATTGAAGACGTGCTTTTAAGGGCAAGTAAAATTAAAGATATATATATACAGAGAGAGAGAGAGAGAGAATGAAGTGACACTGCAGAATTCAGAAAGTCTATGCTGACTTTCACCATATTATTTTTAATATAGCACAACAGGTAATTCAATGGAACCACCTAGAACTCAGCAGTGTGGAAATGATATAGGAGAAAAGGATAGGGGACTGAGGACAAAGGTAAACAGCTTTATTTTTGAAGGACATAAACTCTTCTCTGAAAACAGAAAGTAATGGAAATATAAAATATATTTATTGAGCACATACTAAGTTCCAGGTGCTATGCAATTGTTCTACATTATCTCATTTGGCACTCATACCTCTGTAAATAAGTACTACTATTGTCCCTACTTTAGAAGAGGAAATGGAAGCAGAGTGGTAATGCATATAGTCAGACAGCAGTAAATGTCAGATCCTGGACTCAACCCTAGCCGAACTGCAAAGCCTATGTGTACCAAACAGGTAAAAACACTATCCTGTTGATCTTTTCACATTCAAATGGGCCAACATTGCTTTTCCATATCTAGATGTGCAATGCTAGGAGCCAGAGAATAATGTGTCCTTTTTAAGAGCTATTTCTTTTGTTACTACCTTAACTCTAAAAAAATTAATGGGTTGTTTTAAAAAACTGAACTCCTTTTTTTCCAGAGTAAAACTTTGAAAGATCCTCAATGGAATGTTGCATAAATTATGGGATCCTCACACACTAAATTTTGAAACAAATAAAATGAATGAGTTCTGTCTTTACGGATGCCCTGGGAAGGATGCCCATGACCCACTGTCAGGTGAAAACGGCAACATGCAGAGCCACAGGTATTGTATGATCCTGCTTGGTGTATTTACGTGCACAAGAGTATGAAAAGATGCAATCCATGCTCTGAACAATGGTTACCGAATTGAGTGGAGAAATGTATTATTAATTTTATCTTTACATATTTTTGTATATGATTTGTTACATCAAGCATGGGTTACTTTTGAAATGAATAATGAGTACAGAGTAAAATTTTTTCAAATTACTTATTTCTAAATATGATCCTCCTAAGTGTTTAAGTCCTTGAGTGGTGCAAATGGTTAACGCGAGTGGCTCCTCACAGAAAGGTTGGAGATTCAAGTCCACCCAGAGAAGCTAGGGAAGAAAGTCCTGGTCGTCTATTTCTTAAAAATCAGTGATGAAAACCTCACGATGCACAGTTCTACTCTGATACACATGGGGTTGCCCTGAGTCGGAATTAACGGGACAGCAACTAGATACTGGTTATGTGTTCGAATAGTTTCCCAGATGATCTTCTTTCTAATCTTAACCCTTTTCTATTCTTCCTTCAAACAAAGCACCTCGTTTTTCATTTATTTTACCCACTTAGCTTCCAGTTAAGATTGCCACTGAAGAAAGGATTCCCCAGCAAAAAGAAATTTGAAAACCATTGGTTCATGAAACCTGATTCAATGACATGCCTGTGAATCTGCTACTAAAACCAGTTCGTGAATATAGGGTATTCTCTGTATACACATGTACACTCATGAGGCTGTGGGTTTTTTATATTAGTAAGAAATTCCAGATTCTTCTTTACGATATTAAAAGCCACACACATACAATTTGAAATTAAATGTAAATGATGTTTGGTTTATTTAATGTGAATTATCATTTTATGGATGGCATATATAAAGAGAACACTATTTAGGAGACCAGGGCTTTAGTAACAGAATCACCAGATTATTTAAAATACATCCATTTACTGTTAGAGGACTTTGAAAGGAAAACTCTAGGCAATGATTTAAAACATTATCTTCTGGGTTAAGAGGGCTCTAATGTAGCTGCAAATTGACGGAGCAGGTTTGGTTAGGAAGTGTCTACAGTGCAAGTACATAAGCTTTCCCCTCTAGTCTATTTCAGAATAATCAGGGGGCTGCTTAGCTCAGTCTTCTGATTAAAACCCTAACACTGATCCCATGAAGGTGTGAGAGAATCATTATTTGTACTCCAGCTGCAATGCTATATTAATCAGCTGCATGCAATCCACTGTGCCAAATATATAACAACTCTGTGGTTAGCATAATTTGTAGTAAATTAAATTCGATTCAACAAACATTTATTGAGCACTCAGTAGGGTTCCTTGCACTGCATAGGTTTCGCAAAGCCCACAAAGACGGGTCACACACAGGCTCTACTTTCTAGGAACTTACAATTTAGTGGGGGAGATATACCCAGAACCAACTCTGCTATAAAGCACAAAATGATAAAGACTGTATGGAACACCAATAATGATATGAAGTAAAGCGAGCACTGGGCAGAGATTCCTTCTACTTAATTCTGGTTTGGCCAATGAGAAGGTTTCAGGGAAGAGGTAACAATTTAGCTGAGGCCTGAATGTCAAATTGGATGTGGCTACACAGTGGTAAAACTGGGGGTGGGATAGGGTGCCAGGTAAAACCAAAGACCAAACCTGTTGCGGTCGAGTCCATTCCAACTCATAGCGACCCTATAGGACAGAACAGAACTGCCCCACAGAGTTTCTAAGGAGCGTCTGGTGGATTCGAACCGTGGATCTTTTGATTAGCTGCTGTAGCTCTTAACTACTACGCCACCAGCGTTTCCAAGTAGAAAGAAGGAAATGGAAGTGAAGGCCAGATCGATGACAGCCTTAAATGAACATGATTAAATATATGCTTTATGTCACCCAAAGGTCAATAGATGATTAAGTCAGAAAAGAGCTGTTTTGGCAGAGGCCCCCTCTTCTCACGATTTTAAGTATGTAACGCCCTTATTGTTCATTAAATTTTACTGAATTATTTATACAATAATTTCTTACTGCATTATTATACTAGATTCTGTGGTTTGTTTTTTCGTGGGGGAGGATGGTCCGTAAGTTTGAAGTGAAATCAAAGGCAATGATGATAGGTTAAGCTGCCTGGTTCGGGAGACTGGAAGCTAGCATAAGAATAATATTCTCCTGGGACAGAGGTGAGACTGGGGAAAGGACTACAGGAGAGATGGCCAGGAGGGCAAGGTTGGATAATCTATCACCAACTGAGTGCCATTATCTCCACTTCTCAATCCCACAGCCCCAAGAATTTACTTCTCTAAATGCAATATTAATTAGTATATTTCCTTTGAACAAACCTGAGCATCCGAACATTCATCAGAGGAAACTCTCTAGCTCTTGAGCTTATCTGCCAAACAGAAAGAACTTAACCCAAACGTTTAAAACCTCTTTTTCTTGGTGGCATGGTGGTTAACAGTTAGGCTGCTAACCGAACGGTCTGCAGTTTTAATCCACCAGCCGTTCCATGGGAGAAAGATGTGATACTCTGCTTACATAAAGATTTACAACTTTGGACACCCCTGGGCAGTTCTACTCTTTCCTATAGGGTCGCAATGAGTTGGAATCAACTCAATGGCAATGGGTTTAGTTTGGTTTTGGTTTGGGTGATACAAACAATTTCCTTTTGGCTACTAACCAAAAGGGCAGAACTTCAAGCCACCCAGCAGTACCACAGAAGAATGTCCTGGGATCTGCTTTCATAAACATTATAGCCAAGAAAACCCTATGGATCTCAGCTCTACTCCGTAACAAACGCGGTTGCCATGAGTTGGAATGGACTCAATGGCAATGTTGTTTTGTTTCGGTTTTCCTTTTACCGCTTCTCAGTACACAAGATCTATCCATTCCTCTAAGACTGGAGGACTGGAAATCCACAGACTCAGGAACGGCTTCATGTGAGAACTGTCACCTAGACACACAGCATAGGGCCTAGATGCTTTTAAAACCTACCATTCTAACGCCGTTTTCAAAAGCTTGCCGGGTGAGTGGAGCTGGTCCGTCCACCGTCTTGCCATCATCATCCGGGCCCCAGCTTGCACTGTAAATGTGGACATGCTGGGGATTGAAGCTAACTGATTTTGCTTCAACCATGTCCGTGACATCTCCATCTAGCATTCGCACTCCTTCAAAACAGAAAGGGGAACAAGCTCGATTACTGAGGTTTTCCTACATGACACACAAACAGCCCATGACATCTTCCGGTTTCAGGATATTTTGGGGGAAAGCAAAAACTTTTATTATTTTAACGTTTAAGTGAATATATTTTCCCAGTAAAAGGAAAACACAGACCTTACTGAAGCCTTCTGGGGGAGAAAGGAAGTCACATTGCATGTAAAACAGCAAAACTTCTTTACATTTTTTGATGTATTGTTCTTTAAGGCTCCAATCCCCACAGCAGCTGCCATCCTCTCGCTTCTCCCTCTCTTAAGAGAATACTTGACAAAGAGAGCCTCAAGCAATCCATCTTCCCTAAATTTCTTTTCATTAGGTACCTTGTGTTCATAATTGGTATAAAACATTCTGACCTTTGCAGTCTTACAAAATTTGAAAAGCTGCCAAGTTACGTTGGTCTAATTTCCTCCATATTTAATATTATCTCCTAATCTGTAAGAATGATGTGAACGCACTATAGTACTTCTTTGCCAAGTTATTTATGAGTCAAATAATAAATGAGAATGCTTTCTGTGCTTGTAACACTTTAAATAATTCTCAAAGGGTCTTAGCACTGTTTAGTCATTAATCTTCATTTAAGTGTATTACTGTTAGACAGGAACTTATTATTAACCCTGTTTTGTAAAAACAGAAACTAAGATATTCAGAAATAAATTATTTGCCAAATGCCAGGCTCTCCTTTTTTCCTTTCATTTTGGAGACTTGCATGAGAAAATCCATGTCTGTTATGAATAGAGGAAAACAAAAAAACATCTCGCTGTGAAGAAAATATGCCTGTATTTTGTACTTACACTAAATACCATCATTGAGACATTGGAGTATTTTTAAATGATATCTTTACAGCCCAAATTTACTCCTAAGGATAAACTTGTTATCCAACAGGATTTTAAGTTTTTATCGGTTACCAATAAATGGGGATTAAATGATAAAACCCCAAATCAGGCAGCTTTAGATACTATGTGATTTGAGGTAGAAATTCTCACAGAAAATAAAAATAATCTTGAAGACTATTATATCACTTTTTAAAAAATGTTTAACTTTTAACTGTAAAAATTTCAAACATATAGAAAAACAGAATAGTATAATGAGCAGTGATATAGCCAGTATTCAACATTTGTTAACATTTTGCCACATTTTCTTCATCTTTTTAAACTACTTTGCAGATACTATGACACTTCATCCTTTAATATACTTTTACCAAAAAGTGTGGAAATAAGGTCCTACTTTATCATCAAAGGAAACCCTGATGGTGCAGTGGTTAAGAGCTACAGCTTCTAATCAAAAGGTTGGCAGTTCAAATCCACCAGCTGCTCCTTGGAAATTCTATGGGGCAGTTCTACTCTGTCTTATAGGGTTGCTACGAGTCAGGATCGAATCGACAGCAATGGGTTTTCATCAAATACCCAGTCAACATTAAATTTCCCCCAAGCGTTCCTAAAGACATTGCATTTGGTTGTTATGCCTCTTGAGTGTCTTTCCCTCTAGACTTTTTGTGGATTTTTAAAGGAGATGTATGTTAACAAGTGATGCCGAGAATGAAGACAGTTGAACAAGCCCCTTTAGAAATTATGGAACAGAAACTGTATTACGAGGGCTTATCATTACTTTGTTCTGTGGAAGCAAAGGACCCAGCAGAATGTCCTGCATGTATTGGGCCCATTGTTGTTTTTTTTTTTTTTAATTAGATTTGAATATTCAAAATTTATCTGCACATTTTGTACTGAAGAACCTTACACTACTTCATGTTCTTACTATTTAAAAGCATAAAATAGAACTATTCTACCTGCAAAGGGAGGTCTGAAATAAACCCTGTACCAGATAGCCCCCCAAATAATGTGACCAATATGTCTAAATGTCAACATACAGGAGTTATCTATACAACACCCTAATTCGGTTTCTGTTATTTATGTGAAATCCACAAATAAAATGCTTGATGAAATCATATAGAGAGGATAGCACTTCTGGCTGAAAACTCACACATAAGAATTTTGATTCTTCAAGTTTAAATCTGAAAGGCTGCTTCTTTTCCCTCATTTAATGCCAAGCCTTCATGCCTTGGGTTTGAAGGATTAAATGCATACTTCAGGAAGTTTTTGTTTTAGGGCATGAGAACACTTGCAAGTCATGGCCATATGTTCATTTTTTTCACCAAGGTACTGTTAAGCTGGGTCAGCAGTTTAGCTGTTAAGGTCACAAGTTCATCCCCTCATTCCCTCAAGGTCAGCGAGAGAGGGGTGGAGAGTAATGATGGGGATATGGGATGTGCAGCTGTGCACGTGACAGACAGTGTTTGGGACAGTGAGAGGGGCTGACTGGGTAGCTACCGTGGTCATCTCATTCTCTTGGGAAGACGGGTCTTCAGCACACTCGTCATTCTTCAGGGAAAAGTCTTTGTGTCCTTTCCTTTAGCTGCTCCACAAGCACCTCCCTGCTACATAGCAGATGTTGTCAGAGTATAGCTAATTGTTGGCTAACGAGCTGCCATACTGTATGAATTCAAGGTGAAATAAAGGAAAGACCCAAACCCCACTGCCACTGAGTTGATTCTGACTCATTGCAACCCTACAGGATGGAGTAGAACTGCCCCATAGAGTTTCCAAGGAGCACCTGGTGGATTTGAACTGTTGACCTTTTGGTTAGCAGCCATAGCTCTTAACCAGTACGCCACCAGGGTTTCCAAAGGAAAGAAAGAGGTAAAATATACTATGGACTGACATTCAAGGTAGTCTCAGAAAGCCTTGCCTTAGCACCATTATTAGATACCCCAAATATTTCACGTTACAGGGCTATATTTATATCTTCACCCTAGAAAGGATTGTAATTTTTATTCCTTACTTTCAACTCTATTTACCACTTGGAAACAAATAGTGCTTTGAAAATAAGGAGGTCAACCTGGTCCCAGGAATTTCATTCATCTTGTGATACCCTTTAGGAGACCCCGAGGGGATACCTCCAGGCCGCCATGATCTATACTATCTCTTACAGTGTTTTCTTCTCATTTGTGTATGACTTGTCACCAGGCTGTTGGTAACAAAGATTATTACAAATAGGACAGTTAGCATTTGCTTTTACTAATGCTTGGATTTACACCGCTTTGGCTGGGTGCTTGTAGTAAATGTGTGTATGTTTGAGTGTGTGCGTATGTATGGATATGTATCTATAATCTGAAATTATTAATGTAATCTTTACATTATGGAATGGAAACCCTGGTGGCATAGTGGTTAAGTGCTACGGCTGCTAACCAAAAGGTCAGCAGTTCAAATCCACTAGGTGCTCCTTGGGAGCTCTATGGGCAGTTCTACTCTGTCCTATAGGGTCGCTAGGAGTCACAATTGACTCGACAGCAGTGGGTTTTTTTTTACATTATGGGACTACAAAAGGAGATTTTACCATTTCACATTTTAACTGCAAGTAAAAGGAACTCTTTGTGAAGCCTAAGCAAAAGAGGGTTTTCTGCTTTGACAGAATTTCTTTCCACAGAGATGTTATTGCCTGGTGTTTATATCATTAGCTCTTCCTGACTTAAGCACCAATTGTATATCGATGTCATTGACCCTATTGTCACTATTAGACATTTCTTAATGCCTGTTTAAAGAAAGAAATGTCTATGCCTGCAACACTTTAGAGGTACCCTTTCAGAAGTCTTTGACTGTATTTAACAATACATGTTAACATTGGTCATTTTGCTGTCAGCAATAGTTGAACACTATTATGCAAACATATGCCTGCCTTCAGTTCAAAAGGTTTCTGAAAACCAGTTAGCATGAGAGCTCTTGGCTCATTTCTATATCCATGTAGTTTGTTTCCCATACCTCCGATCTTGGCGTTGAAAGCAATTCCAACTGTGCAATGAGAGTTGTTTGCAGCCGCTGCCACTTCTCCAGCACAGCGCGTCCCATGCCTGCAGGCAGAACACACACACTTTCTAAAGTAAGACACTCCATTCTCGCAAACCCAACACATCATTGCCACCTCTCAGACTTCAAAGTGGTGAAGAATGTACCAAGCTGTGGGTGTTTCTGGAACCTCCTACCCAAGTAGCATTTAGTCAGTCCAAGGCAAACTTTTAGCACTTAATTTCATTCTAATTTGGATTATCTTCTTGGTATGTTTATGAATGACATCTTGCTTGGCCAATCAGAAAATCCCCTTGAAGGCTAAAACCAAATCATATGTTTACTTCTATTCTCCAAAGTTGTACTCTCTAATATGGTAGCCACCAGCCATATGTGGGGTGTGGAGCACTTGAAATGTGGCTAGTGAGACCTCATCTGATTAATTTTAATTTAAAAACAAATACTCAAATCAACTATTGGAAAACTTAAGAATGTAAGGACGTGAATCTACTTTTGAACTTGTCAAATTAAATACAGACCAAATATTTCCAATGAAAACTTACCACCTAAAAAGGGATGTATTACAAGTGCAAAATACACACCGGGTTTCAAAGAATTGTATGAAAAAAAAGTAAAACATCTCATTATTAACTGTTTTATATCAATTACACGTTCAAATGTTTTACTTAACAAAATTCTATCAGAATTAATTTCCCGTTTCTTGTCACCTTTTCATCATTTATTTTTTTAAATGTAGCTGGTAGAAAATTGAAACTTTTTCTGAAACACATTCCCTGTTATTTCTTGCCATAATAACTTTGTTCCTGGATCAGAGAAATCTTATAGCTGAAAGGACTTCCAAGATCATCTTGAGCCAAGGATGGAAAAGAAGTTTCAAGTGCAAAGTACAAGCTGTTTAGAAATGGTCTCACACAACAGTATATTGAGAAGAATTCTAAGGTGTGACTGAATCCATAGAAAGTGCTGACTGATGACTAATGTCTGCCATGGGTGCAGAAGAGGGGCGTGACGACAGTCAGACTGCATTTATCATTGCCTATGAAGTCAATTCCCACCACCCCATTTTTAGAGATAAGGGTTGCCTAAGAGGCACTGAAAGGAGCCCTGGTTATACAGTAGTTGGCAGTCATCTGCTAACAGAAAGGTGGCCAGTTCAAATCCACCAGCTGCTCTGGGGGAGAAAAACGTGGAAGTCTGCTTCTGTAAAGATTTATAGCCTTAGAAACCCTATGAGACAGTTCTACCCTGCCCTACAAGGCCACTGTGAGTCAGAACCAACTTGACGGCAATGGGATTTGGTTCGGGTCTTCAACCTATTACCCGGACTGAGAAAGTCAAATATACCCTCTGTCTCTCTGTGTGTAGGCTGTGTGTGTTTGTTTTTCTATAGCTAACATACTGAGGGTAGTGCCTCATGGGTTCTGCTTTATGCACAAGTCTTCTCCTACCCCGTTGGGCCAAGGTTTTGTCTCCTGCTACTGTGGGCTTGTTAAAATCCAACTCCAGGGGCTATGGGATCAGTTGCTCACCCCTAGAAAATCCCTAAACAACAGCAAAAAAATCCCTAGCACCCACCTAATCTTATAGGTTTGATATTTCACATAATTGTTAGACTCTCTGAAATTCTATTGATGTCCTACCAGTTCAGCGATGTACTAAAAAGCTTTAAAATATTTTCCCAGAAGTTTTAGATATGCTGTGCTGGGAGACATTTCTCTGAGTATCTACCCTACCATATTATCCTAAAACAGAAGAACGAGCTTGTTTGAACATGCCTTAAATATAATGGAGCCCTTCATATGTTGTACACATCATCAATGCATAGTGAATTCTCCTGAATGAAGATCAGAGTGACTATTCCCTTACAAACATGTTCTTGTAAAGATTTCTGGACATTGTGTTCCGTTATGATGTAGGAACCATTCTTGGAAGTCAGGGAAGTTATCTGAGCCAAACCCTCAATCTACCGCTGATATATGTGTTTTAAGTATCAGTTAAATAATATACTACAGCATACTGTAATCAAGGGTCCAAATTGGTAGCTCAACTATATTTACACAGCCCACTCTCTTCAGATGACAATGATCATTACCCCAAGAAAAGTACCAGTCATCTTTTTTATTTTTATACCTTAGTTGACTCAGTCTTCCGACATGGGTTTAAAACAGATCGTGGAAGAATAAATACCACCATGACCTGTCTGAAGTTCAAACATGTGAACAAGATTCAATTTTTTCTTTTTCTCAAAGAATAAGTGTAGTCAATAGGAGCTATATTCATGATCAGTTAGATATAAAAATCACAAAACAAACAAAAGCCTGTGTTTTAGATGTATTTTTCTTTAGATGCCGGAGTCTGAGTACTTAATGTGTTTTCAGCGGGCAGACAGTTTTAGTGGATTTTAGCCCAGAAAACAATTATTCACTATATTGGGCTCTGACCCACATATACCTAAATATGAACTTTATTAGCCAATTATCATGGAGTAACTATCCCGGGGAAAATGAATCACCTTTTAAGCTGTCTTGTATATATGCTCACAATATTACTAAGACACATTTTCAGAGTTTTTCAAGAGATAATCCAATTACATAAATTATAATGGATGTATAGATCAAAGACTTACAAGAACTTGGACATCACCTAAAATAAAGTGGATTATAGACAAACTTAAAAATGCTGTTTGCTCAACATCATTAACAAATGTTGCTGTGGATATGGGAAAGCTGGAACCCTTATCCATTGCTGGTGGGAATACAAAATAGTACAGCTGTTGTGGAAAATATTGTGGCAGACCCAGCAATTTCAATCTTACGTATATACCCAAAAGACTTGAAAGCAGAGACTTGGACACCAGTGTTCTTTGCAGCACTATTCACAATAGCCAAAAAGTGGAAAAAACCCAAATGCTTGTTAACAGATGAATGGGTAACCAAAATGTGGTGTGTGTGTGTGTGTATATATATATATATATATACACACACACACACACCCACAGTGGAATACTATTCAATCAGTAGGAGAAATGAAGTCTTGATACATGCCACAATGTGGATGGAACTTGAAGACATTATGCTGAGTGAAATAAGTTAATCACGAAAGGAAAAACATTGTATGACCTCATTAACATAAAAAAAGAAATGGTAAGTGTATAGAGATAAAAGTTTATTAGTGGTTGCCAAGGGCAGGAGGGAGGGGAAAAGGGGGGATTATTGCTTATGGAGTACTCAGTTTCAATTTATAGTGATAGGAAAATCACATTATTGCATAGCCGATTATTCTAAGTGCTGTCAACAAGTTGTACACCTGTAAAAAGTTGAATTGGCAAAAGTTGTGTGATAAACATACTTACGACAACAACAATAGTAGTTGTTGAGTCTGCTTATGTACAACCAAACACCTCATGGGATTTGGACCCTTGATTTGGAGATTTAGGGTCATGGTTTCATGGGACATCCCAGTTAGTTGGCCGGATAACGTGTTTAGTGCTTCTGTTCTACCTCCTAGTTTGTTGCATAGTTCCTGAGGTCTTAAAAGCTTGCAAGCACCCATCCAAACACCTCATGGGATTTGGATTCTTGATTTGGAGGTTCAGGGTCATGGTTTCATGGGACATCCCAGTTAGTTGGCTGGATAACGTGTTAGTGCTTCTGTTCTAGTTCCTAGTTTGTTGCATAGTTCTCGGGGTGTTAAAAGCTTGCAAGCGGCCATCCAACGCACAATAATTGGTTTGTCTGGAGCAACAGAAGAAGAAGGATAGTCAAGAACAGGAGGAGGAAATGGAAGGTGTGGCTAATTGCCTCAGTGAATAACTGCCTCCTTTGCCACAAGACCAGAGGAACTGGATGGTGCCTGGCTACCATTATTGATCATTTTGATCAAAGATTCTATAGAAGAATTATGATCAAAAGGGGGAAATGCAGGACAAAATTTCAAATTCTCTTATGGAATTCAGACTTTCTCAAACCTTGGAGGTTTTCATGGAGCCCTGAAACTAGAGTCCTGAGATAATCTTTCACCATAAACCAAAAATATCCCCTGAAATCTTTTTAAAACCAAACAATAGGTTAGCTTACCCAGTAAAGAATGTCTGCCTTGAGCACTGTGCTCTTTTAAGAGCTATCTATATTGGATCAAATTGACAACAGGAACTCCAAAGACTAGATAGGAACCTTAAGGGATGATAAGTTTATATTAATGAGGGAAGGACAACTCAGGAAAGGAGGCTGAGAATGGCTGCCAGCTCGAAGAATGTAATCAATGTGACTGAATTGTATATGTAGAAGCTGTTGAATTGGTGTATATCTTGCTGTGTATATTCTCAACATCAACAAAAACAAAATTTTAAAAAAGTAAATAAAAATGCTTCTTGTTGCATCACTTCTTTGATTCTCTTTTAAGGATACTTCCATTGCTGCCAGGGCCCTAGTGAGTGGGAAATGTTTTATTATATAATTTTTTACTGCAATAAACCATTTTGGCTCATACAAGAGAATAATGAATTAAAGATCACACCAGTCTATGTTCTACTACTTTTTTGTATTTGGAAATAAACAGGTTTTATCATCTATTACATTACCTTTTTCCAATCTTACCTTTTAAAATGACACTGTGACTATAACATCTTCTTTGTGGAGAATATCACTTCGAAAGCATTAATCTTACTAATGGGTAAAATATCTCAAATGTGAAATGCTTAGCCATGAGGAGCCCAATGGGCAACACAACTTCCAAGTAGGGGTGAATGGGAGAGTCAAAGGGCTGGGTTTGTTTAGAACCAGAGACCGTAACCTCAAAAACCCAAGTGCCCCAGTCAAGCACTCTACCCCCACTGTTCACAGCCTGTGGGCCTTCCCCACCTCTCTGGTCTTGTGGGACTCTCTTCTTCAAACAGGAAACACTCTATAATTTAAGTCAGAATGAAGTTGGAAGGCAAAAAATATAATTCCCACAGTAAAGCATTGTAAATAAAGGTCTCGAAGAGCTTTACATAGGGCTAATTGGTTGAAAACATGGAAAATGAGAACAGAGAGTACATGGTGATCATTTTAATAATACGGTGAACACACACAAGTTAGGTGAAACGAGTATGGAGTACAAATTCGAGGTGTTTATTATATCTTGCCAAGTGGTAAAATGCCACATTCGATCCTTATTTTTGCTTTCTTCCTCTAGTCACATGGATTTGTGAACTTCTTTTCTTCCGTATGAATCAGTGGGGAGGGGAGTATTAATTTATTTGAGCTTTCACCAGAGATCTGAACAGTGTGCTGGTGAGATCAGCACTGACTCAGAACACTGGGACAGATGCAGGAATCTCCCTTTACAGTTGTTAGGCTTTTGCCAAGTTGGTGACCACCTCAGTTCTCAGGGATTCAACCTTTGCCACGGCCTTGCTTGAAAATAAAAAAACATTTTTTCTTCTAATTGAGGTATAATATACACAACATTCAGCTCACCATTTTAGCCATCTTAAATCACAGGATTCAATGGCATTTTGTACATTCCTAATGGTAGGAAACTATTACCAGTATCTAGTTCCAGAACTTCTTCATCGCCCCAAAAGGAAACATTGTACACATTAAGTACTTACTCTCCTTCCCCTGCAAACCCCCTGGCAACCACTAATCTTCTTTCTGTCTCTCTGGATGTGCTTATTCTGGGTATTTCACATAACTAGAATCATCCAATATGTGGTCTTTTCTGTCTAGCTTCTTTCACTTAACATAAGATTTTCAAGGTTCATCCATGTTGTAGCATGTATCCATAAAAAAAACAAAAACAAATCAAGCCTGTTGCTGTCGAGTTGATTGCGACTAATACCAACCCTACAGGACAGAGTAGAACTGCCTCACAGAGTTTCCAAGGAGCGCCAGGGGGATTCAAACTGCCCATCTTTGGGTTAGCAGCAGTAGCACTTCACCCATTATGCCACCAGGCTTTCCATACTTCCTCCTTTTTGTGGCTGGATAATATTTCACTATTTGGAAAACCACATTTTGTTATCAATGTTATCAGGAGGGGCCAATTCCTGGAGAAGGACATCATGCTTGGTAAAACAGAGCATCAGCGAAAAAAGAGGAAGGCCCTCAATGAGATGGATTGACAGAGTGGCTGCAAGAAAATGGGCTCAGATATTGCAACGATTGTGAGGATGGTGTAGGACCGGGCAGTTTCGTTCTGTTGTATATAGGGTTGCTATTAAGTCAGAACCAACTCCACGGCACCTAACAACATTTTGCTTATTCATGCATCAGTTGATGGAAATTTTTGTTGTTTTCAACTTTTGGCTATTGAGAACAAAATAATCCCTTCCCCCACCCCCGGCAGAGGGAATCAAGCAAAGACAAGTGAGAGAAAAACTATGTTTCTACTCCTTTCTGATATCTGGCATGCTTACTATTTTTGTCATGTTCTGATTTTCTATTAATCTGAGCAAAAATTTTTCATTGACGTCTATTTCAAAAGCACCCTCAGAAGAGGAGAGGACAGCAAGAAACAATGACGTGTTCTCCAATATATTATTTTGATCTGATATTTCTGACTGCTTATGTTGTGCATGGTAATATCACTACCTCATGTTTATAGCACATTCTCCAATTCTCAAAGTACTTAACATCTCATTTGATTCTCACATCAACCCTGTGAAGTAAGCAAGGAAGATATTATTTCTCTTATTTCGTAAATGAGAACATTCAGCCAAGACAGATGGTGAATAGAAGGCAGAAAATTAGACAGGGCAAGGACTAGATTTGGGTCTTCTGGGTCTTATATAAAGAGACTCACTTTCAAATGGCCTGAATGATCACTGAGATTGTGTATGACTTTTTTCCTGCTACCCTACTTACTCTGATGTTCTGTGAGGTAGAGGCGACTTTATTCCTTCATTACTATTGATGGGAGAATACTTGGCAGTATATTTTATAGAAGTTCCGTGATAAATTATTTAACTTGAGTTAGAAGGAGGAAATGCTGGGAATCTTAACACTGAAAACTGAGAATGGAAAATAGCTAAAAGTGAATTAACTTTCTATCTTTAGTGAAAAGCTTACTGAAGCTCAAGCAGCATATTAGGGAAAAAAAATTTTTTAAAATTTAGAAAGCAAACAAGAAAGTGCATGATATTTTTTGGTGATTACTTTTTGTGAGCCAATTAAGATAATAGCTGCTAAAGTGACTGCAATTATACACAGGCCATGAGGCCTTAATAACATTAAATCTTTTGTTATATTGGGAGCAGATTCAAGAAAATGTGCTTGTAATAAATAAATAAATACATAAAATAATATAAGATTATGTTTAGAGACCCTTGGATAGACTAAGAGAATCTCAAGCATTATTTTCAAACTATGATGGCTTTTAACTTTGCAATAGACATTGAGAATCTTCCTTCTGGGCTGCAGAAAGATATACAGGATATTTTAAGAAATGAATAAAAATTAGTATTAATCAATTGCTCCAATGCCTGACAGATATCATGTTGTAGACAAGGAAAAAAACCAAAAAATTATATTTAATGATATTAAGGGGTAATGGGTCACTATTGATAACTGGCATCACATATATGTAAATGACTGGTAAGTACTGAAAAAACCGTTTAAGAATTTTTTTGGGGGGGCTGGTTAAATGTATTATTCTGAAACACGCTCATACACATATAAATAAGTGTATATAAAAATTGGTAAAATCTAAATAGGTGTGTAGGTTGTATTAACATCCAATTTTAGATATTGTACTATAATTACATAAGCTGTTACCACTGGCGGAAGCTAGAGGAAGGGTACAGAGGGGCCTCTCTGTACTATTTTTGAAATTTTTCTGTTAAGTTTATAATTATTATGTCAAGATAAAAAGTTTTAAAAAATCACTGTAGGTCTGGAGAATGTGTAGTTCCTTGCATTGATTGTAATTCAAGAAGGGTATTTTAGCCTTAGCAAAAATAATGTCAACAATGAAGTACACCAAATAAATAAAATACGAGAAGTCAATATACAGCTTTAGAATTGTTTTCTTACTTCTGCCATTTTGTCTCTTCCTCTGTCCTCCCCTGCCTAGGCTTTGAAGTCTTTTTTTCTCCTCCTTCTATCCAGCCCTGCCTAGGAAAACAGCTTATTCGTTGTTAACTGAAGGAACATAAAAATTACGGTAGCCTATTTTTAAGGAATGAATACATAGCTTGGTTATCAGAAAACTCAGTCCTTTTTGCTACTGTGGCTTTCTCAAATACCATGTTGCATGGAATGATAAAGTACAGCAAAAACCCAAGACAGCCAAGTATGTATGTATGTAGTCCTGACCAAGATTGCAACCACCTCCTTACTGATCCAACCCTCCCTCCCATCCTCATCGTAGGGATTAACAACAAGGACAAATCCAAAAACCCAAACCCGCTGCCGTTGAGTTGATGCTGACTCATAGCCACTCTACAAGGCAACAGGATATGAAAGATGCCTGTTAATGGACTATACTAACCATGATGATGGAATGGCCCCTTTTTCTGGGCTTCCTGGTTAATATTTCAGATTTACCCCTTTCATTCATTTTGGCCCCTCTTTTTGCCTTTAATGATGAGTTTTTCATGTAGAACTTGAGCTTGCCATTGTCTGTCTGTATCCCTAAGTGATTTCATGATGCTATTCCTTCCCCGCTGTGTCTTTCAGAAGCCTAAAACCCTGCTCTTCGAGCTCGCTGACCTCTGTCAGAGGGTTCTGCTTAGACTTTTGAGACTTAGTCTTACTTTGTATAGTCGGAGCTTTTAGAACTGTCTGATCTCATTTTCTACCACAAATGGAGGGCTGAGAAATTGTCTCCCTTACCCTTTGACTATTAATTAATAGACAGAAATTAGTCACTCCTGTTCATTCATATTAGGTCTGTTCATAGTAAGTTGTTCAAATGTTTTCTCTTAAAAGTTCACAAAAGCAGTTGTGGAGGATCCAACTCTTCCCTGGAATTGGAGGATCCAATGTGATGTCCATCTTTTCCATAGGACATTTGTCTGCTTTCCTGAGATAAGTACTAACTACAATCCCAACAAATAACAAATAAAGTATTTCTTTTAAGGTAAGCATTGAAATCAGAACTGTCAGGAATGTTCTTTTTATTTTCTTGAAAATTACTAAAGTACCATCCAATAAATATTTTAGTTAAAAATACTAGCCACTCACTCCCTCTATCCTTCGTCTTTTCCCTTCCTTTCTCAAGTCCAAATATTTACTCACATCTATGTTCTAAGCATTTTCTAAGCATGGGGACAAAGTTGAAGAATCCAACGTTGTGGTGCTCACACTCTTGGTGGGGAGGAACTGAGTAAAGGACTACTCTATGGAAAAATTACTTTGGTTTAACTTTCTAGCCCTGTTCCCCTTGACATCTGATAAAGATGAGATGCCAGCTACCAAGCAACATGTTTATGGTAAAAATGAATGCTGCTTGGTAAATTACGATGAACTGAGAGGTCTGTGGAAATCTTGGTGGCAGAGTGGTTAAGAGCTATGACTGCTAACCAAAAGGTCCGCTGTTCGAATCCACCAAGTGCTCCTTGGAAACCCCAGGGAGCAGTTCTACTCTGTCCTGTAGGGTCACTATGAGTTGGAGTTGGCTCGACGGCAATGGGTTTGGGAGGTTTGTGGCCAGGACAATAAATATATAGTACAAAGTTTTAGTTTTGGGTGTCTAAGAGCTGGCCCTGGAAATTGAACGTGTCTGTCTTTACATAGGAGTCCCCAGGTGGTGCAAATAGTTAATGTACTCAGCTACTAACTGAAAGGTTGGAGGTTCCAGTCCACCCAGAAGTGGCTTGGAAGAAAGGTGTGGCAGTTTACTTACAAAAAATTAGCCATTGAAAACCCTATGGAGCACAGTTCTACTCTGACACATTTGCGGTCACCACGAGTTGGAGTGAACTTGATGGAAACTGGTTTTTGGCTCCTGGCATAGCCCTGGAAACATCGATAGATTACTGTAAGAAATATTGTTCCTATGGTCACAGGGCTTCTAAGGCAAAGTGACACTCACCCATGTGGCTCATTCTTGCACAACTGAGATGTCACTTGTGGGGGTGGGATGGGGTATGGTGGGGAAGGAGTGCTGGGACCGCTGAAGACTCTTTTTAAAGAAAGGCAACTGATACTGGCACGGTTATGTTTCTATCCTTCTAATGACCTGATGTGATCTAATTAGTTCTATAGTTTTGATTGACCAACTGAAACTAATACCACTGACAATGGTGTTGCAAGACTCATGGAAACAATTACCAAGTACTGTGGTACATGCTAATCAAGGTTTGTGTACAAAGTGTCATAAGAACTTTGGATGCAAGAGTTTTTGCTTTGGGATTGGTGCTAGCAAAAATGCTTGCCATGCAATCTAAACAACTTCCTCTTCCTTACACCTCAGCTGATTTTCCTGTAATTTCACATAATCATAATTAAAAAAAAAATTTATAATTAGAACTCAGTAAAGCATGATGTATGTGCTAAGACACATGCTTAGAGGCTGGAAAAAGATCTATAAAGATAATGAAAGAAATAATGACCTGTATCAAATTATAATTTTGATTGTTTGTGGTCTATTTCTTTCTATTTTTTTCCTTCTCCAAATGTACACTGAAAACTAGCTCCTGTAA
Source organism: Elephas maximus indicus (assembly GCF_024166365.1). Lineage (NCBI taxonomy): Eukaryota > Metazoa > Chordata > Mammalia > Proboscidea > Elephantidae > Elephas > Elephas maximus. The sequence goes on along the minus strand of NC_064827.1, from coordinate 92,328,179 downwards.
GTATTTCTAAAGTAGCAGAAACAAGAGACCGGGAGATTAGAATGTATCCCTAAATAGACAACATTTCAACTTTATCTGCCCTCCTGTATGTAGGTTAGCTCCCATTTCATGGATATTATTATAATGACCTACTTAGCTGTACTAATGAGACTGCTCCCATTTCCTGGCCCATAATTAATTTACTTTTCTTAATCATTCATTCAGAAAATATTAAGTACCAGCCATGTGTTGAGGAGCGTATTACTCACTACAGATTCGATAGTGAGAAAGACAGACAAGATCTGAGATAGTTGCAGTGAATTCTGTTGGCCATGAAATCCTGAAAAATAAACATTAATTCCCAAGATTATGTTCATTTAGCAGTAAATCTACTTAATGAGGAAACCCTGGTGGCATAGTGGTTAAGAGCTATGGCTGCTAACCAAAAGGTAACTCACTTAATGGCTCTAATTCTGGTTTACTTGTGGTAACATATTTAGGTGAAGATACCGTACAATATACATACATTGTAAAACAGGCTAAAAAATTTTATTGTTTTGCTCAAAATCTGTTAATTATTGACTGAAGAAGGTTGATATTATAAATGTTTGACTTCATTTTGCTCAAGACTTCTCCCAGACCATGAACAAACTGTCAAAAACACTTACGAAGACTTGGGTCTTACTTTGCATAAAGTCAAGATCTAAAATAGGAGGCTGTGACATAATTCTATTTGTGTGAAATACAAAAAAACAAGTGGCCATGGGGTTCTGATCCAGGGTCTCATTTGGTGGTATCATGCTCCTTCTTCAATATACTTCTGGGTCTGAGAAGCTGCATGGTGCTCGGTCCTAGGTTATAAATGATAAACCAAAACACCTTATGTTCGCTGAGCTACCATGTCACCATTTCAGCTTGGTGACACCAAGCAACAGCTGGTCCTTCTGTTTGTTCATAGCTATTCTTGGTTTCCTTTGATGAGTTCACCAGAGTCATTTCCTCACTCATTGGAAAGTTATCAACATTATGGAGATACTAAAGCAACAATTAGAAACACCTTCTCTAAAATGTATCAATTATCCTAATATTTTCATATATATATAAAATATATATATATATATCATATTTCATTTAGAAATAACTTAAGCGACGGACTTTTACTATGATGGTGTTTGCATGAGTTTATAAGCAGAGACTGGCAAGCATTTGCTGTAATGGGTCAAATTCTAAATATTTTAGGCTGTTCAGGACCATATACAGTCTCTGTCATATATATAGACTCTGTGGGTGGTGCAAACGGTTAACAGGCTTGGCTGCTGACTGAAAGGCTTAAGGTTCAAGTCCAACTGGAGGCACTTAAGAAGAATGGCTTCTGATCTACTTCTGAAAACTCCCCCACTGAAAACCCTCTGGAGCACAGTTCTGCTCTGACACACATGGGGTCGCCATGAGTTGAAATTGACTTGATGGAATATGGTTGGTCACATATTCTTCTTTTTGTTTTTTCTACCCTTTGAAAACATAAAACTATTCTTAACTAGGGAGTCACTGGCTGGATTCAGCCTGTAGTTTGCCAAATCCTGGTTTCTAGCATGAAAGGTAGAAACAGTCATTGCCATTTATGTCTTCTTGGGAACCACAAAACACAGACCTCTGACTGATATTCCTTCCTACTCCTACTTCCTATGATTTGATATAGACATTTTATAATGTATAGTAAATGCTGTTTCCTGTAAATTATTCAACTCAATAAAGACAATGTTCTGCTCATGTCCACTGAAATAATAATTTCCATTTAAAAGAATACTTACAATGTGCAATTTAGGTATCAAATCAATGAAGGTAGTGAGGCTCACCCATTTATCACCTGCCAACTACTTTCACCTTCCACTTAGGTTCTCATATATAATTTCATTTGATTGTGCCAATAATCTTACATCATTTATACTTTTGTCTCTATTTTATAAGTAAGGAAACTGAAATTTTATTAGTTAAGTGACTTCCCTAAGGTAACTCCAGCTAACTAACTGTCAAATACCAACAAGCTAAGGTAAAGCCAACTAGCTTACTGCCAAAATTCCTGAACCCAGGTCTTCTGACACCAACTCCTATAGCTTGTACAACAATAAATGCATGGCATGTTTAAAGAAGAACATGCATACATCTCAAGCACATACAAACTTATCAGGTCCAGAACAAAATAATGGGAGCTTTGGACTTCTCCTGAGACAAATGCTCAGAAGTTGTATCTTTGAAGCTATCTGGCTAACTGCCAACAGGTTCTTTTTAATAGGATACCACAGTTATTAGGTTCCCTAGGTAAGAAAAGAAAGATGTTCATGAATGATCCTACTACTAATGAAATTAGTGCCGACTCAAGCAGCCCTCTTTTTCTTCAGTGCCAGAGCTTTATATCTCTGTGAAAACATAAAATGCAAAAAAACAATACAAGGCAAATCAATTACCTAATGAACTTTCAAAAGACACAGGGCTTCATAAAACCAATGAAGACAATATCTGAGAACAGCTTCAATCACACTAAAAACTGGGAGTGTTAAAAGAGAATTCAGAAGAGTGAGACCAGTAAGAACGGAAGAGGGAAAAATCAATGAGGATAACGACGTGACCGTGGCTTTAGGTGAGAAGAATTCGTCGATGATTCCAAACAACCGTAGGAAAAATCTATAGAGATTCTTATAAGCTGAGTCTGTTTCTGCCCCTTCTAAAATTCATATTTCATATTATTACAGAACAACTACAACTTTAAACATGATTAATTTTTGTTTGATCTAAGAATGGCTGTAGTTGTATGTTCTACTAGATAATGAACTACATGCATTTTCATAATGTTAATTTTATTGTTGAAAATAAAGCACCACTTCCATTGGCCATTACAGGACTCTGGCCTTAATTTAAGTAGATTCATTTTTAATGTTTTCCTCCCAACCCCACACCCATTTATCCTATAATGACTTCCTCCTACATGCCTCCTTCGAACCAGGCAGGCTGAGGATTAAGTAGAAGAATAAGGAACTTGCTCCCCTCTTTTGAGAGAGCAGAAATAGTCACAGGGGCTGAGTCACTGTCATCTCTAGAGTTGGCTTGCTACCTTGAATTCCAATGTGTATCTGTTTTTTTTTTTTATCCTATGTAACTGTCTTTCCACGTCCTTAATGCTTCTTTTTCAAGTCACTGGGATGCACAAGCTGTCTACAACAAACCAGTTATCGAGGTGATATTCCCCCATGAATACAATTGTGATAAAAGAAAATATGGCAGGCCCTGAACTGCATTCTTGGTATCCATAAGGTTTCACGTGTAGTACTCGTGTAGTTTCCCAAGTTTAGGATAAGGATCTTATTTCCTTAGTTGACCCATTAGTTGCTTTGGTTAGGTGAGTGACCACATTTACATAATATTTTAGAGACATAGGGGAAGCACATGCTTGGAAGCTCTTATGTTACGTTCCTTCATTAAAGTTAGACATTGGGACTTAGAAAAACTGTTTTTATCCCCCAAGAGAACTGTGCTCATAAAACTGCGCTGGGTGATTTTTAAGAACTCTTCTCTTTCCTCCCCTATCTAGTGTCTTGCCAGTTGCCATAAAGTTGATCCCAACTCATGGCAATCCCATGTGTTACACGGCAGAACTGCTCCATAGGGCTTTCTTGTCTGTAATCTTAACAGAAACAGATCACCAGGCCCTTTCTTCCGTGATACTACTGGGTGGGTTCAAACTGTCAACCTTTAGGTTAGCCGTCAGGTGCAAACCTCTAAACATCTTAAAATATAAAAGGAAATACTATGTGTTAATGCTGCTGAGGTTTTATTTTACCATTCAGATTGATTCAACTTTTCTGACTTCCAAAACACAAAACAACTGTATTGATGCTTAAGCAGTTTATGTTAAAGCATTTATTTATCATAATTCTTCATTCTCTTCTCTATGGAATAGTTCCGAAATATCTAGTAGTTATAAGTGACAATTTCAGAAAGGGAAAATCCTTATGGCAAAATTAACTAATAGTCTATCAGCAGCAAGAATTTTTCCAAGTTGCCCCACTAGACTCCATACTCAATAATTTTTTTTTTTCCATTTCAGGTCATAGAAGATTGAGATCACCGAACTGTCTCCTTCCAATATTTTGGCCACTTCCTTGTTTAGTGGCCACCACAGGGACAGCAGGTGGAGAATAAAAAAAGGCAATCCCAGGCCAGTTAAACTGCAATGAGGAAAGGAACTCTGTGAAGGGTGGAAAAGAAATCCAATTTGATTCGTCAGAAGAGGCACCGTTGGACGTTGTACGTGTCCGATAATTGTCAGTCCGTAGCTCAGACAATCATAAAACTGTGTCTTTTTCAAAGGGAGAAAAGAGAAATGACTCCGCAAACATTTTCTTTTCCTCTCCCTCTGCCACTTAAAAATGGAAGAATTCTGGATCCTTGCTGTTAACCAAATAGCATTTACAGCTCTCGGTTGGCATGGGGCGGCTGAGAATCTAAAAAGAGGAATGTTTATTCCATTTCCATGGAAACCAGTTACCAACTGGTGAAAACAAGGTAGATCAAATTTTTGAACAAGAATGTTGAAATAATCACTGTTTTAAAACTTTTCTCTTGCATCAGGATAGACAACAGAGTCTACTTTCAGGAACACGCAGAGATGTCTGTGTGCATAAACAATTCACCGCTGCTTCAGTCACACAAATCACTGTATTCATGTGAGATTTCCTTTTTGTCATTCTTTGAAAGAAAAGAATGTGCAATATAAATTCAATAAATCAAGTATGTAATAAATCATGAAAATAAAATGAGTTTTTAATGGTTTTTTGTAAAAAAAAAAAAAAACTTTGAAAATGATCAAGTACACCTAAGAACGTCTTTCAAATTTTATGATTATGTTTCTTTTCTCTTATGTCCTCCTAGCAAATGCATGAGAAAAGAAATGTAATGATTTCCAAAGATGGGGTGGGTCATAATCAGTTTTTTTTCCTTTTTTTAAAGGAGATTTAGAAGGAGTATTCCACTTTTTGAAACTCTACAATGAAGATGAGACTTTGAAAAAAAAAAAAAAAACACGGAAATAACCAGTTACGACAGAGTAGATATCATCCCATAGCCTTAAATTATGCCTTTCCAAGAGAGTTTCAGCCTTTTCTCACCGCCCCCAATACAGAAATCACCCCCACTGTTTACACACACAAAATACAAATGTTCTCAATTGGGTGGAAATAATTTCCCCCAAATCAAGTGACAGGACAAAGACTGGCTGTGATTTATTTACCTTGCAACTCTGTTGCTACTCTTTTTTTTTTTTTTTTAATTGTACTTTAGACGAAGGTTTACAGAGCAAATTAGTTTCTCAATAAACTATTAATATACATATTGTTTTGTGACATTGGTTGCCAATCCCCTGACCTCTCTACCTCAGGTTCCCCATTACCAGCTTTCCTGTCCCCTCCTGCCTTCTTGTCTCTGCCCCTGAACTGGTGTGCCCATTTAGTCTCGTTTTGTTTTATGGGCCTGTCTGATTTTTGGCTGAAGGGTGAATCTCAGGAGTGACCTCAGTACTGAGTTACAAAGGTGACCAGGAGCCATATTATCAGGGTTTCTCCAGTCTCTGTCAGACCAGTAAGTATGGTCTTTTTTTTTTGTGGAGTTATTCTTGATGAGAAAATTTAAGTTAGCTCTAACACCATGAGTCATTACGTAGGCTAAGAGAGTCTCCAATATTCTGAATATTCAGAATGTATTATCTGTAGTTCTCATAGAAAACTATAAGTAGCTATTTTTTTCCCTCCATTTTGTATACAGAAGTCAACTGTGACTCCCGGCGGCAATAAGACTTGCCCAAAATATTCCTACAGCCTTCTACCTTGTTTTCCCACATCAGAATATAACATTCACAGTTGTCCTGCTCAGATGCACTGTTTCTAGCTTGTAATCCCAATTCAAAAATATCAGCATGTCTATTTCTCATCTCATTAATTCCTATCAGTAAAAATAAATATATGCAAAAATGTCTGACCTCAACTGCTGCTATTTTTTGAGTACATGCAACTCATTTATGGTTCTTATACATAATTTTTAAAATTTCAAGTTGTTAAAGTAACAGCTAAATTCTAAATCTGAAGTTGTCCCTTAAGTGGTCTAATTATTTCTGATTTATTTTCTCTTTTCTACTTACTTCTGGTATTTAAAGGAGCCCTGGTGGCCTAGTGGTTAAGTGCTGGGCTGCTGACCAAGAGGTCAGAGGTTCAAACCTACAAGCCTGCTCGGCAGGAGAAAGATGTGGCAGTTCGCTTCCATAAAGATTTACCCATTGCAATGGAGTCATTTTGACTCATAACGACCCTACAGGACAGAGTAGAACTGCTCCATAGGGTTTCCAAAGCTGTAACCTTTACGGATGCAGACTGCCACATTGCTCTCCCAAAGAGCAGCTGTGGGTTCGAATCGCCAACCTTTCGGTTAATGGCTGAACATTTAACCACTGAGCGACCAGGGCTCCTTTCTGTAAAGATTACATCCTTGAAAACCCTATGGGACAGTTCAGTTCTGTCCTATAGTGTCACTATGAGTCAGAATCGACTCAACAGCAGCAGATTTGGTTATGGTAGTTAATATTTTAATTTATAAGATCAACATTTATAGTTAACAAAGAAGAATAAAATAATAAGAAGAAAGATAACACGGGTATAAAGAATATACAATGCTAACTATATTAAACACATTTTTCTAATATAGGTAGAGGGACTAGTCTGGCCTCCCCTCAGGTTACTGAGGAGGGCTCCAGTTTATACCTACGGTCCTACTTTAATTAGTCAAAACAAAAAGTTCTGTTTTCCACATAAAAAAAAAAATTCCCTAACTTTATTCTACTCTCTATATAACATATCTGTGTGTGTGTGAGAGAGCAAAAGAGAGGCGGAAGGAGGAGGGACAGTGAGTTTGACTGATATTGGCTAAAATTAAAATCTCTTAAAATATTATTTCAAAAAGTTTTCCTGGTTGTGGGTTGCATGGAGTCGGCTTGTGGTTCTCAAGGACCCAAAAATTGAGAGCTTATTTGCTCCCCGAAGAACGCTTCTGGCACCTTTGCTGGTGTACCATGCCACAAAACGAATATATTGAGATACACCATAAACGCTATGGATATCTTTTGTATTACCATGAGAAAAAGAGAAAGAAGGAAAGTCAGAGGCTCATAAATGTTCAAAAAAGGAAAAAAAGATGATTGGTCTAAAGGCTAAGCTCTACCATAAACAGTGCCATGCTGAGAAAATACGTATGAAAAAGACTATGAAGATGCATGAAAAGAAAACACCAAAGAAAAGAATGATGAGGAGACTCCATAAGGTGCAGCATCTACCTCTCTCCTGTAGAGTGAGGGGCAGTCACAAGCTAAAGTACTTTCCAATATGATTAAACAAAAATGAAAAGAGAAATTGGGAAGTCCCTCTGCCCAATGTCCGTGCCCAGGGAGAAACAGAAGTATTAAAAGCCATTGGAATGAGGAGGTGGGGCCAAGATGGTAGAGTAGTCAGACGCTTCCAGTGATCCCTCTTACAACAAAGACCTGAAAAAAACAAGTGCAGTGATTATACTTATGACAAGCTAGGAGCCCTGAATACCAAAGGCAAAGTTAACAAACGGACTGAGTAGCAGAAGGAGGGAGAGACAGTTCAGAAGTGGAGAGAAGTTGCTGGACCTGAATCAGTGGGAATCCTCAGGCACCATTCCCTGGAGCAACCGCAGCAGGGCTGGCAGTAGCATTCTGGATGCAGTTTCCTCAGGGAGAATACAGCCAGCTGCAGAGCCTAATCACACCACTGGAACTAGAGAAGAACGGTGCTTTTGGCAAAAGCTAAGTACTTGCACATATTCTACCACACCCCCAGACCCCAAGCCAGCTTCAGTGGCTGTCGATTTCCCGGGGCCTGAGATAGGCCCTGCTGAGCACCTTGAGCCATTCTTCCAGCCTTAAAGAAGGAATAAATTCACAACTAGGGGAAAGGATAATTTGTCAGCTCCACTAACCTGGGGAGCTCAGGATAGAAGTGGCTCCTGTCCAGGCATAAATGGTCTGCGGACTTTGAACATCTTTCCCTCCAGCACGGAGCTGTGTGGGACTATTTCAGGAGAATAGGCCCTTGTCAGCAGAAGGCAACTGTTTCAGCTGTGTGTTAGCGAGGCGGGTGTTTGATGTTTGACACCGCTCTGCTTATTAAACAGGGTCCTCACCTACCCACACCAGGGGCCTAAGGGCTGGTGGCTTCACCCATGTCAACCAGCCACCTATGATAGGTGTTCAAGGATAACTGGTACCTCCCAGTCCTTACAACCAACAGCATGGGGTGCCCATGGTCAATCTACAGAACCCACCCACCTGTGAGCTCTAGGGAACAGGGACGTGCTTTCCTCACAGACACTCGGGGGATGGTTGTCAGCCCCCTACCTTGTTCAGAGTGTGATGCCCTGCTGCTACCAGATACATGTACCAACACCATTCCCCCCTGCCCCTCTAAGACTGTAGGACAGGTCCTGTACCACACACTTGATGACCAACTACCTCAATGTCTGAGTTGAATCCATATAAGAAAAGTGAACGGACTCCTAGGCTCATATACCCAATAACAGCTCTAGTCATCTGGTGACAGGAGGCTAGAGCTTCAAAGGCAAAAATAAGCTAGCTCACTCAAGCAGCCTATTTGGGCATAGCAAAACAAAACAAGAACCTACGATACAGTAAGCAAACATAAAATAAAATAATACAATAACTTACAGATGGCTCAGAAACAACACTCAGTACCAAATCACATAAAGAAGCAGACCATGATTGCTTCAACAAGTTCTCAAAAGAAAGAATCAAGGGATCTTCTGGGTGAAGGTGAATTCCTGGAATTACTGGATGCAGAATACAAAAGATTAATATACAGAACTCTTCCAGACGTGAGGAATGAGATCAGGAAGGAGATCAGGCAAAACACAGAACAAGCCAAGGAACACAGAGATAAAGCAGTTGAGGAAATTTAAAAGGTTATTCAAGAACATAATGAAAAATTTAATAAGCTGCAAGACCGTAGAGAAACAGCAATCAGAAATTCACAAGATTAACGAGAAAATTAAAGAATTAGACAACTCAGTAGAAAGTCACGGGAGCAGAACTCAGGAAATGGAAGGCAGAATTAGTGACACTGAAGATAAAACACTTCCCACCAATATATTCGGAGAAAAAAATCAGATAAAAGAGCTTAAAAAAAGGAAGAAACCCTAAGAATTACATAGGACTCTATCAAGAGAAATAACCTATGAGTGACTGGAGTACCAGAACAGGGAGAGATAAGAGAAAATACCGAGAGCAAAACAGGAATAGAAGTAAAATTCCTCAACATAATAAAGGGCATTTATACAAAACCAACAGGCAACATCATCCTAAGTGGAGAGAGTCTGAAAGCATTTCCGTTGAGATCGGGAGCCAGAAAAGGATGCCCTTTATCACCACTCTCATTCAACACTGTGCTGGAGGTCCTAGCTAGAGCAATTAGGCCAGGTGAAGAAAAAAACGGCATCCAAATTGGTAAGGAAGAAGTAAAAGTATCTCCATTTGCAGATGACATGATCTTATACACAGAAAACCCTAAAGAATCCTCAAGAAAACTACTGAAACCAATAAAAGAGTTTAGCAGAGTATCAGGACACAAGATAAATATTCAAAAATCAGTTGGATTCCTCTATACCAACAAAAAGAGCATCAAAGAGGAAATCACCAAATCAATACCATTTACAGTAGGCCCCAAGAAGATAAAATACTTAGGAATAAATCTTACCAGAGATGTGAAAGACCTATACAAAGAAAACTACAAGACACTGCTGCAGGAAACCAAAAGAGACCTACATAAGTGGAAAAAGATACCTTGCTCATGGATAGGAAGACCTAACATTGTAAAAATGTCTATTCTACCAAAAGTGATCTATACATACAATGCAACTCTGATCCAAATTCCAATGGCATTTTTTAATGAGATGGAGAAACAAATCAGCAACTTCATATGTAAGGGAAAGAGGCCCTGGATAAGTAAAGCATTACTAAAAATGAAGAACAAAGTGGGAGGCCTTACTCTACCTGATTTTAGAACCTATTATATTCACAGTAGTCAAAATAGCCTAGTACTGGTACAACAACAGATACATAGACCAATGGAACAGAAATGAGAATGTAGACGTAAATCCATCCACATATGAGCAGCTGATATTTGGCAAAGGCCCAAAGTCAGTTAAACGGGGAAAAAACAGTCTCTTTAACAAATGATGCTGGCATAACGGATAATCATGTGCAAAAAAATGAAACAAGACCCATACCTCACACCATGCACAAAAACTAACTCAAAATGGATCAAAGACCTAAATATAAAATCTAAAATGATAAAGATCATGGAAAAAAAAAATAGGGACAACGCTAGGAGCCCTAATACAAGGCATAAACAGTATACAAAACTTTACTAACAATGCAGAAGAAAAAGTAGATAACTGGGAGCTCCTAAAAATCAAACACCTATGCTCATCCAAAAAGGCTTCACTAAAAGAGTAAAAAGATTACCTACTTAAAGAGTAAAAAGATTACCTACAGACTGGGAAAAAGTTTTTAGCCATGACATTTCCGATCAGCACCTGAACTCTAAAATCTACATGATACTGCAAGAACTCAACTACAAAAAGACAAATAACCCTATTAAAAAATGGGCAAAGGATATGAACAGGCACTTCACTAAAGAAGACATTCAGGTAGCTAATAGATACATGAGGAAATGCTCACGATCATTAGCCATTAGAGAAATGCAAATCAAAACTACAATAAAATTCCAGCTCACTCCGACAAGGCTGGCATTAATCCAAAAAATACAAAATAATAAATGTTGGAGAGGTGGTGGAGAGACTTATACACTTATACACTGCTGGTGGTACAACCACTTTGGAAATCGATTTGGCACTTCCTGAAAAAGCTAGAAATAGAACTACCATACGATCTAGCAATCCCACTCCTTGGAATATACCCTAGAGAAATAAGAGCCTTTACACGAACAGATACATGCACACCCATGTTCACTGCAGCACTGTTTACAATAGCAAAAACATGGAAGCAAGCAAGGTGCCCATCAATGGATGAATGGATAAATAAATTATGGTATATTCACACAATGGAATACTAGGCATGGATAAAGAACAGTGATGAATCTGTGAAACATTTCATAACATGGAGGAACCTGGAAGGCATTATGCTGAGTGAAATTACTCAGTTGCAAAAGGACAAATACTGTATGAGACCACAATTATAAAAACTCGAGAAATAGTTTAAACAGAGAAGAAAATATTCTTTGATGGTTATGAGAGTGAAGAAGAAGGGAGGGAGAGGGATATTCACTAGACAGTAGACAAGAACTGTTTTAGGTGCTGCGAAAGACAACACACAATACAAGAGAGGTCAGCACCACTGGACTAAACCAAAAGCAAAGAAGTTTCCTGAATAAACTGAAGCTTTGAAGGCCAGTGTAGCAGGGGCAGGGGTTTGGGGATTGTGGTTTCAGGGGACATCTAGGTCAAGTGGCATAATAAAACCTTTTAAGAAAACATTCTGCATCCCACTCTGGAGAGTGGCGTCTGGAGTCTTCAACACTAGCAAGTGTCCATCTAAGATGCATCAATTGGTCTTAACCCACAAGGAGCAAAGGAGAAGGAAGAACACCAAGGACACAAGGTCGTATTATGAGAGTGGCTTCTGAGGTCAAGGACACAAGGTCGTATTATGAGCCCAAGAGACAGAAAGGGCCACATAAACCGGAGACTACATCAGCCTGAGATCAGAAGAACTATATGGTGCTTGGCTACAATCAATGACTGCCCTGACAGGGAACACAACAGAGAACCCCCGAGGGAGCAGGAGAGCAGTGGGATGCAGACCTCAAATTGTTGTAAAAAGACCAGTCTTAATGGTCTGACTGAGACTAGAAGGACCCTGGAGGTCATGGTCCCCAGACCTTCTGTTAGCCCAAGATAGGAACCATTCTCAAAGCCAACTCTTCAGTCAGGTATTGGACTATACTGTAGGATAGAAAATGATCCTGGTGAGGAGTTAACTTCTTGGATCAAGTAGACACATGAGACTATGTGGGAAGCTCCTGTCTGGAGGGAGATGAGAAGGCAGAGAGGGTCAGGAGCTGGCTGAATGGACACAAAAATAGAGGGTGGAAAGAAGGTGTGTGCTGTCTCATTAGGGGAAGAGCAACTAGGAGTATATAGCAAGGCGTACATAAGTTTTTGTATGAGAGACTGACTTGATTTGTAAACTTTCACTTAAAGCACAATAAAAATTAAAAAAAAAAAGTCATTGGCATGAAAGAGAAAAAAGAAAGCTTGGAAGAGGATGGTTACTAAAGTCTGCTTTTTTGGCGATGGCCTTATGCAAAAACCACCTAAGTATGAACGATTCATCAGACCAATGTGCTTCCGTTTCAAGAAGGCTCATTTGACACATCCTGAACACAAAGCCACTTTTGCCTAACAATGCTTGGTGTAAAGAAGAATCCACCAACCTCACCATATACCAACTTTGGGTGTTATTACCAAAGGTACTGTCATTGAGGTGAATGTTAGAGAGTTGGGTCTTGTGACTCATAACATTTCAATAGGACAGAATTGCCCCATAGGGTTTCTAAGGCTGTAAATCTTTAAGGAAGTAGACTGTCATCATATCTTTCTCTTGCAGTGAGGCTGGTGGGTTCAAACTGCCGGCCTTTTGGTTAGCAGTGGAGTGCTTCCCCAGAGCTCTTTTTCTTAGAAACAAAAACTTTTTATTTCAAAGGCAATACATGTATCCCACTATGTAAAACAGGCTAAAAAAAAGGAGTGGAGTTATTCCATTTGAGGAAGAAGAAGCCACACCTGTTCCACACAACCTCCTGAGCAGCACTTGGGCAGGCTGTGAGGTCCATGAGCAGACTCTAGGTTCCATGAAACACTTTTGGAAAACCACTGGTCTGCAAATCCCATCCTGCATAATGGTTTATTTTAACTATTGCATTATGTTATTATTTAAATGATGGATCAACATTAAATTTCTACATACTATATATCACTAGCTTGATTTTAAAGCATCACCAAAGCACAGTGCTATTCTCATAATAGATATTCAAAAAGCCTTTTCTGAAAGAAATTATATGGCATAAAATAAACACTAAACTACTTGTTTCCATGAATTAAAAGTGCTATTGTCTAGGAATGTTACACTCAAAAAAGAATAGCATTTTGCCCCAACTTAGCGTGCATTATGTGATAAAAAGACCATGAATTTGGATTCAGATTCATTTTCATAAATCGTGGTCTTGCCTTAAATTTTACTATTTTCTTCTACAAAGAGTTGTTCTAAGCTGCTTTTTAGTCAGCCTCCAACTCATGCACAACAGAAAGAACAACACTGCCTAGTCCCGTACCATCCCCGTGATGAGTTACAGATTGGATCGTTGTGATCCATAGAGTTTTCACTGGCTGATTTTCAGAAGTAGATTGCCAGGCCTTTCTTCCTAGTCAGTCAGTCTGGGAGCTCCACTGAAACTTGTTCAGCAAGACAGCAATACGTAAGCCTCCAGTGACAGATGGGTGGGTGGTAGCCGTGCATGAGGAGCACTGGCTGGGAATCAAACCAGGTCCCCCACATGTGAGGTGAGAATCCTACCACTGAACCACCACTGCCCCAATTTTGCAAGGAAGGTGTACCATTAATAGCATTGAAAATTCAGATTCCTGGCTGTAACCAACAGCAGCTGCCTCTGGCTGAGTTAAGTGGAAAGGAATTTATTAAAGGATATTGTGCAGCACAGAATTATTGGGAGCCCTGAATAGCCAAAGTGGAGGCTAAGGATCAAGAAAAACACAATTCTATGAAAGAGAGAAAGCAAGGGAGAGCATGCCTGACCTTTTAGTTAACTAGGCTGCACAGGTACTATTAGTCTTTAGAATCTAGATTGCATGACCTGGGTCCTAGACCTAGAGCAAGGGAGGCTGAGTAAATAAGTACTATTTGCTATTTTCAGCCACTATACTGGAGAGTACTAGCCTTTCCTCTTCACCAGCATACTCATCAGACAGAAAATTCCTTATACACAAAAGGAATTCAGGTACTGGGGGACCAAAACAATTATCTACTATTTATCTGACATGAAGTTTTCAAATGAGAATATGTGTAAAAATTCTTTGTAACCTGTAAAGTTCTACATAAAATTATTATTCTTATAGATGGGCCCTCCATGTTCGAGAAGATAAGTTCCAGAATGGCTTGGAAGGATGAATGCTCTTTTCTTCTCATGGAAAACATATACTGGCCCTGCAGAACTCTATCTAGACTTTGCTAAATTTATAACCCAAGGCAAAAACAGTCAAAGTTTTTTGGAGGGGCAAAATTATTCTCTTTGCCACACCCCAAATCATACACTAAGCTTCTCAGAGCTGTAGAACTGCTTACAGGAAAACCAAGTAAGCAACTTTTGTATATTGAGTTTTAAAAATTATTATGATGAGGAAGTGCCATATCATTTTCCAAAACAGTTGTACCATTTTGCATCCCACCAGCAGGGCATAAGCATTATAATCTCCCACAGCCTCTCCAACATGTGTTATTTTCTGTTGTTTTGATTCATGCCAGTAATGTCAGGGTGAAATGATATCTCATTATAGTTTCGATTTGTAATTTCTCTATGTGCAAAATACTGAGCGGTGCAAGAAGCATCAAAAGAAGATGAAAGGAATACACAGAGTCACTGTACCAAAAAGAATTAGTGCATGTTCAATCATTTCGTGAAGTAGCATATGATCAACAACCTATGGTACTGAAGGAAGAAGTCCATGCTGCACTGAAGACACTGGTGAAAAACAAGGCTTCAGGAATACCAATTGAGATGTTTCAACCTACGGATACAGCACTGGAAGTGCTCCCTCATCTATGCTGAGAAATTTGGAAGATACCTATCTGGCCAACTGGCTGGAACACATCCATATTTATGCCTATTCCAAAGAAAGGTGATTCAACCGAATGTGGAAATCATCGAACAATATGATTAATATCACACGAAAGTAAATTTTTGCTGAAGATCATTCAAAAGTGGCTGTAGCAGTGTATTGACAGGGAGTTGCCAGAAATTCAGGCCGGATTCAGATGTCAGATGGATACTGGCTGAAAGCAGAGAATACCAGAAAGACATTTACCTGTATTTTTTTTTTTTATTATTGGCTATGCAAAGGCATTCGACTGTGTGGATCATAACAAATTATGGATAACATTGTGAAGAACAGGAATTCCAGAATATTTAATTATGCTCATGAGGAACCTATATATAGGTCAAGAGACAGTCGTTGAAAAAAACAAGAAGATACTGCGTGGTTTAAAGTCAGGAAAGGTTTGTGTCAGGATTGCATCCTTTCACCATACTTATTCAATCTGTATGCTGAGCAAATAATCCAAGAAGCTGTACTATATGAAGAAAAATAGGCATCAGGATTGGAGGAAGACTCATTAACAACCTGAAATATGCAGATGACACAACCTTGCTTGCTGAAAGTGAAGAGGACTTGAAGCATTTACCGATGAAGATCAAAGACTACAACCTTCAGTATAGATTACACCTCAACATAAAGAAAACAAAAATCCTCACAACTGGACCAATAAGCAACATTATGACAAGCCGAGGGAAGACTGCAGGTGTCCAGAACTTCATTTTACTTGGATCCACAATCAGTACCCACAGAAGCAGTAGTCAAGAAATCAAACGTGTTGCATTGGACAAATCTGCTGAAAAAAAGACCTCTGTAAAGTGTTAAAAAGCACAGATGTCACTTTAAGGACTAACACATGCCTGAGCCAAGCCATGGTGTTTTCAATCGCCTCATATGCATGCAAATGTTGGGCAATGGAGAAAGACTTAAGAAGAACTGACACCTTTGAGTTATGGTGTTGGCAAAGAATATTTAATATACCATGAACTGCTAAAAGAACAAATAAATGTATCTTGGAAAAAGTATAGCCAGAATCTTCCTTGGAAGCAAGGATGATGAGACTTTGTCTCACATCCTTTGGATAAAGTTTATCAGGAGGGATCTGTTCCTGGAGAAGAGTGAAAAAGAGGAAGACCCTCAACTAGATGGACTGACACAGTGGCTTCAACAATGGGCTGAAGCATAATAACAATCATGAAGATGGCACAGGACCAGTTAGTGTTTCTTTCTGTAGTACATAGGGTTGCTATGAGTGGGTGCCGACTCGCTGGCTACTAATAACAACAACAATGAACATTTCCTCATGCGTCCGTTAGCCACCTGAATGTCTTCTTTGGTGAAGTGTGTGTTCATATCCTTTGCTCACTTTTTAATTGGGTTAGTTGTCTTTTTGTTGTATCGGTGTTGGATTTTCCTATAGATTTTAGAGATTAGACCTTTGTTGGATTTGTCTTAGAGTAAAATTCTAATTCACAAAAAAAAAAAAAGACCAGAATTACTGGTCTGACAAGAGACCGGAGAAACTCCGAGAGTATGGCCCACCCCCGGATGCCCTTTTTACTCAGAACTGAAGTCACTCCTGAGGCTTACCCTTCAGCCAAAGATTAGACAGACTTATCAAACAAACAAACAAACAAACAAACAGACAGACTTAATAGCCACACCCACCCAGGGGCAAGGACAAGAAGGCAGAAGGGGACAAGAAAGCTGGTAGTGGGGAACCCAGGGTCGAGAAAGGGAGAGTGTTGACATGTTGCAGGGTTGGCAACCAATGTCACAAAACATTATGTGTATTGTTTAATGAGAAACTAACTTGCTCTGTAAACTTTCATCTACAGCACAATAAAATATAATCAAAATAAAAATTAGTATGATGAAATAGTAATAACTTTTCAAGTACAAACAACATGTAATGTTTGTCCATATATCAGAATCCAAACCAAACCAAACCAAACCCACTGCTGTTGAGTTGATTCTAACTTATAGTGCCCCTATAGGACAGAGTGGAAACCCTGGTGGTGTAGTGGTTAAATGCTACAGCTGCTAACCGAAAGGTCAGCAGTTTGAATCCACCAGGCATTCCTTGGAAACTCTATGGGGCAGTTCTACTCTGTCCTATAGGGTCGCTATGAGTCGGAATTGACTCGACGGCAACGGGTTTGCTTTTGGTTTCATAGGACCGAGTAGAGTTGCCCTATAGAGCTTCCGAGGCTGTAAAGTTTTACAGAAGCAGACTGCCAAACTTTTTTCATGTGGAGTAGTAGCTGGTAGGTTTGAACTGCTGGCGTTTTGGTTAGCAGCTGTGCACTTAAACCACTGCATCACCAGGGCTTCTTATATATCAGAATAGGGACACTTTTATAATGTGTTGTTCAATACATTAACCAGTGTATAAAAGGACTGTTCAATTTTATTAAACAACTGATCTAACAAACAGTAACTTGGGCCTCCCTACCCCATACATACACATTTTCCTGCTTCAATCCAAATATGCATCTTAGAAATCTATATCTGTGTAATATTCAAATAGATTTCAGAAGTCTATAAATCTTAAAAGAAAAACATTGTGTGAATTTAAGGAAGTTTATTTTTAAGTAGAAGAAGAAACAGCTCCTTAACCAAAGCCAAGGAAAACGCATAATTTAACAGATATGAAGAAGTTACAGATATTTTATTTCAACCAGGATGAATTAAACATGACTTATTATCCCTTCTAATTGAAATAACTTTTACAATGGGAATTATAACAGAAGCTCATAGAAAAATAATGAGAAAATTAGAGGAAGATAGATGGAATCGACTGATGCAAAAACACTGTGTACAAACATAAAATAGAAAAGAAAGAGCATTCAGAGAATTTGCAATGGCTTACCCAATACTTTCTCTTATTTGCATTTGGGCTATAAAGATTTCAGCAAATATGCATGAAGACACCTACAAATACACCAGTGAAATGGGCTTTGTTCCCACACTGCGGAGCTGTGGAACGTGGTTCCTCCATAATCATGCTGCCAGCGTTACTCCCTGCAGAGGGATGAGCAATTTGGTATAAACTCAATGTATGGAAGAACTGAGACACAGTTGCTGTGGCATCTCTATATTAAGAAAAACAACACAGAAATGACAATGACAGGGGCCTCCCTTGTCCCACCAATGGTTTCCTTCAAAGTGTGGACGAATAAGGCAACTGCATGGTTGTTAGGGAGTTGCTTTTGATCATCTCTGAGATGACCTTGACCCTCACTTTGGGGGTTTGTCTTGCCTCCTTTTGAATTAAATTTCAACAAAGTCCAGTCCCTAATACGCCTTATGTAATTCATAAGATGGGTAGATAAGAGACACAAAAAACAATCAAGTGGTATTTTTGTTTCGAGTACAGGATCAAATATTTCTCATTGCATTGAAAAGCATTAAAGGGAATTGTTATTCCTTTAGAAAGGGAAAAAAAATTATGAAAGAACCTGACATTCAATAAAATGAACAACACAGGTCGCGATTAAAATTCATGACCGAAGCACGTTGCAGTCAGATCACTTAGTGTAAATTGCAGTGACGTGGTTCCAAGACTAGGGAAACTGCTAAAGCCAAGTGTGTGCTTATGTCTCCGCGTATGATGAGCACATAATGCTACAGCCTATGGGGAGATTTGGGTATCAGGATGGTGGAAAAAGAAAGAGATGTGTGACAACCTGATTGGGGGGGAGTTGGTGGGGTAGGAGGAAAGTAAGAGTCTATATTTGACAATTGGGACATGAGTGGGAGGGGTTGTGATGATATAAGGATGAGCCTCAGAAGGAGGGAAAACCAACCAAGAACAAAAAGGTCACATAAAATCTTCAGCAGTCAGCTAATCTCAGCCTAGGGTGCCACCACAAGGTATTTATCTGCAATTAATGCAAAATCAAATGCATTTACTAGCATATGTAAATTGTATGCAGATGGTGTAGGGACATCTAAAAATAGAAAGAGGTAAAGTAAACTTTTCTAACAAAGGTTGTTCTTTTCTAAAATTCATGAGATGGCAGTTTGAGATGAGAACCAGTAGTGGAGAAAGTGGGAAATACAGGGGAGTCTTCTGGAAAATCCAAAGAAATATTAAGCTCTTCTTAGTTCCTTGGGTGGTGCAAATGTTTAATCCCTAAAGGAAGAGCTGGTGGTTAGAAGCTGTCCAGAGGTACCTAGGAAGAAAGGCTTGGTGACTTGCTTCCGAAAAATCAGCCACTGAAAACCCTACGGAGCATAAATCTATTCTGACACACGTGGGGTCTCCATGAATCGGAATCAACTCGATGGCAACTAGTTTGGATTTTTGGTTTCTATAGGCAAAAAAAAAAAATTTTTTTTTTTTTTTTTATAGGCAAGAGAGTGTGCCACTATTCTGCCAAGCAGGGCACATCCTCCAGAGGAAGGTTTCTGATTCCCACAGTCTCTCCTTGGACTCAGACTTTTGATCCTACAGAGAATCTTTCTTTCACAGCCCACATTTCCAGAGCACTCCTAAACGTTGTCATTCAAGTGTCACTGGGAAAGTGTCTGTAAGTTTATGTGAGTTAAAACCCAAAAAACCCATATCCCGAAATAGGGAAATGTGAGCACTAACTACTGAGAAATGACTAAACCTTTATCTTATTACCTAATTTTCACCCTTGATAATAATATTCACAACATCCATAGCTGGGGCACCTTAATATAGTTTCCCCAAACCTTTTACTTACTTATGACCAGTTTATACTCACTCAAGTTTAATTTAAAAAAAACAGAAGTTAACATATACTAGTAGAGTTCAAGACTGAAATCCAAGTGCCTGCTTCCCTTTGTCAAACTCCAATCAGAGCATTCCTAAAAGCACCCCTCCCCCGCCCCCGGCTGGCCAACCATGAAGCTTTCCAGAGTTCCTGGGTGGTGTAAATGGTTAATGCGCTAGGATGCTAACTGGAAGGTTGGAGGTTCGAATCTACCCAGAGGTACCTCAGAAGAAAGGCCTGGGGATCTACTTCAGAAAAATCAGCCACTGAAAAACCCTACAGAGCACCGTTCTACTCTGACACACATGGGTTGCCATGAGTCGGAACTGACTGGTTATAAAGCTTCCACAGTACTTGACCTGCCTTTGAGTCTCTGAAAACACAAGTGATGGTGGCTGACTCCTTTGCTATGGCAAGCTGTAAATAAATAGCTTCTGTCTCATTTGGGTGGTCTTCATTTATTTCCACAGAACAAATACCACTGTGGAGTCAAGATTTATAAAATCATTTTCTGTAATAAATTTTCTCTGTTGTTTGTTCAAAGTTGCATGTACATAAGATGTTGGCAATCTTTGTGTACCGACCCCCTCCTCCTGTGAGAAACAGAGCCCTGAGTACCAGCACTTGGTAGAGCCAGGCTATTAAGTATTTACTAAACACAATGCTCTAGCATTCCAGTGATTACAGTTCTCTGATGGAAGTAAACTTACTGAAGCATGTGCTCAACACAAGGAATTAATTTCACATCTACTTAGCCACAGATCAATTTAGCTACGCAATTAGATAGATGCTATGGGAACGAATGAGCTCCAATTCTGACTCTGCCACTCTGGGACATTAGGCAAATTACTCAACCTCCCTCAACTTTCTCTCTGAATGTGGGCTGTTGGGAGCAGTAAATCAGACAACATACAGATGTGCTAATTTTATTCCCAGTTGCCTATATTGCATTCAGATAAAGTCAGATAGCAGAGTTAGGTTCAATTCCAGGGAATTACAGATTTTCTCATTTATTTAAGTTAAATACGGACATTCAGATATCAATGTGGCAAGGGAGGGTTTGAGAAGCCAATGCTTGTTCAAGGTTACACAGATAGTGAACAACAAGGCTGGATCTGGAATACAGGTCCCCTCTGAACACAAAACATTTTTTTTTTCTCTTACTCTGAATTCTTTCTGACCTACTTTATGTGAACTAATCAAATATGTCCTGGTTTAAAGGACATATTTTCTATACTTCTACCTTCTATAAAAAAAAAAATTTTTTTTTTTCCTTCTATAAGCTTCATAATTAAAATGCACATTTACCGTTGGCACACACTCACCTATACACAGTACAACCCATACCTTAAGTACCTTAGAAAAATAGGCTCCTATTCCAATTAATATGAACAGGGAACTGCCAGAAATTCAGACCGCTTTCAGAAGAGGACATGGAACCAGGGATATCATTGCTGATGTCAGGTGGATCCTGGCTGAAAGCAGAGACTACCAGAAGGATGTTCACTGGTGTTTTATTGACTATGCAAAGGCATTCGACTGTGTGAATCATAACAAATTACGGATAACCTTGAGAAGAATGGGAATTCCAGAACACTTAATTGTGCTCATGAGGAGCCTTTACATAGATCAAGAGGCAGTCGTTCGACAGAACAAGGGGATACTGATTGGTTTCAAGTCAGAAAAGGTGTGCGCCAGGGTTGTATTCTTTCACCATACCTATTTAATCTGTATGCTGAGAAATAATAACAGAATCTGGACTATATGAAGAAGAATGGGCATCAGGATTGGAGGAAGACTTATTAACAACCTGCGTTACGCAGATGACACAACCTTGCTTACTGAAAGTGAAAAGGAATTGAAACACTTACTAGTGAAGATCAAAGACCACAGCCTTCAGTATGGATTGCACCTCAACATAAAGAAAACAAAAATCCTCACAACTGGACCAATGAGTAACATCATGATAAATGGAGAAAAGATTGAAGTTGTCAAGGATTTCATTTTACTTGGATCTACAATCAACAGCCATGGAAGCGGCAGTCAAGAAATCAAAAGACGTATTGCATTGGGTAAATCTGCTGCAGAGGACCTCTTTAAGGTGTTGAAGAGCAAAGACGTCACCTTGAAGACTAAGGTGTGCCTGACCCAAGCCATGGTATTTTCAATCACAGCATATTCATATGAAAGCTGGACAATGAATAAGGAAGACCGAAGAATTGACGCCTTTGAATTGTGGTGCTGGCGAAGAATATTGAACATACCATGGACTGCCAGAAGAGCAAATAAATCTGTCTTGGAAGAAATACAACCAGAATGCTCCTTAGAAGCAAGGTGGTGAGACTGCATTTTACATACTTTGGACATGTTTTCAGGAGGGATCAGTCTCTGGAGAAGGACATCATGCTTGGCAAAGTACAGGGTCAGCGGAAAAGAGGAAGACCCTCAACGAGGTGGATTGACACAGTGGCTGCAACAATGGGCTCAAGCAAAACGATTGTGAGGATGGCGCAGGACCGGGCAGTGTTTCGTTCTGTTGTGCATCGGGTAGCTCTGAGTCGGAATTGACTCAACGGCACCTAACAACAACAACAAACACTGACATCTCAAGGTCTTCATGCCCTAAATTTTTATATATTTCTGGATATAAGGAAACGAGAGAAAATATAAGTATCCAAGGGGTAGTTAGAAGAGAAGATTGAAGGAGAAAGATAAATAAGTACACCTGTCTGGAAAATCTGCTCAAATGCTTAATCCATTATTTAAAAAGGATACTTATCTCTTTCCCTTACTGTGATTTCCATCTGCTTTAGAGGCCTCAGGAATGTATGCGTTTGTTGTTTAAATAAGAAATTTAAATTCACACAACTATCAATTATTCATGTCAATCGTGCACTGGCTTAGCATAAATTATATCCAAACTTCAGTTTTACCTATAGCATCAATCAAACCTTTTATCAAAACTATTACTGAGATTCCCCAAGAGACTAAGTCATCAAATCCTTGAGAACAAACCAAAGTTGACAAAGGGAAGAGCAAGGGGTCTCATGTTTGTATTCTCATTATTATAAGCCTTGGGATAATTAACACATTGTTTTATAAAATTAATATTTACAGTTTAGGTGGCAGGTCTTAGAGGAATTCTTAGTTAGATAACTATTTTCTATATTTATTTGGCATCCATTAAAGAATATACAACCATTTAGACAGCTCCTATAAAAAAAAAAAATTATTTATTTATTTATTTTTATGGATCTAGTTATTTTCTTTCTCAAAGGTGTCCGAACATTCTCCCTTTTACTCTAGCAAAGACACCAAGTTAAAGGACTAATATATCTGTGTCAATCAGGGGCCCATCAAGAAACATTAGACCTTTTTGTACTGGGTAGCATTAGAAGAGTTTATTCAAGGGACTTACATAAAGATGCAGGCAGGGTTTGGGAAAACCAATAGGGAATAGTGCAGTGCCCTGGGCTAGCAACACTGGAAAACTGATGGCCCTTAGGCCTGAGGAGACTTGGGAAGGGAGTGGTGGTTGTTGTTACGTGCCATAGAGTTGGCCCCAACTCACAGCAACCTCATGGATAACAGAACAAAATGTTGCATGATCCTGAGCCATCTTCAGGATTGTTGCTATGTTTGAGTCCATCGCTCAGTGTTTGAGTCCACTCCACTTTGAGGGAGTGGTTACTGGTATCCAAAGAGGGCAGCTTTTAGGAGAGGGCCACCTGAAAGGAGTTATGATCTTTAGGGATGCAGCTAACCCCAATGACCCGGCAAGGAGCAGAGAATAAAGACATCTTCCTCATTCTCCTGCATTCCACCAATCTGTCTGAACCTTCCATTAGCCAAACCCAGTGGAAAGCCAGAGGGCAAGGGAGCTCATTACTGTTGTCCCTAGAGGTCAGCATTGTGGGGTTCGCAGCAGGGTGGAAGTTAAAAAGAAAAATTTATGAATATATATATATATATAAAACTACTGCTGTCATGTCGATTCCAACTCATAGCGACCCTACAGGACAGAGTAGAACTGCCCTGTAGAGTTTCCAAGGAGTGCCTGATGGATTCGAACTGCTGACCGTTTGGTTAGCAGTCGTAGCACTTAACCAGTACGCCACCAGGGTTTCCATATATATATATATATACATACACACACACACACACACACACACACACACACACATATCCAGCACAGTGGCCCAGTATACGTAACATCATTTAATAGATCAGCTACTTTAAATGTGACACATTTTGCTAATTCATCTAGGTGAGCCAAGCAGGGTCAGTAATTTTGTACTTAACTGTAAGAGTGAATCAATAATTTACATCGCAAACTGAACTGAAAATCATCTTCTCAGCATCTGTTCTTGCCTCTCTATTCCTTACCTCGGTAAATGTGACCCCATTTACAAGAGGAAAGGTGTCATAAAGAAATAATATCTTCACAGGTGCTATGAACGCTCATTGGAGGGGTCCCAATGTGAAAGGGTTGGAGAAGGTGCGGCAGAGCAAGTGACATGAGTTGAAGACAAGTAGCAATTACTCAGGTGCAGGTGGTGGGAGGCTGAGCGGTTCTGGCACATCCAGAGAACTGCACAAACTCTCAGGGCTGATAAATAAAGTGGGTGGAGGTGGAGAAAAACACAGCAGGCTTAATAATGAGCGAGGTCTGAAGGGTCTTGTACTTTTAACAAAATGTCAAGACATTAAAGGATTTTAATGTTCATATTTTGTTTCAGAAATATCACTCAGGCAGCAGGATAGGAGTGAGAGTGGAGACCGTGTAGGAGACTCTTAGAAGGATTGAAGTGAGAGAAAGAGGGGTAAACTATGGCAATGGCTAATGTGAATGAATGAGGGTTGTGTGTGAGGCTTTTGAAAGCTATTAAAGAAGAGAAATTAAGTTGTGAGAACTGTCAGGGCTAGTGACTATGGGGTTATTGAAGGAAAGGGAAAGGGCTGGCTGTCTTCTGGCCTGAGAGACCTTTTTCCTAATTTGTAACTCTCTCCATAAGGTGCCCGCACCCAGAACACTTCTTAGAACTAGAAAATGATAAAAAATGTTAAGTACTTCAGGGTAATGCATCATGAAACCACATGGATAGAAATACATTTTCTAGAATATTGATTGCAGTTTCTTCTTCCATGACCATAAAATCAATAGCTGTATATGAAAAGTACCAGATATTTTTTCACAGCTGCCTGTTTTGTACATATTAAGCCTCCCACATGTACATCTGTACCCAATGTTACATAGATTCATTTGACAGTCATAAGTTAAATAACTACTATGTTAAAACTACTGTGTAGTACTATGTACTGTGTAGCATACTGTAGATGCTGTTTTGCGAAAGGATTAAAGTTAAAAATTGGAAAATATATAGAAAAAAAATCAGTCTCTGCAAAGGGCCCAGCTTTTCTTTGGTGAGCCTTGTCTGACTTACTTTGCTATAGGATAACTTTATCTCAACATATTTGGCTAAATCCCCAGTAGGAAGAAATAATACTTCTACCTGTTAGGACCACAGACCTACAGCACAGGCTTTTTCTCTCTAGGATATTTTCCATATTATCAGAAAACACTGACCACATGCATTGGCTTTGCCTTGGGACACTATCTCCTGACAACAGTTCTCGTCTGCAGGAGTGAAAAAGGGAAGGCCATACACACTTTGGCTTCTGCAACATGGCAATGATGTGTGAAAGGAGAATAAAGAACCAGAAAAAATGTACTTCCACCCAGTCTGACTAAATCTGCCTGGAAACAGAGATAAGAAACAAAATGAAAAAATTCATTCCTTTAGGAAAATGAGTCTTTAACCTATGGGTTGGTTTATTCTGAAAAAGGAATTAGATTCTGGGCCCACATGCCACACCTTCAAAATATAATGTCATGTCTCAGCTACGAAATATGTTGCTATGACTTTTAAGTGGAAGGAACACTGAACAGGAAGCAAAACTGGGGAAAGGATGATCTAACTCAGACATCAATAATTCATTTATTGGAAATAGAAGTAGTGGCATGAGATGCCAGGAGACGGCTTAATTTGTAGGGAGGACGTTTTCTATTTTAAGCCTAGAACAGTGCAGTCAGCTTTACTTGACATGCCAATATCAGTGGAGGAGAAGCTGAATGGGAGGACAAGTTTTCATGGTCTCCCCTAATACTGCTATTTCTTCACCATCAAGTATTTAGGTCTGACGCTCCACCATTTGGGAACTTGAAAAAGGGAAAAGAAAAGAATTTTTTATAACTTTTGCACTTCAAAGGGGATTTCCTTCGCCCCCAAAGCTTTCGCATTACAAATGTAATGATGCAAGTCTAAAATATAATTTGCATGATTTGCATAAAGTTTTGAGGGTACTTTCTTTCTTAGTACCGAAAGCCCTTCAGGCATTATAGCTTCTACTAAATCATCTTCCAATTCTACCCCATTAGTTAGTATTCCCTAGGCATTTAGCGCAGAACAATTTGCAAAGTAGGGTCTCAGAGAATACTTGTTGAATGAATGAACAAATGCAGCCAAGTCTGAAATAATTTCCAATATGCACTGAAGCCTACAGGACTGGTTGTACAGTGAGGAGAAGGCACCTGTGTAGCAGCACAGGCCTCATCTTCCTCGGTTCTGATCATGATAAGACATTCCTCACCCTCACTACCAACCCTCACTATGTCATATCAAATTCTAGGACTCATGGTCCACTGGGAGATGACGGTATGGAATTAAAGAAAACTAGTATAGCCTGAATGAGTCATAGCTCCCAGTCCAAAGCAGAAAAATCCATAAAGGTCTAACCCTGTAAATAAATAAAGATTTCCAAGTCTAAATTTAAGTTCAAAATGTTCATATGCACATACATTTTGAGGTACTGCTTACCAAGAACTGGATATATAAACAGAAAACATAATTATACTAAGAACAGCTATTACTTATCCAGCACCTATATATATACATCAATTACATTGGAAGATACATAAAAAAAAAAAATTTTTTTTAATACGTCAATTACATTGGAAGAAATATGCACTATGCTTTATTGTTTTACATATTTTACTGCTAATCTTTACACATATTATTATGCCTCTTCTAGAGATTAAAAAAATATATAGACTATGTTGGCATCTCCTGACTGGAGGGGAGATGAGAGGATAGAGGAGGGTAGAAGCTGGCGAAATGGACATGAAAAGAGAGAGTGGAGGGAGAGTGGGCTGTCTCATTAGAGGGAGAGTAACTGGGAGTATGTAGCAAGGTAAGTTTTTGTGTGAGAGACTGACTTGATTTGTAAACTTTCACTTAAAGCACAATAAAAATTATAAAATATATACATATAGACTAATAGCTCAGGGTAGTTAGGCCCGAAGGCCATAAAGTCAATCAGGGAAAGCCAAGACTAAAAGCAAACCCTTTTAAACTACAAATCCACTCTATTTTCAAATGCCAAGGGACCTCAGTTTAAACAGAATAGTCTAACCATGGACCCATGCATAAAAACAGAGGTAGAGAGTGCTGGTGTCATATCTCTGAAAATGTCAAATTTCACTGTCAAGACTACCAGTTTAAGCACACATCTGGGAAATTGTCTGCATTATCCAATTATTAAACTCCAACTACACTAAATGGCTCAGGGACAGTGCTTGGAATGGATAAAGAGGTGACATTAGAATACCCTGGAGTGAGTGTGACCAAGGTGATTCTTCTTGAACGAAGGTCTTGGGGACAGCTAAGTTTAAAAAGTCATGAAAGACAATAATTAAAGAATTGTTTTTACACATAGATAATGTAAAGACAGTGGTAGTCAAAGATCAGCCACACCTTTGGAGAACAGTCATCATCACCAATGAGTTTTGTATGCAAAAACTCATTGGTAGATTCAAACAGAACTGGCAATAGAACAAGCAGAACAGATTGGCAGTTTCTAGCTATAGACCCTCTTGTCCCTTAAACCTTCTGCACTTGGGCATGTTGGATGTAAACATGATCTAGACTTTCCTACACAAAGTCTTCTTGTTTCTCTTTTCTCCATACAAATGTTGGTTTATTAGGTTCCTCTTTTTTTTTTTTTAAATGTGTCACTGATGAAGTTTTTGGGTACTATGCCCCAAATCCATTACCCTAAAGCCCTGTGTTTTTAGACTTTGCAGGGTGCACTTATTTTTAGGAACACAGATGTCGCATGATAGCAGAATGGACTGCATAATTAAATTTATCTGCTGTGACTTTCTAACTATCGAGAGCTTCAAATTTCTTCTTTAGAGTGTTTTGTGCTAGTTTTCAAAATAGGCTAAAAATATGTTACCTCACTTTGTCTGAAACGATAACCCTTTGTGTGAAATTCACTAACCTGAAACATTGTAAACTGGATAGCAACAACCAGGTCTGAAAGAAAACTATCTAGCTTAATTTAGGTCCCTTTGTATTTTTTTCTTGGAATGTTCTGGAAAATTCTATGTACATCACCCTGTTTATTAATGTTCATCATTAAATATGATTTGTAATATTTACTTGGCTGTTAATATTAAGCAGCGCATTTTCCACAGCACTTTGTTGAGAGTTTTTTTGTTTTGTTTTTTGTGGGTAATAAAAAGCCACATGTGGTCACAGTTGCCTAAGTAATGTGGTTTTATCTAAATGTATTGACTCATTTAATTAAATCATACTAGCTGAGAAAATCTTCCCTAAAGAAAAAAGCAGGTTGGAAAGGGCACATAACAAATGAGCAAGAACTCTGCGACTTCTGTGTTCCCAAACTACGAGATGTACATAAACACTCAAAGGATTATCCTGGAGAAGCTTTGCAGTAAAAAAAAAAAAAAAAAGAAAGAAAGAAAAAGTTAGCTAACACGACATAGAGATTGGAAATATCTACTAATCTTTTAAGGAATCTGGGTCATTTTTAGCAAGAAAATCCTTCCCCCTTACTTTGTGAAGGCTGTTAGGATATATTACATGCTATCTCATGGATGCGCATTTTCATTTATTTTGACTAAAACTACCGTACTAACTGGAAAGCATATATATGGTTAAATGATTTCTGTGCCTCTTGACTATAGGCAATCCTTGTAGGTACGTCAGGTATATTAGTAGAAAACACAATTACTACAAAGCAGAATGGAGTAAAGGAGAATTGGAATAAGAAAGTTCCTGAGAGAGATCTCAAAGACAGTAGGTACTCAATCAAATTTGTTGGATTTAACAGAAAAGAAACTTTTTCTTTTGCTTCTCCCTTTAGTACATCAAGCCCACAAAAATGTGTCACATGTCAATTACTATGTGAGGGGCAATACTCTCCAGTACCACTCTCAAGAGTTGGAAATGCTGAGTCATTCCCTAGGGCTCTCTCTGTAGTTCTCACTATGTGGACCACCTCTTTTTATTAGCCAGAAGCTTCAGTGAAGAGACAGTTGTTTATCTTGGAGCAAATCAGGGATCATTTGTTACCAAGGCTTTCCAAGAAAATACTTCCCTCAGTATGAACAGAAAGCAAAGCTCCAGGCAGGCCTTGCCAGACACACGCCAGCCACCCCTCACGTGGGCCTTACTTGTTCTCATTGCTTGCATCATAACGAGGCATTGGGTCCAAATCATTCCCATTCACGTCACAACTTGCTAGAGCATCCTAAAACCACAGGGGAGAGAAAGGAAATGGATGGTCATTAATCAGCCATTAACCCTCAGGCTCATGCATTCTTGAACACATTTCTGCAAGAGAATATTTAGGTTAACTAAGACGTTCATGGTTCAGTGCTGTCAGGCCACCTTAGGGAGGGATCACTTGTCCAATAATAATCAGTGTTGTATTTTTCTACTGTAAGAGGAAAAAGTACTCTACACAGACCATATAATTGCCTGGTCCCCATTCTTGCTGGCAATTTTCCTGCCATACCTCACCTCATACCTAGAACTGACGCCCTCCACCCAGTTCATAAAACGTGTATCTATCAAAGATGGAGTCAGGAATTACCACCTTTTCTGTGAAGTACTCCGTGACTCTCTTCTACTCAGACTCCATGGCTACCTACTTAAAAAAGTGATTTTTTCCTATGGATTCTCTTCCTAGTCCTTGACTCATTTTTAGCATAATCCAAAGACTTTAGAAGACAAAAATAATTCACCAAAAATTGGCAAGCCAATTAAAAATCATATTTGGTATTAATTAAGTCAGGTATCTCAGGACTTCTATTAGACAACATCTGCCTGGTTTCAGTTATTGTATCTACTATTAAAGAGTCTACAGTTCAGACTATTTACTAATACTCAATGGCCTTTTGCCCAAACCAAAATAATAAACAAAGTTTTATTACACACCAACATTTCAAAACAAGGCAAAAGTGTCGCCAAAACCAAAGTTGTATTTGCTGGCTTTTAAAAATGATTGTGAAAAATCTTCAAATTGCTAAAAAGATTTTATTGGGTTATTACCATTGTTCAAATTTACATCACAGTAGACAACCTAATTTAGGATATTTTGGATTTTCTTATGAGGAGCCCTG
Organism: Elephas maximus indicus; assembly: GCF_024166365.1. Classification (NCBI taxonomy): domain Eukaryota; kingdom Metazoa; phylum Chordata; class Mammalia; order Proboscidea; family Elephantidae; genus Elephas; species Elephas maximus. Next base: position 92,297,921 of record NC_064827.1, on the reverse strand, counting down.
GTAGCTCAGTGGTTAAGCACTTCTTGCTAACCAAAAAGTTGGTGGTTCGAACCCACCAGCTGTTCTGTGGGAGAAAGATGTCACAGTCTGCTCCCATAAAGATTTACAGCCTTGGAAACCCTGGGGGTGGGGCGCGGTGGGGGCAGTTCTACTCTGTCCTATAGAGTCACTGCGAGTTGGAATTGACTCAATGGCAGTGGGTTTGGTTTTGGGGGATTTTCTTAGGCTTTATGATTATGATTATTCTTGTACAGCTAATGGCATAGGTAACTCTAGAGAATTTTCTTTCAGGGGAAAAGAAAAAAAGAAAACGTAAAGAAGGTAATTACAATTAGGCTAAAGCTCTCTGTATGTGATCAAATATATTCCTATGTAGTAGGGAGCAGGGACAAACCATAAAACCCCTTTGACAAGAAAGACCTCTCAGCTAGGAAACAGGCAGCTATCATTCAGTGATTATATGTGACCCTGGATAACTAACTTCAACTTTCAGATACCAATTTCTTCACCTATCAAATGAAGAGACTGAACTAACTTTTCTCTTCAGTTCCAAAGCTCTCTGATGTGAACAGCCACAAAGCTATCCGAGTAGGCTTGAGACCGGGGTGAGAGTTGCCATGCTATACTGTTTTGTTCAAATGGGAACTAAATAAATTTACAGTTCCTCCCTAAGAAAGGGAATTGGCTGATCCCCATGTACCACAGTGGGGCTGATGACTGCTGTTCTTAAAAACAGGAGAGGCAGAGAGAGAAAAATACCAGCAAAAGAACTTGAGAAAAGTTATGACAACATTTCTCTCCATAAGGGAAACTAAGAGGGATGCCTGGCTACTTGGATGAACTGTTGAAAACCGTAGCTGTTGTTGGTAGCAAGACGGTGTTGGTGGTAGAGTTTCTGCTACCTTACCACCGGCTTTTTTTTAAAAAGGTCAGCACAGCAAAGGCACTAGACAGTTTAATGTGTTATTTCATGCTTCCTGCACCCTAAACGCGCACCTTTTACTAGAAAGGAGCAACATGGAGAGCCTACAGTATCTGTCAGCTACATTTTCCAGTAGCTTTCCCCCTTTGTGATAATCCTAACATGAGTTCCTTTGCTGCCAGGGAGGGGAGGCGGTCCACCCACAGCCAACACTTACATAGTTCTGCATCAGATCTGGGTGTGTTCTCTCAATGCCATCGTCCAGGATGGTGACCACAATGTTCTTTCCCGTGTAACCTCTCTTCCAGGCTCCTTCAATATTCATGTCTGATTGGCAGGGATGCGTGTTGTCACTGCAGTGCTAAAGAAGAAAGAAGGAATACTGGATGTTAGAGACTACTGAAGAGTTAGGCGATGGGGGAATTAACCTATGTGTTAAGATAATGCATTAAATTAACAGCAATTTGGTGGGTTGCCAGGTAGAGGGGAAACATGGATCTTTTCCTTACCTAACAGGGGAAGGTAGGAAGGCAAGGTATAGGGAAGGCAAGTGAAATAGAAATCTCTTCCACCAGCTCTGACCCGCTGTGATGCCTTAAATCCTTTGGAAGAGTATAATAAAATAAAGTTTATCTGAACAGCAGAATAATGGATAGATCAGGTTTTTTTCACACTGCCATGTATTAGTGACACATGTAATTACCTCAGATAGGCATCATAGCATTTCACTTATAAATCCAAATCAGGTAACTGAAGAACATATACTTTATAATTTCTTAACCAGGTACCTAGATGCCAACCCAGCTACAAATGAGAACTAACTTTAGGCAGCTTTTGTACAGTGTCAGTCAGGTGTGTTACTGTGAGAAACCCACGACTGAGAGCAAATAGCAGGTTCTCCAAGTTCCTTCAGTACATTACCAATGGCGGCCACACCCTAGTTTTTGTGTCTGTGGAGGGTGGGGGGGGGAGCGTAGAATGACCCAATCAGGGCTACTTTGAGGAGGGAAAGTATGGAACAAAGTACAGAAGGGTAGATGTACACAGTATACAGGAGAAGGCGTGTGAGGGCTTTTAAGGGAAAGCTGTAAAAACATAGAAACTTAGCTCATTATATGCAGCAATTTTATTCCTTAATGGCGACAACATATAAATATACTGAGAAATGAACTAAACCAGCAGCTTTTCCCACTATAATATACTAGCGTTCGTCCAACCCACATGATTGTTCTTTCAAAGTCCATCTTTTTGAAATATCCTTCTGAGTGGTGTTGTTTTCCAAGTTCTTAAGACTCAAAAGAGGAATAAAGGAAAAGAGATGTGCTGAAATGCAGTGCCATAGCAACACGGCCACCCCAGGCCTTCGCCATTCACTGTTTTCTGCCTGCTCTGTGATGCTTTAGCACTTGAGAAGCAAAGAGAATGCAAAGCATTGTATGCTTGAAGCATAATGGAGACCCTACTGACCTTGATTCATTTAATACACACTTCATTGAGTGCCTACCACCTGCTGGCGGGTACGGACTGAATAAGGCACAGGAGATCCCTGCCCTAATGACCCTCCAGTGAGGAGGCATGGATAATAATAAATAAATAAACAAATGAACAAGACCCTTCAGAGTGCTCCTTATGTTTCAGCGGAATTAAAGAGGGTGATATGATGGTGAATGTGAGAGCTCTGGGTACCAGACTTCAGGCAAGATGGTCAGAAAAAGATCTTAGTCTTTGAGAAAGTGAAACGTGAGCTGGGACATGACTGATGAAAAAGAACCAGTCTGCCCAGGACCCTGAGGACAAGTGTCCTGGAGGAGGGAGCAGCAAATGCAAAGATTGTGTGAGGCAGGAAAGAGCTTAACACGTGGAAGAAAGAGAAAGAAGGTTGGTACTGTTGAAGCAGTGTGAATGAGGGAGGGAAGGATACAGAAGGCAAGAAATTAGAAGGGAAGGCAAGGTGAGACGGTGCAGAGGTTTGCAGGCCATGACTTGACTTTTATTCCAAGTACAACCTCAATGGGAGCTCATTTCTTTCCAAACCTCATCCCTCAATATCAAATGTTACCTAGTGACAGATACTGTCAATGCCCCCGACATGAATGAGTTAATTAATTTATTCCCTAAATAAGATTGCCTTTTGTTGAATGTCATAAATACATTTAATAGTTTCAGGGGTTTTTCCTAAGAAAAGGGGTTACCCAGTTTTCATTAGTGACAATACCAATTTCATACAGAAGAGAGGTTGATATATTTTAACAACATTTCCATCTCTTCCCACCTTCCTGGCTTCTTCCTGGCATTCCAAAAACCAACCCCCCGCCACTGTGTCAATACCAACTTATAGTGACCTTATAGGACAGAGTAGAACTGCCCCCATAGGGTTTTCAAGGCTGTAAATCTTTCAGGAAGCAGACTGCCACATCTTTCTCCTGTGGGGCAGCTGGTGGGTTTGAACCACTGACTTTTTGGTTAGCAGCTGAACTCTTTAACCTCTGCACCACCAGAGCTCCTTTTCCTGGCATTAGAGGGCCTAAACACATTCTCTCATCTGCTAATCCAAATTCCACACCCCCAATGGCCCAGTTTTCTGGGCACAGTGCAGGACATACCTCCAGCCACAAAGTGCTTCAACCTACTCGTCTCCTTCTTTCCCTGAATTTAGAGGCACACACACAGACTCTGTCCTACACAATCCAGCCCCTATTCACATATTCTATTGAATTGCTGTTCCCTGTTGAATCCTGTGTGTTAGTTTTGACTCCTTGATTGTAAGCACACAGAAGACCATGCATTAAACTAAGCCTAACCTAAAAACAAACAAAAAAACCAAACCAGTTGCCGTCAAGTCAATTTTGATTCATGGTGACCCCATATGTTTTAGAGTAGAACTGTGTTACATAGGGTTTTCATGAATGTGACCTTTTGGAAGCAGATCACCAGGCCTTTCCTCTGACGTGTCTCTGAGTGGGTTTGAACTGCCAGCCTTTCAGTTTGCACCACCCAAAATTCTAGTAAATACTGGTTAATTAATTACAGTTAAGAAATGAGGGCATATCCTCAACTTTATTTCCAAGTTCAAAATTGCCATTAGGCTTACTGCTCTGACCTTAGTTAGCTGAGATGACAATGAAGGAAATGGTGTGGATTTCTGAAATGTTTATGTTTTTGCAGAAGTCTCACTCTGGCCAAGAATTTGGGCCTTTCCTCACCAAATATTTTACTTAAACACAAAGCAACCCTGACAAGTTTCCATTTCATTTTCTTTTCAAAACCTGGTCTGGCCACCTGTGGTATGGATTGTGACACGGAGTAACATTAATGTGGATAAAAGGTGGGCCACAGGAAGGAAATGCACAGGAAATGGGTAACCCACAAATGGGATAACTGTCCTGGAGTGGAGGGACACTGTCTGAAATAGTAATTAATAAAACTGAAGAAAACCAGCCATCTATGGGAAACGTGTCGTGAAAGTGGAGCACTTAGGTTTCTTTCTTCCATCTCTGCTTCTATTGAATCTGCCTTTATCATTAAAGCTTCTCATACCACTGTTTCCTCTTTCTCCTTTTCATCTACCTCCCCAGTATTGGTGGGAAGCAAGGAAGGGGAAACAGCCAATTGATAGTTTCATTTGGATAATCCAATATAGTGAGTAGCCAAAATGTTAAAGGGTAAATGAAAACCATAAATTAATCACAGCCAGGGATCTTTCTTGGAAATCAGATAAAAAGTCAGAGAACATTTAGATCAGAACCCTAAATCCTGAATGTGAACTCTAGATTTTTTTTAAAGTTTTATTGTGGTAAAATATACACATAAAACATAAAATATGCAATTTTAACCATTTTTAAGTATACAATTCAATGATATTAATTACATTCCCCAGGTTGTGCACTTGTCACCACTATTTCCAAAACTTTTTCATCACCCCAGACAGGTCAGTACCCTGGTGGTGCAGTGATTAAGAGCTTGGCTGCTAACCAAAAAGTAGGCCATTGGAATCCACCAGCTGCCCCATGGAAGCCCTCTGGGGCAGTTTTACTCTGTCCTATAGAGTCGTCATGAGTTGGAATCGACTCAACAGCAATGAGTTTCGTTTTTTTTCAAAAGCAGAAAGTACCCATTAAGCAATAATTCCCCATTACCCCCTTCCTCGCATCCCCTAGTAACCACTAATAAACTTGTCTCTATGCACTTACCTATTCTAGATATTTCATGTAAGTGGGATCATAGAATATTTGCCCTTTTGTGTCTGACTTATTTATTTAATGTTATGGATTGAATTGTATCCCTCAAATATATATATATGTATATATGTATTGTAATTCCTAACCTCTATGCCTTGTGGCAATGCAGTGATTAAGGGTTCGGCTGCCAACCAAAAGGTTGGCAGTTTGAATCCACCAGCTGCTCCTTGGAAACAGGATAGGATGGTTCTACCCCATCCTATAGGGTCACTATGAATTGGAATCAACTTGATGGTAATGGGTTTGGTTTGGTTTTATGCCTGTGGTTATAATTCCACTTAGGAATGGACTATCTTTGTTGTTAATGAGGCAGGATTAGTGTAGGGTGTACCTCGAGTCAATCTCTTTTGAGATATAAAAAAGAGATTAAATAAGCAAGCAAGAGAAGCAAAGGTGGAGGAAGAGAGATGCTAAGCCTTTACATGAAGATCCACCAGGAGCAGAGGCTCAGAAGAGACAAGGGCCTTCCTCCAGAGCCGACAGAGAGGGAAAGCCTCTCCTTAGAGCTGGCACCCTGAATTCAGATTTCTAGCTTCTAAACTGTGAGAAAATAAAGTTCAGTTTGCTAAAGCTACCCGCTTGTGCTACTTCTGTTACAGCAGCACTACTAGATAACTAAGACACTTAACAATGTCTTTAAGGCTCATCCATGTCACAGCATGTACCAGAATTTCATTCTCTGCATGGCTGAACAATATTCCATTGCATGTATCTACCGCATTTTGTTTAAATATTCATCTGTTGATGGATATCTGGGTTGTTTCTACCTTTTGGCCATCATTAGTAATGCTGCAATGAACATGAATGTACAAGTATTTGAGTCCTTGCTTTTGACGCTTTTGGTTACGTACCTAGGAGTTGGGACTATAGCTTTTTTCCACTCTTTTTTTTTTTAATTGTGAATATATGTAACATCTGCCATTTCAATAAGCTTCACAAGTACAATTCAGTGACGTTAATTATATTTATCATGCTGTTTAATCATCGCCCTTAGCGATTCTCACGTTTTTCCGTCACCCTTAACAGAAAGTCAGTGTCCCCTAAGCATTATGTCTTCTTGTCTCCCTTCCTCCCATCCACTCCTGGTAACTAGTAATAAACTGTGGTCTCTGTATGCTTGCCTATTCTAAATTATTGTATATAAGTGAGATCATACCGTATCTGTCCTTTTGTGACTGATAAGTTCATCATTCTTGCAGCATGTATCAGGACTTCATTTCTCTTTATGACTAATATTCCATTGTGTGTATGTACTACATTCTGTTTATCCACTCACCTGTTGATGGACATTTAGGCTGTTTCCACCTTTTGGCTATTGTGGATAGCGCTGCAATGAACACTGGCGGACAAGTATCTGTTTGCGTTCCTGCTTTCAGTTTTTTTGGGTATATACATAGGAGTGGGAGCTATAGATTTTTAACACTTATTTCAAGTGATCCAGGATTTCAAACATGTTTACAATACAATTGTTTTATATACCAAAGGTACCCAGAAAGCAAAGACTATGGGAAACACCCATGCCAGTCAACACTGACCAAGGCTGAGAACAAGTTACTCGTTGCCATAACTGCCTGGTAGGAATGGTACTTAAAATGAGCCCTATTTGCTTGAAAGGAATCTATACTAAATCAGCACCCAAAGGCAAAAGGGACATATATTAGCCGGGATTCCCTCATTGATAGTATACCATATTGAGAAGACCTCTGCCAGAACCAGAACTAAAGAGTTGTGTCTGGAACTGTGATACCACATATCCATTCCACAGCCTGATGTTCACAAAAGAGGCTAGTCAGAACTCCCAGCATATTTGAAGTCGATGAAAACCACATATATGCACAGTACTTGCAAAAGATAAATATTTATAGTAAATGCATGTCCCTTCAGTTCTGAATAATTTACTATATTTAAATAATGGTCTATGCACAGATGACTTAATATTTAGAAAAAACATTGGACACATACAATGGAAAATATACTGCAGAAAGAATGGTTGCAACCTAGGTCTCCCACTTTCTTATCCATAGAAACTTTTATTCTTTCTAAGAATTAAATTTTAAAGGGGCTGTTTTGTGAACTCTAAAGATAGCCTTTTCGATTCCAGTGTTAGGAGATGTTCTGCTTATAAACCACACCGGGTGTGTCTACTTCTCCTGTGTCTTCATAAACATATCACAGTGTTTGCTCAATGAAGGAACACTTTATCCCCAAAATAAACACCTTTGTTATGTTCTCATCATCATTTTCTTCAGACTTGGAAAAATAAAAACAAATTAAAAAAACCTTCAATGTCATTCTTTTCTAACTTCTCTAAGTTCTGAGGTCTCCAACAAACTGCCAATTTATATATGCTGTCAATAGTCCACTAACAATGAAAACATCTGTTGCTCATTTTTATAGATACAGTGGCTCATAAGACTACATTTCTGACTACACAATGCTAATACGCAGGCAGAATTAAATACACAAAAAATCTCTTTTATAGACATATTAAAAAACATGTCCAGTTGACATAGTAAAGTGCATATGTACTTGAAATTTTTCATAAAATCTGAAGCCCAACCATGGCTTCAGGGGACATCTAAGTCAATCGGCATAATAAAATCTATTAAGAAAACATTCTGCATCCCACTTTGGAGAGTGGCGTCTGAGGTCTTAAATGCTAGCAAGCGTCCATCTAAGATGCATCAAGTGGTCTCAACCCACCTAGACCAAAGGAGAATGAAGAACACCAAGAACACAAGGTAATTATCAGTCCAAGAGACAGAAAGGGCCACATAAACCATAGACTACATCAGCCTGAGACCAGAAGAAATAGATGGTATGCAGCTACAACCGATGACTGCCCTGACAGGGAACACAACAGAGAGCCCCTGAGGGAGCAGGAGAACAGTGGGATGCAGACCCCAAATTCTCGTAAAAAGACCAGACTTAATAGTCTGACTGAGACTAGAAGGACCCCAGTGGTCATGGCCCCCAGACCTTCTGTTAGCCCAGGACAGGAACCATCCCCGAAGCCAACTCTTCAGACAGGGATTGAACTGGGCAATGGGATAGAAAAAGGTGCTGGTGAAGAATGAGCTTCTTGGATCAAGTAGACACATGAGACTATGTTGGCATCACCTATGGGGGCGGGGATGAGAGGGAAGAGGGGGTCAGAAGCTGGCAGAATGTACACAAAAAGAAAGAGTGGAGGGAAGGACCGGGTTGTCTCATTAGGAAGAGAGCAATTAGGAGTATATAGCAAGGTGTATATAAATTTTTGTATGAGAGACTGACTTGATTTGTAAACTTTCACTTAAAGCACAATAAAAATTAAAAAAAAAAAAATTTGGAGCCCAAGAAATTGAAAAACATAGAAATGATATTCCTTTAAGTTGAAATATATATAAAATGATTTACTAAGTACTTATTGTGGCCAGGCATTGTAATAATCACTTTATGTGGATTAGCTTCACTTAAGACTCAGGACAACCATTTGAGGGAGGTATTTTCTTTGCCTGTTTTCTTTTTATTGTGGTAAATACATGTGTAACAAAACATTTGCCATTTTAATATTTTGTATATGTATACTTCATTAATTGTTGAGCAAAATGATAAATGTAATTAATATTATCTGCTTCTAACAGGTAAATATGAAACTTAATCAGCCTAGGTAACCTGCCAGAGTTCAAAAAGCTGGTGAATAGTGGAATCAGGATTTAAATCCAAGCAGTCTGACACCAAAGCATAGGGCTATGGAGACTCACCTATTAAAAGTTGAAAGAGAAAGTGCCTAGAGCAGGAAAAAATACATGCAAATTCAGATATGGAGTGGATGCTGGAAAACACAGTACAGGTAAAGATAGTCAAATAACAGAAATCACACTAGCTTGAGCACTGTAATCCGTGCATTCAAGTGATAAAGTGGAATATAGTTGGATAAGACCTTAAAGACCTTCTAATTTTGTCTTATTCCTCTTATTCCAACACATCTTTTAGAAAATCCCTCCACTTTCTACTCAAATACTTTCAGTGTCAGGAAGTTCACTTCTTTATGAAACAGTCAGTTGTTGCTGGAAGCCCTTATTTGTACTGTTTGCTGATATCCATGGTGTAAATATTCAACATCAGTTTTAAACAACCAATGGAGGCTCGCAAAATTCCTGAATGTGTAACAATTAGCTATCATGAGCTCTTAGAAGGCAGTGCCAGCATTTCACCGGAAACAGCCCTTTTCACTTATGTTGTTAGTTGCCCAGGAGTAGGCTCTAACCATTGTCAACCTCAAGTACAACAGAAAGAAACAATCATCTTCATGATCGTTGGTATGTCGTGGCCCCTGTGTGTTTTGAGTGCTTTCCAAGCTAGGGGACTTTCAGCACTATACTGGGCAATATTCTATTGCGATCCACAGGGTTTTCATTGGCTAGTTTTTCGGAAACAGATTGCCAGAGCAATTCCATTGTTAAAAAACCCAGTCTTGCTTTATTTCTGATGCAGTCATCCCTTCCAATGGGTCTGACATCTGATTTCCAGGACTTGGGAAGTACCTAGGCTCAGCGGTCTCCTTTGCAGTTTCAGACAATAGTTTAATCGCTCTTAAATTAATTTGAAGAAGATCCTCAGATATTTTTTGGCCTTTCATTCTCTAGGCTACCTGTAAGAGTTGGATCTTGAACTTTTGTGAGGAAGGTCATGAGCCAATGAGCTCTCCTGTGCCTTCAAAACTGAAGATACCTTTATAGATTTCTGAAAAACTGAATTAAGCTAGGTAAAGTCTAAGATGTTTATTGTTATGCTTATGGGACAGTTTTATGGACTTCAAATCCTTTGTGTGGTGTGAGAGATCACTTTTTTGTGGCCTTTCGATCCATGGTCTTATAACTCCCACCCAAGTGATTGGGTGGGACCGTGCAGATATCCTAATTGTGGCCCAACAGAGGGATTGGTCAGTTTTGCCACGCTGCTGGACTTGAGGTGAGCCATCCCAGAGATAGGAGAGAGAAGAGCCCACCACCACCAAGTTAAAAGAGCCAGCAGGTCCTTTGGACCTGGGATACCTGTGCTGAGTAGCTCCTAGAAGCAGGAGACAGACACAGAGAGAGAGAGAGAGTGAAAGGAAGAGAGAGAGAGAAAGAGAGAGCTGTAATCCTGAAGATGGTCAGAAATGCTGGCAGCAGAGACCCGGCAGCAGGAGACTAAGAGGTGGGCTTCCTGGCTCAGGGTGAGAAAAAGTTGAGTGCCTTTGGGCAAAGGCCTAGGGCCAGTGTGAGGCATGCCTCCAAGCACAGCTGAGAAGAGGCTGTCCTAATGGAAGAAATGTATCCTTGAGTGTTCCTGAGCCTGAATTATAACCTGTCGTATTTTTTTTTTTTTCGTATATATATATATACCCTATAGTCATAAGTGTTGTCCGTGAGCTCTGTGTGGTCATCGCAATGAATTATCGATCTCAGTAGAGAAACAGAGAGTGCTGTGGGAGGGATGGTCAGTGTCGGAATTAGTAAAGATGGCGGAGAGAGGAAGCATGTCTGACCTCTGCCTCGTGCGAATCAGCCTTGGGCTGTAGATCTTGATCCTCCTTCCCCCTTGTGAAGTTAGAGGAGGTCAGACACTGCCATTTCTACATTTTGTTATCACAAAAATAAAATCCCCCTGGCCAAAATAGATTCAATGTCCAATTATTCAGAGTATGATTATCCAATTCATGGATTATCCAGAAATTCCAAGGAAGCCCAATATGTTTCAAAAACACCAAACTCAGCAGAACAACGAAGGACACTAGCGGGGAGGGGGGGGGCGGTGAGGGGGTGGGCAGGGAATCAGGCAGAGAGTCCGAATTCGACTTCTGCTACTTTCCAGCTGTATGACTTTATCAAGTTACCTAACTTCTTAAAACCTCATCTATAGCTTGAAAACAGAGGATTGCTATAAGAGTTAAAGAAGATAAAATACATAACAAATGGCTGCTATTATTATAATCGTGTTGTTACTGATGATAGCACATTGATTTTAGGCATCAATGATCCTGATGGTTTAGGAAGAAGACCTTGGTTTTAACAAAAGGAAAGATAGACCACTATAATATAATGAAATGATGGTTTTGTTCACTGTTTGGAGAGGCAGCTTAGGCAAACTCGAAAGGGCAATTGAGTATTTATAAGGCTATATGGAACAGCCTAAATAGCTTGCATTTGGGGCTGTGGGCCTGGGCTGGGGGCTAGAGACTGGAGTGCAGGAGAAGAGAACAGTGTTCGAGTGTCCTTGGTATACTGGTTAAATGTTTTTGACCTTCTATGAATCATCTTGGTTTACTCCAGAAGCTTACACTGGTACTTTAACTCTACTAGAACCATGGTTACACCTACTATAATATTTACAGAGGGCCATCTCAATGTTACAAAATTCTAAGGATGTCCCACATAATACCAGTAAATATCAAAACAGAATGGATGCTGGGAGAAAGCTGCTGTGTACAAGATTTACAGCATATATAGAGGAAAATAAGAATAAAAGAAATTCCTAAAATACTACTAATAGTCAAGAATCAAGAAATTGAGGCAGAGAAGCCAAAGGATAACTGGGTGGTCTATGAATTTAATTAAGTAGACAACATTTCTCTCATTTGTACACTTTGTGATCTACCTTGAATCTTTCCAAATATGACCCATCTTGTATTAGAATCTTCAGTGCTAAAAATACTTAACAACAACAACAAAAAAAACCCAGCAACAACAACAAAAAAAAAACCCAGTAAACCAACAAACTAATCTTCTGTCTCTTTTAAGGAATCTCTGCATGTCTTGAGTTTCTGGGTGATACAAATGGTTAACACATTGACTGCTAACCAAAAGATTGCCAGTTGAAGTGCGCCCAGAGGTGCCTTGAAAGAAAGGTCTAGTGATCTACTTCCAAAAAATCAGCCATTGAAAACCCTATGGAGCACAGTTCTACTCTGACACAAATGGGGTTATCATAAATCAGAATTGACTCAACAGCAATTGGTACAGGTACTAACGTGTCTTATCTTAGTATTTGAAGTTTTAGCTACATTACCTGGCCTTGTGGCTAAAGGCGACCAGACTCTCTAAAAATCTGGGCATTTCTATGGCATGAAGCCCAAGCTTACCTTTTGCATATAGTGCCCAACTGCACCTGCCAGGGCTCACGGTATTCTCCAAGTACCTCAGGTCCAAAATCAGAGTTGAGTTTTGGAAAGCTGGGTCTGAAACCACTGCTTCCTTCTCCCTTGTTCTTGTAGTTAGTGCAAAAGTCATCCCACATTCCTTTTCATTTTCACAGCCACCTTGCAGTGCAGGCTCTGGCCTCTGGCCCACTGCTTTTAGTCTTTCTAACTCATCTTTATTCTTCTTCTTATTCCCCCCCCTCTTTAAAAAAAATAGTAATAATAAATATTCATCAAGTGTTTACTACATTCTAGTGATTATCCTGGCCATGACACTGTCCCTGTCCTCAAGGCCTTCAGGTCCAGTGTGTGTGACAAGCAAACAATTATAACAATATGTCAGAGATTATAACAGGGATTAGTCAGGGCACTGTGGGAACAAGAGACCTAGTCAGGGGCAAGCATGAAGGGGGTCAGGTCAGAGTGCCTTTCAGAGACAATGGTATTTAAAACCAATTTCCGAAATATAAGTTGACTAGCCCAAAGACAAGTAGGGAATGAAGAGGATATGTATAGTGCATAGAATTAGTGAAGAGAAACTTGAGTGATAAAGGAACTGAAAGAAATTCTGGAGAGCTGGAAGATACAGGATGAGAGAAGGAACGTGGGGAGGTGAGAAAAATGGAAACAGATGAGACTGAAGAGGTAAATAGGGGCCAGATGATAAATTTTCTTATAAGCCATGTTTAAAAACTTTACATAATTTAATGTAAAATTATGCCATCTGAAATGGTGATTTTGGGTTCCTCAGGTCCTGCAACCACGTGAATCAGGAGATGCCTTTAGCAATTATATACTAATTTATCAGGGTATACAGTCCTTATATCATGGACTGCCAAGAAGAACAAACAAATCTGTCCTGGAAGAAGTACATCCAGAATATTCTTTAAAAGTAGGGACAGTGAAACTTTGTCTCACATACTTTGGACATGTTATCAGGAGGGACCAGTCCCTGGCGAAGTATACCATGCTTGGTAAAGGACAGGGTCAGCAAAGAAGAGGAAGATCCTCAATGAAATGGATTGACACAGTAGCTGAAACAATGGGCTCAAGCATAACAACAATTGTGAGTATGGCACAGGACCGGGCAGTGTTTTGTTCTGCTGTACACAAGGTCACTATGAGTAGGAACCTACTCAATAGTACCTAACAACAACAACATCTCCTTATTGTATGTCACCCCCACTAGGTTGTGAGCTCCATGAGGGAAGTCACTTTGTTTTACTTATTTCCCCAGCCACAGTGTGTGGCACATAGAAGATGCTCAATAATTTTATACTAAATGAGGATTTTAAAGAGTCTCTGTGGGTTCTATAGAACATGATGGAAAGCATGAAGATCATTTAACTGGGAGACTGCTCCAGAGACCAAGAGAAGAGATGATGGTGGCCTGGATTAGTGGGTAACAGTGAAAACTATGGCATTTGATACATAGTGCTGCTGTTGTTGCCTTGTGCCAGTCGAGTCAGCCTTGGACTCATGGTGACCCTGTGTGTTACAAAGTGGAACTGCTCCATAGGGTTCTCTTAATTGTAATCTTTATGGAAGCAGACAGCCAGGCCTTTTTTCCCCAGTGTTGCTGGGTGGGTTCGAACTGCTAACGTCTTGGTTGCCAGGCAAGTGCAAACCATTTGTGCCACCCAGGGACCTTTGATACACAGTAGGCATTCTAAATGTTTGTGGGCAATAGCAATTAATGAACAGAGCAAATGGGAGGAAGAAACTGAGAACAATGATCAGATATCTGGCTTAGAAAACATGGTAAATGGAAAGGCTACTTACTGCCAGAGGAAATAGAGGAAGAAGAGAAAATATGGTTAGAGAATGAAGATGTTGAGTTCAGTCTTGCAAACATAGAAACTGAGGTGACTGTGGAACATCTAAACAAATGTGGCCTGTAGCAATTGGATATAAAATTTCTTTTTGCACAGATCCATAGCTAGATTCGTCCTAATTTTTTTTTTCTTTTTTAACTACTTTGGTTACCAACCCCAAGACATGTCAACACTCTCCCTTCTTGACCTTGGTTTCCCTATTACCAATTTCCCTGTCCTGTCCTGCCTTCTAGTCCTTGCCCCAGGCTGGTGTGCCCCTTTAGTCTTGTTTTGTTTTATGGGCCTGTCTAATCTTTGGATGAAGGGTGAACTTCAGGGGTGACTTCATTACAGAGCTAAAAGGGTGTCTGGGGGCCATACTCTCTGTTTTCCTAAAAATTTTGCATCATGCTTTTCCATATTTCAAATCTTCTCGATGGCTATGAGACATGAACATCTTGGTCTCTACAACCCCCTACAATGTGGCAAGGAACCTAAAATGTGTGGTACAATTTACGGCCTCAAAGTTAAAGACAATAAACAAGCAAGCAATAAACCCTAAGGTACACATATACTGTGCAAATTTGAGGGCCTTAGCAAAATTGAGGTCAGTGTCAGGTACAGCTGACTGTAAAAATGGGCACAGTTCTCCACAGTTCCCCGTACCTATTGCCTTCGCAATTCTTCCCATCAAATGATGAGGCTTCTTCCTCACCATTTTGATTCTGGGCTGGCCTCCTGACTTGTTTTGGGCAAAACAATGCAGTCATTTGACAGTGCCCAGTTCTGAACATTCCATGTCCTTTAACTTGGAGTCCTTCCTGGCTGCCATGTATACAAACTCAGGCTAGTCTGCTAGAGGATGAGAGACCACATAGAACAGATAACCCAAAAGCCTACCACAGGTACATTAGTGAGCCCAGATGAACCAGAACTCTCCAGTTGAGTTCAGGCCAAATTGTCGACAAACAGAACCGTAAGTATAATAAACAGCTGTTGTTTTAAGCCACAAAGTTTTGGAAGTGGTTTGTTGTCTTCTACACACTAGCTCGTAAAAGGTCCAAGAAAGATCATCAGGAAGGTGCAAGAACTGACATATGAGGTTATCAGTGAGAGAAGTAAGCCAAATCAGAGAGGTAGGTGAAAATGAGAAGACAATTTACATAGTCAAGACATGTATTACAGTAAGAAAGAAGGTTCAAACAAGATCTTGAAATATGTCTTTCATACATTGCCTCCTAAGAGAGCATCTGCTTATTCAACTTTGCCAATGAAAAGGAGTGGCTTAGCTAGAAGATAAGACTTGGCTGTATAATTGTGTAGGTTGGGGTGAGGGCTGCTAGATGTGTCAAGCATGTGATTCTAAAGCCAATTCTAAGATTCTTGTGCATTCACTGGAACATTCGTCTCGTAGGAATCCCAGGATCTTTCCGTTCACCCCATCTAACACTTACCATATCGGTAATCTCTGATCATACATTTTATCTTCCCAATGAAATTACAAGCAACTTAAGGTAATGGAGCCTGTATTATATACCTCTAGAGTTCATAGTAAAACGCTCAGTAAATTAGTGAATTGAAATTTAGAGAAAATTTTAAGAGAGAAGGTAGAAGTAAATTCTAACATAAAATGTAGAAGAAGACAATTTACATAGTCAAGACATGTATTACAGGTAACAGAAAAGGTCCAAACAAGACCTAGAAATATTTGTCTTCTACACACTGGCTTGTAAAAGGTCCAAGAAAGATCATCGGGAAGGTGCAGGAACTGAACCCTTTCAGGGGTTATTATTTATTTATTTATTTTAAAATAATTTTTATTGTGCTTTAAGTGAAAGTTTACAAATCAAGTCAGCCTGTCACACATAAGCTTATATACACCTTACTACATACTCCCACTTACTCTCCGCCTAATGACTCAGTCAGCCTGCTCCCTTCTTTCAGTCTCTCCTTTCGTGACCATTTTGCCAGATTCTAACCCTCTCCACCCTCCCATCTCCCCTCCAGACAGGAGCCAACACAGTCTCAAGTGTCCACCTGATACAAGTAGCTCACTCTTCATTAGCATCTCTCTCCAACCCATTGTCCGGTCCCTTCCATGTCTGATGAGTAGTCTTCGGGAATGGTTCCCGTCCTGGGCCAACAGAAGGTTTGGGGACCATGACCGCCGGGATTCTTCTAGTCTCAGTCAGACCATCAAGTCTGGTCTTTTTATGAGAATTTGGGGTCTGCATCCCACTGTTCTCCTGCTCCCTCAGGGGTTCTCTGTTGTGCTCCCTGTCAGGGCAGTCATCGTTTGTGGCTGGGCACCAACTAGTTCTTCTGGTCTCAGGATGATGTGAGTCCCTAGTTCCTGTGGCCCTTTCCGTCTCAGGCTCATAGTTATCATGTGACCTTGGTGTTCTTCATTCTCCTTTGATCCAGGTGGGTTGAGACCAATTGATGCATCCTAGATGGCCGCTTGTTAGTATTTAAGACCCCAGACGCCACAGTTCAAAGTGGGATGCACAATGTTTTCATAATAGAGTTTATTATGCCAACTGACTTAGAAATCCCGTTAAGCCATAGTCCCCAAACTCAGGGGTTATTATTTAAGAAGAGGTGAAGATATTCATCTGGTGGTGCTAATTATCCTAACATGCCACTAATCATATTCAATACTCCTAAACCTAAAACCAAACCCAAACCCGTTGCCATTGGGTCAATTTCAACTCATAGTGACCCTATAAGACCCAGTAGAACTGTCCCATAGGGTTTCCAAGAAGCACCTGGTGGATTTGAACTGCTGACCTTTTTGTTAGCAGCCAAACTCTTAACCACTATGCCATCAGAGTTTCCTCAATACTCCTAGCAGAAGTCAAAAGAAATGCTACATAGAAACAGGCAACTGTTATCTCCTTACAGGCCTGGTGGAAAATTTCTTTGGGCCAAAAGAAGCAGAGACTTACTTTCTTTGAAACAACCAGAGCACTGATTGAAATGAACACTTCTTGACTCTTCTCTGGTTTTGGGTACATGCCTCAGTTTGAACACTGTCTTTCCTTCTAGGTTGTATAGTATGTTCTTCCATGAGTTGAGGGGAATCCAGTTTTACCAAGTGACTTTCTTCCTGGCAGGCCACGAATCAATAGCCAAATATCTGTTAATCTACTACTCTTCCCCCATATTGTACAATTAGTAAATCACTAAATTGTGTTTGCTTGGGGGATGATCTCAATTAAACTGTTTTCCTTAAGTGCCTACATGCCAAGAAACAATTCCTATGATGGAGCTCCCGAAAATGAATTTCAGAAGTGGCAGAGCTGTGTTATTTAAAAATTACGGGAAACTTCCAGCAGAGAGCAACCCTCATTCTTTTCTAAAATGTAATTCAATTGTTTATATTGTTTACAAACTTCTGTGTGCATAGAACTCTTTTCCCTCTTTCTCTCCTCTGTGCATACATCTGGCTCAGAAACTTCGTCTCCTCACTTTCACAAATGTCAGGGAAGGGAGCGAATAGGATAGAAGAATATTTCATTTCTTTAAGATCAGTGGGATCCAGTATGGCTTAGATAAACATAACCAACTCACTTCTGAACCCAACTGTCCTGCTACTTTTATTTTTACAAAACAAATTTGTTTTTTTGCAAAATGCATTTTTTCAAAAGAAATTCTGAGCAAAAATTACGGAACACAATTTTTTCCTAATGCCAGAGATGTTTAAGATCAAGGGAGGGGATATTTGAACATCATTTGAAAATATCTGAATGCAACTTTATTGATATATTTCTTCATTTATATTACTTCATGAATGGCAGTATTCTTATAAAGCATAACACAGAAGCAGCTATTTTTTTTTAAGTGAGAAAAAATCCATTTTTCAACTGAACAAACAATGAAGATCATGGATATATACTTATACAAGATCCTCCTAAACGCTCAATTAGCCTATAATCAGTTCCTGATATCTCGATGGATGGATGGACGGACGGACAGACAGATGGACGAATAAGTAATTAAGTAAGCATTAAAACATTAAAAGCCCCTTCTACTTCCCTAAGTCAACCCCTGAAACTCACACAGATTAAATGTTCCCAAAAGATATTTTCAATTAATAGCAAGTCACAAAGGTCTGATAGTCACAGAAAGAAGACATAGAAGAATGGGAGATGAAGAGATCAAATCCACATAACAGTGAAGCCAGGCATATATTCAAGTCAGGTCCAGAACAATTATGGGTTCTCCTCATTTCAAGAATAAGACCCACTTGAACTTTCATAATAGAACCCAAGCTTAACCTCTTTAAACTTAACATATAGAAGAGTAGAAATCTGGTTTTAAACATTAATGGTGGGTTCCCTAATTACAAAAAAAAGGCGGCACTGATGTAGATACCCTTAAGGGGCAAAAAAAATTTATTAGTGTGTGAAATTATATATAAAAACAAATAGGACGTGGAATTTCAAATAGGCCTTTTCAGATTTTTAAACTTTGTTTCTCTCTAGATCCCTCAGATTACGTACTTAATTTTCTAAATATTCTGAAGGTTCTGAAAGGTTTTCACCATGCCCTCTAATAAATTTTCACCTTAAATACATTTATTTCCATAAGAAATATATAAAATTTGTGGCATGGAAGCTCTGCAAATAGGAAATAGTATTATCGGTGTGACGAAATTCTTGTTTTTAAAATTAAATGATCATACCAGAAGAGGTTGAGCGGTCACAAAACCATAACTTGTTGCAGACAAAATTTGAATTCAATTTTGCTTTCTTCCCAACATAGTAGCCCCCTTTGACACCCACAAATCATTTCTATTTCCTAATCTAACATGAATTTTTCAAGTATAATCTGCTCTTTATGTTTTTATAAAGTCAAAGACTAGGTCTAGTATATACAGTGGCATAAAATAAAAAAATTTTTTTAGAGGAGCCATGATGGCACAGTGATTAAGCGTTCGGCTGCTAACAAAAAGGTCGACAGTTCAAATCCACCAGCCGCCCCTTAGAAATCCTACAGGGCAGTTCTAATCTGTCTTATGGGGTTGCTGTGAGTCAGAATTGACTGGACGTCTACGGGTTTGGTTTTTTATTGGGGTGGGGGAGGGTGCGCTTCTTAGAAAAGGAGAAAAGTTCTTTAGTATCCATATAGGAAGTTTGTATTGTCAACTTTTTTTTTTTTATATATAGTATAAGGAGCCATAGTGGTGCAGTGGTTAAGTGCTTGATTGTTAACCAAAAGGTTAGCAGTTTGAATCTACCAGTCACTCCTTGGAAACCCTATGGGGCAGTTCTACTTTGTCCTATAGGGTTGCTATGAGTCAGAATCAACTCCACGGCAATGGGTTTGGCTTTTGTTTTTGGCTAATAGTATAAACCAACTACCCCAGGACTTAATGGCTTAAAACAATAGTTTATTATTCCTCACAGTTCTAGGGGTTGACTAGGGCAAACTGGGTATTTTTCACTCAGAGCTTCCCATGTAGCTGCAGTCAAATGGCCACTGCGGCTGGAGGCATCTGAGGGCTTGACTGAGCAGGACATTTAAGATGGCTTCTTCATTCTTGTGCTAGCGACTGGGATGGCTGGAACAAGTGGGGACTTGCAGAGCATCTGTCTTTCAACAAGGCATCTCCACATGGCTAAGTATGCTTCCTCACATCACGGGTGTCTCAGGAAAGTTGGACTTCTTATGGGGTGGCTTGCTTCCCCCAGAGTGACTCTACTAAGAGACCAAGGGAGAGGCTATAGGGCTTCTGTTAATTTAGCCTTAGAAATCACAAAACATCTCTTCCACTGCATTCTATCAGTGACGAGAAGTTTCAAGCCCGGCCCATATTCAAGGGAAGGAGCTAAGCAAGGGCATGGATATTGGGGGATATAGTTAATTGAGAGTTCACTCATCTTTAGAGACTAGCTACTACATTTATATGCTCGATTTCTTTCTAATTCTTATTTGATGCATATAATTTAAAATTTAGAGCCATTAATGTAGAACAAATAAATGTGTAAAACGAGTGTGATTGATTTAACATTCCTATGTTTCCAGTAAAAATTTCTAGGTTGTATTTCCATTATTTCAAGAAATTCTGCAGCCGTCAGAATACTTAATCAAATTACAATAATATATAGGATAAAGAAAAATTCCTTTTTGTACACAGGTGAAACCAAACCAAACCCATTGCCATTGAGTCAATTCCCACTCAAAGTTAACTATTATATGCAAGAGATAGTAAGTAAAAAGTGCTATATTTTAAATGTAACCATATTTTAAAGTAGAAACTACATAAGTCATTCTAGCCATAATATCCAATTGATTTACTGTCAAGTAGTTCAAGCCATTTTAAAAGCCCCAAAACTAACAAGGTAGAAAAACTACTTCGGGTGAAACTATAATCATTTTAAACAAATAAAAAACAAACCAGTTGCAGTTGAGTCAATTCCAACTCACGGCAACTCATGTGTGTCACAGTAGAACTGTGGTCCACAGAATTTTCAATGCCTTTGATTTTTCAGAAGTAGATCACAGGTCTTCATTCTGATGCACCTCTGGGTAGATTCAAACTACCAACCTTTCAGTTAGGAGCTGAGCATCACCCAGGGACTTCATAGTCATTTTAACTAGAGATGAATTCTGGACTGGGAAACAGAAAACCTAGGTTTTCTTCCCATATCTGCTGTCCTTTGGCCTTCATCACTAGATCTTAGTTTATTCATTTACAAAACAGGAAGGTCTTTGCAGAGGCCTGTCACATTGTAGCATATGAAAAAATAAAGCAGAAAAAAGATGTTCCACAGAAGGAGTGAGTATCTAAGCCTTTCTCATATTTTCCGTGCTGCTTGAAGGGAGTATATGTCGAGGTGTGTGTGTGAGAGACAGAGAAACAGAGACAGAGACAGAGAGACAGATGAAAGACAGGCAGGCAACATGACCTATTTCTGTGTGGTTATTTGTAAGCTCATAACTTCTAGGTTACATTTGTTAAGATGAAAATCAAAAAGTTTTCAAATGAACAACCTGATGAAAAGAGGAAATCTCTCTGTCTCTGTCTCTTACACACATACACACACATTGTCTTCTTGAAGTTGAAGGCCTCTCACTGAGGTAGGGACTAACCTATATAAAGATCTTAAGCTTGAGCCCAAAGCCATCACTCTCCAGATCATCCTGGCCTTGCTCCTAAGAAGGTCATTAAATAAGTTGGGAAAATCTAAACCATAGAAAATTCAAAATGGAAGTCTTACTGATGTTAGGAGAGGCCTAGAAATTTGCCTTTGGTTAGTCTTTCTTTCCACTTAAAATACAGTCATTGAGCTTGGTACAATTTAAAACCAAAAACCAAACCCATTGCCATAGATAGAGTCGATTTTGACTCATAGAGATCCTACAGAACAGAGTAGCACTGCCCCATCCATCGGGCTTCCAAGGAGTGGGTGGTAGATTCAAACTGCCAACCTTTTGGTAAGCAGCTAAGCTCTTAATTACTGTGCCAGCAGGGCCCCTGATGCAATACAAGTGGGTTCCAATTCATGTTGCCTTAAAAAAAAAAAAAAAGATCTTTTTGAAAATACATTTAGTGATATTTGTGGAAATTCTTCATAAAATTATATCATCCATTATCTTTTTAAGGGTGAATAAGAGCTATTCAAAATTTGAGAAAAGATATTCAGAAAGTGATTCAAAATTTGAACAGATGGAGAATTTTCAACCTTATTTTATGTGTAGGATTTAGTTATTAGTGCGCATTGGTCTCAGCTGAGTTATCTGCAGGTTATTCTGTAGGCTATATATTTTTTTGTAGAAGGGTTACCCAGTAATAGCTAAAGGAATGGCAGTTACATCACAGCTATTCCACATCTATTAACTGTCAAAACAATTCAACCGTTTACTTTTTTTTTTCAAACTAGTATGCCTTTTAGATGTTGAGTGTACATCAGGGAATGAGAAAACACAACAAGGTCTGGGCTTCACAAAGTTTACACTCAAGCTGAAGTTGATGGGTAGTACATAAATTGTATAGAGAAAAACAGTATGGAGAGTGGTAATAATTATGAAGGAAAAAACAAGATCCTGGATAACTTTAGGGGAACTGTGTATTAGTAAATATATACCTTTTTTGAACTCTTTGCAATTTTGTTTGTACTAAGCTGAACTTGATTCAATGAACACAGAAACTTCACTTTTAAAAGAGGTGTTTATAGTCATCAAACAATAAACTCATCTTGGAAGAGTACGCTAGAGCGAAACTGAGGTTTCAAGCCCATTGCCACTTAAAATTAAAAAAAAAAAAGTTTTTTTCCACATTTCAAAAAAAAAAAAAAATTAAAAACAAAACCCCATAGCAATAAAGGATGTCATATGTGCTATCACTGTGGTGCATCCACAAAACATAGATCTATTTACAGTGGAAAGCAGAAACCATCTCATCTCTAACAATAAGCAAAATCAATTCAGAGAGCTACTAAAGAGACCACTTTAAAATCGTCCCTTTTAGACCAACAAAAAATAATTGTCTGATACCACCAGACATCTTTGCTTTCATCGTCCACCTGGAGATGGAAACTAGTATAAAATCTACAAAGTTGCTCACAAGGACAATGCAACATTTGTACTGCCTTGCTTGTGCAGGCCAATAATATGTCTAGAGCTTCTTCTAATGTGTCCACTAGTAGAGGTTTCATAAAGGATGAAGGATTCCATAATACATTTGATTAGCTTCTCAATTTAAGAACCTACAGAGAAGATTGCCTCTTCGACCTGGTGAGATTCTCTCCAGACCCTGGAGTATAATGAGCGAGAAAATAAAGTGATTTTTATCCTACACGAGCAAGCATAATTGCAAATGTTTTTCTTATTAATAAAAAATGTGAAATCTTTCCAAGAAACTAACCAAGCAACTTGCTTTAATAGCATCCTGCAGAAATTCTTCTGTTAGAGAAAAATAATAGTTTCAGGGAAGTAGCCAAACAAACATAGTGGAACATCTACATTTATAGGGTAAGGACACCGAACTTTCTCTATAATAACACCTAACTCTTATAGGGACATATTCAAGATAAACTGGAACACTACTCCTATAATGCTCACATTTTTTTTTCCTTTCCAGTAAAGAAAGAAATAATGTTAATGCAATTAAGTTCAACACCAGGTTGCATCTTTGCACTGCCACACTCACTAGGTCCATATTTTAGTGCACAATTTTCTAGGTATCTGCTATCTTTTCCACCTAACAAATTAGGAAGTTTTTCATGGACAACTAATATCAATACTTCACTGACAATCATAGTCCATATCTGACAGTGGCATGTTTTCACATTTGACTTAGAACAGGGCTTCCCGAATTGGAGAAAGTGGAGAAAGATGTGGAAAGATGTTGAATAGGAGCTGCAGAGTTTCAGTAAATGGCTCAGTTGGTATGGCAGAAAAAAACATGCTCCTTCCCATTTCATTCTGTAACACCTTATTTTACATTAGAAAGGAAGAAAGGACACAGCAAACAATAAAGTGGTAAATCACAATCCCAGGAAGACTGTAACTAAAACAAACAGAAAATACAACTTCCTTTAAAAAGATAGGTTTGATCTATAAATTCACTCTCCAAGTCCTAAAGTTACTTTCTAGTGAGAAGGAGTTTGTATTAGTTTGGAATGCTTTTAGCTGCAATGCAAAGAAAACCCAATTAACCGTAAACAGAAAAGGCATTTAATTTTTAATTATCACTCAAGAACTCTGGAGGTTGGTGATTCCAAGTTTGATACAGCAGCTTAATAACGTCATTAAGGAACCAGACTCTTCCTGCCCTTCTCAGTCACCGTGCTTAGCTGTTGGCCCTTTGTCTACTGAAATTGCCTCCTGGTTGCAATATAGCTGCCACAGTTCCCCATGTTATAAACCTCATAAGCATCCCAAGCAGGAAGCAAGGAGGAGTCACAAAAGGTTTTTCCCTCACAAGAGAAGGACTTTCCTCCGTAGACGTTCCTTCTGCGAAAATTCAGTCATAGTTGCAACTCCTTCCCCATCCCTGGTGAGGAGCATATGATTCATATGACTGGCTTAGACCAATCATGATCTATCCCCTAGGGCTAGGGAGGAGTTTACCATCTCTAAGATTAGGTGATCTCACAACAGCTACATAAACATAAATCCAAGGTTATTTAAAAAAAATAATGAGGTATGGTTGTAAGGTAAACCCTGTCTGAAATAGGG
Organism: Elephas maximus indicus; assembly: GCF_024166365.1. Lineage (NCBI taxonomy): Eukaryota > Metazoa > Chordata > Mammalia > Proboscidea > Elephantidae > Elephas > Elephas maximus. Next base: position 92,273,594 of record NC_064827.1, on the reverse strand, counting down.
TTACTCGTTAGTTTTGGTAAAATTATTCTACTTAACTCTCTAGTTTTTATTTCCTTTAACTACTTATGTACTATCTTTGTTTTATATATCTACTCTACATTATTCCAGAGAGCTTAAGGTAGCTGGATTTTTAAAGGTGCGTTGGAAACTCAAACATGAAGACCACTAATATCAAGCATTAAATCAGTCCATATAACTGGGAAGAAGTAAATGCTTTAGTTCAATCTGAGTTGAGATTGAGTAAAATCAGAACGAACATTTTTTTAGTGCATGCTCACATTTCATCATAGAATGACATATTACAATCACCATGTTTATTCCTAAATTAATATTTTTAATTCAACAAATATTTTGCATTTACTTTGTACTTGGCACTATCCCAGGTACCATACCAGGTACCACACGGAATGTGAAGAATAGTGGCAAACATATTTCCCTACAGCAGGATTGCTAGATATAATACAGAATGCCAGTTAAATGTGAATTTTGCATAAAAAAATACCTTATTAATATAAATATGCCTCAAATACTGCATGAGTAATGCTTAAATTAAAAGTTACTCATTTATCTAAAATTCAAATTTAACTGGGGCCTTCTGTATTTTTATTTGCCAAATCTGGCAACCTTACCTTGAAAGAACCACCAGTGTGACAATAAATTTATGACATGATAATAATTTGTCCTATGATAACCCTCACTTTAATCAGTTGCATCTATATTCCTTAAAAAGCAAAAAAAAAAGCTATACCAGAAATGGAAACCTGATAGCATACTGGTTAAGAGTTCAGCTAACCAAAAAGTTGGCAGTTCAAATCCACCAGTTGCTCCTTGGAAACCCTCTGGGGCAGTTCTATTCTATCCTATAGGGTCGCTATGAGTCAGAATCGGACTCGACGTCAATGAGTCTGGTTTTTTGGTATGCCAGGAATACTAAGAAAGGAAACACGCAATTTCCATTTTCTTGATATCTAGAGTAGACTTTGGAGAATCAAAACAAGAGTCCTGGCTCCAATAGGATAGTCACCTGTTACCTGTTGGTGTTGAGTCAGTTCCGACTCATAGCGACCCTATAGGACACAGTAGAACTGCCCCATAGAGTTTCCAAGGAGTGCCTGGAGGATTTGAACTGCCGACCTTTAGGTTAGCAGCCGTAGCACTTAACCACTATGCCGCCAGGGTTTCCATAGCATAGTCTAAGCCACCTAAATCTTAATCTCTCCATCCTCCTTCAGGAAACACACACAGACCAAATAGAGGATTTAAAAATATGGATAACATGTATCTACATCATAACCAGGAGAAAGGGAATAAAATAAAACAACAGCAGTGGGTTTTATTTTAGGAGCCCTGGTGGCACAGTAGTTAAGTGCTTGCATGCTAACCAAAAGGTCAGTAGTTTGAACCCACCAGCCACTCTGTAGGAGAAAGGTGTGGCAGTCTGCTTCTGTAAAGATTATAGCCTTGGAAACCCTGTGGGGCAGTTCTACTCTGTCCCACAAGGTTGCCATGAGTCAGAATCGACTTGATGGCAGTAGGTTTGGCTTGGTCTGCTTTAGGAGAAAATTTTTCAAATCCAGCAGAACCAGCTCTAGAGAAATTCAAGAGCAGAAAGTCAGGTGAAGATTGTGCAAAAAAAGTAAAAAGGGATCAGAAACCTGGTGGTGGAAGGAACAGAGATAAAATAGTCCCGTGAAGAGAAAGTCCTATCCTCAGAAGGGAAATGTTAAGAACAGATCTGAGACCTGGGTAGAGCTCAAAGTACAAAGAACCAGAGATGACAATGAGAGGAAGGCACTGCTTCTGGGGATGGGGGAAACTTGGAAGGGACACCCCTTGGAGACTTGATGGAGAAGTAGAAAAGAAAGAGATGGAAATCAGGAGTCTTTTAAAAGTAAAAGAGAATCACAAAATCATAAGAGCATCTACCCTCCACGTACTCCAGTTGAATAGATTATCTCTGGGACACTGGATCATAATATGTTACATCTTAAAAGAATCCAGGAGTCCAGAATGATATTAAAAAGCAGAGGAAGTGAGGAAAGGAAAGCTCTTTTCTATAGAAGAGAGTCACCTAATAAATGTAGAAGAAATTACAGAACTACAGGATCATCATCTTGTAACCACTGATGTAATAAATAAATTAAACAAGGATCATCAACAGATACTCAAATCTTGGGAAAAAGTTGACAGGGAACAGGTTATTCACAAACATGAAATATTACCTCCTCAGATTTCTTATTAATTATAAAGAGAAAATGTACCTTTACAATGGAGAAATCTAGCAGATATCACCTTGACTAAGTGAATAAACTTAACATCACCAAAAACCAGACTTCTGACATTATGCCTCCTGACACAAAACACTGAAAAGGGCATAATTTCTCCAGGGTAGTTTTTGTGCTAGAATATGTAACCCCTTATCTGTTCCTGAAAGAAAAAAAAAAAAAGAATAAAATCCCAAGTGTGATTCATTCTACAAACTACCAGTATGGAGTCATCAAAACGGACAGCATAAAAGACCACCCGTTACCATCACCACCACTATCACCAATAAAAGTAGAGGAAGTCTTCTAGATTAAAGAAAATAGACAAATGGGACCGCTAAAGGTAACACACAATACTAGTTTCTGGATCTAATACAGTTATAAAAAATATTATTGGGAGAATTAGGGAAATTTGAATATGGAGAGTATATTGGATAAAATTATATCAACGTTAAATTTCTTAGAAGTGAGGATGGTACTGTGGTTATATAGAACAACATTCTCAAGGGATGCATCCTGAAATCCTTAGGGGTGCATTTTCATAATGTCTACAACTTACTTTCAATTGGTCAAGCATTAAAAAAAAAAAAAGTGTGTGCATAAAGAGAGAGAATATGGCAAAATGTAACAGTTGATAAGTTCAGATGAATAGAATATGTGTTCATTATACTATTTTTCCAAATACTCTAGTTTATCAAAACAAAACATTGAAGAAAAAAATATACGTATACATCCCAGACACACTCATAAACGTATAAAGGGGAAGGTCCCAAGGGGTGCAGATCACAGAGTTTACACCATAATGACAGACTGCAAGATGATCCAGGGAGAGGCAGTCAGCATCTAGCAGCTCCAGGGAGCCCAGGGGAAGCCAAGCCAGAGCCTGCAGACCACCCACGCTGCCCTTTTAATCCACACCCGGGTGCTGCCCTGGCTGAGGGGGTATGCCAGCTGTCTCTTCTTTAAAGCTGTCTGGTGAACGCCTTTTATCAACTGCTACCTTCACTTTGCCAGTGAAACACACAGGATAGGGAAGACCACCCATGCCCCGAGGTTACTGTTGGAGCAGTGTAATCTTTCCCCTACTCTCACATTTCTTGCTATCTCTTACTGACTATTCTGTCTAAATCACAATGTACAAAGGTATCTGCCATGGCAGGCAAGGTTCAGTGGTCTGAAAACTAGAACAGAATAGACACAGGTGAGGAGAGATGGAAAAGAAGATATGTACCTTCTCCCCTAGGAATTTCTCCTGGGATACCAAGGCAAAGGCTCTCATTTTTTTCCCATTAGATCCAAAAAAGGAACTACAGACAGCTATCTTGCAACCATGATCAGAAAACTTAATTGAGAAGAAAATCAACAATTGGAGAGATCAGAGTTAAGCCAAGGGGTGGAGAGAATTCGGTTCCTGAAGATCCGCTTTACCTATCAGATCAAGTGAGGCAGGCCTGCCTGGAGTCACATGAGCCAATAAATTCCCTGGTCCTTACCCCCTTTTTTTACCTTCTGCCAGTTTGTATTGAATTTTCTGATCACTTATAACCCAAACAATCTCAACTGAAACAATGCTTCCTAAAAATTGTATTCTGTGATCAAATTAGGCAAACAAATATTGTCTATTTATATTCCCTTCTTGTCAATTCCCAAAGCATATTAGGATAACAAAGTCTCTGAGAAGTCCAGTAGTAAAGAACCTTTTTTTAACTGTTCAGATCAGCAGGTCCCAAACACTTGAGTTTGGAGACACCTATTGCTAATTCTTAAATGCAAGGCTCCATGGGAAGCAATTTTTGAAATAATTGCATAGAAATCATTCATTTGCCAGTTTACTCCAATGAAATCTTCTCCTGTATCATTTAGCTTCAATATATAGCATATGTCTATTCCCACTTTGAAAATCTGAGATCCACATAACCAAATCAGAGATTATAGCTGAAGAACAAAAGGCTTAAATATACTGGCAGGGATTAATCTCACAATACTTTGTACATGCCTATACTACACTTCATCTCACATACTTTGGACATCTTATTAGGAGGGACCAGTCCCTGAAGAACGACACCATGCTTGGTAAAGCAGAGAGCCATTAAAAAAAGAGGAAGACCCTTAACAAGATGGATTGGCACAGTGCTGCAACAATGGGCTCAAGTATAACAATGATTGTGAGTCTGGTGCAGGATCGGGCATGTTTCATTTTGCTGTACATAGGGTCGCTGTGAGTTGGAACTGACTTGACAGCACCTAACACCAACACTATACTGCACTGTCAGGATATCACATAAAGTTAGTTACTCCCCAGCTTGACTCTGACCTGCTAGTGAGCAGAACACACAACCTTTTCGTATTTGCATACCCAGCAGGTTGAATTATGTCTGATACATTGGAGGCTCAATAAAGGTCGCTGAATAAATGAAATCATCACCAATTTAGTATTTTTGTGGGTGGGAATTACATTTCTTATTGCTTTTCTTCATGTTCCCTTCTGTTACACATTAAATTAATGTTTTTATTGAGCAGTCTGTGGTAACTCCTAGTTCTAAAATCCTGGGAGGACAGAACTAATTCAATGTTCATTAGTGTGTACAACTAGTTTAAATGATTTGTTCACAGCACATTCATTTCACTCTTCCAGGATGAATCAGGTTTGATCTTTACAGATCTCTTTAATCTTTCATTTTCTCGGACATGCTTCTACAGTTAGAAATGTTTCTGGTCCTGTTTTACCTCATCCTTCATATTAATAGAGAATGGCAAGTTTAGCACACTCCTTTAAATAGGCACATTAGAGGAAATAATTATACACCGTTGAGCATAGACCTAGTGGAGTTAATCTCATCCTTTCAAAATAGAGCATTTATTTCCAGGACATCAGGTTGCTGGGACGGATGGTTTTGCTATCCTCTATCTATTGCCTATACAATCTAGTGCAACGCATGCATGCCTTTGTAATATTTTGTAACCTTCCAATGACAACAAAAAGAACATAAAAACTAAAACAGGTTGAGAAAAAAACTATAATGGCAGAGTAGGCTTAAAGCCATGTAATATATGTAAGAATTTCTTGAAGGAACTGAGGATAGTTTTTAATCTTGATAAGATTCTGCGGCAGTATAAGAGCAATTTAAAAATGTTTGCAGAGAGAAAAACAGTCCAAGTAATTTCAAACAAGTAACTTGACCATATGACATGTGTGAAATGTGTTTCTAAGGATAAAAAAGAATTACATAAATTTTAAATTGTTTGCAGTTATCAAAATGCTGGTGGCAGTTATTTTAAGACTGTGTGGTATATACTAAACCTGTTGCCATTGAGTCAATTCTGATGACCCCATGTGTACAGAGTAGAACTGTGCTCCATAGGGTTTTCATGACTGTGACCTTTTAGAAGTGGATCGCTAGGCCTTTCTTCCGAGGTACCTCTAGGTGGGTTCGAACCACCAACCTTTTGGTTAGTAGTAGAGCACTTAACCGTTTTATGCCACACAGGGACTCCTTGTTGTATATAGTCTAACATATGTTGTATACAGTGTAAGATAAAACGAATGAACAATTACATCGGTGTCACTGAGAATCAGAATTGTCAGTGAGGGACAAAGATACAGATGTAAGGCTGATGAGGTTAAATAAAAACTCTGTAGAACTGGTTTTAAGCTGGAAAACCTGTATAAACTCAAGATAACAGGTAATAATAATAATAATATATAATGCATATTCCCAGCTCTGTTCACTGAAAAGATCTAAAAACAATAATTAGCCCAACAGCAATGAGAATCTCAGCACTCATAGTGTAAAAAAACTCTCCCAATATCAGTTTGTAATAAAAGGGAACAAGGAGTCTTTGGAAAAATGGTTGATTCCAGGTCAGGGACAAGAAATATACAAGAACATCTTGTCAGAACAGAAAAAGATAATACTGGGCTCACATCAAAAGGACATAGGAGCCAACTTAATTGGGATATCACCAGTCAACGATGAGGTAATTTAAGGAATGATAAGGTTTATAAAACTTCAATGAAATAGAACATATCGAATTTGTTTAAAACCATGAATCTACAATAATAGTAGAAAAAATCTAATTGGTGGCCTTTCATGGATGCCTGGGAGTTAATACATACATACATACATACATATATAAACAATAAAACAGAGAAATAAAATGAAAGAATTGAGCATTAATCCTGCCTTTCCCGTAGGAACTGTACCTCAGTGTAACAAAATAACTGATAAAAATTTTCTCTTTACAAAAATATTTCAGCCAGTTTAAGACAAAGGAATCATAAGAGGAGAATATCACCATTTTGTAAACCCTAATGAATTAAAAGATCCAGGCAATGATAGTTGCTAATACAAAAAAGAGAGACAAGCACACATTTTGTACCTCCTGATGGAAGTACACACCACCAACTAGGTATAGTAGTTTTGCTCTCACCCTCTCAAAAATAACATTGAACTTGAATCTGATTGAGCCTTTAGCTCTTACTCTCAATTTATTGATTATTGGGGATAAAACATGCTAAATGACCACACTAGGATGTAGTCAGCAAAATCCAGACCACGGCAAGTTCTACAACACAAATGACCTAGATCCTTCACCCAAAATTTTTCAAAGAAAAAAAAAAAATGGAGGTGGTCTATGCAATAAAAGAGATTTAAGAGATATATCAACCAATCACCAAACAATTTGTTTGTATTCTGACTCAAATAAATTACAAAGAAAATACTATGAGACAATCAGGAAAATATAAAAACTGACTAGACATGTAATATGAAGAAATTATTCTTAATGTTTTTGGTGTGAAAATATTATGGTTTTATTACGATAAAATGGTTCTTATAGAGATACACACTAAAACATTCAGGCATGAAACGAAGTATGGGATTTGCTTTAAAATAATCAGAGGGGAGATAGGGGAGGAGGTATAAATGAAAGAATATTAGCCATGAGTTGACAGTTACTGAAGTTGGTGATGGTGGATGGGTATTCGTCGTATTATTCTATTTTTGCCTATGTTTTACATTTTCCAAAAAGTTTCTGTAAAATTTGAAGTGTAAGCATAGGAAATAAAGATCAGATGTTGTGCTGTTGTTGTTAGGTGCTCTTAATGAGCATTCTGGTTGTACTTCTTCCAAGACAGATTTGTTCATTCTTCTGGTAGCCCACAGTATATTCAATATTCTTCACCAACATCATAATTCAAAGGCATCAGCCCTTCTATGGTCTTCCTTATTCATTGTACAGCTTTCACATGCATGAGGTGATTGAAAACATCATGGCTTGGGTCGGGCACACCGTAGTCCTTAAAGTGACATCTTTACTTCTTAACACTTTAAAGAGGTCTTTTGCAGCAGATTTTCCCAATGCAATGCGTCATTTGATTTCTTGACCGCTGCTTCAGTGGGCGATGATTGCAGATCACAGTAAAATGAAATCTTTTACAACTTCAATATTTTCTTCCTTTATATCATGACGTTGCTTATTGGCCCACCATGTGTCTGTCAGTTTGTTGCACTGTGGTGGCTTGCATGTTGTGTGATACTGGAAGCTTTGCCACTGGTATTTCAAATACCAGCAAGGTCACCCTTGGTGGACAGGTTTCAGCAGAGCTTCCAGACTAAGAGAGACTAGGAAGAAAGACTTGGCAGTCTATATATGAAAACATTAGCCAGTAAAAACATTATGAAAGATCAGATGTGACTTATATAATCCTCATCCCTGTAAAGTTGACCGGGGGAGCATGGGGAGTGATAGGGACACTACTTTCCAGTAAATGCAAGAAAGGGTAGAACTGAATTATCTGGGTAGGTATTTATGGTTGCTGAAAATATCCAAGGTGAGTATTGAGCAGAAACTGAGGGTTGAATTAAGTTACATTTTAGGCCCATTCGAATTTAGAAGTCTATGAGATTGTTTTCAATATCCTCTTCTCAGGGACTACCTAATTGAAAAAGTAAGCACTAAATCCAAACACATGCACAGCATTTGTTTCTATGTGCTTCTGTTTGGTAGTGTACACGGATGTGAAGAGGAAGGGGCTGGGATGCAGAGGACAGGAAAGGAAGAGAGATGAGAATGGGCACATAAAACATTTCAGCAGAACAGGAAGGAGCTGTAGACCAACTACTGGCTATGCTTAACTTACAACGTTTAGAGTCCTGTTGAATCTCTTTTAGTTCACTGAAAGATATGATTTCTTTATTACTAGGTAACAAACCCAAACATCAATTTCTTAAGACACTAATTTAACTAAGTTTCAGGAAACCATGTAAAGAGATCATTAGGAAAACATAGTCCTATGCTTATTGTTGTTGTTCTTAGGTGCCGTCGAGTTGTTTCTGACTCACAGTGACCCTGTTTATAACAGAATGCAACATTGCTCAGTTCTGTGTCATCCTCAACAATAGTTGGTGTGTTTGAGCCTATTGTTGGAAGCCACTGTATCAATCCATCTTGTTGAGGGTATTCCTTTTTTTGCTGATCCTCTGCTTTACCAAGAATGATGTCCTTCTCCAGGGACTGGTTCCTCCTGATAATATGTCTGTCATGGAGTGAATTGCGTCCCCCCAAATTATCTGTCAACTTAGCTGGGCCATCAGTCCCAGTACTGTGCAATCATCCACCATTTTATGTGATTTCCCTGTGTGTTGTAAATCCTATCACTATGATGAAAATAGACGGATCAATGGCAGTTATATTGATGAGATACACAAGACTAGATAGTGTCTTAAGACAATCTCTTTGAGATATAAAAAAGAGAAATGAGCAGAGAGACAGGGGGACCTCATACCACCAAGAAAGCAGCGCTGGGAGCAGAGTGCGTCCTTTGGACCTGAGGTTCCTGTGCTGAGATACACCCAGACCCAGGGAAGACTGATGACCTGGACCTTCCTCCAGAGCTGACAAACAGAGGAAGCCTTCCTGTGGAGCTGGTGCCCTGAATTCGGACTTCTAGCCTACTGGACTGTGAGAGAATAAACTTCTCTTTGTTAAGCCATCCACTTGTGGTATTTGTGTTATAGCAGGACTAGATGATTAAGACAATGTCCAAAGTATGTGAGATGAAGTCTCGCCATTTTCACTTCTAAGGAGCAGTCTGGCTGTACTTCTTCCAAGACAGGTTTGTTCATTCTTCTGGCAGTCCATGGTATATTAAATATCCTTTGCCAACACCATGATTCAAAGGCATCAATTCTTCTTCGGTCTTCCTTATTCATTGTCCAGCTTTCGATTGCATATGAGGGAGTTGAAAATACCATGGCTTAGGTCAGGTACACCTTAGTCCTCAAGGTGGCATCTCTGCTTTTTAACACTTTAAACAGGTCTTTTGCAACAAATTTGCCCAACGCAGTATGTCGTTTCATTTCTTGGCTGCTGCTTCAATGGATATTGACTGACCACGTGTCTGTCAGTTTGTCGTTCTGCGGTGGCTTGTGTGCTGCTGTGATGGGGGAAGCTATGCAACCAGTATTTCTGCTGAAATCTGTCACCCATGGTGGGCAGGTTACAGCAGAGCTTCCAGACTAAGATAAACTGGAAAGAAGGGCCTGGAGATATACATCTAAAAAATTAGCCAGTGAAAACCTTACGGATAGCAGCAGAACACTGTCTGATATAGTGCGGGAAGATGAACCTCTCAGGTTGAAAGGCATTCAAAACATGACTGGGGAAGAGTTGCCTTCTCAAGGCAGAGTTGACCTTAATGATGTGGATGGAGTAAAGCTTTCGAGACCTTCATTTGCTGATGTGGCATGACTCAAAATGAGAAGGAACAGCTGTAAACATATATTAATAATCAGAATGTGGAATGTATGAAATATGAATCAAGAAAAATTGGAAGTTGTCAAAAGTGAAATGGAATGCTTGAAGATCAATATCCCAGGCATTAGTGTGCTGAAATGGATGGGTATTGGCCATTTTGAACCAGACAATCATGTGATCTACATGCCGGGGATGACAAATTCAAGGGGAATGGTATGGCATTCACTGTCAAAAAAGTCCTATGCTATCTGGGTATGATTTTCTTTGCTTTGCTTCAGACATGCTAATTTCTTATGTCTGGATCAGAACTTCCATGCCAGCAGGCTTTTTAAAGGGGCTAAAATCCAAGCTGACTTCTTTTAGTAAAATTCAAAGGGAAACTAAAAAAGAAAAGAAAGAAAAACGAAGTAGCCTTTTAAGATTATCCTGTAAATCTTACACCAAATATTGGAATAGACAGCATCCAGAAAAACTGTTTTTTGTTTTTGTTTTTTTCTTAACATAAAGAAAAAAATATGTTTCTTATCAAGTTCTTCTCTTTTAAATAGAGGCAAAAAAAAAAATTAGTGAGTGCACTTTTGACTTTGTCTCACCATCACCTCTGCATTATAAACTCAATTTTGATTCTGACCTATGCAATTAAGTAATCAAATCCTGTTTCTGGAATCGATAAGTTTTATTCTACTTGTCTTGGTCTAAGTTGACTTCCCCAGGCATGCAGCAGCTCCTTCAGTTTTTAGCATTTGTATTTTGGACTATTCATTGCTAGTCTCTGTCCTACAGGGTCGCTATGAGTCAGAATCGACTTGACGGCAATGGGTGGTAGTTGTTGGTTTTTATCGCTAGTCTAAAATTCCTAGGCTGAGGCAGTCTGCAAGGATTTTCTTATATTTGAGAAATTAGAAAAATCATATTGATGTGCCCATGTACATTCTATTTGAAGACGGTTATTACTTTCTTCTCTCCAGGCAATATAGGTATTTTCTTCCTTTTCTCATCACTGGATTACTAGAAGTCATTCACTTTACCTCATTAATATCCTGGCCAAATCTACTGCCAACTGAAATTAAGAACAAGCTGCATTCCAGATGCTTCTGTCTCAGATAATTATTAGAATTTAAATTCTCAACATTGGACATTTGAAAGCATCATTGCCTTTTAGGAATAGCCAATTTCAGTTCTATGGTTTTGGAACATAATATACTCTAATTGATTGACTCTGACCTCACTTTATATCAACAATTAGAGAGTGCTTACTAAGAGCAACCCTATTTATTGGCAGATGGATGGGTTAAAATAGGCCAAAACTGTACCCTGATCACTAGAACTAATCCTAATACTGTCATGACCATATACATTCTTGGTCCCATAAAGCTATAACAGATTTCAGAAATCTGATCAAAGAATGGGACGTAGTAGATATAACCGGACACAGCAAATGTAACAGCTTCCTGCATAAACATGTGTACTTAATATGGTGTTCACACAACATCCAAATCACATAATTTCCTATTTCACAGAACATATTGTGGACGTTAAGTGATGCATGACTGTACTGAGTGAAAAGTAAATGAGAAATAAGGAATTCAGAGAAGCTGTTTGATAAAAGGACTTGAATCAATGTGTTCAAGAAGACAACCACAGATGAAATTAACTTAACTCAAGGGTCATTGCTATTCACTCCCCAACAGAAAATGAGTTACTAATTAAAGAAAAATCTTGACTAAAACCTGGATAAAACTTTGTTAATAAATCCATCATCATAGGAGACTGGGGCCCAAAGGGCCAGACTACCCACATATTTGTATTTTTTGAAAGCAAAGCTGAAAAGATATATTACTAATATGGAAGAAGTTATATCTTGCTCAAGGAAATTCATAAAAGATAATCATAATTTGCACTGGGCAAGAATAGATGTTATCTGAGGTGACTTTTCTGAGGGGATCATTAATTACTGACCTCTTCGAGAAACCCCTTGGCTAGTTATTTAACTTAACACTCCTGATACACCCACTTCCATAATGACCATCATCTGGGACAATGAAATCATAATCATCGTATCATTATGAGTTAATCAGCAAGTACTAATTAAGGTTCTGTGATGCACTCTCACTGGAAAAGCATTAATTGATTAGGCATACTGACTAAATTACCCAAACCCATGCACGTAAAACGTTCCCCTTAAGCTTCATTAAAGAAGGCACCATGGCCATCTTGTTTACCATTTTATCCTCAGCGTCTGGAACATTATAGGTGCTGGAAAAATAATCTTTTGAATCAATGAATGCACGGATGAAAATCTGCCCCTTAGGAACTTTGATTCAGTTGGCATTTCCCAGGATGTGAAGCAAATGTGAACCGCACCTGGGATCTCAGTTTCGTCTCTCCTTAGAATTATAACTTATGAGTATTTTTATTTGGTTCAGTGAACACAAATTTTTAAAAAATGGCAGCTGTTATTCCAGGTCGATCACACGTGTGTTTGGCTCCCTACCACCCCTACTATCCTGTCTGAGAGGATCACAGATTTAAACCAATCAAGAAAGTGATGGAAATGCAAGGTTTCAAAATGCCATTGTAGGGGATGATCTTCCCACCCACTCAGGGTGCCAGAAAACTATTATTAGCTATGATGAAAGAAATAATAATGGGTGGAAAACAAACGGTAGAGACATATTATAAAAACATATGATTTTCTTTGCAATCATTAGGAGAAGAACAAGGTTGAAAGAGGGGTGTGTGTATGTGTGTATGTATGTGTGTGTGTGAAAATCTATATGTATGAATTTTGTCAAGTATCACCATTTACAGCTATTAACAGATTGGAGCTCCATCTAGCCCATAGTTCTAAGTTAAAGAAATAGTCCCTGTGACTTGAGCCAGAACAGGACAGTTATCAGTGTACCAGGTATGGGACCAAACAGTGACACCTTAGGAGCATTACCCACCAACCGTCTGTCAGTTGTCATAGTGTGATAGCTTGCATGTTGCTATGATGCTGGAAGCTATGCATCACTATTTCAAATACCAGCAGGGTAACCTATGGCGGATAGGTTTCAGTGGAGGTTCCAGGCTAAGAAGAAGGGCCTGGTCATCTGTTTTCAAAATTAGCTAATGAAAATCCTATGGATCACAATGGAATATTGCCTGATACAGTGCTGGAAGATGAGCCCCCTAAGTTGGAAGGCACTCAAAATACAACACAATAGCCACAACAAGGGACTCAAACATACATACCAATGATCATGAAGATGGTGCAGCACCAGGCAATGTTTCGTTCTGTTATACAATAGGTTGGAGTGGACTTGACAGCAACTAACATTAGGAACATTATAGCAAATTCAATATATAAGAAAAAGCACTCCTAGACAAAGTTAGGACACAATTTTTTCTAAAACAAATTTCATAAAATATCCATTTTTTCTTTTACTAGAATTTATTCAATTAATATAAGCCAAATTTTTTTTTAAAAGATACAGTATAGTCCAAACATCAGCACAAAGTCTTTTATTCATGTTTCATTGATCCACTCATTCATTCAACAAATACTTATAGGGGCCCATTACATATCATGAACTGTACAAGGCACCAAGGATTCAATGACGATCAAGATTTCCATGGTTCCTTCTTCCATGGAATTTACAGTCTAATGAGAGATAGTTATCAAAGAATTACATAGAAAAAACAATTATGATTGTGATAAATGCTTCAAAAGGAGATACAAAGAGATGATAATACAAGAAATATAATGGGGGACTTGGTACTCAAGAAAGGCTGAGGAAGTGATGTTGGTGATCTAAATGAACCGTTAGAATTAACCAGCAAATAAAAGGGCAGATGTGGAGCGTCCAGGCAGAGGGATGTTGTGCATAAAGGCTCTATGGAGGGAAGGAACTTGGGGTGTTCTATGAGGAAAAATAAAGCCTGTGGGCTGAAAACAGAAAGTGAGGTAGGAAGTGGTGCAAGATATGCTTGGAGAAGTGGGCAGGAGGCAAACCAGGTGAGGACTTAGAGGCAATGGCATGGATGTGGGCTTTTATTCTCAAAGCAATGGGAAGCCATTCAAAGGTTTTAAGTACAAGGAAGTGATTAAAATGGGGAGGTGTTTTCTTCGATTGGTTGGTTTTGGGTTTAAACCATCACTTTGACTACTGTGTATAGAATAGATTGAAACAGTTCAAGAGTAAAAACCAGGAGGCAGATAGTTGTAGTAATAATCTAGTTGAGAGAGAATGGTGGCTTAGACTAGTGGGGTGGTGGTGGGGAGGAAGGGAAGGCAACCAGTTCAAGAGGTGGTGAAAGAAGAGAAGGTAAAATGGCTTTGACTTGGTGGTAGATTGGGTATGATGGTGAAAACAAGGATAACAACCAGGCTTCTATCCACTCACCGAGAGAAAGAACAGTGGAAAAGGACTAAGTTGGGGGAGTAAGGTCATGAATTTGATTCGGGGAGGTACAGAACAAAGTTAACAGAGCAGGCTTGAGACTGCTCTCTTTTGAAAGTCCAGCTTGCAAGACTGGCTCATGGCTGGTGTCTGGGAACTTGGATTTCAGAAAGGTTCTCACCATTCCCTGTCAAGAATGGCTCACTGTGCCTAAACTATTTGTGCAAACAATACGGTTTATGTTGAGTACTTGCTTTTCTACTGGTAGGCTGGAATTTTGGTTTGTACTAGGCAGAGATGCCTACTTGACCATCCCCCAACAAAAACCCTGAGCACTAAGTCTCTAATAAGCTTCCCTGGTAGACAACATTTCACACTGGTTATCACGATTCATTGCTGGAGTAATTAAGTGCTTTCTGTGTGACTCACTCACTCAGAGACGAATATTGGAAGCTTCTGCCTGGTTTCCCGTGGACTTCACCCCATGAGCCTTTCTCTTTGCTGATTTTGCTTTGTCTCCTTCACTGTAATAAATCATAGTTGTGAGTCTGACTATATGCTGAGTCCTGAGAGTCCTCCTAGTAAAATTCTGAACCTGGGCAAGTGTCTTCAGGACCCCAGCACAGGGCACATGTTTGAGTGTGAAGTAGTGATGTAAAGGAAGTGGGGTAAACAGCAGTCTGGAGCTCTTGTGACGGGTCTGGACTGAAAATCAAGGTGTGGGTCCTTTCAGTGTATTTGAAATTATGTGGTCTCTCTTTAGACTTAATTCCAGTATAAATTACCTCATGGAATTAGAGGAAGTTCAAACAGGAACGAATCTAGAAAAACAGTCCACAATCCTCATTTTTTTAGATGAGCTAAGGTTGAGAGACGTAAAGTACCTTTCTGCAGGTTAGAGTTAGCTAGTGGCAAATAATAGTACGCTAAATCCATGCCTCAGCTCCTAGTAGTTCCAACCAGTCCTTCATCTGCTGCCCAGTAAAGGAGTTTGTCCTTTACTGCAAGGCCTCCTGCTTACATCAGTATCTGCCACATGGTTGCAGATTTCTACCATGTTGTATTTTCAATTAAAACAGCTAAATGGGGTGTTTTAAGAGGATGATTTCCAAGCTGCCAGGGCAATAATGTCACAAACTCTACCAGATTTTATTAGAGTCAAATGACAGTATAAATCATTAGGAAAACATGTGCCAACCACAGAAAAAGCAATGCCTCACACTCTTGGAGTACTGAACATCATACAGTTGGCTGAGAAAGAACCAGGTGGCTCAAAATCATCTTTCACAATTACTAGTCTACTTAGTTCATAGTTCTTGGCAGATATACACCACATGCATAGCCGAACTCAGCTAATTTTCACTCTGCTGATCGACAAATACGATCCCCCCCACCTCCCCCAGCCGCCGGTCCCAGAAAAACCACCCAGAGAGTTTTCATGAGCTCTCACTTACTGTATCAAAAAGTTAAGTCCATTTGTTGCAGCCTGGCTTTGAATAAATTATTAAATAGGCCACACAATATTCAGCATAAAAAATTCTACTGTGCTAACTAAGATGATGAGTTAAAAGTACCAGACATCATAACTAGTAGAGTTTGAGAGTTAAAGAGAAAGATGTTAGCAGTCCTTTATTTTTTTCTTTGGAATCGAGCTTGCCTTCCCTAAGGCAGAAGAAAAAAAAATTTTTTTTTAAGTTATTTGCTATGGGCTTCTCTAAAATTATTATGAGTGCTTTGGAGTTAGACAAGAAACACTATACAATGCTATAGCAATTTCCTTAAGCAATAAAATATTTACATGACTTAAGGAATGAAAGAGGCTTTTCATTAAACTTTGATTTTCATCCAGGTTTAATTTCTAAATTATCTTCTCGGAGCTATTCGTCAATAGCCCAAATGCTGAATTCCACGTAGGAAGGTACGTTTTAATATAATTAAAAAAAAAAATTATATCTACTGTTAATTGAATAATCCCTCTCACAAAGAGATGCCATCCTGCCAGTAAGTGAGGACTCCCACAACAATTTCAAATTCAGCATCTGTGATAACTCTGTAGGGGATGAAGGGGCGCTATTAGGATGGGGAACACAGGAAGCTTCAACAATACAGATAATGTTCTATTTCTTAGCTTAGAATTGGTCAGCAGGCATTGGTGGTATCCTTTAAACTTCACCTATGTTTCAAATATTTTATAATAAATTTTTAAATATATAACTCTGAATTCTCAATCGGCATTCCCAGACCCTTGAAGATAAGTTTTCCTTAACCTTGGTGTCCCTAGAGTCAAATCGAATTTTCTCTAGCAGTATAAAAATGGTCCCTTATACCAGGTGGGTGAGTTAAAACCATTTGTATCACAACAAATTTCCAAAGACTAGGCCACATCCTGGTGACCTTTTCTATCAGATATTCTTTGTCTCCAGAACATCTCGAAAGAATACATAAGCTGAGGTTATTTTCAATCAGTGAAAGTAAAGTGAAAATTCTTTCCCATAATAAAGCTGCCAGCCTCCCAAATTGAACATTTTGTCGGTAAGAAAAAGGTTTAAGATCAAGAAAAACAACTGAGATTGATCAGGAGTGCTTACACCATCCCATAAGTTTAAAACCCCCTCTTCCTCCAACTTAAAATGGAAAGGCAGAAGCAGGCCGTGCTCACACACTCTTGTTTAAAGTGTGGTGGAGCAGTGAGTGGGTTCTCAAAGGGACTCCTGGATCCTCAGCGTCGGCATCAATTGGGAACTTGCTAGAAACACTAATTCCTGGATTTTACCCATCCTAAACCAAAACAAACCCAAATTGCCATTGAGTCAATTCTGACTCACAGTCACCCAATAGGACAGACTAAAACTGCACCACAGGGTTTCCAAGCAGCGGCTGGTGGATTCGAACTGCCAACTGTTTCTACAGCCTCAGAAATGCTGGGAGACGGAGCGGGGCGGGTGGCAACCTGTGTTTTAAGAAGTCTTCCAAGTGATTCCAATGCCCCCGGAGTTCCAGGACCACTGATGCGGGAGTTGAAAGCCTAGGCCTCAGGGGTCAGAGTGACCGGGTGTGAATATGCAGCTGGGATAGAATACTGTTGCACCTGGTACAACTGTCTAGGACAAGTTACTTAACTTTTCTACGCTTTCATTTCCTCATCTGTAAAATGAAAATAACTATAGTCCCTACCTAATTAGGACATTAAAAAAAAAAAAAAAAACCCGTTGCCATCGAGTTGATTCCGACTCATAGTGACACTACAGGACAGAGTAGAACTGCCCCTTATGGTTTCCAAGGAGCACCTGGTGGATTCAATCTGCTGACCTTTTGGTTAGCAGTCGTGGCTCTTAACCATTATGCCACCAGGGTTTCTATAAACCAAAACCCAGTGCTGTCAATTCCAACTCATAGTGACCCTATAGGACAGAGTAGAACTGCCCCATAGAGTTTCCAAGAAGTGACTGGAGGATTCAAACTGCAGACCCTTTGGTTAGCAGCCATAGCACTTAACCACTAGGCCACCAGGGTTTCTGGGTTTCCATTAGGTAGGACTAAATAAATAACACATGTAAAATTTGGCAAAATGCCTGACACATACTAAGCGCTCGGATGTGAACAATGATTTTCTCTACTACGTTTTTATTCCCATTTGCCCACCTATTTATTCACATATCATATATCAGAAGGAGCCCGGAGATGCAGCGGTTAAAGCAATCAACTGCTAACTGGAAGGTTGGTGGTTCCAAACCACCAGCAGCTCCGCGGGAGAGAGATGTGGCAGTCTGCTTCTGTAGAGATTTACAACCTTGGAAACCCTATGGGCAATGGGTTTGAGTTTTTGGTATCATGTGTCAGTCAGGCACTGAATAATGCAGAATTCCTGGCTTCAGGGAGCAGCCAAATGCAGTGGTGTTCTATGCTGGCTGCGTTTTAGATCACCCAGAGAGTTTAATGAAATACCGGTGCCTGAGCCCCACTCTGTATCAAAACATAAAGAATCTCTGATGGTGGGGCACAAGCTTTGATTTGTTTTAAAAGCTACTTAGGAGATTCTAATGGAAGAAGCAAGCCAGCAAGCAAAAATTACAGCCCAACTCCTGAAGAACAGTGGCTACACATGTATGCACAGAGCTGCAGGGAAACTTTTATGAAGGAGTCACTAGTCTTGCACGCTTTCACTGGTGCTTCAATTTCTCCCTACTTTACTGATCTTCTTAGTGGTTAAGAGCTGCAGCTGCTAACCAAAAGGCCAGCTGTTCAAATCCACCAGGCGCTCCTTGGTAACTCTATGGGGCAGTTTGCTCTGTCCTACAGGGTCACTAGGAGTTGGAATTAACTCAATGGCAATGAGTTTGGTTTTTGGTTTACTGATCTTCTTAGGAAGCAGGAATCACATTTTACTAAATTCTCAGTGCTCGGTGCCATGCCCGACAAAGAGGAGATGCAGGAGAAATTTGTTGATGCAACATGAAATGAGTTATATTTCTAGTACACGGGCCTCTGGCCTCCTGGAAACCAGAGCCCAGTATTACAAGACAGAGAAGTAATGACAGGGCCATTATCTCCATAACACACTCTTGTAAATGAACATTTCCCAAGCCTTAAGGCTTGGCATAATGATTTCAAACACCAGTTTCTAAGGGGAGGAGCAACATGGGCAAAGCTTTTAAATTAATGAAAAGAGACAGTCAGGCACACTTCATGCCATTCTTTAATCTCCGTTCTCCTGTGATAAATGTAGAGTGACGGGAAAGGGCCCAGGCTAACGAGCTGGAGGCGAGATCCTATGGAGGTTCGCCAAGCAGCCCTCCAAAACACTGCAGCAAGGGCAAGGCTCCACAAGAGGAGGAGGAAGGAAATGAGCACCTTGGCTCAGCTGTGTCATTGACATGTCCCCACAGAGTGCTCCGAAGAATGCTCGCTGGACGCACAATCCCAACCTTCTTTGACTGGTAGCAATTTATATGACAGATAAAAAGGAAACAGCCTGTATTGTCATTAGATAGAAAAGAATAATAACAACAATTACAACTTATTGAAGGTTTCCTATGTGTCAGGCATTGCACTAAAGGCTTCTAAGATGATAACTTTGTGGGTTAACGCTGATTCCTGTAAGGCAGAGATCACATCTGTCCCTGCTTTTCCACTCCTCCATCATTTGATACCAGCCACCCATACACACTTTACCTCTAGGCAGCCAGGGCAGGGTCAGGCCTTAGCAGTTAAGAGGACACCATCCTTGGGTTATTAATTTGCTGGAACAACTCTCAGAACTCACAGAAACTACTGGTTTTATTATAGTAAAAGTGATAAATCAAGGTCATCATAAGGAAAGGGGATGCACAGGCGAGGAAGATGCCCGATGTGAAGCTGCTGTGTCAGAGATGACTCTGTGACTAGTAGAAAACTACAGAAGAAACTGTCTGTGACTTCGGAGATGAAGTTATAAAAGACATCACCACGTCCAATACGATTTCTTGGATCACTTGCCTTGGGGGAAGCCAGTCACCATATCCGATGGCCCCTCAGGGAGCCCTGTGAAGAGGTCCATGGGGGGAAAAATCAATTTGCCAACCATGTAGCTAAGCCACCTTGGAAGTGGATCCTCCAGATCCAGTCAAGACTTCAAATTCCAGGTGAACCTCCAGGCATCGTGGAGTGAAGAAAAGCCATCCCCTCTATGTCATCTGAATTCCTCACCCACAGAACCCATGAGATAAATATTTTAAAAATTAAGTTCTGTGGTGACTTTTTATGTGGCAATAGATAACTCATACCCAAGAATTAGATCCTCTTATTTTACAGTTAAGGAGCATTTAGGTTATTCAATCATGGACATCGTAAGTGAAACAATGGGAATATGAATCCAGGTCTGCAGATTTGAGAGTTCCACCTCTCATTCTGTCATGCTACACCTGACAGACAAACATAAGGTGTGCAACTTATTTTCCATGCCTGTAGTTAAGGGAAAAGTAATTATTTAATAGAAATCCTTGGAGCTCTTTGTTTGCCCCCAAGTTATTTATTCATCCTACATGAGACCCACCATTATGTCCTGTATTTTAGTCATTTCTCTACTGCTAGAGTAGAAGTTCCTGAAAGGCAGAACTGGTGCTTTCCTCAAGATGGAAACAAAAACAGTTGCCATCAAATTGACTGAAACTCAGGTCCATCCATGTGTGTCAGAGCAGAACTGTGCTCCATATCGCTGTTTTTTTAGAAGTCGATCACCAGGCCTTTCTTCCGAGGTGCCTCTGGGTAGACTTGAACCTCCAACCTGTCAGTGAGCAGCTGAGTGTGTTAACCATTTGCACCACTCAGGAATTCCATGATTAAAACAAAACAAAATAAAACAAAAACCTGACACTATCCAGTCGATTCTGACTCATAGTGACCCTATAGGACAGAGAACTGCCCCAATAGGGTTTTCAGGGAGCAGCTGGTGGTTTCAAATTGCTGACCTTTTGGTTAGCAGCTGAACTCTTATCCACTGTGCCACCAGGGCTCCAGACTCCATCCTAGTACTTGGAAATAGTAGAAGGGCAGGGATAAGATGTCACATTAATTCTGTGTACTCTGGGAGCAACCTGCCTAATTTTCTATCCCTGCTCTATCATGTTCAATCTTAGGCAAGTTACCTAAACTTTATGAGTCTCAGGTTCCTCACCTTTATAATGGGGCCAATATTAGCACACACTTTTCTTAGCACTATATTAGAAAAATACTCATAAAGTACTTAGCACAATACTCAGTACATACTACAAACCCATAACCCATTGCAGTTAAGTTGATTTTGACCCACAGCAACCCTACAGGACAGCGTAGAACTGCCCCACTTGAAGACAGAACCTGCATCTTGATTTCTCTTTATATCCCCAGATAACCTAACCCCATGAGCATGCAAAGAGGCCTCAGGAAAGTAGAAGAAGGAAAAATGATGATATATGGGAGGACTTTCTAGAGCAGTCAGCCCTGGATATGGACTTGAAGGATGGGAGAATCTTGACCTGACAATGTGAGAAGGGCAGGGAGAGCAAGCAGGCAGAGGGAATGAAAGGCAAGGAGTCAGGAAGGCATGAGGCAGGTGCAGGAAATGTTATGGATCCATGCTCTTTCTTCAGTTAGGAGGCATTCAGAAGAGAAGTCTGAGAGAGACTGCAAAAACTAAAGTAGTAGAGAAGAAAATACACCTGCAATAATTAGCAATAATAAATTTTGAAGAAGAGAAAAGTAAAGGGCATTTTCAGATTATAGGGGAAATATGTGACATACGAATTTCATGGTTAAGAATAATAACAACACTCAGAAAACTAGGAATAGAAGGTAACTCCCTCAAGGTGATAAACATTATTCATGAAAAAACCTCAGCTAACATCATAAAAAATGGTGAAAGTCTTTAGTCTTTCCCCCCAAGATCAGGAACAAGGTAAAGATGCCTGCTTTCATCACCACTATTCAATATTTTACTGGAAGTTCTAGCCAGAGCAATTAGATAAGAAAAAGAAATAAAAGGCATCCAAATTGGAAAAGAAGTAAAACTATTTCTATGTGTAAATGATATGATCCTATATGTACAAGACCCCAAAGGATCCATAAGAAAGCTACTAAAGCTAGTAAATGAATTCTGCAATGTTGCAAGATACAAGGTCAACACACAAAAATCAGCTGAGTTTCTATACATCAACAATAAAAAACCTGAAAAAAAAGCAACTACATTTACAATATCATTTAAAAGAATAAAATATCTACAAACAAATTTAACCAAATAGATAAAAGAACTGTACACTGAAAACTGCAAAACATTGCTAAAAGAAATTGAAGAAGACCTAAATAAATGGAAAGACATCCATGAATTGGAAGGCTTAGTATCTTTAGGATGAAAATACTATCCAATACAATCCAGAGATTCTATACAATCCCTATCAATATTACATTAGTCTTTTTTTGCAACAAAGTTACAATAATCAAAACAGTTTGGTAAAGGAATAAGCATAGACATACAGACCAATGGAACAGAACCTGGAGTCCAAAAACAACCCCACACATTTATGGCCAATTGATTTGACAAGAATGCTAGGTCACTTCAGTTAGGAAAGAATCAACTGGTTTCACATGCAGAAGAATGAAACTGGATCCTAACCTCACACCATATACAAAAATTACCTCAAAATGGACCAACGACCTATGTATAAAGGCTATAACCATGAAACTCTTAGAAGAAAACAGAGGTGAAATTTCATGACCTGGGTTTGGCAATGGATTCTTACATGACACTAAAGCACAAGCAACAAAAGAAAAAAACATAAATTGGACTTCATCAAAATGAAAAAGTTTTGACCATCAAAGGACATTATCAAGAAAATAAAAGAGGATCTACAGAATGTATAAAATATCTGCAAATCATATATCTGTTAAGGGTTTAATATCTAGAATATTTAAAATATATAAACAACCCAATTAAAAAACAAACAAAAGATTTGAATAGATATTTCTCGGAAGAAAACTCACGGTCAAGTCGATTTGACTCACAGCAGCCCTGTATAAGGTTTCCGAGGCTATAAACCTTTAAGGAAGCAGACTGACACATCTTTCTCCTGCACAGCAGCTGCTGAGTTCAAACTGCCAACCTTTTGGTTGGCAGCTGAGCGCTTAACCACTGTGCCACCAGGGCTCCTTCATGTCTCCAAATAAGATACACAAATAGTCAACAAGCACATGAAAATATGCGTAACATCATTAGTTGTCAGGGAAATGAAAATCAAAACCATCACATCTACTATGATGGCCATAACAAAATCAGAAAATCACAAGTGTTGGTGAGGACGTGAAGACATTGGAATCCATATACAATTCTGGTAGAATATAAAATAGTAGTGCAACTGCTGTGGAAAACCGTCTGGCATTTTCTCCAAAAGTTACGTATGGAATTACCATATGGCCCAGCAATTCCACTAGGTATACACCCAAAAGAATTGAAAGCAGGGACTCAAACAGATACATGTCCGCCAGTATTCATTGCAGAACTATTCACAAAAGCCCAAAAATTCTGGAAACAACCAAGTGTCCATCAACAGATGAATGGACAAACAAAATGTGGTATATCCATACAACAGAATATTATTCAGCTATAAATGTAGTTCTGCTACATGCCACCACATGGGTGAACTTTAAAAACACTATGCTAAGTAAAATAAACCAGATACAAAATGACAAACAACACATGATTCCACTTACTTGAAGTATTTAGAACAGACAAATTC
The DNA here is from genome assembly GCF_024166365.1 of Elephas maximus indicus. Taxonomy (NCBI): domain Eukaryota; kingdom Metazoa; phylum Chordata; class Mammalia; order Proboscidea; family Elephantidae; genus Elephas; species Elephas maximus. Next base: position 92,249,942 of record NC_064827.1, on the reverse strand, counting down.
ATAGAGAGAGAAAAAGTATATTCCAGGCTACCAGTGGCTGGGTGAGGGATGAATGGGCAGTTATCATTTAATGGGTACAGAGTTTCTGTCTGAAGTGATGCAAAAGTCTTGAAAATAAATAGTGGAGATGGTGGTACAACATTGTGAATGTAATTAATGCCACTGAAGTATACACTTAAAGATGGTTAAACTGGCAAATTTTAGGTCATGTATATGTTACTAAAATAAAAAGATAAAAATTTTTAAATAATAACATATTCTAATCAATTTCTCAATAATCATGACTACAAAACTCTACCTACAGAAATACATTCTATAAAGAGATAATGTTAAATGAACTGGTGGATCACATTTCCCTTGCTGAAAAAATTTTTGCCTGAGCCACTGAACTAGTTATAAGTCAAACACTTTCCAACTACTTTTCTCCTAGCCTAGTTTTAGAAACTATTACCTAAAGTGAGAAGGTCGACATTAGATGGCCTCAGTCAGGAGTGTGTTACTTACCCACAGAGTCATTTCAATGACTTCCAAGAACAAGTATCCATTAACCAGACTAGTTCCAAAGTGGAGTAGTATGTGTAACAGGTGAACACTCTGACAGATACGCCTAAGGGTATCTGCACCATAGTATACCTTCCTGTCCTCGGCCCCAAATTTAGAAAGCTACTGCATAGTAGTTCCCAATCAGGAACTCTGTGAATCAGTATAGCCTTCTGTTTCTCCTCTGAACCAAAAACATACAGTATGTTCAAAAAAGATCCACACAAAATCATAGGCAATTAACCAGTCTCAAACGGTGGGCCTTGAAATAGGAAAAAGTTCATGTTCAGCATTTCATTGTGCTCTCAGTTCCAGCCAACGCTCCCTGCAAAACACGAGGCTAGGTGATGTGGCCCCCAGCCAGCCTCTCTTTGTGAGCTTACCATATACCACATGCTTGGCCACTTGGGATCATTGAAGTAAGTCGACTGGGCACGACTGAGGTCATAATCCCTCTTCGTCCGTTTTTTTACCACTTGCTGTTGGATCCACTCCACCTGCCAAGAAGAACATTTGGTGAGTGTTCAAGATCCATTAGGGTTAGCACGAAATAAATGACAAGTCTAGGGCATTTCTTACCTCTAGTCAATGCTGTTTAAGTCACAGGCTTCATTTCTCGTGACCAGAATTTCTGAGTCCAAGTGCTCAGAAATTCTCTAGAAACCTAGTTCTGTTTGATTGTTAACACAGGCAGGCTTTGTAGCCTTTTGTGACAGATTATTTAAATCTTTCAACAACGTGTTAGCCTTTTAGCTTTTCCAGAAAGCGTATTTTATTCACAATTTATTACAAATTGATAGTGTTAATTTTTTAAGATAGAATTTTCATCCCTACCTTACAATAAGGGTCAGAAAATTTTTTTCTATAAAGGTCTAGATAATAAATATTGTCGGCATTGCAGGTCACACCATCTCTGTTGCAATTACTCAACCCTGCCACTGTAGCGTGAAGTCACCACAGATAATACATAAACGAATGGGTGTGACTGTGTCCCAATAAATCTTTATGTATGAAAACAGTGGTAGGCAGGTTTTGACCTGTAAGCCATAGTTTAAGACCCCTGCCTTATACTCTATAAATTCAAAAAACATTCTGGGATCACAAGTTGTATATAAAAAATGTTCTGGCATCAAGAGTTGTAGGATGACAAATTTTACAAACAGCTTTATACAATATAAAAACCACCAAAAAAAAAAAAAAAAAAGGTGGTAGTATGGTAGAAAAAGCATGATTTGGGGAATAAGAAATCCAAAGCCCTAGTAGTCTCTCTGCACATAATTGGAGAAGTCACTCAATTTTTTGAGCAATAGGCTCCTTGCCAGTTCTAAAATCCAAACCCACTACATTTGAGGAAGTCTTAATATTTAGCCATAACCTTTGCTTAAACAAGCAACTGGGAATTTTGAGTTTAACACAGAACTTCAGTCTAATGGTAGGGATATGTATCTATGGGGGTATTTTTCAAAACAGATAATCATTATTGTAACATAAAAACAAGCATGTTGCTTTTTCACCTGAGCATCTCAAATGCAGTATCAGCCCCGGTGACTTTCTACAATTGATTCCTAAATGCTCCTTTGTTTGATTTCTTCTGGCAATAACTAATTTATTTACAATGTTCCAAAATGTTCTATTCCACCATTTATCACAACACTCCACAAAAACAATTAAAAATGGGAAAGTAGACACTTTGTAGTCCACTGCCGAGATTCTGTATCCACCCATTCGGTAAAGATTTCTAACCCTCTCTAGCCTACTTGATTAAAGGCTTACTGGAGTAGAAAGGATACCAAGGTACTGATTAACAGGTAAAATATAACAAGCTCAAAATGCATAGCAAATAAAATACCAAGGTCAAAAGCCACATTAATACATTTCTGTGGCTCTCATACTGGGACATATATTTAACAAGGATATTGGGACGCAAGATGAATACAAACAGTAAACCCCAAGTCACATCACTAACAAAGCAAACAGAATCACGTTGTGCCCTAAATAACTACAGAAATCTATTTATGATTAGGATCACAGCTAAGCATCACATATGTGATATATTAAAACAGTATAGTGCAGAAAAAAAAATCAATAAATGAATAAATAATATTCTGGAAAATAAAAGTATTTTTGCTCCTGTTTTAATAAATCTAGACCAAGTTGACTTTGGCAATAAATCACTCATTCTACACGCACACACCCCCACACCCCCACACCCCCACACACATGCACACTCTCTGGACTGAAAGTACTTCATCTCGTTCTTTTATGCTATTGAACAATAGTTGTCAGGGAAGCTAATGGTGATCTTTTCTCTCCCCTTTTATTAAAGAGACTGCTTCTTAGAAACCGTAATATATAAATTAACTAATGTGATACTTAAAATGTGTATATTTTTTAATGAAGACAGTAATTTTTAGTTGTGTTTCTAAATACTCAGGAAAAAATCAATTTCCTTCTCAAAGTAAGCAGAAAGCATGGGCTTGCATGTACTTTTCCTATTTGAAGGAAACACTTTAATCTCTTCATTTCAGACCATCTTTCTAAGAAATGAGTTTCATTCATTTACTCATTCATTTATTCATTTAATAAACATTCAGTGCCTACTGTATGCCAGGCACTGTGCTGGGAATATAGAGATGAATAAGAATAGGGTCTGGCTTTGAAGGATTTCCATTTTATCAGGGAAATTCTGCAAGTATCACAAGTATCTTTGTGAATGACATCTGGCACAGGTTTTATCACTGTATTTGTTAATTAGACCATTTATGAAAATTTAAATTTTTCATATTATATTTGCAATCCCTACCTTATATAGGAAACCCTGATGGTGTAGTGGTTAAAAGCTACAGCTACTAATCAAAAGACTGGCAGTTCGAATCCACCAGGCGCTCCTTGGAGCCCTATGGGGCAGTTCTACCTTGTCCTATAGGGTTGCTATGAGTTGGAATCGACTCAACCGCAATGGGTTTTAACCTTATATAACTGTCTATACGTCTTATGCCAATTTTTTGAACTATTTTATCTTTGCATGTTTGGTAGAAGAAGGCAGCAGATCTGTTTAGGCAAACTCTTTTCAATTAATCCTACATCGGCAGTAGCCTTTCCTAACTGAGCGCCGATAAATTCTGAACTGCCAACTTATATGTGTACACAGTCTCTCTCCAGTGTGGACTCAATGAAGAGACTCCTTGAGAACAAGACAATCAATACTGAGTGGGAATGGATAATTGTAACAATGACACTGAAAGTATTCATGTTGTCACATGTACACCCTCAAACAGAAAATGGAATGAGGATGTGAAAAAAATCAAGTAAGAGTCATCTGCTAAATGAACTATAAGTACTAAAATTGGACTAAATACCTTACCAAACAGCATCTCTTCTGTAATTTTATAAAACAAAAATGCTTAGTTACAGGGCTTGGTGCCTTGATGGTGGCACAGCGACTTGGCATCTAGCTTTGACTACCAGTCACTCTGTCTGATCACAGGGCTGCAGTGCTCAGGAATAGATCAGCGGTTATTTTAGTGCCAGATACCATGTATTTTGCCTTGGTGTTTTATGGGTATGAGTAGATAGCCACATATTTTTTGGAAAAGGGAGGGGGGGAACAACACTTCCTAAATGGGAAGGTTTCTATGACTAGAAAGAGCATATTTATATTTTTAAAATTCTATCCATAAGTCTATCCTAGAGCCCTTTAAGGAAAAAGATCAGAAGTAATGGATTATCCAGATTTCATTTTCTGCCAAGGAGCCCAAATGCAAAGAAAAACACTTAAAAATTCATTTTCACAAAACTATGGTCAAATCAAGAAAGGAGAAAAACTGCTTTCGCTCATTGGTTTAACTTCTAAAAGTTTTCTTTTCCTGTACATTAAGTGGGGAGCCTGGTGGTACTGAGGTTAAGAACTACAACTGCTAAACAAAAGGTTGGCAGTTCAAATCCATCCACTGGTCCTTGAAAACCCTACGGGGTAGCTCTACTCTGTCTTGTAGGGTTGCTTTGAGTTGGCATTGACTCAATGGCAACTGGTGTTTTTATTATTATTATTATATTTTTTTTTTTTAACACATTAAGGAACTACAGCTAATCCAGAGTGTAAAAGCCACAGGACCAGGAATCATCATTCTATCTTCTATTAATTTTAACATGTACATGCTACATGCTTTTAAGCCTCCTTCCTTTATTCACAGAGTTCTCTTCTTTGTCTAAAGAGGTTCTCTTTCATCAAATCTGCTCACCAAGCAAAACATGTTAGTTGGTAAGTATGGGAGCCTGCCCCATAATCTTTGCTGAACAAGAACCCACATCTCCTTACTTTGAAATTTACCAACTTTTTGACACTCTACAAGGTGATAGCAATTGAAGCCTATCAGCAATGATGAGAAAAATGAAATAAAAAAGCAGCTTAGACTATTTTGCATTACATTTTAACACAATTTAAATATTGAGAAAAGGTGGGTAAAGTATCAAAAAGAAATGGCTGAAATCTGGGGAGCTTGGATTACAATGTTGTATTTGCCACCAGCCACCTGTGTGGCCTTACAAAATCTTTGTGAGCCTCTTTTGTCTGTAAACTGAGAAAAGACAGGCTAAATATGCCTTCTAACCCCTTTCTTCTAGCTTTGAAATTTTATCTATATAGCCCTCTTCTCTGATTTAACTGGGAATAAAAAGTTTGCATTCAAAACAATGGAGAGGTGAGGTCAGCGGATAAATGGTCTTCAATCATACTGTGAAGATGCATGATGAATATTTAGAAAGGAGTGTAGTGAATTATATTACTCATTTTGTGATTTGAATAAAGCAGTTGCCAGGAAATAAAATGTGGGATTTCACTTTTATGGTGGGGGTAGGGGGGAAGAAAAGATTTAACACCCCTTTTTTTTTTCTGGGAAACCCTGGTGGCATAGTGCTTAAGTGCTACGGCTGCTAACCAAAGGGTCGGCAGTTCGAATCCACCAGGCACTCCTTGGAAACTCTATGGGGCAGCTCTGCTCTGTCCTATAGGATCGCTATGAGTCGGAATCGACTCCACGGCACTGGGTTTGGTTTTGGGTTTTGGTTTTATTTTCTGACTTTGAAAACAATAGACAAAGGGCTGCCTTGATGACAAAAAGAAAAAGAAATGTGTGAGTTAAGTCCTTACCTGCCTTTTGCAATAGAAGAGGACTGATGAAGAGATTTTACTACCAAGAGATTGCTCCTAAGCCCTAAAATTGGAAGCAAACATATCCCAGAAGTTTTCTAAAACTGATCAAAAAACTGTGGTCAAGAAATCAGAGTAAAAGAATCAGAAAAATCTAGTGAAAGTATGTGTTTAGACAAAGATTTTCTATTCTTTAAGTCTTGTTCCACCTAACAACTGACAATTGGTGAGTTTATAAACAGTTTTACGCGTCACTTAACGTCCACGATACTACAGTTGGGTGAAATAGGACGATTTGAATGTTGTGCGAACAGCTAGTTTATTTAAGGCCTCAGCAAATACTTCTGCTGCCTTCACATCAGCACTGGCAGACTCACCACCCACTTTCATAACATGCAGCGAAAAACGTCAATATGGTAGCCTGTTCCTGCTCCTTAAGCATCTTGAACAAGCGTTGTGCCTTACCAGTGATCATCAATGTGCTGAGAGGGATTTACTTTTGTGTCTGTTCCTCAATTCACACTATTAGCAATTTCTCCATGTGGGATATAGGTCCTGCTCGAGTTGTCCTTAGCTGAAGCCGATCCTTTAACAGCTTGGAGGATTTTTTCGTTGTTTTTGAGGTAACAGCCGCTACGTCTCATTCTCCAACTGGAATTTCTGAACTCTGTTATAACCTCAGGGGACTATGGATATATATGCAGTTGGATGTTGCCTAAAGAGATGTTATGGGGCACACGACTGTATTCATATTGGTATTTGATTTAAGAATCATCCTTTTTCAGATGAACATATTAATTGTTTCAATTCTTCTTATTTTTGACAGCTACTTGAGAGCAAAATAAGCATGACTTTTTATTGGATGGGAACATTTTACTTGATTTGCTTGAGACAAGCATTTTGAATCCTATTTAATGATTGCCAACATCAGAGACTTATGTAAGGGAATACATTGGTCAGGGATATGGAGATCATATGAGTTTTGACAAGTCATTTAGAAAGAAGTTGTAAAATAAGTATTACATGTACTATAGAAGGTGATACAAGGCCAAACTGAAAAACTTGAATATATCATACAGTTTATACTTAGTTGGCTTTCTCCAAATGAGCCAAAATTTTAGCAACGTGTCATCAATTTAATCTTGCCGTATTGTGCTCAATGGAAAACTCATAGCATTATTGCTATAACTTTATTACTGTTACTCACGTGCAGAGAATTAAAGCCGTATTTCTTCACTTAAAATACTCCATTATTATTTGCATACTTCTAAAGATTTAATTTTCCGATTTGTTGCCTATTTTTTCCCTTCATCCATTAAGATGATATGTGAAAGGAAAAAATAAAATGAAAGCAGTGAAATTTATTCCTCACTCTCAAGCCACTTTTGTTTATTTGTTTACTCATTCCAAAAATTCATGCCTACTATGTGGCAGGGGAAACCCTGGTGGCATAGTGGTTAAGAGCTACAGCTGCTAACCAAAAGGTTGGCAGTTCAAATCCACCAGGCGCTCCTTGAAAATAGCTCTACTCTGTCCTATAGGGTCGCTATGAGTCAGAATTGACTCGATGGCAACGGGTTTGGTTTTTTTATGTGGCAGGCACTGCCATAAAAGCTAAAGAAGAGGTGTGTAAAAAACAGACAATTCCCTGGCCTCAGAAAGTTTTCATTTTAGTTTGAGTCAGACAATAAACATGCAAATAAATAAGAGATTATACGATAACCCTTCATAGTGTTAAATGATGTAAAAAAAAAAATAAGGTAAGGAGATAGAGAGTGATTATGGAAAAAGAGACTACTTTAGATAAGGTGGTCAACAAAGGCCTCTTTGAAGATGTGATATTTTAGTAGAAGTCTGAATAATAAGGAGCCAGGCATGTTAAAATCTCAGAGAAGACATTATAGGCAACATGACCAGTGACAGCAAAAGTCCTATAATGACTGTATGTCTGTGTATTTTTATCTATAGCACATCCATTGTCCACAGATACCTATGTCTACGGCAACCACTCAGGCCTAGAGGTGAGCCAACCAGTAGAGCATTTTTCGGTCCAGTGGATGGACGAGGAAGGAAGTTCATTTGGATCATGGAAGTGGTTTCTCAGTGATCCAACAATTCTGGGGTGATTAGTACCTGGAATATGATCTAGAAAGGGAACACAATTTCAGAATGGGGATGTCCCCATAGCTCAACAAACTCCTCAGCTGATTGGGCTAAACTTGGCTGAAAAAGGGCTCAAGCAAGGGCCTCTAAGGGATGAAGCCTAGGGCAGGGGCCCCTCTCGACCATTTCTAGGGGGCAGTACCCTTGTGAAGCAGCCAGTTGAACTGTCCATTACGGATCCTGGCCTTTTAATTACACAGTAAAAATCAGAGATTGGAAGTCATCTAAGCAGCAGAGAACTTATTAAAAAAAAGTCTCTAAGATAGAAAGACTGGGTCCCAAAAGGAAAAGACAGGGGCATAAAATGCAATTTAGCCTAGCAGCAGATATAGAACATTGTACCAGGAACTGGAAGAGATAGGTTTTATGACCTCATACATACCAATCACTACCTCTGCAATTCCATGAAAAAAGAAAATAAAATGTCTTTGGACAAATCTTGCCAAGAAATGTAACATTAAATTAGGATGTACAAAAGCAAAGTAGTTTAGTGGTCATAGTTACACAACATTGTGAATATAATTATTGTCACTGATTTGTACATTTAAAAATGGTTCAAATAGTCAGTTTTATATATTTACCACAATAACAAAAAATAAAAGCTAAGTAGTTACTACCGGAGCTCTGTTGTTGTTGTTAGGTACCATCACACCGATTTCAACTCATAGCAACCTTATGTACAACAGAACGAAATACTGTCTGGTCCTGTACCACCCTCACAATCGTTGCTGGGTTTCAGCCCATTCACTGGAGCTATATCCCTCTCCCCACAAAATCCAGTATGTATTCTTTACACATGCAATAGCTTGATGCCCTCTATACCTAGAGGTGGGTATAACACTCTAACGAAGTTCTTCGCAGAGTAATCCTAATCACTACCCTGGTCACTTTGGGAAAATCGCACAAATTCTTGTTATTTTGTCACTAGCATATTGTCATCTGTAAAATGGTATTATTGTTGTGAGGGTACAGTTGTAAGGTGCTGCACTAAATGCAAGCTGCTGTAGCACTTGGTGCCTTGTATTCTAATTGTATGTTTTCTCTCACTTCCTTCGGGGAAAGAATCTATGTTTTAGTGTCCCTGATCCCAAGGAAAACACACAGTAGGACTTCAATAAATAGGTGTAGAATGAATGGATGGATTTTTTTTACATTGCATTATTACATTTTCTTGGTAGGCATGTCTAGGTTTTCTAGTCATTAAAAAGAAATTGCTGGAAGCTTGAAACATGGGAGAATAAAAAAAAAAGAAGGGCATGCATAATCCTACTAGGTATAATAGGATATTTTGAACTTGAAAGATGGTAGCAGAAGCATGATTACATTACTACCTATGAACCTCGTTGCTGTCCAATTGATCCGGACTCATAGTGACCCTGTAGGTCAGAGTAGAACTTCCCCCAAAGGTGTTCTAAGGCTGTAATCTTTACAAAAGCACACTGCCACATCTTTATGCGGAGCAGCTGGTGGGTTCAAACACCAGCCTTTCAGTTAGCAGCCAAGTACTTAACCATTGTGCCACGAGGGCTCCTTCCAGAAGGATCACAGCCTTGGAAACCCCATGGGGCAGTTCTACTCTGTCCTATAGGATCGCTATGAGTTGGAATCAACTCGATGGCAACGGGCAGTGGTGTTACTACCAGGGTGGAGGGGGTGTGGACAGAACCAAGTGATGCTGCCAGAAATGGTGACACCAAAACAACAGTCTATAAAATTTTTGTGCAATGCTTCAGCAGAAATTTGTTGTTTTTTATAAAAGTATCCCTGGAGTTAGTTATAACAACAAAAAAATTTTCATAAGCCCAACTTCCAAAAGCCAAACCTGTTGCTGTCAAGTCGATTCTGACTCATAGTCGATTCCGACTCATAGGGACCCTACAGGACAGAGTGGAATGGCTCCATAGGGTTTCCAAGGAGCGGCTGTTGAATTCAAACTTCTGACCTCTTGGTCAGCAGCTGAGCTCCTTAACCACTACGCCACCAGGGCCCCACGCCCAGCTTACAAGTATCAATATACCTAGGAGGATAAAACTCTATCCTAATGCGCTTAGATCACAGCTGTCATTATCACCCAATTACAATGATGCTCAAAGTCACATGGTTTCGTCTGCAAGTGCTACAAGCACTTGCTGGTGTTTTTGTTGCTGCCAGTGTTTTCATAGGCACTGATTTTGTCAAATTTTCTCATGTTTTAGCTACAGTATTGAAGGAGCCCTGGTGTCTCAGTGGTTAAGCACTTGGCTGTTAACCAAAAGGTTGGTGGTTCTGATCCACCAACTTCTCCGAGGGGGAATGGTGTAGCAGTCTACTTCCATAAAGATTTACAGCCTTGGAAACCCTATGGGACAGTTCTACTTTGTCCTATAGGGTCATTATGAGTCAGAATCAACTCCATGGCAGTGGGGTTTTTGGATTTATTGTGGTAATTAGCATGTGCATGTGTGTGTGTGTGTGTGCAGGTAAAATGCTTATGCTAATATATTGAGAGAGATTTAATGAAACAGCTGGAAAGATATTCAACTAGAGAAGATGGGATTATAGGTGATTTTTAATTTCTGATTCATCCATTTCTTTTCTTTTTTTACAATGAGTATATATTATTTTTTACTTTTATGGTAAAAAAATAAAATTCTCCATACCCATTTCCTCCCTCCAATCAGGGTGAAACCTCAGATGTTTTATTTGTGTCCTGAGGTTCCTAGACTTTAAAAGAGTCTCTCCTTGTTTGTGCAGCTCCTCAGAGGTTTTGATGTGGAATTCTATGGGCCCACTATCCTCTATTCAGGCTCAGGGACATCCAGCACATGGAGCAGGGCTAGGTATTAAAAGGAAAAGCAGGTGATGTGAACTCATTAAACGCTTGTTGAATGGCAAGATTACAGCCAAAGAATTTTCCATTTTCTAACATGGATTGCATGTTCTTCTATTTTAAACTTTAGGACAACTAACTTAAGCCATGAGAGGAAATTTGAAAACAATTTTGATTGCTCAAGTGTTAAAAGGAAATGGAACTCTAAGTTACCTAAAACTAATTTTACTTTCTGAATGCCATCTGGGGCTAAACTCTCACGTTCAATTAAATGTAATCTTAATAAAACTAAAAAAAAAAAAAAAACCACCAAACCACACCCACTGCTGTAGAGTGGATTTTGACTCATAGCAACCCTATAGGACAGCGTAGAACTGTCCCATAGGGTTTCCAAGGCTGTATATCTTTACGGAAGCAGATGCCACATCTTCCTCCTGCAGAGCAGCTGGTGGATTCGAACTGCTGACCTTTTGATTAGCAGCCAAGCGCTTAACCATTGCGCCAGCAGGGCTCCTTCAATATTGTAGCTGAAACCCCAGAAAATTTGATAAGATCAGTGACTATAAAAACATCAGCAGCAACGAAAACAATAGCGCGTGCACAGAATTCCCTCCTACCTCTTCCTAGGATCAAGGTTATTACTGCATTAGAAACACATAGGCCTGACTTCATTCTACTCTATTTATCTTCTGAATAATCACCTTCTAAGTGATTCGAAAGCCAAGGCAATGTAATTAATAAAATCCACTCAACATTTAAAGTAAATTTAAGTTACATCTCATTTTGCCCTTGGCATAGCTGGAGTTTTAGATATGTGCGAGAACGACAATTTTGCCTTAAAACAAAGCATTTAATCACTCAATGGATTTTTGTTCTCATTGACCAATCCTGCAACTCTATGTATAAATCACTCAAGATATTCCCCGTTTGCAAAAATTGGATGCCCTGAAGTTGTACATCAAGTGAATACAAAGAGGAGTATTATTTTTGTACAGACTGGAGAAATTCTTCAATTCAGCTGAGATTGATATAAAAACTGACAAATGCTGGCAAAAGAAAGGGCATTCATTCTCATTATTTCCTCAAGCAGAGGCCATGGGATAATCTGCTAGTATCAAAAAGTGTGTTGGCAGCTTTCATTTCAATATAACACAACAATTTGATAGCTGAAAAGCAATGAGCATGAATGTTATACTCATATGGGGAGAAACACTCTTCTCTTGCGACTAATTCAGCTCCAACGCACACATTGTCTTATTTATCTAGCTGTTTAAATATAAACAGTGATGGCTTTTGTTTCTAAAGTGTCACAATCTTACTGCTATAACTTCAATATCACTGGAAAAATTTGGTGGTGAGTGTGGAAGTGCAGAATTGAGTATCCTCCGATTTTTTTTATTTCGTTCATTTTATTTTCTCTCTCTTTTTCTTAATGTGAGTCATTCTCCATAATCTGGTACCTTTGGTCTTTACATTTTTTTCCAGCATCTTTAAATCTCTTCATTGTCAAGTTTTAAAACCTTAGAAATTAAGGAACTATTCCACCAATTGTTATGTAAGCAAGTTCTAGCACAGGAATCAAGTGGGTTTGAGTAAAAATCAATATCTTCTTTTCTTCCTATTGCTGTGAGATAAATGTGCAACTTTGGGGGTAACTGCATGAAGGTTGAACAAGTATTTAATAGTTGCTTGAGGATTATCTACATTGTTAAATCCTAAAATAATTTTAAAATTTATAGATGATAGAGAGATAGATAAAAATCAGTTGCCATCCAGTAGATTTTCAACTCACGGAGACCACATTTGTGTCAGAGTAGAACTGTGCTCCACAGGGTTTTCAGTGGCTGGTTTTTCCAAAGTAGATCACCAAGCCTTTCTTCTCAAGCATCTCTGAGTGGACTCTAACCTTTTGGTTAGCTGCTGAGAGCATTAACTCTATATAATGCACTGCTCAGTTCCATAGCTGAAAGACTCCAGAGATGATGGATGGATGGAGGGATGGACGGACGGACAGATGGATGGATGGATGAGAGATAAATAGAATGAAGCCCCCGGAAGGAAGAAGTCTGGATGGGAGACCCCCATGCTGGGCCTCCACTAGGCACCCAAGCAGCAGAGAGAAATGAGTAAGGTCAGCCTTAGGAGAAAGAAGGCCTCTGACTTGGGTGCTCATTATACTTCCCTTTTTCCTGAACGCTAACCGTATACTTGGTAGAGAGGGCAGGGTTGTTTTGCAACCAAAACACTGAAATTATGGCAGCTCTTAAACACCATCATCACCCTCCAAGATATTTAGCGAACAGCTACTTTGTTCAGGGTGGGGGAGACTATACCTTTCAGCCTTGAGGAAAAATATTGTCCTAAATCCCTGGGTGAACAGGAAAGGGGTTGGCATTTTCTTTCCTAACTCTAGTTGCCTGAGGCAAACCAAATGTTTTCTCAATTTGAGTGCTATTCCCTCACCTCAGAAACCACTGACAAGGCTTCCAGCAAGGTGGTACTTGACAAAACTTGCATGTCAGAGTGCATAAAAATCTGGAGCAGGGCCTGATGAGTGAGCACTGGCCAGTGCTTCTGCCAGCCCTTCGTGGAGGCAAGGCAGCACCTCAGTCCCAGCTTCCTGGCAGTCTTCATGAGTGTGGAGGCAGAGGGTGCCAAGTCACTTCCCTCTCCCTGAACTCATAATTCATACCCACCACAGTAAATTACAGGAGTCCTGGGGCTGAGACTCTGTGAATGGGAGAGAAAACACATTTTTCTCCCTGTCGTCAAATCTGACACATTTTCAGTCTGAGGACCCAGAAGCTGCGGACCACCCTCCCCATCAAGCTTCCTCCTTTGATGCTGTGTAATTTGGATGGCTTACCCTGGAGCCTGCTGTGTCAGTGTTCATGGAATTGTGATGCATTTACTACACCAGGGCTGTCAGTCAATTATGTCTGCCCCTCCCTCCCACACACAAAAAAAAAGTTCCACCTTGGCACTAGCACATTCCAGCCCTCGCTAAGCTGGCCTTCACCACAGTTCCCAACAACCGTACAAAGTCTTGGCAATTTAAGAAAGGGCCGTCAAAATTCTAGCACCTGCTGAGTACAATCCTTAGGAACCTCATTCAGTATAGTACCTAGCAGCTCATAATCACGGTGAGGAAAGACAGAAGAAGGTGAGGACAGTGTCCCTGAGGTTTTCTCACCCCCACAGCACAGAGGCTGTGTCTTATCAGAGCAGACATCCAGTAAGGATTTATCTTGCAGTAAAAGAATTATTGGCAGTCCAGTTGTTTTTTAACCCCCAAATACGTAAAGGAGAGCAGAAAAGCAAGTTCCAGTAAAAGGGTTCTCAGTCTCTGAAATGAAGGGAAAAATAACCCTATGCCATTTTCAGATAGGAAGCTCTGGATTTATATTCATGTCCCTTAAATGAAGTTTTTACCACACAGCCAGGATACAAATAATGTAGTTTTTTTGTTTGTTTCATTTTGTTTTAGGTACTCTGATTTCCTTTGTGTAATCACTTGTTATAATTTTAGAAGTATAACTATTTCATATTTTTTTGTTGTTTTATGCAAAATAAAATCTTTCTATTATTTCTTTAACACCTAAGGACCCCATGAAAGCATCATCCTTTACCAATGGGGAAACTGAGGCACAGCGAGATTAAGTGATGTGATCGGGTCACATGGTAGTAAGGTATCTGAAACAAGAACCTTGACCAAGTAAATCCATGTCTGTTTCTTTCCATAGAGAACGTTGGCTCCCTTCTGATATATCCTCTCAGCTGGTGGACTGGATTAGGGGAGCACATTCTATTTCTCCCCCTTGGGGTCACTACAACGTTTCTAAGCCTACAGGAGATAAGTCAAACCTGATCAAACACCTTACTCAAAGCTTTACTGGATGAAAGACGAGTAAAGGAAGGAAGAAAGTGGAAAAAAAGACAGCATAACACCAAAGCTTTTATTATCCATGCAAGGAATTTGAAGGTGGGGTGGTTACTGTCCATTACTCAACTGCTGTTGTTGTTGTTAGGTGCTATTGAGTCAGTTCTGACTCACAGCAACCCTATGTACAACAGAATGAAACACTGCCTGGTCCTGTACCATCCTCACAATTGTTATGCTTAGGCCCATTGTTGCAGCCACTGTGTCAATCCATCTCACTGGAAGTCTTCCTGTTTTTCAGTGACCCTCTACTTTACCAAGCATGATGTCCTTCTTCAGGGACTGATTCCTCCAGACAACATGTCCAAAGTATGTGAGATGTAGTCTTACCATCCTTGATTCTAAGGAACATTCTAGTTGTACTTCTTCCAAGACAGATTTGTTTGTTCTTTTGGCAGTCCATGGTATATTCAATATTCTTCTCCAACACCAGAATTCAAAGGCATCAGTTCTTCTTTGGTCTTCCTTGTTCATCGTCCAGCTTTCACATGCATAGGAAGCAACTGAAAGCACCATGGCTTGGGTCAGGTGCATCTTAGCCTTCTAGGTGACACCTTTGCTTTTCAACAATTTAAAGGGGTCTTTCGCAGCAGATTTGCCCAATGCAACGTGTCTTTTGATATCTTGACTGCTGCTTGCATGGGTGTTGATTGTGGATCTAAGTAAAATGAAATCCTTAACAACTTCAACCTTTTCTCCCTTTATCATGATGTTGCTTACTGGTCCACTTGCGAGGAATTTTGTTTTCTTTATATTGAGATGTAATCCATACCGAAGGCAGTGATTTTTGATTTTCATCAGTAAGTGCTTCAAGTCCTCTTCACTTTCAGAAAGCAAGGCTGTATCATCTGTATAACGCAGATTGTTAGTGTTAGTTCCTCCAGTCCTGATGCCCTGTTCTTCTTCATATAGTCCAGCTTCTCGGATTATTTGCTCAGCATACAGATTGAATAGGTGTGGTGAACGAATACAACCCTTATGCATATCTTTCCTGACTTTAAACCACACAGTATCCCCTTGTTCTGTTTGAACAGCTGCCTCTGGATCTATGTACAGGTTCCTTATGAGCACAGTTAAGTGTTCTGGAATTCCCATTCTCTGCAATGTTACCCATTATTTGTTATGTTCCACACAGTTCAATGCCTTTGCATAGTCAATAAAACACAGGTAAACATCCTTCTGGTATTCTCTGCCTTCAGCCAGGATCCATGTGACATCAGCAACAATATCCCTGGTTCTGTGTCCTTTTCTGAATTCAGCTTGAATTTCTAGCAGTTCCCTGTCAGTACAGTATGCTGCTGCAGCTGCTATTGAATGATCTTCAGCAAAATTTTACTTGCGTGTGGTATTAATGATATTGATAATTTCTGCATTCGGTGAGATCACCTTTCTTGGGAACGGGCATAAATATGGATCTCTTCCAGTCAGTGGGCCAGGTAGCTGTCTTCCAAATTTCTTGGCATAGACGAGTGAGTACTTCCAGCACTGTATCCGTTTGTTGAAACATCTCAGTTGGTATTCTGTCAACTCCTGGAGCCTTGTTTTTTGCCAGTGCCTTCAGTGCAGCTTGGATCTCTTCGTTCAGTACCATTGGTTCCTGCTTATAGGGTATCTCCTGAAATGGGTTAATGTCGACCAATTCTTTTTGGTATGCTGCTGTTGTTGTTAGGTATGCCATCTTGCAGCACTATATCAGACAATGTTCTGCTGCTATTCATAAGGTCTTCACTGGCTAATGCTTTTCAGAAATAGACTGCCAGGTCCTTCTTCCTCGTCTTAGTCTGGAAGCTCAGCTGAAGCCTGTCCTCCATGGGTGACCCTGCTGGTATCTGAATACCAGTGGCATAGCTTCCAGCATCACAGCAACATGCAAGCCCCCACAGAATGACAAACTGACAGAAGTGTGGGGGCTTTTTGGTATAGTGGCTCCACCGTATATTCCGTCCATCTTCTTTTGATGTTTCCTGAGTTGTTTAATATTTTCCCCACAGAATCCTTCAATACTGTATCTCAAGGCTTGAATTTTTCTTCAGTTCTTTCAGCTTGAGAAATGCAAAGCATGTTCTACCCTTTTGGTTTTCCATCTCCAGGTCTTTGCATATGTCTTTATAATACTTTGCTTTGTCTTCTCAAGCCACTGTTTGAAATCTTCTGCTTAGCTCTTACTTCATCATTTCTTCCGTTCACTTTAGCTACTTGACATTCAAGAGCAAGCTTCCGAGTCTCTTCTGACTTCCATTTTGGTCTTTTCTTTCTTTCCTGTCTTTTTAATGACCTCTTGCTTTCTTCATGTATGATGTCCTTGATGTTGTTCCGCAACTCATGTGGTTTTTAGTCATTAGTGCTCAACACATCAAATCTATTCTTGAGATGGTCTCTAAATTCAGGTGGGATATACTCAGGGTGGTACTTTGGCTCTCGTGGGCTTGTTCTAATTTTCTTCAGTTTCAATTTGAACTTCCATATGAGCAACTGATGGTCTGTTCCACAGTCAGCCCCTAGCTTTGCTCTGACTGATGATATTGAGCCTTTTCATTGTCTCTTCCCACAGACATAGTTGATTTGATTCCTGTGTATTGCATCTGGTAAGGTCCATGTGTATAGTCGCTGTTTATGTTGGTGAAAAAAAAGGTATTTGCAATGAAGAAGTCATTGGTCTTGCAAAATTCTATCATGCGATCTCTGGCATTGTTCCTATCACCAACGCCATATTTTCCAACTATCAATCCTTCTTTGTTTCCAACTTTCGCATTCCAATCTCCAGTTATTATCAATGCATCCTGATTGCATGTTCAATCAATTTCAGACTGCAGAAGTTGGTAAAATCTTCAATTTCTTCATCTTTGGCCTTAGTGGTTGGTGCGTGAATTTGAATAATAGTTGTATTAACTGGTGTTCCTTATACCCAAAAACGTTGTCTGTGTATGGATGTTATCCTATCGCTGACAGTGTTGTACTTCAGGACAGACCTTGAAATGTTCTTTCTGACAATGAATGCAACGTCATTCCTCTTCCAAGCTGTCGTTCCTGGAATAGGAGACCATACGATTGTCCGATTCAAAATGGCCAATACCAGTCCATTTCAGCTCACTAGTGCCTAGGATATATCAATGTTTATGTGTTTCATTTCATTTTTGACAACTTCCAATTTTCCTAGATTCATACTTCATCCTTTCCACATTCTGATAGTTAATGGATGTTTGCAGTTGTTTCTTCTCATTTTGAGTCACGCCACATCAGCAAATGCAGGTCCCAAAAGCTTTACTCCATCCACATCATTAAGGTCAACTCTGCTTTGAGGAGGCAGCTCTTCACAGTCATCTTTTAAGTGCTTTCCAATCTGGGGGGCTCATCTTCCAGCACTATATCAGACAATGTTCCTGTGCTATTCATAAGGTTTTCACTGGCTAATGCTTTTCAGAAGTAGACTGCCGGGTCCTTCTTCCTAGTCTGTATTAGTCTGGAAGCTCAGCTGAAACCTGTCCGCCATGGGTGACCCTGTTGGTATTTGAATACTGGTGACATAGCTTTCAGTATCACGGCAATGCTCAAGGCCTCCTAGTATGACAAATCGACAGACACATGGGGGATTGTTCAACTAGAAGCATTTCAAAATGGGTTAAGAGACTAATTTAGTCTGTAAATGGCATTAGAATTGTCTGATGATCGAAGAACAAAAACCTGAATGAGGCAAAAGAACTCTTAGGCACAGCCTTGGCAGTGAAGACAGAAATCCTTTATCCCCCAAGGGCACTTTCTGACTTGTAATTTAAGAGCATATAAAGTTCAAGGTCTAAAAATTTCCCAAATTAAAAAAGACAAAAAACCTAACTCATTGTAATTAAAATCCTTACTTACCCAGTTGCTCTAAGTTACACTGCATTGGCAAGAACAGGCAAAGCAAGACATGATGGTAACTGATTAAGAGCTGGAGTTTCTGGAGTCCAAGGAACCTATTTGAGAATTCCTGCTCCTCCAGTGGAAATCAAGGTAACCTCAGGCCAGTTACTTAGCCTCTGTATGCAAAATGAAGAAGATAATTGAATCTGAAGAATAAATGAGCTGATTCACATCAAGCACTTAGCACAGTTCCTGGCACAGGAATATCCACCATGCAACCATGGTGATCTGTTGGTGTGCCAAACTATGCCCACCAAAGAGTTTACTTCTTTTATTGGCCCAAAAGAGCTGCAAGTTTGAGTATATTCCCCCTTGACCAGAGTTGACAATGAAGATAGAAGTTTTATGAAGATATACTAACCAAAAAAATTGAAAGCAGAAATGCAAACAGAAACCTGTACACGAATGTTCATTGCAGCACTATTCACAATAACCAAAAGGTGGAAAAAAAACCTAAGTAGGCATCAACAGGTGAATGGATAAAGAAAATGTGGACAATTACTCAGCCATAAAGAGAAATGAAGTCCTGTACATGATATATCATGAATGACCTTTGAAAATATTATGTTGAGTTAAATAAATCAGTCACAAAAGGACAGATATTGTACAATCCCACTTATATGAAATAGGCAAAAATATAGAGATCAAAATTTATTAGTGGTTACCAGAGGAAGGAGGGAGGAGAAAGGGGGGAGTCATTGCTTAGGGTACACTAAGTTTCTGTTAATTGTGGTAGAATAATTTGGAAAAGGACAGTGGTGATGGTTGCACAACATGATTAATGTAATCAGTGTCACTGATTATACATGTAAAAACTGTCGAATTGGCAAATGCTTTATTGTACATATTTTTACACCACCACCCTCTAACATACACACACACACACACACACACACACACACACGCACACACACTGGACTAGAAATTAGTGCACCTGAACCCTTTACATCTCTGATTCCATTTTGCATAGGTACAACTTCAGGGGTTGGGCAAGATCATTTATTTGACCCTAGGGGTCCAGAAAGGTGCCACCAAGGCCGAGGGAGTATGGTTAAACAGTAAGTGCAATCATTTTTCTGGGTCCCCTCCCTCTCTTCCAAAGTAGAGCATCTCTACCCTATAAAATTTCATTGGAAGAAATTGTTCTGCTTCAAAAAAGACAAGACAGTCTCAAAGGTTCTGTGATCCCATGTGGTTAATAAAATTCTGTTAAGTGTCTGAAAGTTTTAGACATACATTTTGTCCAGAACTAAGACAATCTGAATCAACACCCAAGAACTAAACATCAAGATTAAATACACACAAAAAAATTGCAATTTTTTCTGTGTGAGCAAATTTTCCAACTATTTTTTTTTCCTGATGGAGTAATCAGCAGTAGTCTTAGAATAAGGACTGGAATCATGGAAAGCTAGATTGATGCTAGAATTCCACTAAGGGCTGAGCACAATTGCTCCCTATTAAAGTGGATGTCTAGACCTTCTGAAGAGCAACCTCAGTGAAACCAATGTCCTGGAGTTCACTGAAGCCATGTTTAGAAAAGCAAGTAGGTAAGTGTAATATACACGATGATGTCTATGATATGTAAATAGTTAAACTTATAGAATCAAAAAAAATTTTTTATATAAATAAATAATCAAAGAAAGTCAAAAAAGGATTCCACAAACCATATCAACTGGTCCCTACCATTGACTACAGAACATTGATTAATCTTTCCCCATTAGATGGATTGGATCTGACCATTTTTCAGCATGTTCACAGCCATAATCCTAACTCAGAGCCTCATCTTCTCATATCTTGCTCACTGAAATCCTTAATAATCCCCTTGCAGGATTTCTGAAGTTTTGTCCTAATTTATTACATCTTCTTGTCAAGTCTTCAAGTCTAGTATTTTCTTGTTGTGAGTATCTTCTTTCCTTCCTTGGTGCTTTCAGGCCACCGTATCTTAGCTCTACCACACACACACACACACACACAAATTGTCAAAAGCATTTTAACTATTTATTTGTGAAGCTACTCCACAAAAGCATACACTCTCAGAGGGAAGATAATATATTTTTCATATTTGTGTTCCTGGCATTTGGCAGAGTATATGGCTGATAAAAGATGTGCAGTGTTTGCTGAATGAATTAATTTATCTGTTAATGTGGAAGAATATAGCAGGACTCTGTGATATACTCAGTCTGGCATTTAATAGCTTGCATCAGCTGACTAGTTCCTGAGACTGACCTTCACACCTCTTGGACACAGTTGTTCCTTTTCAAGCTTTCAAATCAATTTGATTCAACATTTACTAAGCACCTACTAATTGCTGGAGTCCTTGGGTGGGGCAAGGTTAATGTTCTCCGCTGCTAAGTGAAATATTGGGGATTTCAATCCACCCAGAAGCACCTTAGAAGAAAGGCTTGGTGATCTACTTCTAAAAAAATTAGCCATTGAAAGCCCTGTGGAGCACAGTTCTATTTTGACACTCATGGGAACCCTATGGAGCACAGTTCTACTCTGACACTCATGGGTAGCCAGAGTCTACTTGATGGCAACTGGCTACTAGGTACCAGGCACTGTGCCAGGCATTGGCATTAGTGACTCCACCAACATGGAGCAGGGAGGATGAACATTTCTGGCAATTAACTAAAAGGCTTGTCTCTGTCCTCAAGGCGCTCACAACCCAGTGGGAGAATTACTGTAATACCAAACAGTGCATGTTTTAGTAACAGAGCATTCCCTGTGGTCCCTTCTTGCTCTAAAATGTTCTATTGGGCAACCTTTAGAAAGCTTCAGCTCCACAGTAAAAGAGCAATGCAGCCATTCATCTTACCAAAGGTCAAATACCAGAATGGAGAATGAAACTCAGGCTTCTAGTTTCAAAGCTCATGCTCTCATGCTCTTGTGGCTACAGTAGATTGTATGAAGTGGGTCAACAATACAAAAAAATGTGAACCAGATCCCAATCCTAAAGGAATGTTTGTGAAAGCTGTACATGTCATAGGTATCATAGTTGTTTCTGGTCTCTGGCTAAAAGCTGTCATCCTATATTTGCTAGTAAGACCCAAGAGGAAATGGATTACCTCCTGTCCTCTAGAGGCACTCTCTGTTGACTGAAACAGACTGTGATCCAGACCAAGACAACCAAACCATATAAGGCAGAACCAGTTTACCTTTATGTTAAAGATACAACTTGCAGTGATGAATGGCTTACAACATATGCTGTGGTAAAAAACAGTGGACAAAACTAGATGGTTCTAAATTTAATTCCAGGCAGCAATACTTACTATGTGACCCTGCCCAAGTGACTGAACCTATCTAATTATTGGTTTCTTCATCTATAAATGGTGACACAAGATTCTATCTTGCAAAATGCTGTAAGCCAAAGTGCAGTGAACATGGTAGGTATAAAATAGTTCCTTCCTAACCACCACCACCATTACTGCTACAAAATTGTCCTCTGTATTTACTGACAGGGACACACTTATTGGGGTTAAAACATGGATAGGTCCGCCTGCAGGTAGTTAGATGTTATTGAAATCTATCTCATAGCAACCCTATGGAACAGAGTAGAACTGCCCCAAAGAGTTTCCAAGGAGCAGCTGGTGGATTCAAACTGCCGATCTTCTGGTTAGCAACTGTAGTTCCTAACCACTGTGCAACCAGGGCTCCAATAAAAGCACTAAAAACATAACTACCTCAATAGCAAGAAGAGAGATTTCTCAAGAGCACATTCCCATGAAGTTGCAATGGTGAGTTGCTTTCTTTCTACAGGGAATACCCAATTAATACCTTATTTGCTGTTGTTGTTGGGTGTCCTGAGTCTATTTTAACTCATAGGGACTCCATATATGACAAGAGTAGAACTGCCCCGCAAGGTTTCCTTGGCTGTAGTCCTTATGGAAGCTGATCACTAGGCTTTGGAGTAGCTGAGTGGGTTTGAACCAGCAGTCTTTAGGTTAGCAGCTGAGTGCTTAACATTTGCACCACCTTAACCTATTTGTAGTAGTTCTTTAAAACTCATTATTGGGGGAAGCACTACAGGGGATATCCATGGTGTCATTTTTAATGATATCCATTTTTAATGAAAGCTACCGGACATTCTTCAAAATATGATGAAATTTTTAGAGTTTATACAGGCGTATGTATGTTTACATATGACGGGAAGAAAAGCCCAGAAATGCCAGTGCATGACTAATTGCAGTAGAATTTCGGTTTGAGGAATGTCATTATTAATTTGTGGTTCATTTCAAAGTCATGTACTAAATAAGTGCTCACTGCAGCTACCATTTTGTATAACAAGGCTATTTCCTGGTAGGTTCACATTCCATCTTGGCAAGTCTTTGCTGGTCACTGTTGAATTTTAGGAAGCCTAAAGGTTGATCTAAGCAGTGCCTTTCTTCCCTTGTAGGGAAATCCCAATCACCACTGTAAGAAATCTCTGCTGGGCATTTGGGCCAGTCAGAAAACAATCTGATTAGATCAATTTCCATAAGAACATCTGGGGAGACTTTCTTTCTCTGACTTACCTCCAAGATGAAGAAACAAGTGCCTTTTCCAGCCCTGCCTCAGCATAGCATTAACCCTGGAGCAGCTACTAGAGGTATTGATTGATACAAGAGTACAGGGCCAAGAGCAGCTCACAGAGCATCAAGGGCAAACCCTCTGAGGGAAGAGACTGGCTCCTTTTTCTGAACTGCACACTCCACGTGGCAATAGGTTTCATGCACCCTGGCCATCTGTCTCTAATGTGCGGTTGATAGCTCACATGCTGGATTCGCCTTCCTTACTGTAAACCACACTCCTAGTAATGTGTGGCCCTCCGGTGGCAGTTGCAGAGTTCAGGATATCGCTTTTCTCAAGAATTCCCTCTTATTCTGAAACCCCTGCCTAAAAATGCAAACAGCTGATTTTCTGCATTCATTAGTCTTTGCTTCAAACATAGTTGACACACAAAAAAGAGAAACAGCCTTACAGGTTTACAGTGTGCTTCAAACAGTGAGTGGCCTTGTGTTCTGACAGTCTTTGCCTTTTGGACAGGGATCTTAGGGATCATCTAGCTCAAAGCTCATCATTTTACAAATGTGGAACCTGAGTTCAAGAGGGGCTACTATGTGTCTGTAGTAGGAAAGGTTAGGGCCCAAGCCTTCTTCCTCTCAGGCCTGTCCTTTTACCACTATTTCAACTTCGCACCATCTGATGCTTCATGTTTGGCTTTTAAGCACAATTGAACCAGTTTGGATAATGACTCCCACAAGGAAAGAGAAAGGCACTACTTAAATCAAACTTTAGGTTTTCTAAAATTTGACAATGACCAGCTTAGCAAAGATATGGAATATGAACCCACCAGGAATTAGCCTTGTTATACAAAATGGTAGCTGTGCAGTGAGCATGTAATTAGTACATGACTTTGAAATGAACCACAAATTAATAATGACATTCATCAAACTGAAATTCTGCTGCCATTAGTCATGCACTGGCATTTCTGGGCTTTTCTTCCTAAGTATTATGTAAACATATGCACATTTAGAAAGCATCAAATATCACGGACAAACATCCCAGATGCAAAAGCAGCACAGATCCTGGGCTTGGTGCAGACAGGTAGACTTTGGTGGGGTTATGCTAGCCACCACATAACTCAGTCTGCTGGTTTTCCCGAACCCAAGTTTTATTTCATTGCTTTTATCACAGGGTGCATATAAAATATTTGGGAACACTGAGATAATATCAGTAAGAGTGTCCTGAGAACACACTCAAAGTTCTCAAACACAGTAGCCAAGCAATGTAAACATCGACTGTCTTGTGGTTAAAAACATCAAGAAGATGAAAAACATTGCGATACAAGGAATTCTTAGAACCCTGACTTGTTTGTGCTCTGGCCAAAGGACTCTCACCCAGTTATGAGCTGACCTACTTAAGGACGGAATTTATGTTCTCCTAGTATCCAGGCCTGTGCCACCCCAAATCCATCTACGCAATTGAACGTGCTCTCTTTAGGCAGGAAAACAGCAAAGCAGTAGCACCACTGGACTTGCTCAGCAAGAACTACAATTTCAGCCCCAGGTGCTCAACAGACTTAGCTTCTAATATTCTCAGTAAAAGAAAAGCCTGGGTATTGTTTCCATTTTCCAGATAAAGAAACAGATTCAAAAAGGCTAAATGAATTGTCCAAGACTAGCAATAAGAATGGGTAGAGCTGGATGCAAACATACTCCTAAACCTGGACTTTTTCTACTACGTAATCCCAATCATTGAAATATTCTGTAACCAAAAGTAAAAGTGAACTCAAACAAATGATCTTACACACCACCACCACCACCCCCCGAAACCCGGCACGAAATCTACATCTCTCTAAACTGGCTAAGAACCACAGGAAAGCTTGAAATGTCAAGATGCTCTAAGTGGCAGACATTGTCAACAAAATGATTCAGGTGAAGATGACTCTGTATAGCTCTTTTCCAAGTTGCTTATTTTAAGCACAAAAGCTCCTTAGACTTTCACTGTAAATTGTTAGAATTGGAAATGCGAGAATAATTTCAGAGAAAAGCTGTGATTTCCGTGGGTTTGCCAAAGTCTGCAGCCTGGAAAAGCCAAGATTACATTATTTTTTTTATTTCCCACAGTAGTGTGTTGTGGTCTCTATCTTTTAATTGTGTCGGATAAAGTATCTCCAAAATGTAAAATCTATAAGCCATGTCCCAACCTGATCTTTTAACTGCAAAAAAAAAAAAGTCAAGGAAATAACAAAAAGAGGGCCAATAATAATAACAGCCACAGTTCATCGGCACTTTCTATGAGCCAGGCACTGTGATAAGCACATTGTATATACCACATCATTTAATAGTTGTAACAGTCCCAGGGAGTTGGTTGGCATCATGTAAATGACATCAGTTATGGATAAGGATACTGGAACTCAAAGGTTTAGTTCTTTGCCCATGTTCCCACAGATAATAATTGGCAAAGCAGGATTCAAACAAGATTTGACTCTAGAACCCATGCAATTAACTATTACATATACAGTTTCTTATGAGCAAGACAGGACCAGTACTGAATTTCCATTTACGTGAAGGACCATTCATGACTTGTACCTTATCACACATCAAGGTGTGATGATTTAAGACATCGGTGTGCTGTCTTACCGGCTCCCTGAGATACACCAGTGAGGCCATGGTCTACAGATGGACCAAATTATGTGTACCCATAACAAATGCTGGTTCCCTGTCTACTTCCAAATCCCTGCTGAGACCCTCATATGCAGATAACAAAGAGTATTTATCCCAGTGCAGTCTATACCTTTCCAAGATTAGACAACACGGGGGAGCCAAGCACACACACACCAGATCACAAGTATAAACCTAGTATATGTTCTGCTATGAACACCCGGTTGTCAAAATGGAATTGTTTGGGCTCTTATGAAAGAGTCACCCTGTCACATTCCTAGCCCTCAACAACCAGCTTGCTCCAAGATGACCCATCTGCCAACAGACTCTCCCTATGTGCTAGCTGATGGCCTGGCTCCCAGCCCAGCCGGATCCGTCTTCTGAGTTGCCAGGCCTGGTCTAAAGCCAGGAGCTTTCTCCACACCCTCCTTTTGACCCAGTAGCCCAAGACAGCTTTCTGAATGAGCTAAGGGTAGCACAGCATACCCAACCTTCAGGGCCCTGATAAAAGGCCTCCTCTTCTGAGAAACCTTTTGTCATCTCTTCTATCTCCTCCTCTTCCTTCAAGGTCCCAGCTCAACTAACCTTTTATTTAGGGAGGCCTTCCCTGACCTAAATGTGGCCTCCCACCTCCAATTACTCACCATGTAGAACTGCTCCCCAAACTTTCCACAATCTGAACTCATGCTGGTGATGTGTCAACTTGGCTAGGCTCTGGTTGTTTGGTCAGACACTAATCTAGATGTCACTATAAAAGTATTTACATGTGATTAACAATTAAATCAGTTGACCTTAAGTACAGGAGATTAATCCTCCATAATGTGGGTGGGCCTTATTCAATCAGTTAAAGGCCTTAAGAGCAAAATTTGAGGTTTCCCAAGGGAGAAGGGCTCTGCCTCAAGACTGTAACATAAATACCCTGCAGAGGTTTTCAACCTGTTTGCAGCCTGTCACCTGACCTACAGATTTTGGACTTGTCAGCACCCAAAACTGCGCCAGTCAGTGCCTTAAAATAAATCTCTCTCTCTTTCTCTGTATGTATGTATATATGTGTATGAATAAGGCTAATTTCTAAAATATGAAGATAATTCCTTGTCACTTCATCATCCTGACACCAGCCACCTATGTGGCACTTTCTCTGACCCTAGTCACCCAGAGATGGGTCTCCACAAACTGGGCCTCTGTCCTTTCAGCCCCTGCCAAGTAGGCAAATGCCAGCCGCTTTGCTGGTTCTCACTGCCTCTGGTGGGTTCGATAATTTGCCATAATGACTCCTAAAACTCACAGAAACTATTACGTATACAGTGCTTACAACTGCCCATTTATTTAATATAGCCAGAAAGGATACAAGCATAGCAATGCATCAGGCAAGGTCTGGGAAACGTCCTGGCACCAGGAGGCTTCCACTGTCCCCAGGGACTTGCTGCACCCTCTCCCAAGCATAGATGCTCTCACCAACACAGGAGGCCTTGAAAAGAACACTCCAAGGTCCCAGGTCCCATAATCGCTGGGACGTCAATGAATATGCATGACTTGGGCCTTAATGCATCATCATGATTGATCCAATCAATGAATGTATATGATTACATTAGGCCCCCCTCCCTTCTTGCAGTTAGTTCTCCAGGTATGGGTCCTGTGCAGCCCCTACTTGCCTGGCTATTTTAGAAAGACAAATAGCACTTAAATTACCCAGGCTATTTTCAGAAACTGGAGACAAAGGGCCAAAATAAGTTCTTTATCGTACAATATGTATGTATGTATACACACACACACACATAATTGGTTCTGTTTCTCTGGAGAACTCTAAAACACTGATTATTCATGTTTATTTATTTATTGTCCATCCCCCCCACAGGAACTCTGTACTTCACCAGGGCAGGAGTCTCACTGCCTCCGTGCCTACCACCTGTGGTGAGCGCAGTGCCTGAGACACTGAAGTCAATTGGTTCCTGAATCAGCGCAGTCCAGAAATAAAATGCAAGTAACATGTGTTATTTTAACTCAACTCAATGGCAATGGCAGGTAGGTAGGTAGATAGGAGCCACTTTGAAGATGCAAACAGAAACAGATGAAATGAATTTTAATAATATATTTTTTTTAACACAGTATATCCAAAACATTATATCATTTCATTGTGTAAGCAATATAAAAATACTAATGCAATACTCCACTTCCTTTTTCTCTGGTACTAAGTCTTCAAAATTAGTTGTATATTGTACACTTATAGCACATTTCAATCCAGATGACAAATTTTCATCAGAAATGCTTGTTCTATAATACCCAGTGCCGTCGAGTCGATTCCGACTCATAGCGACCCTACAGGACAGAATAGATTTCATAAAATTGACAGTTGAAAAAAGGAGATTTACATACCCAAATGGCGTCAAAGGTACACAAATGTTTTCTAATAACTAAGTCAAGTATCATTTCTATAATTTTTATTTAATTACAATGCAGTAAAAATAAAAACTCAGTCCCTCAGATGTACTAGCCACATGCCAAGTATACAGTGGCCACACATGGCTGGTGGCTAAAATATTGGAAGTCAGATCTGAATGATTAAATGAGAATGAATGCTAAAATATTAATTAAATTATCAGTGAATTAGTTAAGTAATCAGTTTATTAGAAGGAAAATGTCGATAGCAACAATCCATTAAAAAAAAATTTTAAAAACCCCAACCCATTGCCTCCGAGTAGATTCTGACTGGTAGCGACCCTACAGGGTTTCCAAGGCTATAATCTTTACAGAAGCTGACTGCCACATCTTTCTCTTATAGAGTAGCCCACCAAACTGCCGACCTTTTGGTTATCAGCTGAGCTCTTTAACCACCGTGCCATTAGGGTATCCCCCCAGTGCTCCAACCCCAAGGAGTTGACTGGCCTGTAAGGACAGAGTGGTTAAGCACTAGGTTGCTAAGCAAAAGGTCAGTGGTTCAAACCCACCAGCAACTCTGGGAGAAAGAGGTGGCAGTCTGCTTCTATAAAGTTTACGGCCTTGAAAACCCTATGGGGCAGTTCTATTCTGTCCAGTAGCGTTGCTATGAGTCGGAATAGACTGGATGGCAATGGGTTTAGAAGCCCTGGTGGCACAGTGGTTAAGCACTTGGCTGTTAACCAAAAGGTTGGCAGTTGGAACCCACCAGCCGTTCTGTGGGAGAATGATGTGGCAGTCTGCTTCCGGAAAAAGATTTACAGCCTTGGAAGCCCTTTGGGGCAGTTCTACTATCAATCTATTAAAAGGCCTTAAATTCCTTGGATTTCCTCTGAAGTTGAATCACTTCGTAGCAAGTCAGTGCAGTCTTGTACCATTTCCGTGTAGGGGTACACCAGCCCATGCTCTATGCCACGGGTGGGAGATAAGGCTGCCTAAGAGGCGCCAGATGGAGTTTGGAGGCCTGGACTTCAGGCTCAGCTCAATCACAAGGACTTTATTCATTTCAGCAGCAAACAGAATGTAAGGAACTTGAGGATGAGGACCTTGCCTATCTGCCACTCAGTAACTAGTGCAATCAGGGACACCGTGAAGTCACACAGCTCTTTTGTTTGATTAGGAAGAAGTGGTCCTCTGGCACTTGACCACATTCCCCCTTTCATTGTGACTGAAACATGTTTCAGTTTCCCTTACAGGCCAGCCAACTCTTTGGGGTTGGAGCAAGCTTTCTTCATCAATAAACAGAGTGACTAGATGTCCCTGTTTGACCACGAAAATGCAGTTTAAGCCTGTTGTCCTGGTGTCATCTGCATCCATTTCACTCTCAAAATTCTGCAAGGTTACAATTTACTGTGAACCTCTCAGGGAACTGAGTTCCTAGAAGGCACTCAGAAAACAGCTGTTGAATGTGAGGGAGCCGAGAGCATGGCTAGAGCCCCAGGGATGACTGATACTCACCTTTGGCTGCCTTCTCTTCCATAAATAGAATTTTGGAGACTAATACACCAGCACAACCCTGCGATATATAAAAACTTAAACTGGCCTTTATAGCAACAAGATTTACAATCTTTGGCATTTCAAATTCCCTTTTGTTCTTCTGTTGTCTTTTCTTAATCATTCAAGCATTTCCTCCATGATCATACTCCTTCTTGTTTCCCTAAACATTAGAATTAATTTCTTTCTCAGACAGTTTCCCTCTATTGACTTGATTTTTCCATCTCCTTTGAATGATCAGCTGCTTGCAGAGCTTAAGAGATCACTCCTTCAGAAGTCTAGATTACTGAGCTGACCTCACCTCCGAATGTTTCAAAGTAATCCTACTCCTTCCCACCACTTTATTTCCCCTTCAACTCTCCACTTGGTAAAATGTGGGTCTTGCTCTGATTGATTCTTCTGAGCTATGATTTAAGAAATATAGGTCAAAGAAGAAAGAAATGTCAAGAACATTTTATTTTCAAGGGAGAATGAAGAAAACTAAAGACACAAGGGAAAGATTAGTCCAAAGGACTAATGGACCACAAGTACCACAGCTTCCACCAGACTGAGTCTAGTACAACTAGATGGTGCCAGGCTACCACCACTGACTGCCCTGACAGGGATCACAATAGAGGGCCGCAGACAGAGCTGGAGAAAAATGTAGAACAAAATTCTAACTCACAAAAAAAGACCAGACTTACTGGCCTGACAGAGACTAGAGAAACCAGTCTGGAGAAAGGGTACCCCTGGACACCCTTTCAGCTCAGCAACAAAGTCACTCCTGAGGTTCACCCTTCAGCAAAAAATTAGACAGGCCCATAAAACAAAACAAGACTCTAAGGGGCACACCAGCTGGGGGCGAGGACTGGAAGGCAGGAGGGGACAGGAAAGGGAACCCAAGGTCGAGAAGGGAGAGTGATGAGGTGTTATAGGGTTGGTAACCAATGTCACAAAACAATATGTGTACTAACTGTGTAATGAGAAGATAGTTTGTTCTGTAAGTCTTCACCTAAAGTACAATAATAATAATAAACAGCTTTATTTTTATTTTACAATGGAAAAAGGCCCTAATTATAGCCTATGTTATTTCCTACAGCCTCCTTCACATATATATCTTCACCTCATATATAATCTCCCCCTTCCCGCCCCCAGTTGCTGTTAAGTTGATTCCAACTTATGGCAACCCCACAGGTGTACATTACTGCATTCCATATGTATAGTTAGTCCTGTAGGTATATTTGTCCATCATAGACCAAAAGGCAGATTACATGCATGGTCTTTGGTGTTGGACATACAAATCTGAATCCTAGCTCCTCTCCAAAAAAGCCGTGGGTAGAAAGTTGTTTATTCTGTTATATATCGAACAAGATTACAACACTCCCCTTAGGGGGCTTTGGAAGGTTTAAGTTAAATATGAGTAAAACTCTTTAAAACCATGCCAAACCCATAACCATCACTCAACAAAAGGCAGCTATTGTCATTATGAAGCCTTTAACCATATCTTATTCATTCTATTTCTCCCTTACTCTTAGCATACCACTGTGCCCGGCACGCAGTCAGTGTCCAATAAATAATCTTTTAAGTTGAATGTTTATTGCTGCAAATGTGACCAAGGTTGCATAGTTGACTCCAATAAGTATTCTTAAGCTTCACTCGGCAAAAATCTCAATTTATGCCATCGCCACAGAGTTGGTCCCGAGTCTGGTCACCACTTGAATGTGTACAACTGCTGTGACTGGGGCACTGGGCAAGAAGTTAACTAACCCATTGTCATTGAGTCCACTAGGTTAGTGCAAATCTTTCTCCGGTTGGCGTGAAAATGTAAAATTGCACGAGCAGTTTATGGTGGCTCAGAAGCATTGTCTTTTAACAAGAACAGGATATTCTCTAGTCTCATATATATAATACGACACCTCAGCTCATGCCAGACGAAGTTCAAGCCCTTCAGCATGGAGTAAGCTGTCCTTCATGACCTGGTTCCTGGAGTATCTTCCCCTATCCCTCCTCACCCGACATGTCCTCCCCACCTCCACCCCCCCATCTCACCCACACAGACACACACACACACATACAGACACATACCCACACACACCACACCCCTAATGTCAAATCAAAATGAAACGTGGACTACATAATGCCATTTTCTGTCCTATATCCGAAACTTTTGCCAATCTTTTTCCTTTGAATGTCCTTGTGTCACCTTGATTCCCTTCTCCACAGGCAAACTTCTATTCCTGAAGGGCTTTCCTCTTTAGGAAGATATTCCAGATTCCCCAAACAATTACACACTTTCCTCAACGCTCCCTCTGTAACATGAACACACTGCCCACGGAGGACCAACTATAAAAACTATAGCATGCCCTAATTCCATGTCTATCAAATTCCATGTCTGCCTACCTCCTAAATTGCTAACTCTTTTTGGAGAAATCCAGAGCACATGTGGTAGGGTTCAGTGATTGAATGAATGAGTGAATATACTGCTTTGAAGTGTCTTTTATATTACCTCTGTAACCTTGACACTCCTATGAGCTTTTTTGCTATCATTTCTATGTTACACAGAAGGAAACGTGGGCTTAGAAAGTCAAATAATTGCCCAAATGCCCAGTGTCAATGAAAGCTAGAAAAACAAAAACCCATGAAAGCTAGAGACAGAATTAAACCAAAAACAAACTCACTGCTGTTGAGTCAATTCTGACTCCTAGCGACCCTATAGGATAGAGTAGAACTGCCCCACAGGGTTTCCAAGGAGCAACTGATGAATTTGAACTGCTGGCCTTTTGGTTAGCAGCTGTAGCTCTTAATCACTGTGCCACCAGGGCTCCAGGGACAGAATTAGTGCTACTCATTCCAAATCAAGGGCCTGGAGACCTCTATGGGAAGAAAATGCCATGTGCCTTATCTCATCTAATCCAAAACAACCCTGCAAGACAGAGGAAACCGAGGCCCAGAAAGTGTCAAGCTCATGAATCACACATACATAGGAGGCCAGGGTCCTGAACACAGCTCTTTGGTGTCTAAAGCTCATGCCCTTCCCCTGAACTAAGCTGCCCTCAAGCTACCCAGTCCAAGGTTATGCACTTTCTCAGAAAAAAAAAAAGAATTTCTTCCAACTGTTGTTTATTATTAGGGTAAACCACTGTTAAGCACATACAGCCAAATGTCCTAATAAACTAGCTTCATTCTCAACCCTTGAACTCCAGTCTATTCCAACTGGGATAGGGGTTAGTAAACATCACGCCCATAGCGTCACTGAGCCTGAACTGGGTCAAAGGCTCAACGTGTTCTAGGCCTATTTCAGGGGATTGTTCTCACTCAGTCATCTTATAAAACTAAGTAGTTTTGCCCCAATGTAGACCTTAAATCTTACTGTTCCTAATGCATTATTTTTGAATAATCTTTTCAAGTTTACAAAGCAGTTTGAAATCTCATTTGAGCTTTATACAACCCAGTTAGACAAGGGCAGATATTATGCTCCTGATAAATGGCTACACACAGCTAGAAAAAAAATTATTATTTTTTTTTACAGCTAGATGGGGACAAATCAGAGATGCACGATTTAGGGTTCCAAGTCCACTGCTTTTTTCTCTGTTTCATAAACCACCACTCTTGGGTAAAAGAGAGGATCTGTTGGCTCAGCCCTGGATCCTTGGTGTAACACTAAATGAGAACAGGATCTCTCAAAACAGAATTACCTAAAAGAAACGGTCGTGCCTTACAACTACTAGAAGGCAACTGCACTCTATACCTACATGATTTTTTCCATTAATTAGGAAGCCAGACTATTAAAACTGAGAGTCTCATCTTCTCTTCTTGGCTAACAGGAAATGTTAATAGTAACACTGCAGCGTATTTGAATAAGATATTCTAAATTAAAAAAAAAAAAAAGATGTGTAAAAAAATTAGAATTAGACAAAAAAAAAAAAAAGCTACACACACAGGTTAGAACCCTTGAGGCAGATATTAACAAACGAGCTAATTCGGACGATTCCAGGTCCTACCGCACCCACCATTTCAGCCTTCACTGAGACAGGCAGAACTGTGATTCTCAACAGAGGGTAACCAAAATCCTAAACTGCTGTTTTTGTCAGAAAATAGGAAGAAAAAAAATTTTTTTTTCCTAGCAACAATTTCTCATTCTTTGGTATACCCACAAGTCATCAAGTGTAGAAAATGTAGGCAAGAGTCACTAATTTGCTATTTATTATAACAACACTGCCTAGTATTTATACAGCACATTCCATTCAGTGATCTCCAAGAATGTTACAATCTTTTCCACTAAAACAGATGGAGAAACTAAGGCACACGAGACCACCCACATAAATACCCTGAGGAGCCAAGGGCAGAAGCCATCAAATGATCGCCCTTCTGCCAGGACTAAATCAGGATCTGGTTAAAAACAAGGCATAATAAGAAGAACGTGGGCTCAAATCTTTAAAAAGGTGGGGATATAGCAAACCCCATGAACCCAACCCTCTCTCTTCCTCTGATTTATAACCTGAGAAACAGGCCTATGAGTGAGTCAGCAGGGAACTGCTATCCCAAGGATTCCAAGGGCTCTGCAAGGCCCTCTGATGAATTTCCCTACCACAGGCCAGCGCCTAAAATGTCATCCTTAATATTTTATCCCCTAAACCTCAATTTCTGCCAAATTGGAAATCCTCTGGGAAGAAATAGTACTTTAAGCTATTATTGGCCAGAGAGTCAGTCTGAGAAGTGCTAAGGAAGAGAACAGAGGACGTTGAGAACAAAAGGAGGTAAACAAAGGGGAGAGAAAGAAGAGACTGATGAGAGAGAGAGACAAAGACAGAGAGCGCAAGAGGCTACCAGGAAAAAACTGGACCTATTTTGTAATCCTGCCCAAGTCCCAAGATATTTTATCTTCCTGTCTAATTGATGTCAGGCAGCAGTGTCTTCTAGCTAGGGCTCCAATACCTCTACTGAGTTTGTACCCTAAATCATGCACAACTCTTTCCATAAGTCTTTTAGATTTTGCTGGGGGTAAATTTGAGTTACTCTATTTTGTCCATGAATCTAGAATTATTTCAAAAAAAATGTGAATGATGTTAATACATCGGTCAGATGTGTGATGAGATGCTGAAAGCCCACTCAGAGGTTCTGCTGGCATTATCTGGGAAGTGGTCATGGGCATACATGAGTTTTGCAATAGAACCAATCTGGACTGGTTGTCTAGTTCAGTAACTTCCTAGCCCTGTGGCCTTGAGCAGGTTTCCTAACCTGGTAGTTCTTCCCTGATTTATCTATGAGGGTAATAAAGCTGATCCTACAAGTTATCAAGAAGATTAAATTAGATAATATATATGACCCCAGTAAACTACCCAGTGCCGTCGAGTCGATTCTGACTCATAGCTTAGTAAAAGGCTCAGGCAGAGTACCTGCTCATGCTGAGAATTACTAAGTATGCCAAGGCCAGAATTCAAATGTGTGTTAACCAGAAGGTAACAAACAAGGCAACTCTGACACGCTCATTCATACTGCTACCAAAGATTAGACTGTAGGTGGTATTAATGACCGAAGAATTAGATGCAATGTAATGTAGTGGTTAAGAGTGTACAAGATGGGAAGTTTTACCTACTTACTAACTATTCTTTGATCTAGTTACTTAACCTCTCAGGGCCTTTGTTTTCTTATCTGTAAAATGTGTAGACTAATAGCAGCTACCTCTCAGGGTTGTAAAGAGCACTGAATGATTTGACTCAGTAATATATTCTCACCTGGGGTGATGTTGCCCTCAAGGGGATAAAAACTGGTTCTGGGGGAAGGGAGAAGAATTTTAGATATTAGAATGGTTTGTGGCCCTCGACAGCTTACTCTATCGGACAAAATCATATTCCTTATTATCCATTATGGAGAAAGTGAATTTAAGTTGAACTTAATTAAATTAAATTTGATTTTTCTCCCTAGGCAGACAATAATAAGGAAAAAGGTTGAGAAACAATGAGTTAATATTATATAAAGCACTTAGAATCTGACACCTACTAAGCATCCCAGAAGTAAATTATTATTGTTATTCTTATTGGTACCCTGCATCTAATTTATTATAACTGCAATTAATTGGAAGCTACTGTTTAAAACTCAAGCTTCAGTGTCTTCAGCTGTTGAAAATTACTTAAATCATTAAAAACGATTTTAAAGTACATGTGTTGGTGAGAGGGAGCTTAAAAAGTGGGAGAGAGAAGCTGACTTTTCAGCCACTCCTGACAGTTCCATTCTAAAGTAATGTTAATCTTTTTTAATTGTTACGTTTTACACTCCTACTTTTTACCTTTGCCAGAGAGAAGAAAAACAGATGCAACAGATGCAGGAGATAGCATGGTTTAGTGAAAACAGCAAACACTCTGTTACCTAACCTCTCTGAACTCAGTTACAGGAAAAGAAGTACACCTTCTTCAAAGGTATGTCAAGAACATCAAATGATAGAATGGCTGTGAGGTGCACAGCACACTGCCCAGCAAAGAGTAGGTGCTTGATAAATACTAGTTTCCCCTTCAAACGATATATTTTGAATTACTATGAACCATAAAAATGGAGATTTTCATTAGCACAGTCAATATTTAGTGTAGAACCTAAAACAGTTCCAAGCCATTTTTAAAGGAAGATAACTATAAGAAAAGAAATACATTTCATGGTTCATTTTTTTTAAGGTTGTTTAATTTTTTTTTAATTGTGGTATAAAACACAGCTGGGTGGCATAAACAGTTAAGAGCTTGACTGCTAGCCAAAAAGTTGGTACCCACCCAGAGGTACCTTGGAAGACAGGCCTGGTGATCTGCTTCCAAAAAGTCACGGCCTTGGAAATCCTGTGGAGCAGTCCTACTCTGCACACATGGGGTCACCATGAGTCAGAATCAACGACAAAATGTATGTAGATGACAAAGCATGTGCCATTTCTACATTCTTCTCTTGAACAATTCAGTGACACTGTGTTCATTATGTTGTATAATTGTCACCATTATCCATTTCCAATTTTTTTCCTTCACCCTTACCAGAAGTTCAGTGTCTCCATTCAGATAGAATGTGCTAACAGATAGCATCTCAGAGAAGTGTAGGCAACCACTACAAAGTAACATCTTAGGTGCTTTGCCATAATTGTCCTTTCTCTTTGGTGAGTATTACACAGACCTGGCCTTCCACAGAGAAAGCCCTAAACCAAAAGGATAGAGCAGCTTTTCAGGCCATCCTTCCCCTGTGCTGGCCTGGTTTGGCTGGTGGAGGCTTCCATAGTGTAGGCATGTATTTCCCTTTGGTTCTCAGGAGGTCTAAATCCATTGGATCCAAGCAGCCAAACTCCCACTTCACTCTCTTTAATACTGACTTTTGGGAGAGCCAAGTATTTTAAGTGTAACAAATTGCCATTGTAACAGCTGCAATTATGACTAAATTTGATCTCGAAAGAAGCCAAGGCACTGTAACTCAATAACTTTGTAACAAAGCTATCCTTATAATAAGGATAAAGTACCGCAGTGTTTTCCTGAGCGCTTCATCAGCTTCTTCTAATAAGAGAAGTGGGCGAGGCAGATATTCAAGGATGCCTTTCTCTTCCCTCCCAGAAGGTTCCTTAACCAACTTAGATGCTTGTAAATTCACAGCCACCATGGAAGTTTACAAACACAAAGACAGATGATTGATGTTATTTAAGTGTTAAAAGTGACTGATGAACCTAATCTAAGCAATAATATACCTATAAAGAAAAATGTTTCCCTGATGATAATCTCCTAAACCATGTACAAGCTCTACATGGGGGAAAAATAGGCCTATTTCTAGAAATGAGATGCCAGGTATGTTTGCTAAGCCACTTGGTTTTCTATGTTTCCATGTACTGTTTAGCCGCACAAAGATTCACCAATTATTAACCTATTCAGATGGCCGAGAATGTCCTTCTATTCCTATTTTTTCAGTTTAACACCTTCCAATATGAATGCTAAATGCAAAGTTTTCTATGATAACACCTTTTCCTTCTTGATTCTTAGCTCAAAGTCCAAATTACTGCTTCAAGATATGAAGAGGGGTGGGAAGCTGCCCCACAGGACCTTATCGAGGGTGATACGTAAAATTGCATCTCTACTCTTAACTCTTGTAACAGAGGCAAAACCACATACTGATCTTTTCTGCTTTTACTAGAGTCCAATTATTCTGACTTAAGAGTTTCCAAAGCATGGGAATTTGATAGATTCTTAATACCTTCTTGTTGAATAATTAAATGAGTAAATTAATAAAGAAAGTACTTTTTTTGCTATCTCTAATTTCATTAAACACACACGTACACATACGCGCACACACGCATGTAAATGTTGTTGCTGTTGCTGGCAGTTGAGTCTGCCCCTGATTCACAACAACCTCATGCACAATGGATCAAAACGGCACTCCTGTTCCATTCCCATGATTGGTTGGTTACAGATGGGACCAGTGTGAGCTATAGGATTTTCATGGGCTGATTTTCAGAAGTAGATGGCCAGTCCCGTCTTCCTCAGCCATCTTAGTCTAGAAGCTCCATTGAAACTTGATCAGCATCATAGCAACGTGCAAGCATCCAATGATAGGGGGGCAGTGGCCGCGTGAGGTGCATTGGCCGAGAATTGAACACAGGTCTTGGCAAAGAAGATGGAGATCATCTGTGAGATGGATTAACACAGTGGCTACAACAATGGACTCAAACAGAGCAACAATTGTGAGGATGGTGCAGGAGTGGGTAATGTTTCATTCTATTATACATAACGTCTCTATGAGTTGGAGCCAACTCAATAGCAAGAACTCCCAACAAGAACTCCCGCATGAAAGGCAAGAATTCTACCACTGAACCACCAATGCCCCCATATGCATGTAAATAAAACTACCAAATTGTTTCTGCTTTCACAGAAAATGCGGGAAGCAAGAAGAGACAAGCAGGTTTCTTCCCAATAGGCACCTGGCCAAGCAGCAGCTTCTCATATTTGGCACAGGATCTCTGGCCAAAACAAAGCCACAATCCTATGGTGAAATTCATCCCCTCATCAGTGTCTCAGCTAACTAAACCCTGCATCAACCTGACTGTTAAGCAACTTGACCTGGTGTAACCACTACCACCTAGCAACCTGGTGAAATATTTATTGGTGGTTGCTACCATTCCCTGGAGCTTGCCTCTTCTCCATTATCCCTCTTCCCTCATCTTGCTTTTCTTGCTTCCTTACCATCAAATCATCACCAATACCTACATTCCTCGGTGCTCGGAGCACAAAGGCGGTTTATACATAGTTGCTTCTCAGAGGAGACTGGAAAATTAAAACATGTGTCCTGCCCAGGAAAGAAAAATGATCCAAACCCACTTGAAAAATATCACCCACGAGATAGACCATTTAGACCATGAAACTCAAGCAAGGAATACTTTTTTTTTTCAGGTTCCAGAGTCAAAATGCAAAATGTAATGCAATGTATATTGTCCGCCTGGTTTTTATAAGGTGGAGATTTCATAGGAGCAAAATAACTGAACAATTTTCTTCCAATCCACACCCCTAGGAACTTGTGATTGTGCATTTGTATTTTATTTGATAATGAATTGGAGGAATTTACAAATAAACACCAAAGCAAAAATAAATAAATAAATAAACCCCAAACCCACTGCCGCCAAGTTGATTCCGACTCATAGCGACCCCATAGAGTTCCCAAGGCTGTCAGTCGCTACAGAAGCAGAATGCCCTATCTTTCTCCCGCAGAGCCACGGGTGGTTTTGAACTACAGACCTTTCAGTTAGCAATGACTTTAACCACTGCACCACCAGGCTTCCTTAAACAGCAAAGCGGGATAGTACAGATCGACCTCATACCTGCCTTAAAACACATGTCATTCAGTTGACAGCAGCTTTATTCATAATCATCAAAAGCCAAAACAATCCTAAAAATGTCCTCCAATTGGTGAATGAAGAAACAAACCATGATACATTCATATAATTGAATACTATTCAGCAATAAAAAGGAATAAACGGCAGATATACACAACCTCATGGATGAGTCTCAAATGCATTATGCTAAGTGAAAGAATCCAGATGCCAGAGGCTATATACTATATTAGTCTATTCATATGCCATTCTAGAAAAGGCAAAACTATAGGGTCAGAAAACAGGTCAGTGGTAGCCAGAGGCTGGGGCTCTGGAGG
The DNA here is from genome assembly GCF_024166365.1 of Elephas maximus indicus. NCBI lineage: Eukaryota > Metazoa > Chordata > Mammalia > Proboscidea > Elephantidae > Elephas > Elephas maximus. The sequence continues at coordinate 92,210,244 of NC_064827.1, read as the reverse complement.
TGGCTTACTATACAGGAATCCAGAGGAGTATTCAGAGGTAATGGAACTTTTCTACATCTTGATCACGTGTTGGTTACACAACTATATACATTTGTCAAAACTTGTAGAGCTGTACACTAAGAAGGATAAATTTTACAGCATGTAAATTATAACTTCATTTAAAATTTTTTTTTACAAAATGTGCTATTCAAACTAAAATTTATGGTGGAAAAAACAAAACTATGATTGCCTCTGGGGGGAGACAAGTGACTGGGAAGGGGGTTGAGGGAAACCTGGGGTGATGGTAATACTATCTTGGTAGGAATTCAGGCTACTATGCATTTGTCAAAACTCAAAAGATTATAAACTTCAGACTTGTGCATTTCAGAGTATGTAAATTTTACATTAAAAAGGAAAAAATGTCAGCAAATATGGTATGCTGAATGATTCTGAATACACGCTGAAGTATTTAGGGGGAAGAAAACTGATCTCTGCAATTGCCTTTGAAATGCATCAAAAATTAACATGACTCAGCGGATGGACAGAGATGGGTAGGGGCACAGATTAGTGAAAAAGGGCATATGTAAAATGTTACTGGTAGAATTTAGGTGCTAAGTGGAGGGGTGTTCACTTTAAATCCTTTCAATCTCTCTGTATGTTTGAAAATTGTTATAATAAAATGTTGGGAAAATCAATTCTAAAGAATTAAAATATGTACTTAATACAAAGATTTTTAAAGCATTAAAAAAAATAATAACGTGCAGTAAAAAAGGGGGGGAGGGGCTATTATTTTTCTAGTGGGATATTCTTTGGAGTCAAAGAACAAATCACTCAGACTCAAAGCCTGTCAATGATGCCACAAATGCAGTGCTGTCCTATCTCTTCACAGGGTTTGCTCAACTACAAGCTTGAACGAGACACGCGAGGCTGATGACAGGACTCTACTTATCCACTGATCCTAAGAGAGAACCAACTCGTGTAAGATAAGTTCGTAATTTCCTGCCACTGTACTAACTCATAATGCCGGGTGCTGAAACCAGGGCAAAGGGGGAAACTGTCTTTAAACTGTAATCTCAATGATGTAATCCCAGTGTTCCCAAAGTCTGAGCCAGAAAGTCATGAAATTGGAAAAGACCAGCTTTATATCCTGGTGATTCATTGTGTTATCTTCATTTAAGTCTACACTTGGAGCCTTTGCCCTCTCGGGGTAATTCAGCAGTCTCAGATATAGTGCCAAGCTGGACTTCTGACCCTGTTCCTTTCAGTTAATACTAACTACTGGTTAGAACATATGCCTGTGGAGTTAAAACTTTCTCCTGAGAAGGGACGGTGCGACCACTACCGTGCTTATAAAAATTCGCCAAAACTATAAATCTTCAAATGGTGTCACTTTGCCTGTAATCATCCAATCTGAAAGCTGACAGTTGACCAGACGGCTGCTAAATAGATGCTTTTGTTTAAAATGCTCTAAGTGGGGCAGCTCCCAGAAGGTTAGCTGTAGTAGCACCCCGTCACAAACGCACACACACACACACACACATCTATTACAGAGGTTGAAGGGTTAGGTGTACAGAGCCTGCCAATTCAGGTGTGAGAAAGCTTGCTTAGTTTCACCAAGAGATTTAAAAAAAAAAAAAAAAAGCACATCCACATCCATTGACAATCTTCACTAACCCCGTCCATCCTTAGGACGCCATTTTGACGACACACTTGAGAGAAGTAAAATATGAAAAACACATCTGAATTAGGAGGCAAAAATGGCACAAAGTTTAAATTTTCACTTTAAAAACTCCCTGCCAGTCAATTACAAACAAGGCCAGAAATAAAATCTATTTGATTTTATTTCTGGCCTCTGTCTCCCACACCTGCCCACCATCTCCACCAACACCGCCAACGTCACCACCACTCTCACTCTCCTAATATATTTCTAATTTCTAATATGCATGGCTGGCTGGGCTTTTTCAAACTTGTTTTATTTTGTTGTTGCTATTTTAGAAGGTGGTCCATTTCTCCAAGACCAACACAAAATATTTAATTCTTTAGAAGGAATTCTATGAAGTACAATGTCTTGCTATTCAGTGCTGCCTTCTTCTGGAAGCCCATGAACATCAGCAGTAATACTTACTGTTCTCATTATGATACCCTTGTATCAGTGAGAACGATGTCCTGGGCCAATACAGAAGCAAAGTAACTTGTTCCTCATTTATCATGTGCATAGCTGAGTAGGTCTAGCTCTGTCTCAAGATTAACCAGGTTAATCTCAAATCTATTTGCAAAATCAGCTCTTTCAGGCAAAACAGAATCTAGGGGGAGAGCTGATTGTGCTGAGAAACATCCTAAGTGCTGGAGACAAAGATAGAAGGGAGAGGTTTAGAAAGAAACTAGAACAGAGAATACAACACGGGCATATCTGATAGGCAGCGTGGACAGTGATAGTAAAATCACAAGTGACATTGATTAGATGGTAATTAATGGTTTGGAATGAACAGTAGAAAATATCTAGCCGGCTTCATGATTTTACAAGTGAAATAAGCTCAGTGAGGAATGACATGCTAATAGCAACTCTGAGCTAGAAGTAAAGCTGAGGGCAGAATCCAAACATCCCCAATCCAGTCCAAGTCTCTTTCACTTTAGCTACACTATCCCTCCACCTGGCCGCACCAATATTCGTGCTAAAACGTGTGGCTGTTGTTAATTGCTGTCAAGTCAGTTCTGACTCAAGGCAAAACCATATGTTTCAGAGTAGAATTGTGCTCCGCAACGTTTTCATGGCTGTGATCTTTTGGAAGCAGATGACCAGGCCTTTCTTCCAAGGCACCTCTGGGTGGGTTCAAACCACCAACCTTTAAGTTAGCAGCCATGTGTTTAACTGTGTATGCCATCCAGAGAGCCTGTGATAAGTCACCATAAAATGATTAAAGTTCTAGGGAAAAAAGAGAAATCGTGGCTCCTAGCTTTATTATTATCATCCCAGGAAATTTTTTCCCTGTAAAAACTAATTATAAAATGTCATCCGTTCAATCATTCATAGACTGAAAGATTTCTATGTCCCAGACATTGTTCCAGGTCATGGGAATATCATAGTTAAGAAGATACATGAGCTCCTGCCTTCCCTGCACTTACACACTGGAGGGAAAAAACCAACAACAACCAAATAAACAGCATGGTGTCAGATTCAGACAGGAACCACAGAAGGAATACCCACGTTGAAGCTACATAGTAGGTGGGTGGATGAGGGTTCAGGGAAAACTCTAGTAAGGGTGATTACAAAAGGTCTTTCAAAGGAGGCAACGCTAGCTTTGATAATGGAAGGATGAGAAGATACCAATCACGCAAAGACCAAAGGAAACATATTCCAGGCAAAGGCAATAAAGGAAAAAGCTCAGTGTGTGTTGAGGGAAAGAAAGAGGCAACGTAGCTAAATGCAATGAGTGGGGGCGGGGGGGGGCCATTTCAAAGACTAGCTCAGGGAAGTAGGATGGGACCAGATCATGAGGACCCTTAAAGATCATTATAAAATATCTGGATTTTATCCCAAGGGCAGTGGGAAGTCAGTGAAAAACTTGATCTGTTTGTATCTTTAAAACCTTACTCTCTGTGGAGCATGCTCGAAGAAAAACAAGAGTGTAACTGGGGGCAATTGCTATGGCCCAGATAAAAGATGTTGGCCACGTGAACCGGGATGACAGCAGCACAGGAGAGGAAGTGAATTACAGAGGTGGAGCCAACAGGATCTCTTGATGGTATGATATGGGTGCATGCGGTAAAAGGGGGAATCAAAAATGACTGCTCAATTTCTGCTTTGAGCAACTGGGTGGATCATGGAGCTATTTACTGTGAAGGAAGAGAATTGAGGGCCATAGTAAAGGGTAGGAATTAAAAGTTCTGTATTTGTCACTTTATGTTTTAGATGATTATTAGACATCTAGCTAGAGATGTTAAGTAGGTGTTTGTATATGAGTCAGAAAATCAAGGGAAGGATGAGAGTAAGAGATGCACATTTGAAGGAAGGACACCAGCATAAAGATGGTTTTTAAAGCAGTGGAATGAATGAGATTCTCTAGAGAGGCAGAACAGAACCAGGGCTGAGCTCTGGGCTCTCTAAACTTTCCAGGGGAGGTACCATTGAGGGTGACCGAGAAGGTGCAGGTGGAGAGGCAGAAAGAATACCAGCAGAAGGTAGTGTCAGAGAAGCTGAGAAAGCCAAGTTTTCAAGAAGGACCAAATGATTGCCCATTCCAAATGAAAGCTGGAGTCAGAGGAGAACAGAGATACATCACCTGGAGTTGAAATAGCAAAGCATTCTTGAGTTCAACAAAAGCAGTTTCACTATACATGGTGGGGGGCGGGGGGAATATCTTACAGTGTGGAAAGGGAACAACTAGTAAGAGTTATTTTTAAGTGTTTGTGTAGCCTCCCAAACATATCCCACATATAACTACAGACATATGCACAAGTTTTTTTTTTTTTTTTTTTTTTAAACATAAACAGGAACACAGCTTATATGCTCTTGGTATACTGTTCTTTTTGTACTTTATATATTATTTTGGAAATCTTTCCTTAAACACTGGTGGTGTAGTGGTTAAGTGCTATAGCTGCTAACGAAGAGGTCAGCTGTTCAAATTTGCCAGGAGCTCCTTGGAAACTCTATGGGACAGTTCTACTCTGTCCTACAGGGTCACTATGAGTTGGAATAGACTCGATGGCAGCGGGTTTAGTGGGTTTATCAGAATTTACGGACTTACAATATGAGTTTAATGGCTATTTACTATTTTGTTATAAGGATTTAAGCTAAACTTTTAACCTTACGTGCACAATTCATCATAGTGCATTATACTGAGGAGATGCAAAAATAATTATGAACCTTCAAATGGGAGAGAATCGATGGGCTGAGAAGTTAAGTGCTTACCTTACAAAATTTAAAGCAGGAACTAGAACCCAAAGATTTCTTTCTATGGCACCATATTGCCTCCATTTATGTTCTAAGAACTGATTACATTTGGGAGAACTGAGCGCAGAAACAAAATTCACAAGCACTTATGAACAAATCAGGTCTTTTCAATGGTGATGTTATAATCGGATTTCTTATTTACTCTTGCATTCATGAATACATAAATCACTATGATTTCTCTTCAAAGCCAGACAATTAAAATGACTTCGGTTTTGTCTTCATTGTTGTTTTGCTGTTTCCTCTAATTCCCCAGGTTTGCTTACTCATTTTATCCTAACTTGACCCAGATTTCAACAGAACCTGTGGCTCCACGATTCCTTTCTTAAAACCTAAGAGGGTCGGTGAAAAACAGGAAGACCCTCAACAAGATGGACTGACACGGTGGATGCAACAATGGGCTCAAGCATAATAAAGATTGTAAGGATGCCGCAGGATTGGGTGGTGTCTCGTTCTGTTGTACATATAGGGTTGCTATGAGTGGGAACCAACTCGATGGCACCTAAGAACAGCAACAAGATCTACCCAGAAAATTCGAATGTTGTCATTACCCTACATTTTCTGGGTTCACCACCTGCTTTTTCAATATCTGATAGCTTAGAAATACCACATAAACAAACAAACAAAAAGATTTTACAGTTAATATCTTTCCTTTGAGTGGCTAAAATGATTTATGCAAAATCCATAATCTATCCTCCCTTCATCAAACCCCTCTTCCTATTTTTATTGCCATCAGTGTTATTTACCATTCATTCTCTTCTCCAGTCTCCATGACCTTGACTTATCCCTTTCCTCCAACCTGTTAAGGCCACTTCTCTCAGTCAGTGGAAAACTGAGCAAAGCACAAAGAGAAGCTATAATGAGTCCACCGCCTTTCTCCTCACCACCAGCAGCCCTTGCTTCAGAGCTTGAAAGATCTGAATCTATTATTTATGCTAAAAAAAATTCATATTCCAGTTTAGAGACTAAGACCCAGAGAAAGAAATATATTTGAGCCACACACTGGAGCATAACCCATAGAACTAAAACCAGGTGTCCAGGTGAGCCAAGCAAAATCAGGAGAGTGCTGATATCTTTCTTGCCTACTCCCCCTTTCTCCCAACACAGCCTCACTTGAGAGGTAACAAATAGGATGTCCCTCAGATGTGTTTTCTTTGGCCCACAAAGATATTCAAAAACTTTTGAATTGGTTGCCAAAGTTTAAAATTGGGAAAGCTTATGTAAAAATCCATACTTGGCGGGTTCTTTTGAATTGGCAACCCCGAGCCAGCTCTCCAGTGTGAGGACAACTGGCTGTAGCTAAGTAGCAGCTGCTCCCTTACCCTACAGCAAGCATTCCACGCTTTGCCCTAAGCCCAGTTATGTTTTATCTGGCCCATCTCGCTCATTCTTGTTACCTGCACAACCACCATAGGCATGTGAGTTTATGACCTTTCAAAATGAAATATTGCCAAGTACTCTCTAACAACAATCTGGCAACCTTTCCAAAGTAGCTAAAAAGCCTTTTATTTGTTTTGTTTTTACCTTTTTTTTTTTTTTTAATCCACTCCTATCTCTAAGGGGGGTTCTGGTCCTGACCTAGAACTTTCCCATCAGATATCTCGGTGATGTACCATCTAACTCTCTGGTTTCTCACAGTCTAGATGCCTGACTAGGAACAAGAGAGAAGCACAGGGGAGATGGAGAACATGGTGAATTCTGCAGTCACACACCTCCTCACCGCTCTCCCACATCCTAGACATCTTGCCACTATCAGTGTATCAAAGGTTGCAAACCTATAGCTAAAGTGCGTCTCATAAGAGTGTATGCATTCTAGAGGAATCTCCAAGGATGCAGAAAAACTATCAAAAGTCAAGGAAAGGAATTTGCAATAAGGGTCGTATCATAGCTGATGAACAAGAGATAAATAAGGAACAAGACAGGCTTTCCAAAAGGCCCACTGTGTTCCTGCCCTCTGCTCATCAATGGATCCAAGCCCCCAGTTTCTGGAGAATGCATGGTATTCACAAGATACTTAGTAACTACTTTCACTCACTGGTGAGACTGACAAGAGAGAGGTAAATGTGAAATGCCCATTATTTCTGACACATGCTGAACAACAACACAAAGCCCTAGGTACCTGCCAGAGAGAACACAGCCACTCGGGTTCTGCAGAAAAACGAAGCAAAAACCACACACTTCGACTCCCTGGACCATCCCATGCAGCTGCATGACCACAAGCCCAGGAATGTTCTATTGCACTTATAAAACTGCACTTCTCAAAAGAGAGTCAATCCATTAAATCATTATCACATTTAAAACCAGAGAGCAGAAAATTAGTCTGCCAAAGAAAACAGTTTGCAGGAGGACAAGCCACGACGGCAGGTTAGGTGAGAGGAAACAGTACACTGGCCTGAACAGGAAGTACTGGAACTCAGGGAGAAACTCACTTTGAAGTTCCCCAGGCCAAATGGAATATTACTTGAGAAAAGGCATGACCATGATTCATATTTGGGGGCCAGGGTAGATTAGGCTGAAAATCTTCCGAGCATATATTTCTAACTAAAGAAGGCTTCTCCCCTATGAAGTTCTCTTAGTAGATCCAGATACACGCAAACTGCTTATAAATGGCTTATCTTTGAGTTTAAGACAGGGATGACTGTGCTGGCTGCCACTATAGATCAATCATATAGCAATCAGCTGTGAAGATAAAATAATTCTGAAATTACGAAGTGAATCCATGGAGAATTGGGGTTTGATAGGTGAGAAGTGGACTTGTACTTTTCAGGAACACAGCCATTATGTTTGGTGAGGGGGTCTTATTATTCTAGTTACTCCATCACATGTATGTTACCTTGAGGCAAAAGAGAAAACTCCAGTCATCTGACAATCAAGTACTGGGCATGAGAGGTACCCACACGAGTTAGTGAAGAACTTGAACTGGCTTTTCTGCTCTCCTAGGTCTGATTTTATCCAATCTTGCTGACTACCTCCCACCGCTTCATTTTGCCCTTTCTGTCCTTTTCCCCACACCTCTTTATTTGTCCTTGTACAATGCTTGACTGCCCTGCTTTAAAATTCTCTCCAGAGGAAATAGCGATGTATAAATGTAGCAAACTGGGTATCTCTGGGAGCTAAAGCCTTGAACTTAATTCTAGGCCACATTTTCAGGAGAACAGTTGCTTATTCAGGAGAATGAAGAAGGAAGCTTCAAATATTTAAAGAGCTGTCATGTAGGAGTCAATTTACTACTGTGTATAGGGTCGCTATGAATCAGAATCGACTCAGTAGCAATGGTTTTGGTTTTTTGGTATAGGTCTGGAGAAGTCCCTGAGTGGTGCAAATGGTTAACACACTGAACTGCTCACCAAAAGGACAGATGTTCAAGTTTACCCAGAGGCACCTGGGAAGAAAGGCCTGGCAATCTACTTCCAAAAAATCAGTCATTGAAAACCTTATGGAGTATAGACCTACTCTGATACACAATAGGGTCACCATGAGTCAGAATCAGTGCAAAGCAACTGGTTTTACAGATCTAGAAGGCAAAAGTAGATCCAATGGGTAGAAATTACAGCTAAGCAGATTAGGACTCAACAAGTTAAATCTCTTCAAAAATAGAAATGTTTGCCTTGTCCATCAGGGAACTCCCTGCCACTGGACATGCTCAAACAGATCTGAAAAAAATTCCTTTTAGGAGTACGATGGGAAGGAAAGAGATATCACTAAATCAACTCTAATTCTAAGGAGTCTGTGATTCTATGAAAAACACCATATGAATATTATTTCCATAACTGAGTAGTCATACATGTCCACATAATAAGGCAGCCTGACTGAAGATAAACTTTAGGAAGAAACAATTTGGGAGAAGAGCCCATCCCTGACCTCAAAGGCAATTCTACCCTAGACAGACAGTCCCTTAGTAGATTTGCAGATAGAAAAAGCACTGGAAAAGATAAGAGATTGTTAGGCCAGAATCTTCACCATAAAAGTGAATGAGAAAAAGAGGAAGCTGTACTTATATAGGAAACCCTGGTGGCATACTGGTTAAGAGCCACAGCTGTTAGCAAAAAGGTCAGCAGTTTGAATCTGCCAGGCGCTCCTTGGAAACTCTACAGGGCAGTTCTACTCTGTCCTATAGGGTCGCTATGAGTCGGAATCGACTCGATGGCAAGGGGTTTGGTTTTTTGGTTTTGGTGCTTATGTAATCATGGATAGGACATGGGTAGTTAACTTAATGGAATTTTATAGTTTTTGCTTTCTTTTGTTTCAATTTTGTTTTTTTGCTGTTGTTTTTTAAAGCCAAATAGGCCCTACTCTAATAGGAAACTAAAGATTCTGGTTTTTCTGTTTCTGCTTACAGGGGAGAAAAATGAGAAAAAAAAAATGATTGTCCACCATGTTCCCCACCTCAGTTCTAAATGGGTAGCTAAAGGGCTACAAAGGGCTTCTATCCCAAAGCAATCCTACAGATAACGCTCTCCTTGACTAACATGTCTGTGGCTGGCAAGGATTTATAAACAAATTAGTGAGAGGCTTCCAAGAATGTTAATTAACTCAGACTATTGTTTCTGAAATTTAGCTTAGGTTTCTTGGAAAAAAGTTGGTCAGCAAAAATTAAAAAGTTCTGGGTAAGAACATTGGAAAGCTTACTGCGCCAGCTGCTCTGAGGTTGTAACAACACTTTCCTCAAAACTTGACTGCACTATAACTATACCAGTAGTTTCAGAATCCCTCTTCCTGCTAACTAACAATTACAGGAATAAAACTGACCAACCTAGTTTATAGGGTCACTATGAGTTGAAATCAACTTGACAGCAGTGGGTTTGGTTTGGTTTACCTAGTTTATGAGCTAAGAGAATCACAGAATTCTGTATTACCTAGGAGTCCCTGGGTGGTACAAACCATTAACGTGCTTGGCTGCTAACCAAAAGGTTGGAGGGTTAAGCCCACCCAGGTATACCTCGAAAGAAAGGCCTGGCGATCTACTTTTGAAAAATCAGCCATTGAAAACATTATGGAGCGCAGTTCTTCTCCTACACACATGAGGTTACCATAAGTCAGATTCAATGTCAAGGCAACTGGTTTTAGTTTTCCCTTTAGTGAGAAGGTGATGATCAGAGTTAATATTATCAGTAATGAAATAAGTCCACATCATGTGCCTTCTGATTTCACCCACTGAGGACACATAGCTTCTCTGCTATTCTTGCCAAAAAACTTGTTGCCAAACCTGAATCTAATCATGAGGAGACAGACACACCCAACTTGAGATTCTACAAAATAACTGGCCTATAAACTCTTCAAAAAGTTTGAAACCTGGAAAAAAAATAATCGAGAAAGAAAAACAAAAGACTGAAGGAAGTATTATACATTAAAGTGGACTTTGGAAGACAGGACAACCAAACGTAATCCCATCTAGAAAAGAGACAATTGACAAAATTTAAATGAAGTCTGCAAATTAGACAGTGATATTGGATCACTGTTATCATCTGATTTTCAGTATTGTACTATGGTTAATATAACAGAACATTCTTGTTTAAATATGAAGTTGCTGTTGTTGTTAGGTGCCGCCCAGTCAGTTCCAGCTCATAGCGACCCTATGCACAACCGAATGAAACACTGCCCGGTCCGGTGCCATCCTTACAACCGTTATGCTTGTGCTCATTGTTGTAGCCACTGGGTCAATCCACCTCATCGAGGGTCTTCCTCTTTTCAACTGACCTTGTACTCTGCCAAGCATGATGTCCTTCTCCAGAGACTGATCCCTCCTGACAACACGTCCAAAGTATGTAAAATGCAGTCTCGCCATCCTTGCTTCTAAGGAGCACTCTGGTTGTACTTCTTCCAAAACAGATTTGTTCGTTCTTTTGGCAGTCTATGGTATATTCAATATTCTTTGCCAACACCACAATTCGAAGGCATCAATTCTTTGCTCTTTCGTATTCATTGTCCAGCTTTCACATGCATATGATGTGATTGAAAATACCATAGCTTGGGTCAGGTGCACCTTAGTCTTCAAGCTGACATCTTTGTTCTTCAACACTTTGAAGAGGTCCCTCGCAGCAGATTTACCCAGTGCAATGCGTCTTTTGATTTCTTGACTGCTGCTTCCATGGCCGTTGATTGTGGATCCAAGTAAAATGAAATCCTTGACAACTTCAGTCTTTTCTCCGTTTATCATGATGTTGCTTACTGGTCCAGTTGCGAGGATTTTTGTTTCTCTATGTTGAGATGCAGTCCATATTGAAGGCTGAGATCTTCGAACTTCATTAGTAAGTGCTTCAATTCCTTTTCACTTTCAGTAAGCAAGGTTGTGTCATCTGCATAACGCAGGTTGTTAATGAGTCTTCCTCCAATCCTGATGCCCTGTTCTTCTTCATATAGTCCAGCTTCTCGGATTATTTGTTCAGCATACAGATTAACTAGGTATGGTGAAAGAACACACCTTTCCTGACTTTAAACCAATCAGTATCCCCTTGTTCTGTCCGAACAACTGCCTCTTGATCTATGTAAAGGTTCCTCAGGAGCACAATTAAGTGTTCTGGAATTCCCATTCTTCGCAATGTTATCCATAGTTTGTTATGATCCACACAGTCGAATGCCTTTGCATAGTCGATAAAACACAGGTAAACATCCTTCTGGTATTCTCTGCTTTCAGCCAGGATCCATCTGACAACAGCAATGATATCCCTGGTTCCACGTCCTCTTCAGAAACTGGCCTGAATTTCTGGCAGTTCCCTGTCGATATACTGCTGCAGCCGTTTTTGAAGGATCTTCAGCAAAATTTTGCTTGAATGTGATATTAATGATATTGCTCTATAATTTCCACATTTGTTTGGATCACCTTTCTTGGGAATAGGCATAAATATGGATCTCTTCCAGTCAGTTGGCAAGGAAGCTGTCTTCCATATTTCTTGGCATAGACGAATGAGCACCTCCAGCACTGCATGTGTTTGTTGAAACATCTCATTTGATATTCCTTCAATTCCTGGAGCCTTGTTTTTTGCCAATGCCTTCAGAGCAGCTTGGACTTCTTCCTTCAGTACCATCGGTTCCTGATCATATGCCACCTCTTGAAATGGTTGAATATCGACTTATTCTTTTTGGTATAATGCTCTGTGTATTCTTTCCATTTTCTTTTGATGCTTCCTGTGTCATTTAATATTTTCCCCATGGAATCCTTCACTATTGCAACTCGAGGCTTGAATTTTTTCTTCAGTTCTTTCAGCTTGAGAAACGCCGAGCATGTTCTTCCCTTTTGGTTTTCCGTCTCCAGCTCTTTGCACATGTCATTATAATACTTTACTTTGTCTTCTTGAGAGGCCCTTTGAAATCTTCTGTTCAGTTCAGTTCTTTTACTTCGTCAATTCTTCCTTTTGCTTTAGCTGCTCAACATTCGAGAGCAAGTTTCAGAGTCTCCTCTGACATCCATCTTGGTCTTTTCTTTCTTTCCTGTCTTTTCAATAACCTCTTGCTTTCTTCATGTATGATGTCCTTGATGTCATTCCACAACTCGTCTGGTCTTCGGTCACCAGTGTTCAATGTGTCAAGTCTGTTCTGGAGATGGTCTCTAAATTCAGGTGGGATATACTCAAGGTCATATTTTGGCTCTTGTGGACTTACTACGATTTTCTTCAGTTTCAGCTTGAACTTGCATGTGAGCAACTGATGGTCTGTTCCACAGTCGGCCCCTGGCCTTGTTCTGACTGATGATATTGAGCTTTTCCCTCGTCTGTTTCCACAAATGTGGTCAATTTGATTTCTGTGTGTTCCATCTGGCAAGGTCCATGTGTATACTCGCCGTTTATGTTGGTGAAAGAAGGTATTTGCAATGAAGAAGTCATTGGTCTTGCAAACTTCTATCATTCAATCTCCAGCATTGTTTCTATCACCAAGGCCATATTTTCCAATCACCGATCCTTCTTCTTTGCTTCCAGCTTTCACGTTAAAATCACCAGTAATTACCAATGCATCTTGATTGCATGTTCGATCAATTTCAGACTGCAGCAGCTGATAAAAATCTTCTATTTCTTCATCTTTGGCCCTAGTGGTTGGTGCGTAAATTTAAATAATAGTCGTATTAACTGGCCTTCCTTGTAGCTGTAGGGATATTATCCTATCACTGACAGCATTGTACTTCAGGATAGATCTTGAAACATTCTTTTTGATGATGAATGCGACACCATTCCTCTTCGAGTTATCATTCCAGCATAGTAGACTACATGATTGTCCAATTCAGAATGGCCAATACCAGTCCTTTTCAGCTCACTAATGCCTAGGATATCGATGTTATGTCTTTTTTATTATTGCCATCCTAGTGGGTGTGACTCATCTATCAGTTGGAATCTACTCGACGGTAATGGGTAATGGGAGTGGGTACGAAGTGGTCATTTTTGAGGAATTCCAATTTTCCTAGATTCATAGTTCGTATATTCCAGGTTCTGATTATTAATGGATGTTTGCAGCTGTTTCTTCTCATTTTGAGTCATGCCACATCAGCAAATGAAGGTCCCGAAAGCTTTACTCCAACCACGTCATTAAGGTCAACTCTACTTTGAGGAGGCAGCTCTTCCCCAGCCATCTTTTGAGTGCCTTCTAACTTGGGGGGCTCATCTTCCAGCACTATATCAGGCAATGTTCCGCTGCTATTCATAAGGTTTTCACTGGCTAATGCTTTTCAGAAGTAGACTGCCGTATCCTTCTTCCCAGTCTGTCTTAGTCTGGAAGCTCAGCTGAAACCTGTCCTCCATAGGTGACCCTGCTGGTATCTGAATACCGGTGGCATAGCTTCCAGCATCACAGCAACACGCAAGCCCCCACAGTATGACAAACTGACAGACATGTGGAGGTAAATATGAAGTACTTAGAGGTAAAAAAGAAACACTGGTGGCGTAGTGGTTAAGTGCTACCGCTGCTAACCAAAAGATTGGCAGTTTGAATCCACCAGGTGCTCCCTGGAAACCCTATGGGGCAGGTCTACTCTGTCCTTCAGGGGCGCTATGAGTTGGAATTTCCTCAACAGCAACGGGTTTCTTTTTTGGGGGGTTAGAGGTAAAAAGGCATCATGTCCACAATTTGCTCTTAAATTTTCAGAAAAAAAGTTTATAATTTATATAGATATACCTATATATCTATAAGGAGCCTTGATGGTGCAATGGTTATGAGCTCACCTGCTAATCGAAAGATTGGTGGTTGAAACCCACCCAGCAGCTCTGTGGAAGAAAGACCTGGCAATCTTCTGTAAAGATTACAGCCAAGAATACCCTCTGGGGCAGTTGTACTGTGTCACAGGGGTCACTCTGAGTTGGAATCGACTCGACGGCACCCTAAAACTACACCAACAACCTACATATGTGTACGTGTATGTATATGTATGTTTTATATGTGTGTGAACACATACGTGTATATGTATACACAGAAAAAGAAAAAAAAAGATAAAGTGTGATAAAATGTCAACATTTAGGGGACTCTGGGAAAAGTATACAGGAATTCTCTGTAAAATTTTTGCAGCTGTGCTGTAAATAAAATTTTTTTAAATTTAAAAGAAAAGAAATTAATGTGGGCCTGAGCCTTTTGAGAAGGAAGATGGAGAAGGAGGAATATAATAGAACACCCTCCCTCTCCTTTGCTTTCCTCGCCGACACTGAGAAACACTGTAAACTATAAATATCCTCAGATCCTTGAAAGCTACTGCGGTAGACCTCAACAGTGAGCTCCCTTGGGGTACCACTATATCTCTGAATTCCCAGGGCCTAACACAGGGCCTTTTTTTACACAGGGCCTAGTATACACTAGGGGCTGAAGAAATGGTTAATGAATGAATGAATGAACTACAAGAAACATCTGAAACAAATTGTGGCCAAATCACAACCTCTGTCTGCAAAGTTGGGAGAATTGTGGCCCTTTTGCATAATTGGCTGGGTGGCAATGGCGGGTAGGGGGCATTAGAATGAAGAGTAAGATGGGGCCCTGCTCTGGACATTCTTTTATTGAGGAGAAAGGAAACCGAGCACGCACTCTTGGGCTGGCCTGAAGTGGCTCAGCTCATCTGGTTTGTGTGAGGAAAGGGCGTACACTTGAGGTACTATCTGTCCCAGCACTCAATGTCTCTGTTTGTTCAGACACATGCTATTCGGAGCACTGAAAAAGGAAGAAATGAAGACCAAGATGTCCCAAGAGAAGATTAAGGATCGAAATAGCTCCGTTCAGTAAACCCTTCATCATGAAAGCAATGTCTCATTATATTCTGCTCTTCCTTCCCAAACCAGCAAGTACTTGGTTTTTCAAATTCACACTGACTACCCATGAGGTCAGAGATTGGAATCATTTTAATCACCAAGTTCAAGAAACCTTTGAAAGAGTTGTTTAACAGATGAAAAACACGACTTTGCTTCGAAAACACAGCTAATTCAGAAATGTCCCAATAGACTGCTTTTCCAGAAACATAGAATTCTGAATAGAGAGGAAGGAAAAGAAAATCCAATCCACAGGCCACTAAAGAGAAAGCATTAGGGGATGTTCCTACATCCCACAAAAAATCGGGACCTAGAAGTCAGGTGCTTTCTCTATCCACCAAGTCACAATTTCACAATCATGAACACTGTGTCATAATATTCCAGAAAAAAATGAAATGAGGTGAATTGTGGCACATAACAGAGGGCAGGATTCCAAACTGAAAACCTAATTTATGCACTAAATTTTGCTTTAATAAGGAATACAATTTTTGAGGAATCTCTAGCTGAGCTTGCTATGCTTACTGGTAGGGACTTGTTCACAATTTATTTGAAAACGAGCTCAAACAGCAAACCCAAACCATAATGGAAAACAACCATCCTAATCAATAAATAATGGGCAGGGATCCCACACACAGAGTAACTGGGACGAGTTGGGGCAGCTGCTCTCTCTTCCTGTTTACTTGACACCTCTGAGAGGCCAATTAATTTTCTGTCAGAAATTAGTCCCTTCCTCAAACTTAATCAAAAACAAAAACAAAACCCATTGCAGTCGAGTCAATTCTGACCCCAGTGACCCTACAGGTCAGAGCAGAACTGTCCCATAGAGTTTCCAAGGAGTGCCTGGTGGATTTGAACTGCCGACCTTTTTGTTAGCAGCTGTAGCACTCAACCACTACACCACCAGGGTTTCCCAGATAATGGTAGATATTTTCTAACCTGCCCCCAAAGACCTTAGTGGCCAGTTATTGGTTTGTTTTCCTCGTCCTCCCCAACTTTCTATCTCCCATTTCCAAGCTGCCTTCCATCTCTAAATGGGATAAGAATCCTGGGTTTACCATACCTACTTCTAGATTCATCCTGGGGTATGCTCTCTGTATGATCCAAAAGAACCCAAAGCAAAGACAATGTATAAGAAAGATACACGATCAGCCTCAAAAGGCAGTGTGCTATACAGCAGCCCTGAAGAGGAGGAGCCTGCTTCTATCCTTCCATTTGTTCTCAGTATCCCACCAGTTCCAAATACAGTCTGGTGCTTGGGAGGCCAAACGCATGGCTCTGTTAATGCCAGCTAAAATAGTGATGATTCATTGTGACTGGAGGCCTGCCCTACGGATTCTGGAAGAGATCCTTCCTTCTATAGAGCTCAGCACCTCATATCTGTATGCAAATGATCAGACAGCATGGTATTCTTAACACGTCAATCCCAGTCTCTCTCTCCCTGTCTCTCCACTGTCCATAAGAGCTCATTCCTATGGATACCCCTGGGCTCTGCAACTGGGATGATAATCGTACATCAGTAAAAATCAAGCCATTGCCTATTCCTTGCCTGAAGAGGAAGCAAAGGCACTAGAACCAAAGAATCGTATGACACTCTAGGAATTTGAGCCTTCATGCTGGTCATCACCTCCTAGTGTGATATTACCAATGAAAAATGCAGAAGCTTTGCCTCTTGGTCCCCACCCAGCTGGTTCTTCTTACCTTTGGTTCCATTGAAATGAAACTGTGCGTTCCTCTGCTCGAGAGAACTGACCTTTTAATCGTCCTGCTATGGTAGAAGTGGTAGTAGTCTTTCAGGGCCCCAATCTGCAAAGGCAGGGTGGGAAGGAAAGAGCAAAAGAAAGAGACATTAATGCATGGGAAAAAAACAAAAAACTTGTTTTCCTGTTTTTCATTAAATTAAAAACACAAAACCAAAAAAATAAAAATACAAAAAGGTCCATAAATTATGCAGTTGCCTGGTGTGCTTAAATGTTACTTGAACCTTGGTGATCGCTTTTCAAAAAGGACATGTGATATGAAATGGAGTGTCCTTGAGGCAGTGACTGCAGAACTAAAGATTATAATGGGTAGCTTAACCTGTCCATATCTCCCTTTTAATGTTTAATTTATATGCAGCATTTTAAGTAATTCTATATCAATTTATATCCAAATGTGGGGAAGGAAAAAAAAAAATCAAGTAGCTATCTGGTTATTAAAACACATTGCATTTTCTTTGCTCCCGGAAATGTACAATGAAGTACTTTGTTAGATTATTTATACCATTCATTTGAAATAAGTCTTCAGCAGGAGATCACTCACAAAGATAACATTACTTAATTTGTTTCCTGACTTTAGTAAACAGTATAAATGCACAGTCCTCGTTCATTTATTTCAAAACAAAAAGTGGAATGGCAATTTCTAAAACAAAACTAAAATCCCACATCCTATTCAACTAAGCTTTCTGTGTAAAAACAGTTCAGTGCACTGTACCTTATTCTTAACCATTTTAGTCTTTTTATTTACATATCCCTTTCCTTAGTTAAAAATAGGTTTGTGTAATATAGCTTTGAAAATAAGTCCATGTCTACTTTGGAAAACAAACAAGCAAAATGCTAAAAAAAAACATTATTTTTTCAGCAGATTATAAAACCTGGGCCACATGATAGAAATTGAACCATTCGAATAAGATGGGAGACTTAAGTTCTAGATCCAACTGATGGCACACCAGAATTGTCTCCTTGGGTAAGTCATATACACTTAACTAAACCTCGGTTTCCTTTTCTATAAAATTGGAATTTGTGCTAGTTAATTTCTAAGATCACCACACCTCTCAAATTCCAGTCTTTGACAGTAAGACTTTACTTGGTTTGGGCAAATGCATCAAATTGGCTATTTCTCCAGAACATCATGGCTCTGCCCTAAAAGAATGACCATCAGTCAAACAGGATATTTTGCAATTGGGACAACTCAAAGGTTGGGCTTTTCTCAATTCAAAAAAGAAAAAGTCATTAGCTCATCTTAATTTTCCCCACTAAAAGGTTTAGGTTTTATTTCTTCTTTTTGTCACATTCTCAATTATCGTCCTACCCCTTGCAATAAAGATGAACCGAATTTCTGTTCCATTTATGAGACATCTTCTCACTGGAGCTTTACACTCTATTTGAGTGTCTCATAATCGTTTAGATTTGAAAGAAAGTTTCAAGTCTCCCAACCACTTTTTTTTTTTTTTATTAAAATAGACACTGATCTATACAATAGAAGAGATCCTGGGGGGGGGGGTGAGTAAGGGCTCTGGGAGACTCTCATCTCATTGATCCGAACACTGAAGGGGTAGGAACAATGAGGAAGAAGGTGCAGATGCCAGCCCCAGTCTCTGAGAGTGATTCAGGAAGGATTTACAGGCTGGTTTTAAGACTCCAGAGGACTAAGGGTAGGGTCAGGAAGGACCCTGTAATCCTTTACAAGAAAATCTTAAAATCACAAGAAACTCAGAGTTTCCATCTTATGTAGCTTTTGTCAAGAGTGTTCCCTGAGAGCTTGTGGAGTTCTACGTTCTCAGAACATAGAATCCCTGAGGGAGTACCTTACAGAGAACCCATCGCTAATGTGAAAAATGTCAGTGTGTTTAAGATCATGTCTACTCAGCTATAATTAAATCTCTTTGATTATGGCAATGACTGAATTCAATTCAACGATTAAACCCAAACTGTGCATGAAATTCTTTCTAAAGACGTTTGTGGATCCTTTGTGGCCTCATTGGTACAAACTGGAATTCCAATCAAATACAGTAAATAGGGAGGAGTTCTGGTGGTGCAGTGGTTAAGAGCTCGAACTGTTAACCAAAAGGTTGACAGTTCGAATCCACCAGCCACTCCTTGGAAACCCTATGGGGCAGTTCTACTCTGTCCTGTAGGGTCTATATGAGTCAGAATCAACTGGACGGCAATGAGTTTGTTTGTTTTGCAGGGGGGGAGAGGGAGGGGCAGTGAGTAGAAAGCTGGAAAATTGAACCCTACTCCTGACTTGTGAGGTATTGGTAGTTCAGTAGAATTCTCGCTTTCAGTGTAAGAGGTTCAGTTCCCAGCCAAAGCACCTCATGCATCCGTCAGTGGAGGCAATGCTGTACAGGTTTCAGTAGAACTCCCTAAGATGGACTAGGAAAAAAGGCCTGGGGATCTACTTCTGAAAATCAGCCAATGAAAACCCTGTGGATCACAACAGCCCAATCAACAACCAATCATGGGGATGGTCCAGGACCAGGCAGTCTTTGTGCATGGGGTCGTCATGAGTAGAGGGCAAACTCCATGGGAGCTAACAACAACAATGTTCTCTCTATTTGCAGCACCCTCCCCTACCTCCATCCTCTCCATCTTGATTCCTCGTCCTCCTCCTGTATGTCTCACCTAAGGATGTCTTCCTTAATTCCCCAGACCATGTCAGGTTCCTTTATTATATCATCTCATAGAATCATAAGAACATTTACCTGTAATTATACCTTGATTAGTACAGTTATTTGTTTAGGGTCTTTGTCCCCACCTGTATGTTCCACTGAGGCAGGGACTTAATCTGTTTTTGCTCACCAATTAATTTGCAGCTGTTAGCACATGAGTTCTCAGAAAAGACTGCTGAACGAACGGTATAAAAATCTAAATCTGTGAAGAACTAGAATTACACACATTAAAGCTATATGTAGTTCAAAATCTCTAATATGAGCAGCAGAACTATCAAATGAAGGCTAATTCCAGCAAAACAGTCCAATTATTCTCCCTTAATTGAAATGCCAACACTGCCAGGGTTATGGTTCTGAAGGTTGTGAGTTAAGAAATCTCTCTCTCTCTCTCTCTCTCTCTATACATATATAAAACCAAACCAGTTGCCTTGTAGTCAATGGCGACTCATAGCGACCCTAAAGTATAAACATGTATATGTAATTTTTTCCAACACAACAACTAAGGAATAATACTGCATTAGTTCAGTTATTCTCCGTCATTAAAAAAAAAAAAAGTCCATCACCTCCCAGAATTATATATAACATATATACATGTTTATGTCTCTCATCTATTAATATGTATATCCCTTATTGGCAAGAATTGTGCTTTTATATTCTTTCAAAAGCACAAAGCATGCTGAGGGTATTTAATAAACATTAAGAAGAAAAATGTCATAACATGTTGGGAGTTATTCAAAAGAAAGACAGCATATGAAAACAAAGCAGTAGTATTGTCTATAAGCAAGCATTTCATCTAGCTCCTCTGGGGTAATGTAAAACAAAAGATGACGGTGTTTATAAGTTATGAAATAGCAACAGCACCAAAATAAGGAACAATATATAACTAACATAGAAGCATTTTATAAATAAGTCAGAAACAATAAGAGTATATAAAAAAAAAAATAAGAGTATATGAGGTATAAAATCAATAGCAGACAGATCAACCAACCTTTGCCTTAACACTATATAAAGGAAGGAAAGAAAAATGCCCTCCCTGTTAGCCCTGGTGGCACCGTGGTTAAGAGCTCTGACTGCCAGTCAAAAGGTTGGCGATTTGAAACTACCAGCTGCTCCTTGGAAACTCTATAGGGCAGTTCTACTCTGTCCTATAGGGTCACTATGAGTGAGAATCAACTCGACGGCAGTGAACCTTAGTTTGGTTTTTGGTTTGTCAGCCCTCTTACACTCCTCTTCTGTACAGTCACACACAAACATTCCTTGCTTTTATATTAAGGTATAAATGACTGATAAGATTCAATGTCTTTGTAATCTTAGGGACAGAAAATTAAAACTTAAGCCAAATAAATGAGTCTATAGTGCATGTGTTTCCAAAAACAGTCATCACTGGAATTTCTTCCCTGGCAGTAGGAGGGAAACTTCCCAGTGTTCCCAAATCCTCATGTCACAAAGAGCTATTAAATTCTAAGCAGAGGGCTGGCAGCCTAAGACCCACACTTTACTCTGGCTCTGCCCCGGTGAGAAGCTTCAGGATTCATTCACTACTAACAGCCTCTCTTGTGTTTGCAGCTAAAAACCTTCTCACTAATGACTTTCCATGTATAGTTTGCACCTTCCTTATACATAGTGATACAGGGTGACCAACTGTGCCAGTTGGTCTGAGGTGTTTCTGGGACACAAGGCTTTCAGTGTTAAAACTGGGTCAATCCCAGGCAAACGGGGACCTTCAGAACCAAGGTCACTGGCACTATGGCCACCTGGATGAACCTGTCAGTTTTCTCTAATGGTTTGGTCTGCCTCATTTTCCCTCCTGCCTCTTCCAATTTATAGATATCACCAAATTCTGTGCTCTTATTTGAAAAATTATTTACTTCTCAAAAAATGGGAAAAATTTGAACAGACATTTTGCAAGGAAGACACATACATGGTCAATAAGCACATGAAGACATGCTCAAATGCGAATTAAAATCCTAAGGAGGTAGCACTACACATCCATGAGAACGGCAAAAATTAAAAAGACGGACAACACCAGGTTTTAGTGAGATTGTGGAGCATCGGAATATTGCTAGTGAGAGTGTAAAATGGCCCAACTGCTTTAGAAAACAGTTTGGCAATTTCTTATGACATATGCACCCTCCTCACGACCACCCATTTCATTCCTAGGTAAAAAGAAATGAAGGTAAATTTCCAAGCAGAACTCATACACAAATGTGCACAGCAGCTGTCTTTATAGTAGCTCCAAACAGAAAACATCGTACAATGTCCATCAAGAGGTAAAAGGATAAATAAGTTGTGGTATATCCATATAATGAAATGCTACTCAGCAATAAAAAGGAGCAAACTACTGATATATGCAGAAATCCTGGTGGCGTAGCGGCTAAGAGCTACCTCTGCTAACCATAAAGGTCGGCAGTTTGAATCCACCAGGCTCTCCTTGGAAACCTGTGGGGCAGTTCTACTCTGTCCCATAGGGTTGCTATGAGTCGGAATCGACTCGACGGCAATGAGTTTGGGTTTTTTTTTTTTTTTTTGGTTTACTGATATATGCAACAACATGACCATATCTCAAAATATTATGTTGACACAAAAGAGTGCATGCTCCATGATTCTGTTGATGTGAAATTCTAGGGCAAAAAAAACTAATCTATAGTGACAAACCAGATGAGTGATTGCTTGGGGGTGGAGTAGGGACTGACTGGGAAAAGGCGTGGGCAAACTTATTGGAGCGCTGAGAATGGCAATGTTCTGTATCTTGAATGTGGACGTAATTACATCAGTGGTAAGGGCCTAAGTGTGCTGGAACCAGTTCATAGGTTTTCAGGAGCTGATTTCAACTTTTCCAGTTCAGTGACATCATGTTGATGACTTGAAATCAACAAGGATGGAAGTATCTGCATCACTAAAAATTGGCAAATGATACTGTTATAGACTGAACTGTGTCCTCCCCAAAGTATGTGTTGGAATCCTAACCTGTGGATGTAATCCTTGTTTGGGAATAGGGTTTTCTTCGTTATGTTAATGCAGCCATATCAGTGTAGGGTGTGTCCTAAACCTAATCACATCTGAGCTATAAAAACAGCAGATTAGACACAGAGGAGGGATTGTCTACAAACCAAGGAAGGAACCCAGAAACACCTGGGGCTACTGAAAAGGAAGGAATTCACTTGGTCGAGACCCTGATTTGGATTTTGTGAGAAAACAAATTTCTGTGCTTTAAAGCCACTCACCTGTGGTATTTGTGTTATAGCAGCACTGGGTAAAACAGCTAAAAATTAGGACTTCCTTGTTACCCTGAAAAGTCACTCGTTAAGCATTTATAAGCATACCGCTGGGTCTGTATGTTTGTCAACAATTTATCCAATTGTATACTAAAATGATTACATTTTATTACACCTAACTCCTATCTTAATAATGGTGATTTCAAAAGTTATAAGTGCTGTTTTCTGATTTCTCTTTCCAGTCTGTAGATTGGGAAACAGAAAAACACAGTTAGCTGGAGTTTGAGTTTATCCTCCAGCTCACACCTTTTCCCACTCTCTCAGGTGAGGCAGGGAAGAATCCACTCACCAAGAACACTGTTTTTGCTGGCCAACCTCTTTCCACTGCCCAAAAGTGGCAAGCCTGAAACTTCCACTTGTTAACCTCATTTCAATTTAGACAGAAAACTACAGAGGCGGCGGGTGGATATATTGCTTGCCCTTCTTAAAATACAAAACATGATGAATGCTTCCTTTAGTGTTTCCCCAAATAGTGAGAATATTCAAACAATTATATTTGTCTTCTGTGTTCCAGAGTCTATGGCATTCAAAGGAGAACCAAAGAGATGTTAGATACGATTGCTTTTCTCAAAGTTAGCAGGAACAGTCCCAAACTTAGGGCTTTTGAGCCTGCTTTTCCTCTGCCTGAAAGGTTCTTCTTCCAGAAATCTCTATGCCTTGTTTCCTCGCTACTCTCAGGTCTTTGCTCAAATGTCACCTGCTCAGAGAAGCTTTCCTTGACCACACAATCTAAAATTGCAATCACCCTCTCAGAATACCCATTTCTCTTTCCCTGATTTTTCTTCCATAACACCAACCACCACCTAACATATAAAAAGGGGAAGAGAAAAAAAAACGTTGCCATTGAGTGGATTCTGACTCATGGCAACCTCATGTGTGTCAAAGTAGAACTGTGCTCCACAGGCTTTTCAATGGCTGCTTTTTCAGAAGTAGATCACCGAACTTTCTTCAAGGCACCTCTGGGTGGCCTTGAACCTCCAACCTTTCAGTTAGCAGCCGAACACGTTAACCATTTGCACCACCCAGGGACTCCTAACATACTATATATTCTCTTTATTTGCTGCAGTCATTGTCTTCCGCCCACTAGCATGTAAACTCCATAAGGATAGGGATTTTTATTCGTTCACTGCTGATTAGCCCCAGCTCCTATTAATAGTGCGAACACATGTAATAAATATATACAATGAAGGAATGAATAAATGAATGGCTCCTGCCTTGAGGAAGTCAAAGCAACAGTGAGAATGCCTTAACCTCAGGGAAGGTTTCTTGTTCAGCCCTTTATAGCCCTTTTTGTGATATAACATTTATAATGTAACATAGGCTTTATGATTCATAAATGTCGAATGAACGAATGAATCATCACATGTATAAACACACCTGAAATTTAGAATTTCCCACCAATGACCACATAATCACCGAAGTCTCTACCTTTATATTTCTCAGTTCCTTCCTTCATTCCATTAGTTAATGACCTCTTGGAATCAATGAAATTAAGTGGACATTTATAACAAAGGTTCTGAATTCATGAAGAAATATTAAATTAGGATGCAGGGAATGCCAAAATCTAAAAAATTGCTAATATTTATGGAGCACAAACTAAGTGCCAGGCTTTGTTTCACTACATCCTCACAATATGAAACAGATAGCATTATCCACAACTCACACTCAAGAAAGCAGAAGCACACAGGGTTTTAAGAACTTGCCCACGGCCACACAGTTAGTAAAGGGTAAAGGTATTGCGAGGCAGTGGTGGTTTAGCGGTAGAATTTCCACCTTCCACGCAGAGACCAGGTTTCATTCCAGGCCAATGCACCTCAAGTGTAGCCACCACCCATCTGGCAATGGAGGCCTGTGTGTTGCTATGATACGGAACAGGTTTCAGTGGACCTTCCAAGATAAGATAATAAAAATCCTATGAATCACAACAGTTCAATCCTCAGCCAATCATACGAATGTCACGAGATTGTGCGGCATTGTGACTATTGTGCAGCTACCTGGAGATCTCAATTATCCAGAAGACTGCATTCCTAAGAGATGTACAGAGAGGGGATGTTTTTAGGGATGTTTCAGCATACTTTGAGCAGACAGCAAAAGAAAGTGTTGCCAAGTATCTCAGGGAATAAGAAAAAGTTCATTCCCGCCCTCTAAGGAGTCAAGAAATCTGGCCTCCGTTTCCAGCTCTACTGCCAACCTCGGGAAACTTACATTAAGTCTTCATGTCAGTGGGGAAATATCTACAAGGCATACTTTCACCACAAGGTTCAAGGGCATTCTAAGATAAACAAGCACAATACCCTGGTACTACGCATTTTAAATGCTATTGCAGTGGGCCATGGAATATCACAAAACACAGAAAACATCTTCCTTAGATTTTAGTTTCAAGTCAGTCTCTCAAAAAGCTCTGTGATTTCTTCTAAAATTCCTTATAGTTCAGACTGAGCATTTGAGCTTTTCAGAGAAAGGCCCTGGGGTACATGAATTCAGAGCAAAATCGCTACAATTATTTCTTAAAAGTCAGGATGCTCAAGGAAAGATGTCTAATCTCTTTGGTTTCAGAGGCAACCTTCTGAAAACCTGCAGGTATGTGGTGCCTTCTCCCCACCTCCACCTACCAAAGATATCTATGTCTTAATCCTTGATCCTGTGACTATGTTACCTTACATGGCAAAAGGGCAGTTCGCAGATATGATTTAAACGAAGGATGTTGAGATGGTGAGGTTATGCTGGATTATCTGAATGGGCCCAATCTAATCACAAGGGTCCTTATGAGAGGGAGGCAGACAGAAGCAGAGGGGGAAAGAGAGAGAGAAAGAAGGAGGGAGGGAAGAGATCTGAAGAAGCTACGCTGCTGGCTTTGAAGAAGGAAGGGGCCATGAGTCAAAAGGATGCAGGTGGCCTGTAGAAGCTGAAAAGGCAAAGAAACCGATTCCCCCTAGAGACTCCAGAAGGGATGCAGCTCTGTCCACCCTCTGTGGAATTCTGAGCTCCAGACGTGTAAGCTCTTTGAAACCACTAAATTTGTAGTAATTTATTACAGTAGCAATACCAAATTAATACAACGTAGAAGTAGTATCTCAGCAGACATCCATGAGAAGCAAATGAAATGAAACTAGATAGACCAGTTGTATTTGGAGTCTTTCTATTCTTCATAATTTTCAGGACTCCCTGGGTATTCAGTTACTGATTTCTGATGAGCTCTGTTACTTAAATATAGTGTTTAACATTGGCCAGGCACTCTGCTAAGCACTTTGTAAGCATTATCTTACTCAATTCTCAAAACAAACTGAAGTCCAAGAGAAAGTAACTTGCCCAGCAAAACAGAACTAGTAAAAGGCTTGTCTACTTTCAAAACCATTGTGTAATTAACAATAATAATAAAAGCCATCATCTATTGCATGCTTTCCTGTATTATATCTAATCTTTACAAGAAACCTGCAAATGAGGGACTATTATTCCAATTTTATAAAACTGCATCTAAACCTGAGAGAGGTTCAGTAACATGCCCAAGTAAGGAATATCCAAGCCACCATTTGAAACTAGGTCAGTATGATAGTAACAGTCTGAGCCTTTTCTAGTCATAGCACTTTGCTTTTACTTAAAATTATTCAAAGGGTTTTGTAGTGCCACATGCTCCCAAATCTATGGGCACATTCAAATATAACCCCACTGCATCCCACCCCCTTGCTCTTACCAACATGAGGTCTCATTATTTTGTTCTGAAACCGCCTGACCAGGAATGTAGAGGAGAACTCAGGCCCCCATAGTTCATCTTCAAAGCACATAACCAAAAACATCTTGACTATAAACCCTTATCAAGTGTGTTAAGAAACAGGTGCAACAATCTCACCAAGGAAATGGAAAATATAACAAATTAAGCACCAAATTCTCCCAGATTCAGGTGAGAACCCTAGAGTCTGTCCCGCTGTTCACATGAGACATGGGATTTGCCTCAAAGCAAATCACAGAATCTCAGAGTTGGGAAAGGCCCTAACAAGTCTTTCTAACCTTTCCCACTGCATGCAGGAGTCCCTTCTTCAAAGTGGCATAGCCAAAACCAAACCTGATACTTTCAAGTTGATTTTGACTTATAGCGATCTTATAGGACAAAGCAGAATTACCCCATAGGGTTTCCAAGGAGTGGCTGGTAGATTTGAACTGCTGACCTTTTGGTTGGCAGTGGAGCTCTTATCCACTGTGCCCTGCATTTCCTGGGACAGCCCATTTGTTAGAAACTTCTTCCAGATAATTAGCCTGAATCTGCCTTCCTGTCATCCACTCACTGTTCCTGGTTCTGGCTTGTGGAGCCTGCCCAGTAGCGTCCTCCCTCTTCCATGAGCCAGACAATCAACACGCCCCTATCAAGTCTTCCCTAATTCCTGGCTGAACATCTGAATTTTTCAATTTTTTCCTCATAAGGCAAGACTTTGCAGGCTTATTTTCCCTAGACAAGCCAACATTTGTAATGTCTCCCCAGAAAACTTGGAGTCCAGAACACACTTCTTGAGATTCCAGGTATGCTGTAGCCAAGATAGAGTCCACGGTATCATGACCTCCCTTGGCAAAGTACTTCCAATAGAAGCAGCTTAAAATTGGAATATTTTTAGCACAAGGAACTTGGTCAACTAAATAACCCTCAGAAACTCTTCTTATTTTAGTTCTCCTCCAGTCTATATTCTAATATTTCAAATATAAATGATAGAAATTTACATTTACCCTGTTGAATGCCAATTTCTACATTCTACTCTGTGGTTTTACAGCCTGTCTAGACAGCCATTTATTTACTGGGTGAGTACGTTCCGTGTGCCAAGCACTGATCCAAAGACATTGCAGATAGAGAGGGAACAAAACAAAGTCCCTACTCACATGGAGATAACTTTCCGACTTGAGTCTGTCATTTCCCCTTGTGTCAACTGTAAATTTAAAATTTATGTCTTCTCTACTGAATCAGAATATTTTCCCAAGAGTACTCAAATAATTTTTCATATTAGTATATTACAGATAAGAATTATTTCCGTTCAACATTCAACTTTGAATAAGTTTGTAAGTTACTTAATAATGAACTTGTCTTAGTTATCTAGTGCTGTTATAAGAGAAATACCACAAGTGGATGGCTTTAACAAACAGTAATTTATGCTCTCAAGTTTAGGTGGCTAGAAGTGAAAATTCAGGGTGCCAGCTCCAGGGGAAGGGTTTCTCTCTCTGTTGTCTCTGGCAGAAGGTCCTTGTCGTCAATCTTCCCCGGGCGTATAAGCTTTTCAGCACAGGGATCCTGGATCCTGGCTCTTCTTGCTTGGTAGTAATGAGGTACCTCTGTCTCTCTGCTTGCGCCTCTCTTTTATATTTCAAAAGGGACTGACTTAAAACACAACTTAATCTTGTAAATTGAATCCTGCCTTATTAACATAACTGCCTCTAATCTTGCTTCACTGACATCATAAGCCCATTGCCATTCGTCGAGTTGATTCCAATGCACAGCAACCCTATAGGACAAAGGAGAACTGCCCCACAGAGTTTCCAACGAGGGGCTAGTGGATTTGAACTGCTGACCTTTTGGTTAGCAGCCGTAGCTCTTAACCACTATGCCACCAGGGCTTCCCCCTGACATCAGAGAGGTAGGATTTACAATACGTAGAAAAATCACATCAGATGCAAAAATGGTAGATAATCACACAAGATTGGGAATCATGGCCTAGCCAAGTTGACAGAAATTTGTTGGGGCGGGGGGGGGGGGGCGGTGGGATACAATTCAATCCATGACAGAACGGGAACAAAAAGTCAAGAGAAGGTTTACACACAGAAACATTCTTTGATGGTTACCAGGGATGAGGGGGGAAAGAGGGCAAACCACTAACTAGATAGCAGACATGTGTTAACTTTGATGAAGGGAAACCAAAACCAAACCAAACCCATTGCCATGGAGTTGATTACGACTCATAGCAACCCTATAGGACAGATGTAGAACTGCCCCATCGGGTTTCCAAGGAGCAGCTAGTGGATTCGAACCGCCGACCTTTTGGTTAGCAGCCAAACTCTTAACCACTGCACCAACAGGGCTCCATTGTGAAGCGAAAGGCAATACAAAACAGAGGAGAAGTCAGCACAACATGACCAAAGCAAGAGAAGACACAGAAAGGTACCTAAGAATAAAAGGCAACTACAGTAAATACTATAACATATACAATCCTGCTAAGTGTGGGAGGGTGTATGGGAGTACAACCACATGCATATATAGGTTTGGTTATGGACATTTCTACATATATATTTGTATGTGTTGCATGTATTTTCATATATATATATATATATATATAGAGCTCATGGAGGCACAGTCATGGAAACTTCCTAGATATAACCAAACACCTCACAGGACTGAGCTACTAGGGTTGCAAGCTAAAGATCATAGTCTTGGGAAACATCTAGGTCAATTGGCATAACATAGTTCATAAAGACAAGGTTCTACATTCTACTTTGCTGAGTAGCGTCTGCGGTCTTAAAAACTTGCGAGCGCCCATCTAAGATACAACTCTTGGTCTCTTTTGGTCAGAGTAAAGCAGAGTAAAGAAAACTGAAGACTCAAGGAAGCCCTTAGTCCAAAGGACTAACGGATCACAGGAACCACAGCCTCCACTAGCTAGAGACCAGAAGAACTAGATGGTGCCCAGCTACCACTACTAACTGCTCTGACTGGGATCACAATAGAAGGTCCTGGTTAGAAAGGGGAAAAAATGTAGAACAAAACTCAAATTCATGAAAAATGACAGACTTATTGGTCCAACAGGGACTAGAGAAACCCTGGAGACTATGGCCCTCAGACATCCTTCTAACCTTGAACTGAAGCCACTCCTGGAGATAACCTTTCACCCAATTAACAGACGGGGCTATAAAATAAACATTAACACCCATGAGAAATGTGCTCCTTAGAACAATCATTTACATGAAATCAAAAGGGCAACATCTGCCCAAAAGCAAAGATGAGAAGGCAGGAAAACCAGACGAACGGAAACAGGGAACTCAGGGTAGTAATGGGGAGAGCACTGACACATTGCGACAACTGCAACCAAAACCACGGAATAATTCTTATATATGTTACTGAATGGGAAACTAATTTGCTTTGTAAACCTTCACCTAAAGCACAATAATATGTTTAAAAATAATAATAATTCATTAATTACAAAAAAAAAAGTGAACTAGAAATGATGTCAGGGCTTTATTTTCTTCAATCTATTTTTGTCCAAAATGAATAATTAAGTCCTTCATGTAAAATAATCATTGTTTATATTTCTCAGATAAGAACACTTATTACTGCTATTTATAGTCAACTACTCTTTTTAAAGTTTTTAAAAACTAATCTGTAAGTAATTGCTGAAGAAACTAAAAGAAATGATCATTTAAGCTGTTACACTTGCTTGAAAGACCCACGTAACCTTTCACTTTCTCATCACAGGAAGAAGTCCAAGAGAGCTTCAGAGAGAAAGGCCACAGGTAGCCTATATGGTAGGCCAGGTACTTTAGGTCTGTATTCTTTATATTAGCCACTAACTCAGCAACTTGACAGGAGCCCTGGTGGTAGAGTGGTTAAAGCACTCAGCTGCTAACCAAAAGTTCAGTGGTTCAAATCCACCAGCCGCTCTGCGGGAGAAAGATATGGCAGTCTGCTTCCATGAAGGTTTACAGCCTTGAAAATTCTATAGGACAGGTCTACTCTGCTCTGTAGGGTTGCTATGAGTCAGAATTGTCCCCACGGCTTCATGGTTTTTGTTTTTTTTTTTTCGTTAGCAACCTGAAGTGTTTCCACACATACGGAAACAAATAGAAATGGTACATATTTTGATAGGTGGAAACATTGCTAAAATTATTCCTGGTACAGTATATTTTCTCTTTAGGGCCAGTGATTCTCAACCCTGGCTATACATTAGAATTATCTGGGAGCTTTAAAACAATACTAATGCCTCCCACCCCCAATTTAGAGATTCTGATTTAAGGGTTTGAGTTAAGGACAGGGCACCCGTATTCTTTTTTTAAAATTTTCCGGGTGATTCCAATGAGCAGCCAAGTGAGGAAACACTGTTCTAACCTATCCATCTCATTCTGCAGAAATAGAACTATTTACCCTGAATTCTATGATCTACATTCAAATATTCCTATCTACTTAATCGAAATAAGTTTAAATGAGAAAATATCTACTTCATGTGATTTTATCATTTATGTAACTGGCGTGCTTTATCCTTTTGTTCATTCCTCTAATTATTTCAAATGCACTCCTCCAAAAAAATGAGAAAAATGTATTTGATAGAACCAGATTTAGAATTTGACATTTTATCCTCCTGGTGAAGAGGCTATTTTGAGCTCTGCAACATTTTAAATGACCCATGATCTTTTTGAATGAGAAGATTCAGAGTGTAAAAGTTGTGAGCATTAAAAACATGGGATAGAGACCACATGTGTTGAAAGGCCAGCTGACAGCCTGGTCAGCCTCAGTGAGAAACCTATTAGGAGGAGAAATGCCCCTATATCCTTTGCTAATAGTTGTTCCAAGTTGCCCCGCTTATTTGTTCCCATACTGGTCCTTAAGGGAGACAGCAAGGTTAACACTGTGGGCTATTGTTGTTAACTGCCATTCAGTTGACTCCAACTCATGGTGATCTCACGTACAACAGAACAAAACGTTGCCTGGTTCTGCACCATCTTCACTATCGTTGGTATGCTTGAGTCCTTTGTTGTGGCCACTATGTATACAAGTGCCTTCCAGCCTTGGGGGCTCATCTTCCAGCACTATATAGGAAAATATTCTCTTGTGATCCATAGGGTTTTCATTGGTTAATTTTTGGAACTAGATCTCCAGGCCTTTCTTCCAAATTTATCTTACTCTGGAAGCTCTGCTGAACCCCATCCATCATGGGTGACCCTGCTGGTATTTGAAACACAGGTGGCATAGTTTCCAGTATCACAGCAACATGCAAGCCACTACAGTATGACAAACTGACAGGTGGATGGTGGAGCGCTGTGGGCTAGTGACCAAAAAACTGGGTCCAAAGCAGAGGAATAACAGTGAAACAGCAACACATGTGACATAATAGCATAAAGGAAGTAGAAGCATTTTCTAGCCAGATATGAAGTTCTGCATCTAAGCAGATGTGAGGCTGGGTCCTGTGCTTAAAGCTTCCAAGGCTCTGCCACTGTAAGCAGCTGACCATTTTCCCAAGTAAAAGCCTATTAAAAGGGCTAAAATGAAAGACATAAATGTAACACTAAGTGATGGCAAGGATGTGGAGCAACTGGAACTCCCATACCTTGTTGCTGGGAGTACTTTGGAAAACAGTTTGGCAGTTTCTTATAAAATTAAACAAACACTTTCTGTATGACCCAGCCATCCTACTCCTAGAGAAGAAATAAAAAGAAACAAAACTTTATGTTCACATGAGAACCTATATGTCAATGTCTATAGTGGCTTTTGTCATAATCACCAAACCCTGGAAACAACCGAAATGTCCTTCAAACTGGTGATCAGATAAACAAATTGGTACAGCCATACAATGGAATGCTGCTCAGCAATGAAAAGGAACAAACTACTGATTCGTCATAAATGCATCTCAAATGAACTGTGCTAAGGGAAAGAAGCCAGGTCCAAAAAGCTACATACTGTGTGATTCCATTTATATGACATTCTGAAAAAGGAAAAACCATGACAGAATCCAAATCAGTGCTTGCCAGGGCCTAGGGGTGGGATGAGAGGCTAATTACAAAGGTATACCAGAGAATTTTTTTTTGAGGTGATGGCAATCTTGATTATGGTGGGGGTTACATGACTATACACATTTGTCAAAACTCATAGAACTATACAGTGAATTTTATTATGTTAATTATACCTCAGTTACCCGTGATCAAGAAAAAGCCAAGACATCAAAATGAGGAAATTGGAAAGGTGATGCAAACGGAAAAGCAAAAAGTTAGGAAGACATTTGTTTGGATTAAAAATTAGTACTGAAATGGCTTTATTCAACTGAGGAGCTTCCTTAAAGCCATAGCAACCATGCTCAACATGTGAAATTACACGTCACAAACAGGAACCCTGAGAATTACTCACAATATCTAAAGCCTTTGTTTTATAAGATGGATGGAACATTTGGACATTTCTTGGTAAAATACTGCTTTCCACTGCCCAGCTTAGCCCCAACAAAATACAATTGATTATGCTAATATTATGGAATCATTTGAAAATACTCTAAAAGCTGAAACAATAGTAACTTTGAAATAAAAATGAGAAAGTATAAATGGCTCAAAGCTTTAGCTGTTAACCCGACACCTAATAGAGCTGCCTTGAAAGTAAATAAAAACCTATGAAGCACTGATTCTCAAAGTGTGGCCCAGGGACCAGAAGCATCAGATCAGCAACAATGGCACGTGCCTGTGAGATTGAGATTGATAGAAATGTGAATTCCTTCCTCCTCCCACCCCCAAATCAGAGCCTAGGCACAAAGATGCAGGCATGCTGTTGTCTATCTTTATCTGTGCAGCCAAGATGCAATACAAACCTACACAGACACGTGTACCAATCTACAGGGCACAACCCAAACAAAAAAAAAAACCTTTCCATGGAGTGGATTCCAATTCATAGCAACCCTAAAGGACAGAGTACAACTGCCCCATAGGATTTCCAAGGAGCACCTGGTGGATTCAAACTGCCGACCTTTTGGCTAGGAGCCATAGCTTTTAACCACTACACCACCAGGGGTTTTAATTTCTAGGTTGTAGCTTTTAATGATACTATGAGCCCAATCTGTGTTCAAAATAAAATTGGATTTCAAGAAGAATCTTATCCAAGCTCGACAACAGCAGATAATTAAAAACGTTAATAATATTCACAGAGCAAGGGAGGGGTTAATTATCGATGATAGAGTACCTTGATAAAAACTCAGTTCCTTTTATAACTGAAAGAGTAAAGTTTCAGAGCTAAAAATTCACAGGTGATATATATGCTCATAAAAGTAGCTATTAAAAATTAAAAGTTGTCTGCTCATAATCTTAAAAAAAATCAAATTCATTGCCTCCGATTTGACTCCGACTCATAGTGACCCTATAGGACAGAGTAGAACTGTCCCATAGAGTTTTCAAGGCTGTAAATCATTATGGAAGCAGACTGCCATATCTTTCTCCCACGAAGCAGCTGGTGGTTTCAAACCTCATGACCTTTCAGTTAGCAGCCAAGTGCTTAACCACTGAACCACCAGGGCTCCCGCCCATAATCCTTAGGTCCTGTCATATTTTACTTTATGTGAACTGTATCTTCTTAGTTTCTGCTTCCCATAAAGAAGGGCCAATAATGATTTCTAAATTTTCAATAAATATCTCAAACAGTAAATATCAGAACATGTTTTCCTTCCTCTTTTCAAGTAAAATGTTTTGATATCTCAACAGATGCCTTAGTAGAATAAATGTTATTTTCAGCGGGCTCAACAGGAGTTCACGAAGCACTGGGAAGATGAATAAAATAGTCCCAAATATCATCACAACTATGTCAGCAGATGTGCTCAATTTATCAAACAGGTTTTATTTGCATTAAATTATCAATACCTTCTCTTGGAGTCTTGCTTTATTTACACTATCTATGCAGGACTCTTTGAATTCCTTACTGGTACCTGTTACCATTGAGTCAATTCCGACTCATGGCAACCCTATAGGACAGAGTAGAACTGCTCCATAGGGTTTCCAAGGAGCAGCTGGTAGATGTGAATGCTGACCTTTTGGTTAGCAGCTGAACTCTTTAACTACCGCACCACCAGGGTTCCAAATCGAATTGCTCAGAAGCAGGTATTTAATCTACCTAATGCTATTTCCCAGTTGACACCCAGCCCTTCAGCAGGTGTGTGCTCACAGAAGGCAACAAAAGTTGAACATCAGTTTAAGCAAAATATTATCAAGGTAGATCTGCCCCCCCCACACACACATTTTGACCCCCCCAAAAAGCAAAAATAATGGAAAGTATTTTGAATTGTCTGTGTATCTTAGCACCATTTGAGTTGTCCATTTTGTGAATCTGACAATCTAGTAAACAGGATAAAAGAACTCATCAGGCCATGTGCTTTTGTCTTGTATTTTATTCTATACATAATGTACATTCAGATGCTGTTTCCATCTTTAAAGCGCCTTCCCATACATTACTTTATATAAGCAATTAAGATAATTTCATACCCCTCTGTAAAACTGGTAATTACTTCCCATTACTTTTATAATAGAATAAAAATCGACTTTAATGGGCCCATGAGGGACTACCAGACCTGGCTCCTGTTCAGCTTTCTCTTCCCACCTCCCTGGTTACTCTTCCAGTCTCTGGACCTTTGCACTTGCTGTTCCCTCTACCTAGAATTCCCTTTCTTCTATACCCCAGTGCCTAATTCCTCTCATTTTTTAGATCTCGGTTCAAATAACACTTCCTCATTACTCAGTGGCCTTCCCCAGTTACTAGCTATCTGCCAAGTGGTTTATTTTATTAACTTTTTTAAAATACTAAAATGTTCCCTGCATGAGGACATGGGTGGTTCAGTGGCAGACATTCTAGTCTTCCATGCAGCAGACTTAGGTTCATATTCCCAACCAATGACCCTCAGGTGCAGCTACCCCCATCTGTCAGTGGAAGCTTGCATGTTGCTGGTAAGCTCCACAGACTAAGAAAAACTAGGAATAAAGATCTGGTGATCTACTTCCAAATGATCACAACGATCTGAGCAGCAACCGATCATGGGGATGGTGCAGGACCGGCAGCAATTCATTCCCTTGGGGACACCGTGAGTCAGAGGCCAAGCAGACAGCAGCTAACAACAACTGCACTGTTTCCTCCACCTTTACAGTGCCTGGTGCAGACCGGATGCTCAGGGAGCATTTGTAGAAGGAGTGAAGCGACGAATTCTTTAGAACAGATAAGTAATTATTATCCCCATTTTCCCAATAATAAAGCTGAGGGCCAGCTAAATCCAGTGATTTACCCAAGTTTATACTATTAGCAAGTGATAGAAACAAGGTTTTCCTGACTCCAAGCTCAGTGCTATTTGTTCTATTCTATACTAAACCTGAACAGGCTAAAGAATATCGTAACTTATGGTTAGAGTCATATTTTCAATTTTTATTGACATTTCAACCCCAACCTGATTAACTTTAGGATTAATATCTTTACAATTCCTGAACTTGACTAAAATTCTATGCTTTTCTTTTTTAATATAAAAAGTCCA
Organism: Elephas maximus indicus; assembly: GCF_024166365.1. Taxonomy (NCBI): domain Eukaryota; kingdom Metazoa; phylum Chordata; class Mammalia; order Proboscidea; family Elephantidae; genus Elephas; species Elephas maximus. The sequence continues at coordinate 92,174,182 of NC_064827.1, read as the reverse complement.
TTGGCCTTTATCTTAGCAGCACTCTTGGTCTTAAATATATGTCAAATAGACCCAGGAAGAGGGTTTAAATAACCATTATGCCTACCAAGTAAATGTTTGTAAAATTGAAAGTCAGAAGTGATGTTTAAGAAAATGTACTTGGTGTGGCAGATTGAGTTTAAGCAGCTCTCTTCCATCATTCCTAAGTACCTTCTGTTGACATAAAAGATAAACCCAATACAGTGTCTCACCAAAAGAATCGCTGTAACGTTTACAGATTTTTGCAGTAACTGAAAACATATACTATCAGGACAAATGCCTCATATTTGGATAAATGAAGAAATAGTAAGTACATTTAATTTAATATATATATCAAGCTTCTGTATAAGGCTTCTACAAGACTAAAAATTAATCCATGAATTATTTTAATATTCCAAACACTGGTTATTGCTGCATTTGCATGGCTCAAATAGATGCAACCAATTTAGTACAAGAGCAGGGCTTCACAAGTTTCCCTCTCTCTTAGTTCAAACCTGCCAACATTCTGCAGCTAAGGTGTGAAATAGGTTTAAAGCCCCAGTAAAGTAAAGTGATAAAAACCCAGGGTGGAGAATGGTTTGAGCGGCCACAGCATTTACTCCCATTTCAGGTGAATCACGTTAATCCTAATTCTTACATCAACTGCGTTAGATAAACTGATATGTCTCTATTCTGTTATTTCCGTCACTGTGCGTACATTACACAGACCCATAAATGGAACTTACGCTGCTCAAAGTGATGGATGCAGCAACTTACCCCTCAGTCGCACAGTTTTAACAAACCACGTAATACAGCCGGGATTGGCCAAGGAAAGCTAAGCTTAGCTTGCTGGCCCTGCGCGTTGCAGTCATGGGTAAAGGTACCACCATAATAACATGGTCATTTTCCTACTTGCAAAACGATTTCTATGCTCACCTCTCCCAAAATAAACCTCTGACTTTCCCAAGGAATGAATTTTTTGGTTTCAAGGGACTGACCAGGATGATCTTGCATTAGCCACTTGCCAACCCAATTGCCTATAGTAGAACTGTGCGCCATAGAGTTGTCAGTGGATGATTTTTTTGGAAGTATGCTGCCAGGCCTTTCTTCAAGGCACCTCTGTGTACACTTGAACTTTCAACGTTTTGATTAGCTGGCACACACGTGAAATGTGTGCACCACCTAGGGACTCCTCCTTAGCAACTAGACCAATCTTATGGCTGAACAGTCACCATGGCAGAACTATAAACTACTCCTCAGGGTTTGTGCTGTTTCAAAGTCAGGAAAGGTATCTATCATTTCTTATCAAGGCAGAATTAGGGAAAAAATATTGCCTCTAAATCTGAGTACTTTGCTCATACACCACACATCCACACACACGAAATCCCTTGGTCAATTCCCCCACACACTTATCTCCTAAAGAAAAATATAGGTCTTGATAAATACAAAAATTATCAGCAAGAATTATTAATAACTATATATAAACCCTACAAAGTACCAAGATGACTAGAAAAGCTTTCCTACATTACTTATTAGGCAACTCCCAGCAGTCGCTTTAATAATCACAGCTTGAAGATATTGCTACACACCAGTTCAACGTTTTATCCAAACCTTTTCTTCCTGAGCCTCAGTTTCTTCATCTGCATAATGAGGTTGTTCGGTGAAGTATTGCTCCCAAGTCTAAAACCCAATGAGTCTAACTACCTAAGGAGCATGTACATTTTAGGACACCAATAACAGGACTCTTCCTAAGCCACGAACTGTTGGAAGAGGCATTTCGTTTAAGACAAATAAATTACCTTTAATTAAAACACACAGACACACACACACACACACACACACACACACACACGTTCTTCCCAACAGTGAGGAATAACCAAGTCCAATGTGGTGATGGAGGCAGGGGTGGGTGGACAAAAGACTCTGCTTAATGGAATGCTGGATCCAGCAAGATTCAAGCAATAAATCTTACAGAGCTTTGTCATACTCTGACATTTCAGAGTCCTTTATGATAACACTCAAGTAAATTCATCTGGTTGAGTTAATAATTAGTTCAAATCTGTTGCAAGTTAATGATGCACAGGCAAGTCACTCAGGGTACATGATGATACAGCAAATTTGGAACACAATTTGCAGATAATGTTTTGCACAGCTTTTCATTTTTCTCTATTTCCTACTCTGATTAGGAAAACAAAAAAAGCATTCAAAGAACAGATGTGGTGGCGGTGGTGGTGTTAGGACCCTTAAATAAGACCTATACACATACAGGCTGCATTAAAACACACACACGCACACACACACACACACACACACACACACACACACAGGGTTCTTTAAGACCTCTTGAAGGTTGAGACAGAACCCAGGCCACTACTATGTTGAGGCTCCTGGCGTATTTGGAAACCTGGTGGCACAGTGGTTAAGTGCTACAGATGTTAACAGAAAAGTTGGCAGTTCTAATCTACCAGGCCCTCTTTGCAAACTCTATAGGGCAGTTGTACTCTGCTCTGTAGTGTCACTATGAGTCAGAATCTACTCGATGGCAATGCGTTTTTTGGTGTATCATAAAATAAAATAAAAACAAAACCTAATCCATTGTCATCGAGTCAATTCCAACTCATAGATCCTATATGACAGAGTAGAACTTCCTGACAGGGTTTTCAAGCAATGCCTGCTGGATTTTAACTGCCAACCTTTGGGTTGGCAGCTGAGGTCTTAACCACTGTGCCACCAGGGCTCCATTATAAAATAGGTGCCAAAATGTGTATTAATTTAAATGTTTACATCTAATACCAAAATACAACTATGCTATTCACCAGATAGTTTTTTCAGTACGTACAAGATATATTAATTCTCAGTGTACTGTAAGCAGTATGATCTGGTATCGAGACATGGACAGAAGTTTTCAAATGGACATTGTCTTTCATTCCAGCCAGGGCAACTATGAAATGGTTATCTATAAGCTCAATGGGAGATACTGTGTAAATACGAAACCTAGAGCCAAATTATCTTCCACCCCATATTCCTAGTATCCTCTCCCTTGTGTAAGGTCTTGGAGTTTAAAGATTTGTAATGTGGACAGGGATTTTCAGTGTCAATCACACAAAGAAACACAAATATGTGATACTAATTACCAACAAAAACTTACTCAGGTATTTGTAACTGTGAAGGATTATACCCCACCCCAAAATGCAAATGGATTGTAATGAAGCAAAATCTAACTACTGAGGCCACAATCATCAAAATGCACTCGGGTTGAAAATGGGCTAATGATTCAAGTCTTTGATGGTAATAAAGAGTGGAGGGAGAGTGGATTCCTCAAGGAAAGAGAAGTTCTGAGTCCTTCAAGAACAGCCAACAATCATATTAGGTGTTGAGGAAGAGGTAAACACAGTGGTTGTTATCAACCCTAGCTGCTTAATAGAATAACCTGTAATATTTTAAGAATTAAAAAAAAAAAAATCAAACCCACTGCCACTGAGTCAATTCCGACTCACAGCAATCCCATAGGGTTTCCAAGGCTGTAAATCTCTACAAAAGTGGACAGTCATATCTTTCTCCTGTGGAGCCGCTGGTGGTTTCAAACTGCCTACCTTTCAGTTAACAGTCAATTGCTTTAACCACTGTGCCACCAGGGCTCCTTACTTTAAGAATACTGAAGTCTAAACCCCAAACCAAAAAAAAAACAAAAAACTAAACTCACTGCCAACAAGTCGAATCAGAATCATGGTGACAGAGTAGAATTAAGCTCCATGGGGTTTTCCTGGTGTAATGTTTAAGGAAGCAGATTGCCAGGCCTTTCTTTCACAGTACTGCTGGGGGGGTTCAAAGCACCCATATTTCAATTAGTGGTCAAGCACCCAAGCCTAATTAATCGGAATCTCTGAAGGTATCTTTAAAGGGTCTCAGGTGACTGGACTGTGGAGCCAGAATAGAGAGCCACTTGGGGCACCGGAGATGAGGATCAGGGAAAGAAAAGGCTGAGGAAGAGCAGCACCAATAATCAGGACTTGGGTGACTGCAAGGAGAGAAAGCAGGATCATTCCAGGATCGATCTTGTATGGCAGTAAGGTGGGGGTGGGGGATGTCCAGAGATAGGGTCCTTTCTTTTTTGTCAACAGAGAAGAAAAAAACAGATCTGCAGCAGAAAGGACAAGCAGATGATTGAAGCTATGGCAAGCTCAATTCAGACAATGTTCTTCTCTACATTAAACGCGTGGTGTCTCCGTGCTCCCGTAGTATGTGTGTATTTACACATTCTAAACAATTACCTTCTCTTACTATGTCTCTGCTCAAAATTGTCTAAAGGCCTCCTTCTTCATTTAGAGAAAACACAGGGTCCTTACCGTACATGGTCTACAAAGACCAACAAGCTTGCTCCACAAAGTGTGATCCCAGGACCAGCATCACCTGGGAACCTGTCAGAAATACAGATTCTGAGGCCCCACTCAAGACTCACTAAATCAAAATCTGCATCTTAACAAGACCTCTAAGTGATTTACATGCACATTAAAATACAAGAAGTACATATAGGACCTGCAGGATCTACCCCACATCCCCATCTAACCCCCCACTACATTTCTGGCCCATCATCTAACACACTCCTGCTCACTCAGCATCACTGGTCTGCCTGCTATTCTTCCAACATACCAGCTTCTCTTCCTTTAGGGCCTTTGCACTATGGTGGCTTTGAACCCCTGCTCCCCTGCTGAGAATTTGCATTTCTATCAAGTTCCCAGGCGATGCTAATGCTGCTGGTTAGGGACCAATTCTGAGAACCACTAGTAGAGCAGTGGTTCTCAAAATTTATTATAAGTAAGAATCACTGGGGGATCTTATTAAAAAGTAGATTCTGATTCAGTATATATGGGAGTGGAAATGCAAATTCTCAGCAGGGGTTCAAATAGGAATGAACAGGCTCAAAGCTCGGCTTTGCACTGGCTGTTCCCTCTCCTAGAATGTGCTTCCTCCAGATAGATGTAAGAATTATTTCATTCCCTCACCATCTTTAGGTCTTTGCTCCTATCACCTTCTCCATGAAGGCTTCCTTAGCTATCCTGCTTACAACTGAAAAAAAAAAAAAAAATTCCAGACATTCTCTGCTCCTCCCTCTCTCTGCTTTTTATCCATAGCATTTACCAACCAAGATATTTTTGTTTCCTCTTCAATTGTTTATTAACAGTCTTCCTGTGTAGATTGCAAAATGTGGCCACAAATTTTTTGTGCCATCACCCTTCAAGAGTTAAAGTCTATTTCTCCATCCCTTGAAGCTGGGCTTGTTTATATGGCTTGTTTTGACCTATGGGATGTTAGCAAATACAACACAAGAAGAAACTTGAGAAGGGCTTACACATTGAGGCTTCCTTTCTTTTACTGCTGAGATACCTTCTTGTCACTATGGGAAGAAGCCCAAGCTAGTCTCTGGACTATAAGAAACACAGGGCCAGTTACACCCATAGCCCAAACCAACAGCCAGGACCAACCACCAGACATGTGAGTGAAAGCATCCTAGACCAGCCAGCCTCTAGCTGTCCCACCACTTGACTGCAGAACCTACTACTTAACACACAGACTCATAAGTAGAATGCTTATTGTTAAGCCTCTGAGTTTTGGATGATTTATTTTGAAGCAAGCTGATACACTCCTCCTATGAGTATGCAAGTTCCAAGAAGGTTGGGATGTTTGGACATTGTCCCATTTTTAGAGCTTACTACAGTGCTTAGCATAGTGCGGGTATCCTAAAATATGTGGAATGGATGTTGATGGAAAGAATGGTGAGGAAGAAGTGTTTACAAATGAAAGAAATTAATAAATGCCAGGGATGGCCTCCATAGGTGAGACCCTAGAAGGTGGGAGTAGGGCCTCCTCAGTTTATCGTAATCTCTCCCTTCCAGAGGCCTTGAAATAACATTTTGACTACTTTGGTAACACAGGCAGTCTCTGGATTATGAACGTATGGGACAACCCGTAGTTATGAATGAACCCCTGTAAAGCCTATTATATTAAAAATTTGAAGTACATACAATGGTTTGTAATAACAAATGGGCACTACTTAGCAACCCCTGCATCAAAACATTATTATTATTAATACCATATTATTATGTTAAAGATGTTTTAGTGTATCCAAAAGTGTTTCTTTAATGTTTTTTCAGGCAAAGAAAGGCACACTATATACCAAGACGAACATCTGACTAACTGACGTTAGATACGAACCATACCTGCTTCAACTTACGTACGAATTCAACATAGAGACAGGTTTACGAATGGAACACATTCGTAACCTGGGGACCGCCTGTAGGACATTTTAGTGATGATAATAATAACGATCCACATGTTCACACACAGTATTTCAAATTTATTCAAAATAGCTTGTTTCATGGTGCTTCACTTGTCTAAGTCTGCAGATCATGTGACCTTTAGAATATTTTTCACATTATGCATTCATTTCCTCATTTAAGTTATTCTGATTCTAACAGATAGCAAATCGGCAAACCAAATCACTGCATGTTGCTTCAGTTCCATCTTGCCAAAGAAAGAAGAAAAATCTGCTGCTTTGGATTCATTTCAACCACTGGAAATCCAGGTCATAACATTTAAAATCTCAGATGTTCTCCACTGTGTCCACAGCACATAAATAAGTGAGTGCACAGATACACGTATGTGAAGCCAGTTCTCCAACAACTAAGGCATAATGTCCATTGGAATGCGGTAGCAAATTTAAGTGGATTCCGCAGCAGTGGGTGTCATAATTATGAAAGCACAGCACAGCCCTCAGAGAAGGCACGAGCAAGTGCTATTGGCAAGCAGAAAGCGAGTTCTCTATCAAACACTTTTTTAAAAAGATACAACATTCACATGTTATTTTTACTCAGTGGGGAAAAATAAAAGACAACCTGCAATACACTAAGTTTCTTCCTGGAAAAGAAAAGAATCCTTCATTTTATAAAATTGCTTACCCGTCATTAAATGAATACATCTGAACTCATGCAACAAGTCTTGTCCAGAGACCAGGAAAGACAATATGTATCGTAAGGACAGAGAAGCAGTTTGGAGGGCAATTAAGCTCTAGGATCTTAAGGGTTTCTTTTAGAAAATTCGAATCTCTTCTAAACAGAATGACGTTTACAAATACCTAATATCTGGCTTCAGATTTTTTTTTTCCCAGAAACATCATAACCAGATTGTATGATGAATGAGCAAAATGTATATTAGAGATCACTGAGGTCTGCCCATTAAGTCACAGAGTTCTTATTCAGAGTATCGCATAACCCAGTTTTCCCCTTTGTCACATATTTTAATCTATAGTATGCATGAAGTTGAAAGGAGTAAGCTATTGAAATTGTACTTTTGTACTGGTCAGGATAGGCAATGTTCCACTGTGATAAGAAAAGACCCCCCAAATCCCAGTAGCTTAAAATAACAAAGGTTTATTTACAGCTCATGTCACACATCCACTGTGGTTTGGCTGAGAGCATTGCTCATCATATCCTTCAAAGATCCAGACTAATGGAGAATTGACCACCCAGAAGATGGCTAGTCACCAGAATAGACACCAATCACAGCAAACCACACACCAGCTGTTAAGAAGGTAGATGGGTCACTTCTACCCACATTGTATTGGCCAAAGGAAGCCACATGGCCACTCCTAACACCAAAAATAAGGAAATGCAATCTTACTATCTTTTTACACATCCAGGAGGAGAACCAAAAATATTCAGTGAACAGTAATACTGACTGCTGCAGCTCACAGCCATCTATCCATTTCAGAAAATGTTTGAGGGCATTTTAACTGCAGAAAAGTCTTCCAGGTGCCATGTGGGATACAAAGATGAACCAGACAGAAATCCTGTCTTTGCAGAGATTACCATCTAACAAAGGAGATAAAACATATGTATAAGTGAATACAAGATGAAAAAGTTGAATACCAATAAAAAGAAGCAGGAAAGGTTCAATGAGAGTTTAAGCAAAGAAGGTTTTCACTACAGCAGTTTCATCTGCAGATGCAATAAGCAGTTTGTAGAATGAGTGAGACCAGGAAATGAGGATGTCTAGACAGTGGGAGGAGTTCCTAGATGAGGCAAAACGGTTAAGGGTTCAGGTGCTAACCAAAAGGTTGGCAGATTGAGTCAATTGAGAGCACTTCAGAAGAAAAGTCCTGGTGATCTACTTCCAAAGAATCAGCCATTGAAAACCCTATGAAGGACAGTTCTACTTTGACACACAGGATTTCCGTGAGTCAGAATCGACTCAATGACAACTGGCTTGACTTGGCGTGACTAGATGGTGGAAATAACATGAGCAGAGACACATGACTAGGGCATGGCAGTTCATGTGCAAAGAATGTCAAGATGTTTAGGGTGAATGATGTTTAGAGTTCTGTTCTGTTTTGTTTAAGTGTAGGCTTTTTGTACAGAGTGGATTTTGAAAAAAATTAATCTGCCTTAGATGGTAGGATTTGAAGGGGAAAATGGCAGGGTCAGGGTAGGACTGGTGCTATAGTCCAAACAAAAAGTAGTAAAGGCCTTAGTAAACCCATCAGAATTGAAAGGAAGGAACAGTTGTACTATAGAACCATGTACACCACAAGAACACACAGCTTTCCCATCTTCCTTTCATCTGACCCAGAAAACACAACTCACTTTTCCCTCTGTCTGAGACTGAAGGACCGGTCATTTGAGTCTTGGATCTGATAAAAGTGAAGAGGTCAGATAGGGAGACCATCTTGATTAAAAGACTGGCCACTGTCCATGCAACCCAATCAAGAGAATGTTCCTTTTATAATTAAGAAGAGTCATTGCCAATGGATACTGTCCTCAGTTTGATGTTTCCTATCACCAGAGGTATTTCTGAAGCTACTCCTTAAAGCTTAAACTGCAGGGTTTAATTTACATCTACCATCTCTCCTCTCATGCAGATATAATTTCAAAATGGCCAATCCAAGTGGGCTCTGCCATGAGTCTTTGACCATCACAATATCCTACCGCTAATTTTAAACAGAGCTTTAGGACCCTTCATGAAAAAAAACTGCTTGTTTTTGCCATTCTCACTGCATCCACATATAGTAAAATTTGGTCGTGATCTGAGACTTTCCAACTACTGAGCAGTTCCTTCTTTGGGAGGACTCTCTGCTCTTTGTCCTACTGCTCCGACAGACACATGACTTCCACGGCCACCCCCAGGGAGATTATCCCAGCCAACTGGGTCCTCCAGGTTCCCTGGGATCTGCAGAGAAGCAATGCCAGTTCTAGGGCAGACAATCTAGGACTTGGCTCTAAGTGGAGGCCATCACACTGTGTACTGTGACTCTCACGCTAAGAATTTTCATGAAGTCCAAATCAGAAGGAAGGACCTTGCTGATGGTGCCAAGGTCTGAAACATTTAAAGATAAGGGTTAGGCTAATTCCCAGGAAGCCCTGGACTTTAAAATCCACACACAGATGACTCATTAGTCCTAGATCACTGTTTCTTTTTACCATACTCCTTTATGAAAGGTTCTGTGCACTGAAGCCTTCCTTACTGACTAGGTAGTAGAATTTTTTTGTAATTTTTCTCCAGTGTTTAGTTTTATTTTATAAATATTGCATTGTTTATAAAATACTTTATAATTCAACCAATATTTACTGGCTACTTCCATTGAGCAAGATACCATGCTATTTGCTACAGAGTAACAATAAAGTGCCCATAGTAGGAGGAAAAAAGAAAGAAAAACATAACTATACTAAATTCTTTAAAAGAAATTTGGACAAACTACTATGGCAGTTAAATAAGTGAAAAATATCTAGAGCAAGGTAAAGGTAAAGAGATGATATTTGAGATGTGCCTTCAAGAAGAGATAGGATTTCAAGAAAAGCAACGGATCAGGTGGAATGATTGGCACAGAAACAGCAAAGCACTGAGTGTTATGTGGTGAACAACAGGAAGTTCAGTGTGGCATTATTAGGAAAGAGTAGGAAAGATGATGGAAAAAGTATTTTAGGACCCAAAGGTACCTCAGAAGGCCTGGCAATCTATTTCCAAAAAATCAGCCATGGAAACCCTATGGAGCATAGTCATACTCTAACATACATGGGGTCATCATAAGTGGGAGTCAACAGAACTGGTTTTTGTTGTTTTTGTTGAGGTGGAGATCTTTAAAAACCTAGTGAAGGAATGTTTTCATGCAAAAGGCAAATGAGAGGTACTGGTGGTTTTTGAACATGGAAATGGTATACTGTAAGCTTTAGGATCACTCTCTCCAACTTCAAGCTTGACCACGTCTTCCCTATTAGCTCGGCTCCATTTACCTGACCTGCTTTCTGTTCCTCTGGGGCCTTTGCACTAGCAGTTTCCTCTGCCTGGACCTCAAACCATCCCCAGACCTCCACCTTCTTAATAATCAGATTTCTCCTTAAGTGCTTCTTCCTCACTGAGCCTCCTGACCAGCCTATCTGAAGGGGTTCTCCCATCCTTGGTTACTTTTTACTCTATTACTCTGTTTTGTTTTCCAGCAGCTCTTATCATAATCTGAAATTGTTTTAGTCATTTCATTACTGGTTTATGGCTTGTTTCTTCAAACTATAAGCTCCATATCTTACTGAAGGTGAGCAGACGCCTTCTCTAAGACAAATGCAGTAGTATTGTGTCTATTAGAATGGATGATGAAAAATAAGCACTCAATAATTATTTTTAACAGCTATGCTGAGATAAAATTCACATACCATACAATTCACTCATTTAAAGCACGCAATTCAATGCTTTAAATGATATTCACAGAATTGCGAAACAATTACCACAATACATTTTAGAACATTTTCATCACCTCCAAAAGACACCCTGCACCCATTAGCATTTAATACTTCCCCCCAGTCCCTCCAGCCCTAGCCTCCAAAACCAAATTCGCCGCCATCAAATTGATTCCAACTCATAGTGACCCTATAGGACAGAGTAGAGCTGCCCCATAGCGTTTCCAAGGAGTGCCTGGCGGATTCGAACTGCTGACCCTTTGGTTAGCAGCCGTAGCTCTTAACCACTACATCACTGGGGTTTCCAAGATAACCACTAATTTACTTTCCGTCTCTATAGATTTGCCTGGTTTGGATAGCTCATAAAATAGAATCATATAAGGTTCTTTGTGACTGGTTTCTTTCACTTAACATAGCGTTTTCAAGGTTTTTCCGTGTTGTAGCAAAATATCAGTACTTCATTCCTTTTTATTGCTGAACAATACTCCATTGCATGGACAATGCCATATTTGTTTATCCATTCATCAGTCAGTTAACATTTGGGATGCTTCTATAATGCTGCTATGGGCATTTGCGTACAATTTTTTTGTGTGGACATATGTTTTCATTTCTCTTGGAATTATTGGGTTATATGGTAACTCTACAATTAAACTTTTGAGGAACTGCCAGACTCTTTTTCACAGCGGCTACACCATTTTCACATCCCCACTATAGCACTGCGATGAGTCGAGGTTGACTCGACAGCAATGGGTTATGGTAACTCTCGGTTTAATCTCTGATGAACTGCAAGACTCTTTCCCAAAGTGGCTACACCATTTTTACATTCGCACTAAGAGTGTGTGTAGGCTCCAATTTCTCCACATCCTTGCCAATGCTTGTTATGATCTGTCTTTATAACCATCCTAGTAGGTGTGAGGAGTTCCTGGGTGGTATGAACAGTTAACACGTTAGGCTGCTAGCCAAGAAGTTGGCAGTTCGAGTCCACCCAGAAACACCTCTGAAGAAAGGCCTGGTGATCTGCTTACAAAAAATCAGGCACTGAAAACCCTATGGAGCACAGTTCTGCTTTGACATACTTTGAAATCAACTCGATGGCAACGGGTGGTGTTGGTGGTGATGGGTGTGGACTAGTGTCTGATTGTGGTTTTGATTAGCACTTCCTTAAGGGCTAACGAGGTGAGGCACCTTTTCACATATTTATTGGCCATTTGTGTATCTTCTTTGGAGAAATATCTGTTCAGATCCTTTTATGAAATGCCTATTTTTTAATTGAGCTATTTGTCTTTTTATTGAGTTGTAAGAATTCTGTACATATTCTGGATACAAGCCCCTGATCAGATATGATTTGCAAATATTTTCTCCCATTCCGTGAGTTGTCTTTTCACTTTCTTGATGATATCTTTTAATAACTATTTTGTAAATAAAAGAATGAACAGGACTAATTCTTTATGGCAGAGAAAGCCCATAAACAGCTCTTAAGTATGGCAAAATAGTAGTAGGGCTAGAAGTAGACAGAAACTCAAATCACCTGCCTGCAGCCTTAAAGTTTGTTCACTGGCTCTGAGTAATGTCAGAACAGCCCAGAAGCAATGCCATCCTTACAGGGTGAGTCAAAGAATGCAGCATTTCATAAACCAGCCCTTGGGAACTGACCACATAGAAAGACACCAACGCGGTTAAAAAAAATTAAGAGAAAAGAGATTTTGCTGGAAGTTAGCCTGTTATAAGTCCTGAGTGGTCTACAATTGTGTTTTCTTTTGAAAAACTTCAGAACCGAAGAATGAGGTCACACGCACACACAAATGTTAGTTAACTTCAACTAGGATAGGCTCAGGATGAGTAAGCAGTGGTATAGTTACGGGTATTTTCTGACATGATTACAGGCCCTGGGATCACCGTCTCTCCCTGCACTGTATTCAAACTAGATGAGCACTGCCCCGTTTTATTTTGGTTGAGAAACTTCAACTTGAGAAAACAAGGTACAAGCCTGGGAACACTGATATGGAGAGAACTGGTATATTTTTACAGCTGTAAGAGCTTCTCAGCATAGAAAAATACCAGACCTTAACTACTGATTACATAAATATCAGGCCTTAAGTACTTACTACAAATACATATATACGTACATATGTACATACACACACATATATGGTATATATAATATATAAAACAGTTTCACCAGACTGGGAAAGGCATCAGGGAAAGACTCATTTTTTAATAAATCTTAACTAATTCCAGTGCTGGCATGGTATCCAAAATGTAATTTTCCCAGGATAGAATTAACCTCTTAGATAATACAAACCAAAAAAAAAAGAGCTGGTGCCAACGAGCAGATTGACTCATCGTGACCCTACAGAACAGAGTAGAACTGCCTCATAGGGTTTCGAAGGAGCGGCTGGTGGATTTGAACTGCCGACCTTTTGGTTAGCAGCCAAGCACTTAACCACTGCGCCACCACGGTCCTAGATAACACATAGAAGATTAAAATAGAAACTTAATCCTTCCTTTGTGGTGCTAATCCTAAATTAAAAATCAGATTAACATACAAATATAAACAAGATCAATATTATTAGAGCAACCTAAGAAATGTGATATACTAAAGAGAGCAATCTATAAATAATTTTTAAAAAATGTATTTTAAAATAACTGTATTTCTGTAAGGCAGTGAAGTTTAAGTGAAGAATACATAAAGATGTCTTCAGAATATAGCTTTGCTGTGTTAGATAAAATAATGTATGTAAAGGGCAAAATACATGATGAGTGCTGAATAAATGCAAATTATGATTATTATAACACAGAGACAGAAAGTAGGCTCTGCTACAACAAAAAAAATTTTTTTTTTTTTTACATAAGGCAGAGGTAAATCTAAAATGTGACATACGATACACCATTTAAAAATCTTCCAAAAATATATTTCTGGTTTCACGTTCTTTGTTTACCCTGTTTCCTCTGTGTACAGTGCCCAATCCAATCTTCAGTTTTTAAATCAAATATGGGAAGGTACATTTGGGAGTTGGAAGCAATCACCTATGTGTCTGTCTTCTTCACCCCTTATGTTGATATAGGCCCTGCAGTGCAAATAATAGCACACAGATGTGTAAAGTAGAGATAATACCTAAATTTATCCAAGGAGAATTGAAGTATGGGGCAAACTTGATGTTTATCTGACCAGTGGTTATACCAGCACAAATCTCCTGGGATCTTCATCTTACCCTAACTGATCATCCTTTCCCTGTCCTGGTCTCAGTTTCTTGATTCCTTCCAATCCACTGGACTTTTCTTGTTCTCTATACGGCACATGCCACCTGGGGCCTTATCATCACATAGAATAGCTCCAACTCATAGCTTCCAAAAAAAAAAAAAAGAAAATACCCCCTGGGGACCATGGTCTCGAGGAATAGCTAGCTCAACTGGCATAACACAGTTTATAAAGAAAATATTCTACATTCTACTTTGGTGAGTAGCATCTGCGGTTTTAAAAGCTTGTGAGCAGCCATCTAAGATACACCACTGGTCTCACCCTGTTGGGAGCAAGGGAGAATGAAGAAAACCAAGGACACAAGAGAAAGATTAGTTCAAAGGACTAATGAACCACAACTACCACAGCCTCCAGCAGACTGAGTCCAGCACAACAAGATGGTGCCCAGCTACCACCAGTAACTGCTCTGACAAGGATCACAATAGAGGGTCCAGGACAGAGCTGGAGAAAAATGTAGAACAAAATTCTAACTCACAAAAAAAGACCAGACTGACTGGCCTGACAGAGACTGGAGAAACCCCGAGAGTACAGGCCCCCATCACCCTTTTAGCTCAATAATGAAGTCATTCCTGAGGTTCACCCTTCAGCCAAAGATTAGACAGGCCCATAAAACAAAATGAGACTAAATGGGCACGCCAGCCCAGGGGCAAGGACTAGAAGGTAAGGTGGGACAGGAAAACTGGTGATAGGGAACCCATGGTCAAGAAGGGAGAGTGTTGACATGTCGTGGGGTTGGTAACCAATGTGTACCAGTTGTTTAATGAGAAGCCAGTTTGTTCTGTAAACTTTCATCTAAAGTACAATTAAAAAAAAAAACAACAAAAGACAACCCTGAGATGCCTCCCACCTTTCCACTCTTACAGCTCTTAGCAAATGTGCCTTCCCTTTTCCTTTTGAACTATAGCCTCCTACACCCCACCCTCCTCTTTTGGTGCAGCAGTCCCATTTTGGCCCCAACTTCCTCACAGCTAGGATACTGCAGTCAATCATTTCAAAGATGGTACCCCTTGTGTTCAAGAATCATTCTCCTCCCCTTACGTTCAAGAATCACGCTCCTCCTAGCTTCCCACAGTCTCTCTTTTTCCCGTCTCGTCCTGGTGAATTCTAACTCCTTGTGTTTTCCTTTTCTAATCTCAGGCTCCTGAGCTTTGGCAAAAAAAATGCACAAAGTGATACAGATTGGTTCATCGATTCGTTCCTTCATTTAACTACTACTTTTACTGAGCAATGCACAAGCAGCAAATTACCTCCCTGCTATTTGGTAATTCTTCTCATAGTCATTAATCATTGATTCTTATCAGAATTTCCTTAAAATGTGATTCCAAAACACTGGACCACCTAATGTCCATTTCACCCCACTCCCCCTGTCTCTGCAGGTGCCCTTCACCTCTGAACTGACTGAGATCAAGGCCATCCTACATACAGGCTCTCCCCAAATCAAACTCCTCTGTATCTCCACCCACCTTCCATTCTTCTTTAGTCTCAGAGGACCAATATTCCTCTTCCTTTTCAAACCTATTCCTCTCTACTTAAGCCCTTTACTGGAAACCCTGGTGGTATGGTGGTTAAGAGCTATGGCTGCTAACTAGAAGGCTGACAGTTCAAATCCACCAGGCACTCCTTGGAAACTCTACGGGGCAGTTCTACTCTGTCCTATAGGATTGCTATGAGTCGGAATTGGCTCGAAGGCAACGGATTAAGCATTTTATGCCTCCTGTCCCAAGTCCCCACTGTGTTTCTCCTGTGCCACCCCGACATTGTGCTGGGTGCTGAAGAGCTCGCCAGGTACTAGATGGACACACATGTAATTACACACACACATATGCAAATACACATACAATTAGGGTGGGCATATTATTTCTCTCCCAAACTCAGACGTGTTTGAGAGTGAAAGGGGAATTAAAAATAATTAATTGAGGTGAACTGATTTACCACAGGCATAAACCAACTGTCCCTGGCAAATTAGCACAGCCACATTAATTGTAACACAACATGGTTCCCTCAATTACGGAACCATCAACATTTTCTAAAATTATTTAGTAACATTGAAAAAAAGTTCACGATATAATGCTAAGTGAAAACAGTATATACAAACTGATGATAGTTTAGTCAAAAAAAGAAAACAGCAACTACCACTCAAGGTATAATATCAAAAACCAAACCCTTTGCCATCAAGTCTAATTCCGATTCATGGCAACCCCCATCTATTCCAGAGTAGAACTGCTCCATAGTGTTTCTTGGCTGTGATCTTTATTGAAGCAGATTGCCAGCCTCTTCTTTCTGCAGCACCGCAGGGTGGGTTTGAACGAGCAACCTTTAGGTTAGTAGTCAAGCGCAAACCATCTGTGCCACCCAGGGACCTTCAAGACACAATAACTGAAAATTACTGGGTACTTAGTAGGTGCCAGGTACTATTCTAACTATTCCTCAGAACAATCATATGAGGTAAATACTATTATTATAGCCCTTTCACAGATAAGGAAACTAAGGCACAGAGCACTTAAGAAGCTTGCCTCGGATTCCTCCAGCTAAGAAGTAGCTGAGTTTGGATTCAAACTCTTTTGATTCAAGACCTATGATCTTAACTACCCCAGCATGTTGACAAGGAAGAGGAGGTAGGTTGAGTAGACAGACAGAAGCAGATGTGCAAAAAAAGAAGGCAAGGAAACACACCAAATGTTAACAGTAGGCTTGCAAAAGGCTTCTCTTGTTTTCTCTAAACATTTCTGTGTTTTCCTAATTTAATAATGTAACTCATGTTGCTGAGAAAGGAATAATGTAGTGCAGAAATGGAAAGAACAGAACAGCTAGTTCTGATTTGCAGAGGGGGAAGGGCCATCAGGAGAGGCTCTCAGTCCGTCCACTCATTTCTGTTACCATCACCCTGTTACTTTCCATGAGCTCTTTCCTTTTGCTGACCGATAAGTATATCCAGGTCTCCCTTACCAGGAAGATCCCTGAGTGGTGCAAACAGTTCGTGCTCAACTGCTAACCTAAAGTTTGGCAGTTCGAACCCACCCAGCGGCACTGCAGAAGAAAAGGTCTGGCAATCTGCTTTTGTTAAGACTACAGTCAAGAAAATCCCGTGGAGCAGTTCTACTCTGTAACATGTGGGGTTGCCATGAGTAGGAATCGACTTGACGCAACTAACAACAACCCTTACCTGGTCTCCCTTTAACCCCGCCACCCCACAACTCCTAATTCCATCATTTCTGCCTTTCGTGGGCAAGCTTTTGTACTCACTTCCTCTACTGCCCACATCCCTAACTTCCACTCCAGTATTTGATCAAGGCTTAGCAATAAGAGCGCTAGTGTCCTCATTACCAAATCCTAAAGCCATATTTCAGCTCTCATCCTCCTGGATTCTCTCTATAGCCCTTCATACTGTTGCACACCCTCTAAAGGGGGCACCTTTCTCTGACTCTGCATCTTCGCGGCCTCCTGTCTCTTTCATCTACTCCCTTCTCCCTAAGTGGAGACACTTCTCTAGGTTCTATTCTCAGCCCTTGTCTCTTTCCATGCTTCATTTCTTAGCAATCCTGTATACTTCCATAGCTTCACTTATGGTGAATAGGTGTCATTCTTTACTTCTTCTGAGTCCTATATTCTCTTCTACCTACTGAATATTTCTACCGGGCATGTTCTTCTATCTACCAAAACCAAAACCAAACCAAACCCATTGACATCAACTTGATTCCATCTCATATTGACCCTACAGGGCAGAGCAGAACTGCCCCATAGAGTTTCCAAGGAGTGGCCGGTGGATTGGAACTACTGACCTTTTGGTTAGCAGCCAAGCTCTTAACCACCGCACCACCAGGGCTCCTCTATCTACCAACAAAACTATAAAGCTAACATCTTTTGGTTCCCAAAATTGTTCTTAATTCTGCAAAAGAGTTTACCATTCTCCCTATCCCAAAGCTATAAACCTTGCAGTCATCTTCAGCTTCTCCCTCCTCCTCATCTCGACTTCCATTTAGTTATCAAATCCTCTTGAGTCCATGGCTATAAGAACTTCTAAATCTATTCTGTTTTCATTCTAGCAGCTTCTAGCTTTATGACCAATAACCTTTACTAATGCACCAGTCTCTCTGTCTCCTCTAGTTCATTATGCACAGGGCCCCAGAGGACTCCTCCCACATGACTACACTACAGTACACTGCTATACTACCCACGCCTCCATTAGTTTTTGTCTTAATGACAACGCAACCAAACCCAATGCCATTGATTCCAACTCGTAGTGACCCTATAGGGCAGAGTAGAACTGTCCCATAGGGTTTCCCAGGCTGTAAATCTTTACAGAAGCTGAGTGCCATATCTTTCTTCTGAGGAGCAGCTGGTGGGTTTGAATGCCGATCTTTCAGTTAGCAGCCAAGTGCTTAACCACTGCACCACAATAGTTATGGGTAAAAAAAAACTTTTTTAAATCTCTGCATTACCTGGTACACTCTCAGGTTTGTTGAATCAATAAGTTATGGTGTCTCTCCTTCTCAAAGGCCTTCAATAAAGCTTTTTATCCTACATGATACTGTTGACATCTTCTGTGGGGCAGTTCTACTGTATCCTATAGGGTCAATATGAATTGGAATAGACTCCACAGCAATGGGTTTGTTTTTTTTTCTCTACACGGGAGCAGATCGTTCCTCCAAAGTTCAGGCTCGTGTAATGTTTTAACACTTCTCTTACAATCTGACTCATAGCGACCCTATAGGACAGAGTAGAACTGTCCCACAGGGTTTCCAAGGAGCGGCTGGTAGATTCAAATGCTGACCTTTTGGTTAGCAGCCGAGTTCCTTAACCACCTTATCAGCCTAAAAATGAAACTGAGGAAATAGATGCCTGGCATTACCCCTGGCTTTTCAGCTGGACAAACTCATGAGCACTTTCTGAAATTCTTCGATCTAGATGTGTTTCAGAATTCTTCAGATCTGAGAAAAGTAAAATGGGGTATATACTGGAGTATACCTGGTTTAAGGATAACATCCCTGTAATCAAACTCATTAATATTTCTGCAACAAAACAAATTAATGCCCTAATTAAGTAAAATAAAGACTATGAATAACTTCATGTCAGTTTAGGTCAGGATAGGTTTTGCCACAAAGAAAATGCAAATCAGGTAAGGTTTGGTTGAAAAAAGGGTTCAGCTCTCTGTTTTTAGAACTGTGCATAAGGGCAGTTATAACGGAATCTGTTTAAACCAATAAAGTCCTTGTTTCTGTATCTGATTGTTAGTTTTATTTAAGCAGTATGAGTTGGGTTTTTGACACTTGCCCCTAAAGAGTCCTATTCCTTATGGGCCTATCTATATTTCAATTTTATTTCCCACCACTCCCCTATACCTACTCACATTCAAGTCAAATCAAAAATACATTTTGATTCTTTAAATAAAAAATCTTGCAACCACCATATGGTATGTGTACCATAAACCAAGCTGGCCAACCAGAAGATGGGGAGCCCTAGCTGGCTGATTTTCTAGTCAGTTGCCCCAGCCTCACACCTCGTTCTGTGGCTCCCAGGGAAGCGTAGCTATCACTCCCCTCTTACAGAAGAATCAGACAAAGCACTGAATTTCCTCCTTCCCCCTTCTCCCCCTAGAAGCCCTGGTGGTGCAGTGGTTAAGAGCTACAGCCATGAACCAAAAGGTCAGCAGTTCGAATCTACCAGCCACTCACTGGAAACCCCATGGGGCAGTTCTACTCTGTCCTATGTGATCACTATGAATTGGAAGGCAGCAATGGGCTTTTTGGTTTTCCCTTCTCCTCCATTTCATCCTCCATTAAATCTCCATGGGCACTCAAAAAAATCAGGAAAATTGTAAGCTGCTCCATTACAGAAACCCCCATTAACCACAGCATTCTCTTATTTTCCTTTGCAGTCTTTGCATCTCTTTGGTAGCCTTAGAGATCATGTAATGCTTCATGTGCCTTGATTTTTATATTCATTTTCATTACGTGGGCACCTGACACAGCAACAATATCAGTGGATGTAGCAGGTATTACAGTCCTTTGTTTGAAAAAGAAGGAAATAAGGATCAGGTTGGTTAATAAAAAAGAAAGATCCAGGAATTTCATTCAAACCTTCTGATTCCTAGTCTTCTTTCCTTTGGTCTCATTTTCCTCCCAGGATTACCCCAAACTGAAGAGATTATTTGCATTGATTGACCCTCTTTGGTATCCATAGAGGCAGAGGTGAAATCTACCAAAACTACTGAGGATGTTGCATGGATAATTTCACTCTAAATGATGTGCATATATTATTTTGATAAAAAATAAAAACATTTCTATTTTTATGTTACTATATATAAATAAATATCATAAAATACAAAAACATGAATGCTTGTGGACATTCACACGCACCGAAGATATATAGTGTGCACGAATATTCACAAGCATTCATTGTCACCAACCAAGAAGCCAAAGTTGGCTTCATCTCATCACTGAAGCCAACCTGAGTTGACTGAGTGATGAAGTTCCAAGAGCCATACCTATGGATACTTCAGGCTTGGAGAAAACCTAGACAGCTTCATACAACTTGAATGGACAAGGCAGCAAATACCCCTCCCTACGCAGGGGATATCTCTGGGGTCAAGACTCCTTCCTTCAGCCAAGGAATCACTGCTGGAAACTTTCTCAGCGCACTACCCTGCTTCTCTGGCTGACCTTTAAGGATAGGGTCTCTGGCTATAAGCCCAAGAAAGATAGTGATAAGGCAAACTCAGCTTCCTCTGGGCTCACAAAAATCCAGTTTTCCATTGCGAAGAAACCAAAAACCCATTGCCTCCAAGTGGACTCATATTGACCCTATGGGACAGAGTAGAACTGCCCCGTAGAGTTTCCAAGGAGTGCCTGGCGGATTCGACCTGCCAACCTTTTCGTTAGCAGCTGCAGCACTTAACCCCTACACCACCAGGGTTTCCTCTTAACAACTAGGCCCCCAAAATTCTCCATAGCCATATACCAGCCATTCCAGTCTATGAGGTTAATGCAACAGACTCACCAACATGAGGGCATGCGTTCCGAATGGCTTTTTCCAGTAAAGGATCCCCTCCTCCCCCTCCATTTTCCTTTTGTGATAAGAAATACGCATTTGAGAGTGCTTAGCTGAGATCAGAGCTGAAGTTCTTGAGCTTAAAGAGCTGCTCTTTAAGCCAAATTATCCTACACAGATCAACCTGGGACTTCTAAATCAATGTACTTTTCTGTTTACAAACTAAGAACTTACTATGGGAAGATGGTCCACTCCCATTAGACTAGTCACATCCCCTATTTCAAATACCACCCACAATCATCCAGAATCCACCTCCCCTCTTTCTCCCCTGTTTATCAACATTGCAAGTATCCTTCATTACTCATAGGTCAAAATTTATTGGCAGAGCGGGAGGCTCTCAAGACACAGCAAGGCTCTTCCTATTGAAGAATCTCTTCCCATTCATTTGGAAAATGCATCTTCTAATTTACTCATACAAATTATATTCAGAATTAGACAAAATATAAAAATTCAAACTTGATTTAACATAATTTACCCAGGTAAGATGCTTCATAAAATAGTCTTCAGATATGTTTCTTCCCTTTCTCCCACCTCCCTAAGCTTATCTCATAATATTTAATGATCAACATGAGAAGAGAGCACTGCCATGGAAAGTTAGCCATTATTCATTTAGAATCCAACATAAAAGTATTTTTAGTTGTTAGTTGAAATGGAAAACCATTTTCGCAATCTACAAAGCTCTGATTTGGCTCTACTAACTCAGTCATTAAGTTTATTTTCCTTATTTTCATATTTTGCATCTTCCATCTTAAAAATACATCTCCCTTTCCCCATATCTAAGTAAAGTTTGAATCTCATCTATTTCAGCCTTTCTCCTCAAACTCAGATTCAACAAACCTTCTCTGTAAGGCTACCTATGTGCTGAGCAATGCATAATTAACTCACGCTATTATTTAGAGATTTCTCACGTTACAGATGAAGGAACAGGGGCGCTGTTTAAGTTCAGTGACTTCACAGATCGTGCAAGTGGCATCTCCAGACTTTCCAAGTCCAAATGCTTGCAGTAGGGGCTCCAGGTTAAATATTCCCCCAGTGTTGCTTGCAACTAGCTTTATTCTTCTGGAGTCTTGTTTAAGATAAGTTACGTGTCTTGGGAAAGGATTTTTGCTACCTTGGAGCTGGAATCAAGGATTAGCAACTCACAGAAGGATAAATACAGCCATTGCACATTGCAAACAATCTAGTCACAGGAGACATTCTTCCTTCCTTCTGGTTTGTAGAAAATGTAGTCCAAACACAGGTTCACAATTAACGAACATTACCTCAGGTCTTGTTGCTTTTTGTCATTCCTATAACCAAGAGATTGTTAGCATGAAGGGTCAAAACACAAGATTAGTGAGACCAAGGCCTCTTGTTTGATCCCAGGGCAAGCTAAAAGCCATGCACGCCTACCTTGGCCAACCAGCAGGAGCTGGTCAAACTAGATCCTAAGAGTGCTTGTAGTCAAGGCACTCTACCATTGACCCTAATACCAAGAAAAATATGCCCGCTACTGACAACTACCACTAATAATAATGATTAGGTACCATTCCTGACTTTCAAGGCATAACCACTCACAAACTATAAACATTGTGTGAAGACCTACCAAAACACAACGTTATCTCTATAACCAAAGGCAAAAAAACCCTCATTACTGTTCCTTCCTAGGAAGTCAGGCATATCCTTTTTGCGTGTTTGCTTTCTTGCATTATTCTGCACATCCTATCTCTCATGAACAGAAGAGGCATGCTTATACTTTTTTACAGAAATCTCCAGGCCACGAATATTACCTCTGGTGACTTTAAGTGCTAAGATGCTATAAAAAAATACTAAATTAATATTCTAAGTAGATGGTTAAAACTATATCTTTACTGTGGTGAAAATTTACCTTGAATTTTTAAGATATCAAAAATACTGCCAGAATATTAAATGACTTTAGAAATAACAAGTTTCAGTACCAATTTGTAACACGAGGTGGGACCCCAAGACCAAAAGAGTAAAAAACAGAGAAGCTTCTGAGCCACAACATTCCCAAATTACTTTCTACCCTCAACTGAACTACAGCTGGTTTACTGTTGGAAAGAAGGACTAACAAAAGGATGTCTAAAGTGCTAAAAGGTCAGTGCAGTAAAAGGATGAATGAGAAATACTTTTGGCCCTTACAATGCAATGATACTGCACGTGCGAACTGAATTTACCACTCCAAAGACTTAGAATAGGGTTACACTCCTTTGATCTACAGAGGAAATGCTTTACACTGTAAGAATAGCTGATCTCTCTAAGCTGGTTATAGCATCAGCCCAGGACTCCTCTGAAAACTTGATAAGCACTAAATTTCCTCATCAGTGTTGTAAAAACCACAATAAATAGTGTTTGGTGCTATTTGTATGTAAACATTCAAACTTCTTTAATGAAATGCCAAGGACCTTCGTTTTCAGGCTTTTTGAAAAAAGTCAGACACAGCTGCAAGATATTGCAATGTCTGCCTGTTCAAAAGCGGATTTGGCGACAATTTCTCATCCCTCACTATGCCAGGTTTTGCAATATCTACGTTCTATTCAATGAGTTCGAAAAGATACAGGTGTTTCTACCCTTGCCAGTCGTGAAGCTTCTTAGATTCAAGAAGTCCAGGTCTGTTTGAACTAATATCTGTGAATTAAGACCAGATGTTTGTTTCTAGTCTACTAAGCCACTAACCCAGAATTCAAGGAAATGGGGATTTTACTTTATTCCTCCCACCCCTGCCAAAGGACAGAAGGATTTCCTAAAAGGCAGGGTCCCCTGGGCAGTGGACCTGGACCAGAGAGCCCTAGGTCTGAATCATAGCTGCCACTATCTCACTGGATGACCCTGTGTGGGTAGGTCACTTAGCTTCTCAAAAGTCTTGGTTTCCTCATCTGCTGTATATAAAGTAATATCTATCAAATGAGGTTGGTTTGAGGATTAAGAAAAAAGTGAACGTTCAAGAATTTATTCTTCCAAATATGCCTGGCTCCTAGGAGATGCTCAATGTCAGCTGAAACCGAGAGTTGTGGTTTGGGAACTGAGAGATGTGGCTTGGAAAGATTAACAGTATTACTTTCAGTGTTAGCCTTCCCAGTTACCTTACTGGGGCAATACAACTTTAAGCTTATGGTAGAAAAGACGAGAATAGCCTCAGTGTTTCTTCCAGAAAAAAAAAAAAAAGGTAGTAGGCTCCTAACAGGACTGGACAGTGTTTCTTTCTGTTATACATAGGGTCGCTATGAGTCAGAACCAACTCGACTGCACCTAGCAACGACAGACTCCTAACAAGCTATTAGAAGAACTCTTCTGCTGGTGACAGGCACTCAGGCAGCAAAATCTGGCTGGCTTCCCTTACTTCCTTCCTGGAGAAAGAAAATACCGCCCGTGCCCCTTGCCCTGGTCTCAGTCCTCCACAGGACCGGCTCTTCTGGAACATGCCCTCCCTCTGTGCCGGCAAAGAGCAAGACTTCGCGCTCTCGCTCTTCCCAACCCTGCCCAGTTCCTCCGCTGCCTTGGCAGACGCAGCGACAACATCCCAGTGCCGCGTATCCCAGGCGGAGGGGGTGAGGATGGGGTGGGAGTTCCCGAGCTTCTCCCGGACCCGAGCTCCAAGGCTCGCGTTCCGGGACGTGGCGCGCAGTAGCATCAGAAACCGTCTGTGTTCTCTCGCTCCAGCGGCACCAGCCAGCCCCTTTCTCTCCCTGCACCCACGCAGGGCGCGCAGGGCGCGCAGGGCGCGGGCTCCGGCCCTTCCCGCGTCTCTCCGCACCAGGAGAGCGCCTGCTGCTAGGGCACCCCGCCATCACCTACGCCTCCCATCCCCAGCGGGGTCTCGCCTGAGTCTGGCCAGGACCCCCTGCTCGTGCCAGCCCGGAAAGAAGAGGTGTAAGAGTGAGGATCACTTTCTGAGACCCGCTTACACAGTCCTCTCCACTCCATTTCTCGCAGGGGTATGGGGTGAGGAATCTCAAGGGGAGGAGAAGGAGGAAGCCTAGGAAGCCCAGAGGAACCTCCAAATTGCTCTTCTAATCATTCCCATAACATCACTTCAATTTATTGGCATTTCCCCCCCCTAAACAGGGCAGCTGTCTGGAGAGCCCTTAAGCGGTACCCTACAAAAATCCCGCGCCCAGCTGCCGGACCAATTCGCCCCACGGCGCCGCCTCTCCGCCCCGCACGTCCGGCCCCAGGACTCGCGGCTTTTCCGGGCAGAGGAGCTCGGAAGTTTCCCACCTCTCGCTCCGACCCCCTTCCGGGAATTCCCAAGCAGGTCTGGATCCAAGCAGGCGAGGGAGCTGGAAGGTCTCTCCCCACGTCTGCGCTGACGCCGGGTCTGACCCTTCTTGCCTCACTCTCCGCGTCCCTCCTCCCCTCCAGCTCCAGTCTACGCGCCTCCAGAGCCCAGCGGTTCTCTCGCCCAAGAAGATGAAACTTCTTTCTGGGCTAAATTCAGGTAGGAGCAGGAAGGCTTCTCCGCCTTCCCCTCTTCTCTCCTCCTTATCCAGCCTCCCCCCACCCAAGTAGCGGGTTCCGGGGGGTCTCACTCCCTGCGCCCCCAAAAGAGCTAATTTCCCCCTCTCCTCACCGCCACGCGCCAAGACTTTTCCTCAGGCTACTAGTGCTCCTCGTCTTTCTAGGCCAAAAGGTCCCAGGTCGAGTTTGCAACAACCACGCGAGCAGGCACACTCCGGATTTTTCCAGAGACTCTACCTGTCCCGCGTGGCTTGCAATAAAACAAAATAAACCCCAGTAACTTTGGGGAGTGTGTGTGCGTGTGTGTGTGAGAGAGAGAGGAACAGAGAGCGCGCCCGCATCGCCCACGAGTTTGGGTAACAGCTGCAAAAGCACATCTGGAAAAGGGGGGCCGACAGGGAAGGGGCGAGAAGCGCAGGGCCGCAGGCACCTCCTCGCCAGCAACTTCCAGGGCCAAGGGCCGGGCCAGCCGGTCATTACCTGTCCAATGTTGATGAATCCGTACTTGCTGGCGATGCGGTTGGCTTCTGGAAAGCCGCCGGCGATTTTGACCGCCCAGTGGTTGGTGTAGACGCGCGTCCGGCAAACAGGGAGCAGGCAGCCCCCGAGCAGCGCCAGCACGCACAGCAGGTCCAGCCGTCCCGGGCAGCAGCAGCGGCTCCTCCAGCCCATGGTCCCGGCGCCTCGCTGCCTCCCTCGCTCGTTCCCTCTTTGCTCGCTCCGCGCACTAAGCGGCCGTACAACTAACTTCTCTGGCCTGGGCCGCCCCGGCGCGCAGCCCTCGGCTGCTGCGGCTCGAAGCCTTGGGCGATCAGCAGGAGGCGGTGAGCTCGGGTTGGGATCACAGCAGCGAGCCTCTCTCTGGCCCCTAGACCATCCCTGGGGCTGCGGGGACCAGTGCTCCCCCGCTCTCCGGCCAGCAAGGCGGTCGGCGGGAGCTCCTTGGCTCGGGTGCAGGAGGCGGCTGAGTGGGGCGGGCGTCCTCCAGCAGTTGGATCTCGCCGGGCTCGGCTCCGGGACTCAGCGACTCGCCCTCGCTCCTCCCCAGGCCCCGGAGCGAGGCGGAGGCGGCCGGCGGGGGTGGTGCAGCAGCGGCCGGGCGCCCCCTCTGCTCGCCCCGGCTCCGAGCGCGCGCTCGCTTGCTCCCTCGCGCTCCCTCCGGCTCCGAGCAGCGCGCGGGGAGTGTGAGTGGCAATGGCAGCAGCGCCTGCTCTGCATAAATGACTCCCTCCAGCCCCCCTCGACACCCCTCCTTTCCCACCTCCCTCCCCCTTCTCAGCTCCCTCCTCCGCCCGCCTGAAAGCGGCCGCAGCCAGGCGCCAGCCAGGTCCTAGCGCCGCCGGGTTCTCCCGACTGTAATCTCCAGGGTCTTGGGCAGCAAAGGCGAGTCTTTGCAAAGGGCTGGGAGAAGAGCTCCGGGCTGGTGATTTTACCTCCTTCTCCCCACTCCCTGCTGGATTTGTAGTAATTTGCCTCCACTTCCCGAAAGACTAAAGAGATTTACACGTTGGCTGGTCCGAGACTAGCGCCTTGAAGATTCATTCATCCTCGCTGTGAACGTCTTTAAACTAAGTATTTAAGGAGGTCACTTGTGTGTCAATTGCCGAACAAATAACCAGAGATTTTCACTTCGTTAATTCTTTATGCTGTTCAGCAACTGTTTATATTACACATTTTGCTCCCGAGAGAAGCTACTACTACACGACCTTAGGGCGCATCGATTCTTAAAAACTCCAACCACCGTAGCTCTAAAGCCAAGCGTGTTACTTTCTAGCTTTCGAAATCGATGCTTCGGGCACTAGACAACGCCACGAGGGAAATATTCCAGCCGTGGAATTGAGGAAAGATGCTTCTATGGATGTTTGGTATGAAAGTGGATGGAGATGTGGGCCAAGGGAATAGTTTATTTATTTGTTGGATTGAGTCTGATAAGGGCTTCTTTTTCTCCACCAGGGGAAAAGTTTTCCAACTTTTTCAAACACAGCACTGGAACAGTGAAAGACTTCAATATAAGAAGGACCACAGAGGAAGTTCAAATGAAATATGTGGCCGCCGCCTTCCTCACTGTGTCATGCACTGGTCCTCGCAGAAGGCAAGAGGGAGCTCTGATTAACCGGCTTTTTCGCAACCTCCCCGCTTTTTTTTTTTTTTTTTTGGCACGTGGGTGATTTCTTGTGAAAAGAAAATTATCCCTTATAAAATAATTCAACAGGAGTTTAAAGTATACACTATATCCTTCATCAGGGCTTCCCACCGTCTTTCTTCCTCCTCCCATCGTCTACTTTTCTTGCTTAGCATTGGTTAAGTGTATTTGAGATTAATTAACCCATGATGCCTATAACTTTGGGTGATGGTTCCCTTATCTGCCTAGGGCCTCACTTTTCTTTTCCCTCAGCTGAAGCATACATGCATATTCAAAACTCCGCTAGCACCTTGGAGCATAATATTTTATGACATTTTACAAACTATATAAAGTATGCTATCTTGCTTGATCTCCGAATAAACCCAGGAAATATTATTCCCAAATTACTGATGAAGTGGAAGATCAGAAGAATTCAGTCACTTGCAGAAGGGTATTCTTTTTTTCATTTATTTATTTATGTGTGTGTGTGTGTGACTTAAAGAACAGAAATGTATCGTCTCACAGTTCTGGAGACTAAAAGTCCAAATCAGAGTTTCCACCATCATTTATTTATTGACCGATTCAACATATCAATTTTGAGCACCTAAAATGTGCCAGGCATTGTGCTGGACACTGGAAAAGTTGGAGGAGGGGAAAGCAGAGCTGCACAAAGAATTAGTGGAATTCAGACTCTGGATACCTCTAGAGGAGATGTGGATGATGATGGTGATTAGATGGAAAAGCATAAACCCTGCACTTGGGCTTTAGAGGTTTGGCACAGTCCCTTCGTATACACCCCTTCCTGTCTTAGTTATCTAGTACTAAAAAAAAAAAAAAAGAAATACCACATGTGGGTGCTTTGACAGATAGAAATTTCTCTTCTCCCGGTTCCAGAGGCTAGATGTCTGAATTCAGGGTGCCAGCTCTAGGGGAAAGCTTTTTCTGTCTGCTCTGGAGGAAGGTCCTTATCTCTTCTGAGCTGTGCTCCTGGGTGATCTTCATGTGCTTGGCATCTCTTTTCCCCCTCTCTGCTTGCTAGCTTGCTTTTAATCTCTTACATCTCAAAAGACATTGACTCAAGATGCGCCCTACACTAACCCAGCCTCATTAATATAACAATGACAACCCACTCCCAAAGGAGGTTATAACCACAGGCATAGAGGTTAGGATTTACAACACATGTTTTGGGGGGACACAATTCAATCCATAACACTTCCTAACCTTGGAGTCAAATCCAGAAAGTTTCACGATCTATTAGCTCACTGTTAACTGCCACCCTAGGCCATTTGCATATATACAGAAGAGCCTTGGCTTATTATTTCTGTGGAAGCTGATGGGTTTCAGATGCAGTGGGAATCTCAATACACAAAAAATCTAAGTGCACATAAAATACCCTTCAGTCTTCCTTTCTTTCAGAATTGTGAGCCTTCGCATAAACGCTAGGTGAGAGGAAGAGCCTGTCTGCCTCTGCCAACGTTCCGCAGGAGGGTGGCCTTGGTGACAACTGAGCAAGGCTACTTCCTGAGCCTTGTATGCAGCATGATGTGTGGGTCTTTATTGTTTAGGACTGCAAAGGCAGCACAAAATGCTTCTCTTTGAACAATGTTACCTCCAGGCTTCAATTTCTGAATGAACTAAAGAGGAATCACTGCACTGGGTCTCCCAACACCTTAAGGTTGTTTCCTCAAACCAAAACCAAACCTACTGCCGTCGAGTCAATTCCGATAGCGATCCTGTAGGACACAGTAGAACTGCCCCATAGGGTTTCCAAGGAGTGGCTGGTGGGTTCGAACTGCTGACCTTTCAATTAGCAGCCAAACACTTAACCACTGTGCCATCAGGGCTCCTGGTTGTTTCCTAGGAGTGGCAGAATTACTCACTGATATTTTTTCTCCGTGATATCTTTCTCTTTTTCTTTCCACCAACACTCTTGCTTTCTGTGAGCATGCCTGGCTTGGCACACAGATACCATTCACTGCATTGAACGTGAGAGAGAATTAGAAAGTGAGGTAGGAAGTGGGGAAACCACTTTCCTACTTTGTAAACCAATCTCTGGGCCAGCATTTAGCTTACTCAAAGGGCATATTCTTCCATTTGGATGAATATGTATTTGGAAGGGGAAAACCTAGTTCTATTTTTAAAAAAAACCCATTCATCTGTCAAATCAAACGTATGAATGTAGATTCATTCATCTTGCCTGTGGCCTTTGCATTTATCGTCCACTTCAGTTGCGAGTGATTCTTAAAGCTAAATGATAGGAAGGAAGCCCCTCTCACACTGACACACAGGCAAACCCTGCTTCTAGCTTTGTGACCTGATGAACTTATTAGATTCATTGGTTAGAGCCTGTTAGCCAAGAATGAAACTTGCATATAAGGACCAATAGCTGCAGCAAAGAAAGTCTTATTTAATGACCTTAGGCTCTATTGGTAATCTCCATCAGCCCTGTTACAAATGCCTCAATAGCAAAAGGGAAGGGGAACCTATAGTAGCAGCGCTTAGTGCAAAACCATCCCTGTCTTAATTATCTACTACTGCTGTAACAGAAAGGAACCCTGGTGGCACAGGGGTTAAGAGCTCAGCAGTTAACTGAAAGGTCAGCGGTTCAAACCCACCAGCAGATCCATGGGAGATGTGGCAGTCTGCTTCTATAAAGATTACAGCCTTGGAGACCCTATGGAGCAGTTCTTCTCTGTTCTATAGGGTCATTATGAGTTAGAATGAACTGTGAACCAAGGATTCAGATTAATTTAATTTGCATACCTGGTGTTTTAGTTATCTAGTGCTGCTAGATAACAGTTCATTGGTTTTTTTTTTCCCGTTTTTGCTGTAACAGAGCTACTACTAGTGGTTGGTTTTAAAGGAACAGAAATTTATTTTCTCACAGTTTAGCAGCCTAGAAGTCCAACTGAGGGCTATGGCTCTAGGGGAAGGCTTTCTCTTTCTGTTGGCTCTGGAGGAAGGTCCTTGCCTCTATTCAACATCGGTTCCTCAGTTCCTTGCCTATCTTCATGTGCCCGTGGCTTCTATCTTCCCCTGTCTGTGTTTCCTTCTTCTGTGCCTAATCTGCTCTTTTAAATCTCAAAAGTGATTAGTTTAAGACACACCCTATAATGATAAGGCCTCGTTAATATAACACAGAAATCTCTATTCCCAAATGGGATTATATTCATAAACCAAAAACCAAACCAAATCCATAGACTCACAGTGACCCCATCAGACAGAGTAGAACTGCCTCACAGGGGCCTCACAGGGTTTCCAAGGACAGGGTAAAACTGCCCCATAGGGTTTCCAAGGACAGAGTAGAACTGTTCCATGGAGTTTCCAAGAAGCAGCGGATGGATTTGAATGGCTGACCTTTTGGTTAGCGGCCAAGCTCTTAACCACTCTGCCACCAGGGCTTCTTCATTGGTGTAGGAGTCAGGATTTACACCACATATACTTTGGGGGACACAATTAAATTCATAACACATCACTAACATTGGAAAAGAAACGGGAGAGCAAGCCTTGCACTAATGCTTTCTTTTTGTATGCGAAGAGTAGCATTGTGCGATTTGACCCTGGACTTTTCCTCTGTAACATGCCATATGGCAGGAAACCATGCAGTTTAAAGTTTTACTCTCCCTTATACTTAGAAAAGTATTACTTGATAATGAGGCCCCACTAGTGTTTGGCCTCTCTGCCAAGGTCCTTTATAGTTCGAAAAGAATATTTCAGTGAAATGCAATGAACAGAAATCCAGGCAGTTTAGTAGAAAGAGAAGTGAATAAGAACCCCACAAGGAATTATCTTGAGGTTCTGCAAACTGGTATTATTCTGGAAAGAGTTTGCCTTCTGAGACACCACATTTATTCCTCTGCTACACCCTCTGCTGGAGATTGATCTTTAAGGTCTCTTCTAACCTGAGATCTGGGAATCAATGATACATAGGTAATGGGCAGCATGGAGCTAACCAAGGGGGAACATTTTACTACCCGTTACTAAGTCTATGGGGGGTCTCAAACAGTTTTCCTATACAAAGAATTCAGAATCAGTAGTGAAAGTTGGTCAAGTTTAATAATAGAGAATCAGAGCTGAAAGAGACCTTAGATTTCATATAATCCAACTTCTTTATTTAATAGATTAGAAAACTGGGGCCAACAGAAGACTAATTTGGGTGACAGTAATCCTACTAGGGAAAAATAACAAATGGATGAATAATAAAAGTAAATAAAAGGAAGGGGTGTATGGGCCAAAGATGATAGTGTGCTATGAACCAAGGACTCAGATTAATTTAGTTAACATACCTAGTGTCTTGGTTTTTGAGGGCTGCTGTAACAGAAATACCACAAGTGGATGACTTTAACAAACAGAAATTTATTTGTTCATGGTTTAGAAGGATAGAAGTCCAAATTCAGGGCACCAGTTCTAGGAGAAGGCTTTCTCTTTCAGCTGGGGGGCGGGGGGGAAGGTCCTTGTCTCTTCAGCTTCTGTTTCCTGGTTCCTTGGAGATTTCCATGTACTTTTCGGCATCTACCTTCCCCCATCTCTGCTTGCTTAATCTGTTCCTTTTATATTTTGTAAGAGATTAACTGAAGATACAGTTTACACTAAACCTTCCTCATGAACATAACAAAGAACCCATTTCCAAATGGGATTAAAAGCACAGGCAGAGAGGTTAGGATTTATAAGACATATTTTGGGGGGACACAATTCAACCCATAACACCTGGGGTTAACAAAAATAAATTTTATAAGAAGAATAGAAACTCGATTTAACATTTCAGATTCCTTAGGTATTTAAAAAAAACCTGACTTAAAATCAGGAAAGGTGTGTGTCAGGATTGTATCCTTTCACTATATTTATTCAATCTGTATGCTGAGCAGATAATCCAAGAAGCTGGACTATATGAAGAAGAATGTGGCCACAGGATTGCAGGAAGATTCATTAACAACTTGTAACATGCAGATGACACAACCTTGCTTCCTGAAAGTAAAAAAGACTTAAAGCACTTACTGAAGATCAAGTAAGGCCTTCAGTATGAGTTACACATTAACATAAAGAGAACAAAAGTCCTCCCAACTTGACCAAATAAGCAACATCATGATAAATGGAGAAAAGACTGACATTTTCAAGGATTTCATTTTACTTGGATTCACTATCAACACCCATGGAAGCAGCAGTCAAGAAATCAAAAGACACATTGCATTGGGCAAATTTGCTGCAAAAGACCTCTTTAAAGTGTTAAAAAGCGAAGATGTCACCTTCAGGACTAAGGTGGGCCTGACCCAACCCATGATATTTTCAATCTCCTTGTATGCATGTGAAAGCTGGACAATGAATAAGGAAGACCAAAGAGGAATTGATGCCTTTGAATTATGGCGTTGGCAAAGAATATTGGATACACTATGGACTGCCAGAAGAACCAACAAATCTATCTCAGAAGAAGTACAGCCAGAGTGCTCCTTAGAAGCAAGGATGGTGAGATTTCATCTCACATACTTTGGATATGTTATCAGGAGGGACCAGTGCCTGGAGAAGAACTGCATGCTTGGTAAAGTAGAAGGTCAGCAGAAAAGAGGAAGACCCGCAACTAGATGGATTGACACAGTGGTTGCAACAATGGGGTCAAACACTGCAATGATTGTGAGGATGGCACAGGACTGATCAGTGTTTTTTTCTATCGTAAATGGGGCCATTGAGTCAGAACTGACTCGACAGCACCTAACGACAATTGTTTACCACCGCCATTTAAAATATATGATCCATGACACATGTGAAGCCAGGGCAAGAGTTAATTCAGGACTTGCTATTACATTTATAGCATAATATTTACATAATGGGACAGTCACAGGTGACCAGCATCCCATAGATTTCAGGAAACTTTTAGCGCCTTCTTGGGCCTGTTTAGAGTTGATTTAGAGTGGCATGGTTGACTGTCTTCTGTGGACATGTAAATCTAGTAATGACATTCTGGTTCCCAGAAAACTTTCCAATTAGAATCAAAATGTGAGGTTGTAGCTGATTTCCTTCAGATATAGAAGGAAGCAAAAACAATTGCTTGTTACCTTCTAGCTTCTACCTCCTGTCTGTCACAGAGCAGTATCTCTCAGCATGGATGTGACTAGCAGTGGATGGATGTGTACTCCAACCCCTGCCACCTCTGGCTTGAATTTAGGGGGAAAGCAGGTAGCATAGGGATGGGAGAACTCAAAGGAATGGGCTTAAGTCTTAGAACTTCATCCACCAAAAGGAATGGATGTCCTATGTCAGTGGCAATAGCCCTCTTCCAAAAGTCAATGCTTGCTCTTTTTGTACTAACACTGAGCCCTCTCCCCCAATACTTTTTATTGTCTCTTTTATTACTAAGACCCCATCAGAGAATCAGAGATTTAATAATTACTTACTCAACGTGTTTTGATCTTGCTTAGGAAGGCCAAGTTAAATGGACCCTAGAAATTAAAATTTTTTTAAGGCCAGGGTGTATTTCTAATTCATTTAGGCCAAATAATACATTCAAAATCAAAACATATTCAGTATGACTTTACTTTTTTATCTGAGGCAATATAAATTATGACAACATTCTTTCACAAATACCCTGTGTGAACATATCCTTAACATTTAGACATTCCTTCGTTTCCAGAAAGTATATATCTAGGTCATTCACCACTCACTGTGTGTGACATAACTTCGTCATGTCCGTGGTGTGTTCAGGATGTTATTATACAGCCATTGTGTAGCTATCGTTCAACCACCTCTATACCAGCCTACCCTACCCCTGCTGTGATGGTGAAGGTTGTGTGTCAACTTGGCAGGGCCATGATTCTCAGTTGTCTAGCAGTTATGTAATGATGTAATTTGATAGTTATATAACAATGTAGTTAGTCACCCCCCCATTTTGTGATCTGATGTGTGCAGCCAGTCAGTTGAAATGGGGGTTTCCAATATATATATGGGAGTTCTGGCAAAGCTTGCTTGTTCTAGATCCTGCATCTGACCCATCATCCTCTGACTGCCAGTTCTTGGGACATGAGTCAGCAGCCTGCCTACAGTTGGTGGGATTCGACAGCTCCTGCAACCCTGTGAGCCAGCAGCCTTCTACCTAACCTGCCGATTTTGAGTTTGTCAGCCCCTGCAACCTCCTGAGTCAGGAGAACTCTCCAACCTGATGCCGGACCCACAGATATGGGACTTGCCAGCCTCCACAACCTCATGAGCCATTTCCTTGAGATAAATCTCTCTCTCTGTATATTTATATATGTAGGGCTTCATGGTTTTGCTTCTCTAGCAAAGCCAGCCTGAGATACCTGCCCCTGCTCCTACCTCAGATCTTAGGAATATGAGAAAAAAAAATGAATATCTTCGGTTGCCCTTAGCTCTTAGGTGCGTGGTGAAGACATATATCAGTAAGACATTCCAAAGCCAAATCTCTATGTATTATCTTGCCTGGAAGAGGAATTCAGTACAAACATGCTGATGAGCAGCACCTATCCTTTCCTATTACGTATTTGGAATGGCAGTTAATTTATATTTCCAAAAAGATTACCCATATTTAGGAATAATTCATTGATAAAATTTTATTTTCTGAAGGTTAAAGGAATACAGTTCAGTAGAAAGCTCCTCAGGGCTTTCAGCTTGGCTCTGTATTTACAAGTTCCCTGTGACAACTCAAATCCAGATACTTTATAAAGCAAAAACAGACCCCGAGATGAACTCTGGCAAGTGCTACTTTTTAAGACCTGTGACTTAGTTGGCTTCCTCAGAAATTCAAGAACCAAGAGTTCACTACATCACTGGCAACCCTGAGGCAAGCTTCTCTCTTCAATTTTCTCCAAATATGAACAATGAAAGTCTATTTCGTAGATGTGCTAAATAAGACTATAAAATGAATTGGCTGTATAAGGCTAAATATTGCCTTCTGTGAGTGAAGATGAAACTATCAAATTTTATGAAAATACTGTGCATCATATTTAAGGTTTGGGTGAAGAAAACATCTTTCTCTAATACTGCTATACGGCTTGCTGTCTATTTATTTTAAAATAATTAGAACATTGTTTTGAAACCTGGAGGCATATTGAACTCTGAGAGGTGAGCATGGACTGAGCCTTGTGCAGATAGAGCAGGGAATATATTTGGTATCATTTATCATTTCTTATTCTAGTCTTGTTATACAGTTTTTTGTCTGTCCATACAGATACAAGTTGGCAAATTCATAGGATATTTGCATCTTGACATTTTAGAAGCAAAATGAAAAATTAGAAGAATTTTTGTAGAAAATGTCAACAATGCAGAACTTAGTGACATTCTATAAAACTGGGCTATGCATTATTTTAAAAAAGAAATCTAAGGGATGGTGGAATTTAAGACTTCTAGGCTTCCTAGAAGCTGAATGGAAAAGAAAGGATAGTTAGGCTTAGAGGCAAAAAGCTGACCACGTAACGGTCAGTGAAATGTTCAAGGCCACACCATTGCCCAGATGAAAGAATTGGATCCACGTGGAACTGATTTTATATTTAATACCCTGGACATTTTAGGAAACACTTTTTCTGCCCAAATGTGTGTGGGAGAATCTCTGGGTTTAACAGATTGATTCTCCTGATTGGAGTGACATGAGATTCCAGAAGTGGTCCAGTTATGTGCCGAAACTAATGACTCTGAAGCAAAGTATCTGATCAATAGTCTATTATCCGATAGCCCTTTTTGCATACTTTGAGTCTAGAATGCTGCAATTTCTCCTGTGTTAGTCATGCCCTCTGTGTGTTTAATGATAAGCTCTCTGCCAAATAGAGTCCAGGCAGGAATAGGCTTTTTCCTTTCTACAAATTCAGAGTAAACTCCCCTGAAAACATCTGGGTGAGAGGAAAGAAAGGAAATTGATGAGTTGCTTTAGTAAGGGTCAACATAAACCCTGTCACAGTGATGGGACCAATAATGACCCAGAGTGATCTTGATAACTAATATTGTTAAAGCATTTTAAAGCTTACGGAGTACTTTTAGGTTATTATCATTTTTACATCTTATAGTGACATGCGAGGTGGGTGGAGACCTCATCATTATTTTAGCACTGTCATAACCATCACAGTAACTACAGATACAGAAACCGGGAGAGTAAATTAATTGTCCAGTTGCACACAGCTAGTGAGTAACGGGGTTTGGCCTGGAACTCAGGTTTTCTGAGTCCTATGTTTGTGCTACTTCCAGAGTTACAATAAAATCTCTACCATGAGAATCCCTCTAAAATATAAATACTCCTGTCCAATTTCTGTGCATTTACCTGTCACTTATTGTGGAAAGTTCTTGAAGTGTGTGGGTTGTATTGTTCATTGAGGAGGAGACACTGGAGATTTCAAAGCTAAGGGCCTTCCTTCATGGCTTCCTAAGTCTGTCATCACCATGGAGTAGCTACTTCTCACTTCCTCCCCTCATCTCTCTTCACCTCAAAGTCCAATCCTTTCTCAGCTCAATCCCCAGATGGATATCCAAATCTACACTACCCCAGAGTTTCTAGAAGAAAGTGGATGTGGGATTCATTGTGTCTGAAATCTTTTTCTCCTTTCCTGACTGAATTCAGAGGTTTTCTTTTCACATGCTAATTATCCAGGTTCAACAAACTTTTGGATGTGATTAAATTGAAATGTACTCATTGTGATGAAGCTCCACGGGCTTTATAAGAAACAGCTGGGAAGTCTGTTAGAATTCATTATAATGGACACTTGTCAAGAGTCATCTTAAGGTTTCCAGTAAATGCTCATTTTAGAAGTCATTTCTATTATCAGAGCTGTCCTTACATGATGACCAAAGGGGCATTTTTTTCAATTGGATCCTCCCTAACACACACACACACACACCAGTAAGAACTACGAGAATGAAAAAGATTCATACAAAAATAAATGGATGGGTTCAGGTGGCAGATGCCACAAGTAAAATTCATCACTGGTGAGGCAACTGTAATTGAATCTCCTCCTTGCCTTTAATTTAATTCCTTCACTCTACATTACCCCTGTGTTTCTTCCAACACCTCTCTTGCTTCAAGTTTTCTATCCATCTGTCTATCTGTCATATGTTTTCTTTCACCATCCTGATCTTCATTGGAAAAAACAATAGAAAAGAATTTGGAACATTTTGAAAAAAGGAGAAATATAGTAATATTTCCACTGCCCAAATGTAACTATTTTCTTATTTATGTACTCTCTTCCAGTCTGGGTCTAAAAACAACTGTATCTTTATAAAGTTATAAGTATACCACAAGTATACTTTTATATTCTATATTTTCACATAATATATACCGTAAATATGTCTCCATGGTCTTTGCAATTGTCATTTTAATGACCATACTCCATTGAGTTGATGTATCATAATTTACTAGACTCTATTGTAAGACATTTAAATTGTTTCCAATTTTTCATTGTTGCAAAAAATAGTGCAGAGAATACCTTCATGACTAAAGGCTGTGTGTGTTTTAGATTTTCTCCTTAGGATAAATTCACAATCTTTGGGTCTTTCATGCTCCAAAACTTAGAGCATGGTTTGTAGCCTCAGACAGCTAGAGGGACCAGCAGGTAATTTAAAACACGTGAAGCAGACTAATAAATACAGTGAACTGAATCAGCTCTTATCTCACGGTTCGCCAAATCTACTGCCCTGACTACCACTCGTGCTGCCTGTATCCTTCCATCTGTTCATCCATCTGTCCATCCTTCAGTCAGCCAATATTGCACTAGGTGCTATGATCAATGACTAATTTGTCATTGTTGTTAGTTGCCCCGATTCATGGTGACCCCAAGTGTTACAGAGTAGAACTGCTCCATTGAGTTTTCTTGGCTGTAATCTCAATGGAAGTAGTTCGTCAGGCCTTTTTTTTTTCTGTGGCATCACTGGGTGGGTTCAAACTACCATCATTGAGGTTAGCAGCAGACTGTAAACGATTTGTGCCATAGAATTCACGTTTTAACCAAACTTCAAACCATTTGGTGAAACCCTCGAACTGTTGTATTATTATTTAATTTGATTAATTGTTAATACCAAATGCTGACAGTAAAAGATAGAAGATGACGGGATGAAGAAGTCATTGCTAGAGTGGTCTAGCTATTTTGTGGGGATAATAGAGCTTGAGATACTTTTTTTTCTCTTTAAAGAATTTTATTATGGTAAAATATATATAACACGAGCATTGCCATGTTAACCATTTCAAGTGTATGATTCATTGTCATTAATTATATTCACAATGTTGTGAAACCATCACCACTATCCATTTTCAAATTTTTTCATCACCCCAAACAGAAACTCAGTATTCATTAAGCAACAACTCCTCTTTCCTCCTTGAGATACATTTTAAAGGGTGGTTTGGGGGTTGGGTTTGAATAAAGTAAAAATTATCACATGATTCTAATATTTAGTACACTTCTCAATGCTTTTTATTAGGAATCTTAAGATTTTAGGATTTTTTTTTTTGTACGTTTAACCAAAGTTCTCCAACTCTCCAGGTTGAAAAGTACCAAGTACTATCCCCCTTTAACCAATGGCAATCCTTATTACTTCATGCTTTTCTTTAAGGTTAAAAATCAACTTCTGAACTAAGTATCAGGGTTTTGATTCTTGATTTGATTAGGGGAAAATCTTAAGGGAACTGGACAGGGCTGCGTTCTCGGAGACATTTAAAGTCTATTTGAAATAATCTCCTAGTTTTCGACATATGAAGAAAACCACGCTTGACCAGGAAAATGGAACACCTTAAACCTTCTCCATAAAGCTCTTTGTCTTAGACTTCAGTCTGTGAACAGGTTCTCCAAAATGCAGCCTTTAGTTTCTACAGTAACCAGGAAACAGGAGCATGTTTCGATGAGTTCAAGCATTCTGAAGGATGATTTTGTAAAGCAATTTAAAATGTACTCAAAACTCTGCAATCTACCCGATAATACTTCACGGCCTTACTTGAATGATATAATCAACAAAGATCACCAATTTCTTGTCTAACAAAAAAAATGGTCTTTTCTCCCCATCCCTTTGGGTCTTATTCAGGAGTGTTTTCTCTTTAAATAACAGATGCATTTCTCAAAAACTGTTCCTTTCTTTTCTTTCACTCTTCCCTCTTTTTGCCTGTAATTTTAATTACCTAATTTCTTCACTGTACTATTTAAAGAAAAGACAGTTTTGAGGATGCAGTATACTTGAAGGAAGTATGACTCAATGCAAAATTGAAGGAAACTGTGGAACACTGACCTGCAGTAGAAAATTTTAGTAGAGAATACTTGGCAATCTCTAATCATCTTTTATCTTCATGTTTCCTCCTGGCAATATGAGCTAAATGACCATTTTGCTTAAATGTGTCAGACAAACACCAAGGAAGAAAAAGAAAGATGATGTATGTGATGGCATATTTTTGTTTTCTGTTAAAGCATTCACAAATGGGTCAAGATAAAGACAGGGCCAGAAATGCTTACCATAGCATTTAAATACAGAAGTTTCTTTGACTATTACTGGGGAATTGTCTCATTCTGAGGATGATACCTCATGCCAGGTTGCACCCTTCCCCAGGGGAAGTCCACATCCAGTGACTGCACAGGTAAAAATATCCAGTCCCATTTGCCTTAATTTCGGGAGAAAGATATGGCTGGCTGCTTCTGTTAAGATTAATAATAAAAATTAAAATAAAAAAAAAAACTTGTTGCCATCAAGTCAATTCTGACCCATAGATACCCTAGAGTTCAGAGTAGTAACTGCCCCGTAGGGTTTCCAAGGAGCAGCTGGTAGATTTGAACTACTAACCTTTTGGTTAACAGCCTTATCACTTAACCACTGTGCCACTAGGGCAACTCTGTGAAGACTATAGCCTTGGAAACCCTATGTGGCAATTCTCCTCTGTCCTATAGAGGCACTATGAGTTGGAATCAACTCAATGGCAATGGATTTGGTTTCGGGGTTTAATGCCTTAATTTGGGACATTTCTGAAGGGCCATTCCCGTGTCAGGGCACACCACGGGATCAGTTGAACCTTTGTTGCGACTGCACCACAGGTCAATTCTCCCTCTGCCCAATCCCTCTAGGGCCTCTGCTTTAGAATCCTTCACTCCCTTGTAGGTATGGTTCTCAACAGCACACCCCAATAAAACAACTGCTTGGAAATTTCTGTCTCACAGGCTGTTTCCAGGGGTATCTGACACCTGACCTGGGATAGTCACAGAGGCTTCACTGAGATGCCACTCAGCCCTAGTCCTTATCCATCTGCATTTCCTAAGTGGGGACAAGAAGCCTGGGTATTTGGTTTGCTAAGAGTGATTTACAAAATCAACTCAGGACTAAACTCAAGCTACTTTTCCAGAAAAAAATCTCGTAATTTCTACTAGTCATAATAAATAGAAAACTTGAGGCTTGGGATTCATTATTAATGTTTCCAAAACAATAAATATAAGAAACATTTATCTATACACTACAGATCAGTCAAAGTGAAGCAATTGTGAATAATTATGAACATTATTTTCCTCAGATGCCACTAGAATTGTTTTGCGACATTTGGGTATTTTTGGACCATTCAGCTTCCTCTTCCTTCAGTTTATATCCCTTAAGGCTCCCTAATGCTGCTTCATTCTATTTCCAAACTGTCTCACTTCATGAGTTTTGACTTATGGCTAATGCAGGCAAAGACTGATGGAAGATTTTACTGGAAGGCCTATTGAGAATAGATCTTTCAGTTCATTGTAACCTATAGTTGTATCCTCAGGGAATAGTAGAAACTGGGGGTGTAGATCTGTCAGACTAAGACTGTTATTCTAAGCAGAGTCTTCCTGATTTGTGGATTTGAGGCTATGTGATAGACCCAGAGATAAGGCACACAGGCAGAGTGAGAGATGTATTGGGGAATTCCAGAATTAATGTCCTTCTCCCTACTCACAGGTGATTGAAAGCTCCACAGAGTGCAGCACAGTTCGCTTGACTATACCATTGGTGGCTCTCTTCACATGTCTATGAGATCCAAGAGCTTATAGTTCTCTT
Organism: Elephas maximus indicus; assembly: GCF_024166365.1. Lineage (NCBI taxonomy): Eukaryota > Metazoa > Chordata > Mammalia > Proboscidea > Elephantidae > Elephas > Elephas maximus. The sequence continues at coordinate 92,132,610 of NC_064827.1, read as the reverse complement.
TGCTTTGACAAGCAACTTTCAAGTTGTACCCAGTCACAGAACAAACAGAACTGGGGCTTACCATTGTAATCTGTTTTGTTTGTGAAAGACCAGTTAACTCTAGGTGTCTGAGTGGTATGGTTTGTTTAAATCTTTTCATTAAAACTATGCACAGAATAATGATAAATATAAATATATAAACTATAAATATGTTTTACTACTTGTGCAGGTAACTTAATGTACTCTAGACCCTTGCTGCTTAATGTGTGGTTTGTGAACCAGCAGCTCGGACATCACCCAAGAGGTCGTGACATGAAGAATCTTGGCCCCTGGCCATACCTTGGACCTACTGAATCAGAACGTACTTTCTAACAAGCTGACTCTGTATTTCTTGGAGGCTTCCTGGTGATACTGATGTCACTGGCCTACAGAATACATTTTGAGTTGCCAGGCTCTAGAAAACTCTATCGAATTTCTAGCAGTTACAATTTATACCACTTGTAGAAAGCCAGGTTGTTGGTGTGTGTCTTTCTGTATCCCCCAGTGCTGTGTTTATGGCCCTAGCCTTTGCCACAACATGCTAAAAGCTGTGAAAGAGAATTGGAAAGGAAGCAGCCCTTAGGTAGTGATAATGGGTGCTGTCCCCAAAGAGATGAAGGGAGCCCTTGTCTTATGGGCTGAACTGCTGTTAGGTGGAAGTAACGTAGCCTGTAGCCCAGCTCTGGGAAGTGGTTGATTGTCTCATAGAAGAAGTTCACCAAGAAGCAGCTTTAATATGGAGAAGAACATTGCTCAGACTGTGATTGGCACCTCCACCAACTCTGTTCAGAGGCAGCAGCAAGCGGAGCACTGGTAAGGGCAATCATACCAATGAGGGCATTCCTTAAACTTCTAAAATATGGAGAAAAAGCTGCTGTTTGGGAGATAGGAGACAGAAAAAGCTGCTTTCTGGATAGTGGATCTGTCTCAGTCACCAACAATGATAAGTTATGTATCCTCTCTGGGTTTCAGTCACCTCATGTGTAAAATAAGGGGGTTTCTAAGATCCAAGAGCGCAGATGTTCTAGAATTGGCTGCAAATACTGCTCTTGCCACAAGAGGGAGCTCTCTTTCTGAAATCGTAGAAATTCTATGCCTAGTCTTAACGAAAAGATTTAAACAAACCATACCACTTGAGCACCTAGAATTAGCTGGTCTTTCATAAACGATCAAAAGAGATGACAAGACTCACTTTTTCTTTTTAATTTAAGATTAAATTATAACCAATCCCTTGCTTGAACAAAGCAAAAAAGGGGACGCTTAGAAAGACTGGCCAGAACTGGCAACGAGAACATAAATTGAGAGTCTATAAATACAACAAAGTAGGATGGTCCTAGCTTTCCTCCTCAGCTTCTTGAAAACTTCAATGCCTGTTTCGTGACTTTTCTTCTTCACAAGCTGGCCAACCCTGGGAGTGTCCTGGCCCTATGATAGAACTTTATGTGTCCAAGAGTCAAGGTGGAGCTCTAAATGACAGTGTAATTAAGGCAGGGAATAAGCTGCTACATAAGGTGGTGGGAGGCACTGTTGTCTATAGGATCCCACACATCTCTGTGAAAAGTGAAACGTTCCCTCAAGATTCGGCATGTTGGTTCCAAAAACGGTGCTTTCAAATACACTGGGTGGTAGGTGTCATATGAGCTAAAAACGTGAGGAGCTAAGGTTGTTCATTTTTCCTCCATTTGTCCTGGGTCACCCAGGCTCCCTAGTGCTGTAACCGATCTCACTTTTGCTTTTCTTCTTCTTTCCTCATCTGTGGTGTGAAAGAGAATTTTCAGGCTGAAGTCAGTTGACTTTGCCTACAACAAGTAGAGGATAGAACATGGGGTTTGAAATCTGGTATAGGGGCTGGGAGGAAAGGAATCACTGGCTGACTTTGGTGGGCAACCTAGCAGTGGGTTTCAAATGATAGCCCTCTCCCTGTTGCTGGTTAGGAGGTGTGCCTTAGAGGACTGTACCATTTAAGAGCTGGAATGGTCATGTATCCCAATGTTTCCCAAAGTGTAGAGTCTTTCATTCAGAGAACAGACTATAATTTTAGCATACGCCTGAACATAGAAATAACACCAAATCTCAGAGGAAGAAGGGTTCTTTCCTTTTCAGATCTCAAGCACTCTTTTTAATGACATCAAGGAGATGTCTCATTCTCATGCTGGGATGTCTTTAACACCCCTCTAACAGTTGCCAGTTTCCATTTCCAACACAAGGAGAGCAGACCTCAGGAATCAGAGCCTCCAGCATTCACAATAACTAGCTAGAATATAATGGCATTGCTTGATTTTTCATATTGATTTTTATGGTTATGTTCTATTTATGGCAGTGATACTGGTTTTCCATCATGGTGACATCAAATTTCCTTTTTAAATAAAAAAAAAAAAAGAATCAATTTAAAGAAAAGTGTTGTCTAAATAGTAGTAGGTGACACCAAGTTAAGTAAAAAATTGTGAAGAGGTTATCAGAAGGTAGAGAGACCTGACAATAAACACACAGCCCTATATTCTGGCTTGGCGATAAGTTCTCAGCCCTGTTGAGTATCTGGTTCCATGAAGAGGTTGACCACTAATGAGTTACTTTTAGTCAGGCTGATACAGAACAAAAATGTGTCCCATTTTCTTTCAACTAGTCAAGTTTTTACTTCATTACATCTACTAAGTAACTCCTATTGCTCCTTAGAGACAAATAAGGAAAGGGGGAAATTCCTTGTGCCAAATAATGCAGTTCTGTGTTAAATTCCATTGCAGCCCATGGGCAAATCCCCATAGCTGCCAATGCCATTTCAAAGAAGGTCCTCTATTTCTACATCCCTGTGGATGGCTGAGTTAATAGTTAGTAATTACCTAATTGCAACAAATTCTTTCCAATAATAATCCTTGCAACCAGTGTTTTCTCTGGAGCTGGGCCAGTGACTCAGTAAAGAAAAGACCCATGATTTTCTTTGGGCAGGAAATCCTTGTTCTGTTTAGCCCGGATATTGCTTATAACTTTATTTGCATGTTTATTGTCAACCAGTACAATGAGCATCAAACTCCTTGAATTACGTGAGCTTATTGAAGACAGGGGTCTCTGTCTGATTTGGTCACTGCTGTATTCTCAATGACTGGAATGTTCAATAAACACTTGTTGATCAACTGATTAATTAACTGCACTAGTGAGAACAAGTCTTGATTGTGGGGAAATGCTTGTTTATGTAAAGCCAACTGGAACTTCTGTCCTGTGTAGGATCACATCACAGAAACAGCTTTCACCATAAAGAGGGAAATAAAGAACATTCTAGTGATGGAGGTTATGCTCAGCTTGGGGAATCATGGATTCCAAAGAATGCCAAAGATTATCTCCCTGGTATTGAACAGTGGAACCATCTCAGGAGAGAAAGTACTTACTAATTGCCTGAAGGCACCAGAAAGTAGGATGTTGGCAACTCGTTTTATTTTGCCAACAGGAAAGGTTTCTTCTTGTGAAATAGTATAGGGCTTTCAGTGTCTTCTAAGGTTATTGTGATTTTTGGTTTCATTTTGTTTTAGGTAAACTTTCAATTAGTTTAATGCACATTTTGGATTTCCCACTGCCAATAAAAACAGCTTACTCTGACTCAGCAGAAAATAGAAAATACACAGGAAAATTCAGAGTCACAGATAGAATTACTGGCTTAGAAGAGACTGGTTGTTCCCTTGAGTCTCATCTGTAGCTACAACTTTTTTTTCTCTATAGATATTTATGTGGCAGTGAGGATTGCGAATATAATGTGTAATCCCTGCCCTCAGTGGGTGTAATCACAGCCAAAGGGGAAAACAGACAGGGGAGCGAGAAACTACCATTCTTGTGTGCCATAGTTCCTGTAAGAGGAGAAAGCACAGGGTGCCAGCAGGAGTGCCATGTACCCAGTCTCCGTGCGTGTGGTGGGGGTAGGGGCCAGGGACTGCATCAGAGAGGAGGGTAGTATACTAAAGATCTTGTAGGACTCAGCCAGGTGATGATTACTAAAATGTTCTCTGATGAGGGAGGGCATGCTTCTACTAAAAAAGATCTCATCATTTTTCCACTCTCAGGGATGACTTCTACTTTGCTCTGCATTCCGTTTCTCTCTACACAACCTTAACGTATCATTACCAAAGAAGAAGCTGGTGAGGAACTCCAACCCATCACCATGTAAGAATATAATCTGATCTGCTTTTTCCAGCCTTAAAAACCAAAAAAACCAAACCCGCTGCCTTCAAGTCGAGTTTGACTCACAGTGACCCTATAGGACAGAGTAGAACTTCCCCAAAGGATTTCCAAGGAGCAGCTGGTGAATTCAAACTCCCAGCCTTTTGGTTAGCAGCTAAACTCTTAACCACTGTGCTACCAGGGCTTAGAGGGTGAAAAAACTAAATCAAACCTCAAATCAACTCTAATCATGGCTACCCTATGTGTATCAGCGTAGAACTGTGCACCATAGGGTTTTCAATGGCTTATTTTTGAGAAGTAGATTGCCAAGTCTTTCCTCTGAGGTGCCTCTGGGTGGACTTGAGTCACCAACCTTTCAGTTAGCAGATGAGTATATGTTAACTGATTGCACTACCTGGGGACTCCTTACAAAGTGATAGTTACTTTCTTATCTCAGAAAAACCCTTTGTAAACTGAGAGTACAGTTTGGCCAGGGACTCCAAAGTAGCCCTTAGGCCTGGTGTCTACCTGATAATAATAAAAAAAAAAAAAAAATTTTTTTTATAGGAAAACTATAAATGCACCATCCTTCTCCATAGTACGGAAGCTAATCTCTCTGTCATTGCCTTGCGCAGTATATAATAGCATTCTGATTTTAGAGTACACTTACTTTTGAAACATAGTTTTTCTCCTCAGATGACAAAAGAGAGAAACCTTTTTGTACCGTAGGCTATCTTTAGGCAAAAAAACTGACAACGCTTCTGGCTTGTGGGTGAAGGGGAGGAGTAGATGACGATGACCAGAATGTCCCTCACAGACTCTCGGAAGATGCTATCCATTCTTCTCTAGGAGAAAATAAAACAACTGATTTTAACTTTTTAAAAAGATGTTTATTTCTTGAATAGTTTATGGGACATTAAATGCTACGTGAAATTGTTGTTTTCCTTGGATTTTTAAGATACCCTTCACGCAGCTTCCCCCGAAGGTAACATTACACAGTACTTTGTCAAACTGATTTCCCATAGATTTTATATGTTAACTTTCTAAAGTAGACAACCTTTTTTTATTTGTACATTGGTTATTTTTTAATTTATTAATTCTACAAACACTCAACGAGGACTTACTCTGTCCCAAGAGCTGTACGAGGCCCTAGTGGTTCAAAGTTGACTAAAACATGGCTGATTCGCTTAAGGAACTCATAATCCAGTGGGGGAAACAGGCAACGACAGCATGCTAAATCCTAGGACAGGCACCCAGTACTACCAGACACCAGAAGAGAGGCTTCTCCTTCAGATTATTTGCCCAGGAACACTTCTCAAAGACAAAGCCTGATTGGAATTGTAAGGAATAACCAAAAAAAAAAAAAAAAAAAAAAACCCACTGCTGTCAAGTCGATTAAGACTCATAGTGACCCTATAGGACAGAGTAGAGCTGCCCCCATAGAGATTCCAAGGAGCAACTGGCAGATTTGAACTGTCAACCTTTTGGTTAGCAGGCATAGCTCCTAACTACTATGCCACCAGGGTTTCCTGTAAGGAATAAGTAATCCTTAATTATCCAAAGGGATCAGAGAATATTTGGGGCAGAGGAACTGAATGTGCTAAGTCTCAGCACTATGATACAGCAGGATTCATTTGGAGACCTAAATTAAGTCAATTGGATGGACCAAAGAGCAAAGAGGACGTATGCGGTTTAGGGGTGGAGTATGGAGTCAAGGCGGGGAGGAGGAAGAAGGGGCAGCAGGTGAGTTTAGAAAGGCAGTCAGGGGCCAGGACGCCAGACAATGAAAGGCCTTGCTTGCTAAGCCACATCTTTAAAGTTAACTTAAAATGCAGGGTGAACCATGGATGGGCTTTGTAATATTATCTGTAATATTATTAGACTTCTATTTTAAAATGCTTCCTCTGACAGCAATATGAAGGAGCACTGAGAAAAAAATCTAAAGGCAGGGAGAAGGGAGTTAGGAGTCCCCATTCACCACTAAAGCAGAGAAAGAAGGGAGAAGAAAGATCAGGCCAAAGGCAGTGGGAGAGACAGGAGGCAGAACTGACAGGATTCAGTGACTGGTTGGATATTGGGGGTGAGGACGGGTAAGAACTAATATCTGGGCTGACTCTTGAGTCTCTGGGTCTGACCAGTGGGTGGTATTAATGGAGACAGAAAATAAAGGAGGAAGGGAAAGTTCAGGAGAAAATTTAGTTCTGGACATATTAAACTAAGGTCGAGATAACCGGTTGGCAAGTATCTATACAAGGCTTATAAACGGAAAACAAAGCCATTGCCTTTGAGCTGATTCTGACTGGGGACGACCCCGTGTGTTACAGAGTCGAACTGCTTCATAGGGTTTTCTTGGCTGTGACCTTTACAGAAGCAGATCACTAGGCCTTTCTTTTGTGGCACCGCTGGGTGGCTTTGAACTGCCAACATTTTGGTTACTGGTTGAGTGCAAACCATTTGCACCACTCAGGGACCTTATAAGGCTGATACTAGTGATAAGATATCACTAACTTCTATTAGTTTACACCTCCAAGCACCTGGTGAGAATTGCAAACTTGTATGAGGTGAGACAATCAAGCTAAAATGAGTTCCCATCTTCCAATTCGTTCAGTTTCTTTAACAATAGTATCTTTCCGCCAAAAGAACAACTTAATAGCAGTTACCTTTGTTCCCCTAGAGTCATACACATAATAAAAACCAAAAAGAAAAAAAGTAAAAAACCTTGTTGCTGTCGCATAGTGACCCTATAGGACAGGGTAGGACTGCCCCATTGGGTTTCCAAGGATCGGCTGGTGGATTCGAACTGCTGACATTTTGATTAGCAGCCGAGCTCTTAACCACTGCCCAATATTTCCTACATGAATAGAGGACTGCTCTGTTGGTTTCCTATGCCATTGTAAATTCTTCCTACCTAATCTCTTCTGGCCTCACTAGTTGACTTTCCCTCTATAAAAAAAAAAACTATATTACCTTCATATGAGTTTATTTCTTTTCCTCCCTGTCTTTGGAGCTTTGACAGGAGCCACTAGAGGGTGACGTGACAACATCCATTTAATAGACTTGACAGAGAGAGCCTTATCTAGAAGTCAGAATGTTAGGTAGGGATGCTTAGACTTCCCACACATCCCCAGAGAGAAGAGTGAGGTAGTGCCACCTAGAGGAAAAGCATGTAATTGCCAAGCTACATAACACCAGAGGTAAGAAATTTCACATCTCTGGACTCGGTCTTCTCACCCACAGAATGGAAACACAATATTCATCTTTGTTCACCATTTCCAGTTTATGAGAAAATATATAAATAACGTCTCTATTCCTATAAAAAACATAGCATGACAAATAAAAAAAAATTTTTTTTGTAGTAATCTTTAAAAGAGCCCTCTTGAAGTTACCACAAAGTTTTTCAAGAGAATTTTGATAAAGATTTTGGAAAATGAAGCTCCTTATGGGGTTATTATATACCAGTAACCAGTTGCCATCAAGGGGATTCCACCTCGGGGCGATCCCTTGTATGTCAGTGTAGAACTGTGCTCCGTAGGGTTTTCAGGGGCTGATTTTTGGGAACTAGATTGCCAGGCTTTTCTTCCAAAGCACCTGTGGGTAGACTAGAACCTCCAACCTTTCAGTAAGCAAGTAAGCAGCCTAGCATGTTAATGGTTTGCACCATCCAGGGCCTATTAAATAATAAGCAAATAGGAAGAAAAAAAAAAAACTTGGCAAAATACATAAAACGTTAATTCACCCATATATTTATTAAACAAATACTCATCCGGTGCCTAGGGATCCAGCAACAGAATAAAGAGCTTGCTTTCCTGAAGCTTAGTTCCAGTGGGGTGAGGAGTTGGAGAGACAGTGGATACACACCTTATCAGATGATGCTTTAAAAAAAAAAAAGTAGGGTAAGAGAAGGAGAGTGTCAGGAACTACATGCTGTTAGTAATCACCACCATTATCAATATCTGTGTGTTTGCACAACACCTCACAGCTTACAGAGCACTTGCCCACGTGTTATTTCTTTCATTCTCCAAATCTCAGGGAGGACAGATACTTTGCAGGTAGGAACATGGAGGCTCAGGAAGGTCAAGCTGAAGATACAGCATCAGGCAGGCAGGCTGGTTCAGCAGGAGTTTTTGACAACAGAAACACCAGCAAGTTCTGATAAAGAGATAAAGGAGTCTTTATGACTTGTGGATTGACAAACTCATTACATTTAAAGTAAAACTACTGCAATACTCAAGCAATTATTTGCATTTTTTCAGTTCTTTAGTCGTTAAGAAGGGCTTTGTTCCTCAACGAAAGGGGCTGGAATGAGTCAGCAGCTGTTAAGGAGAGAATTCTTTGGGGTGAAGAGATCCTGGAACTCAAACCTGACTTCTTCCTATGAGCCTGGAGGGATGCCTCAGTGAATTCTATGGGAACGGGTAAGGTCCCAAAACACTCATCTGCGATTTTCTCAGTTCACATTCCCAAGGTCCCTCACTCACCTGAGAAGCTTCCATCAGACAGCTGCAGTTTTGGTCCCAGGAATTTTTGTTGTTGTTAGGTGCCATAGAGTCGGTTCTGACTCATGGCAACGCTATGTACAACGGAACGAAACCCTGCCCGGTCCTGTGCCATCCTCACAATCCTTGCTATCCTCAAGTCCATAGTTGCAGCCACTGTGTCAGTTCATCTCGCTGAGAAATGTTTAGGTTAGGAAGAACCTGCATTCCTTCAAAGCAGTTCCTTTAGCTCCTTATTCCTGGTATATAAAGGGTTAGTGTTCATTAAATATTCATCAAGTAGACAGATAAACAATGATTTTAATAATATAAAAATTATTTTCTATTACAATTCATCACTCAGCTGCCTGTATTATTTCTTTATTCATTTATAAGATTTCTATCAGTAAAAAGGTGTTTCATCAAAACACATCCTCTTTGTTAATTGAAAGGTATTCCTTTATTTTTAGAAAACAAATAGAGCTTGATGATTGCCGGAATCTTCTTGGTAGTGACTAACTACCTGTGCTCACCTGTTCATTGAAGTAGATAATACAACTCCTTTAAAATACTGGCATTGAACCTTGCAGGCCCATCTTGTTCCATTTACCTTAAAAGTACCCTAGAGCAAATAGCTATTGGGCTTTAGGGTGACAAGTCCTGACCCCAAGGTCTATCTAAAGTCAGACAAGATAGGGTAAGACACTGGTCTACCGTGTTTCTTTAAAGCCTAATAGATACATTTCAAACTGATTCACCTAATACTTTTTGCCACCACCCATCTGTCATTTTGTCATACTGTGCACGGTGGCTTGTGTATTGCTGTGCCACTGGTATTTCAAATACCAGCAGGGTCACCCATACTGGACAGGTTTCAGTGGAGCTTTCAAACTAAGACTGCCGTCCAGTCAATTCCAACTCATAGCGACCCTGTAGGACAGAGTAGAACTGCCCCGTAGAGCTTCCAAGGAGCGCCTGGTGGATACGAACTGCCGGCCTTTTGGTTAGCAGCCGTAGCACTTAACCACAATGCCACAAACTAAGACAGATGAGGAAAAAAAAGGCTGGTATCTACTGCTGAAAGTTAGCCAGTGAGACCTCATGGATCACGACAGAACGTTGTCTGATATGCTGCTGGAAGATGAGCCCAAACATACCAATGATCATGAAGATGGCACAGGGCCAGGCAACGTTTTGTTGTGTTATTCATAAAGTTTCTATGAGTCAGAGTCGATTTGAAGGCAACTAACAAAAACAATCATACTTTTGCAACCCCTCTACATCCCAGGTTTGTTGCAAAATTTAGCTTTGTTTGGAAACGTAATCTTGGAAATTTTCATGAGGACTATTTTCAGGATAGGAGAGGAAATGAGAGTCCTGACCTTTATACCACCTCATCTTACTTTGAACCACACGATATTAGAAGGACAGAATCTCCCTGGGTAGCTGTTACTGCCACGCTTTTAGCACTTCTTATAAAATAAAGTTCATGTTTAATGTTACTTATATTTTGTGCCAATCAAGTTAATAAAAAATAAACGCAGAGAAAAATTAAATGGGCAATAGGATTCCAGCAAGGAGAAGCAAAGGCAATATCTGTAGTTTGCTATTGTCTCTTTTAATACAGAGCAATGTCAAGGAATAACGGGAAAAAAAAAATCTCCTTTGACGCAAATCTTTGCTCATTTCTATGGTTGCATATACAATTATAATTATGGGTGTGATTCTGTCTTTCCAGATGCCTCTTAAGGAGATGACAGTATATTTTGCATAGTGTTAGAAGAGTTGAAGCCAAGGTTTAGAAATGACTTTCTCAGGGCACTGAAGCCCATTATGGAATGAATGGGCCATGGGGCTGTTGGTTTTCTGTAATTGGCCCTTCCCTTCTGGCTGGCATGTTTCAGAGTGGTTGTTATCTGGAAGAGACTTATTCATTCCATGAATGGGTGAGGTCATTAGGATGCCCTACCCTTCCTAAGCTTACAATGCTGAGACCTTTTATACCAGTGTCAGTTGCCAAAATCTGGTGAGGGGTGGAGTCCATCAACCACACTTGAACCTGGTGGCTTATCTTCTTGAGAAAGTTGATTTCCAAGCATAGGAATCTGAAAACGGTGTGTGGGAAACTGATCTGGATAAGGAACATTGCAGATGCACAGAATTATCAATTAGGAGAAAATACAGAACAGTTATATGACTTATTTTTTAATCTTACCCAACAATGGAGAAAATGAGATCGTTTTAAAGAAGTGAAGGATTAAATACAACAATCGTGAGTTTTACCTGATATAGAAATTTCCTATTTTGGCTTAGAAAGTGTTTTCCCCAAGTTCTAATCCACATATCCTGCTTTTTTGTATCCCTTGGAAAAGAGAAAATTAAATTTAAGGGTTGCATTTTTTTTTTTTCCTTCCTGCTTCTATTTAGCATTAATAGTTCCTGAAGTATTCTCAATGCCTAGAACAGTTCCTTGCAGATCGTAGGTATTATGGATTGAATTGTGTCCCCCCAAAAGATGTGTTGATGTTCTAAACCCCCAGTGCCTATGAATGTAAACTTAGTTTGAAATACAGTCTTTGAAGATGTTATTAGTTAACATGAGGTCATACTGGAGTAGGGTGGGCCCTAATCCAACATGAGTGGTGTCCTTGGGAACAGAGGAGAAGAGACACTAAGAGAGGCAAGCACAGAGAATACAGCCATTTGCAGATGAAGGTAGAATCTGGAGTGGTGCATCTGCAAGACAAGTCAAGAAACGCCAAGGATTGCCAGGAACTGCCAGAAGCTAGGAAGTGGCAAGGAAGGATCTCCTCTCGAGCCTTCAGGGAGAGCGTGGCCATGCCAACATCTCAATCTCAGACTTCTAGCCTACAAAACAGTGAGATAATAAATTTCTGTTGTTTTAAGACACCTAGTTTGTAATACTTTTTTATGCAGCCCTAGGAAACTAATGAGCATGTGATTAATACACATGCTTGAATAAATTAATGTCTCAAAAAGTTGATGTCATCTACTAATCCACTAAAGTTCTAATTCCCAGTGAAGTTACAGGTTTACAGAAGAAATAAGACACCTATGTAAATTAGTAGCATAAAAAGTCAAAATTGTTAAAATGCTGTAATAACTTACTGCATCTTATTTGAGCATCTACTGTGTGTTATGTGCCTTACATATGATTTATTTAAATATTACTAGAACCTCCCACAAAATGTAGGAATTATCACCCTCATTTTTATAGTGAGAAAACTGAGGCCTATATAGGCCAAGTGACTCACACTAAAGTCAGAGTGATAAAGGTAGAAATGGATTAAAACCAAATCTTTCAATTGCCAAAGATGCTATTGCACTTTTTATAATGTTTTTTGGAGTAAAGCGATAATAATAATACTATCAACAGCTAACATTTAATGCACTTACTACATATTGGACCTTGTTTTAGACAATTTACATATATCAACTCATTTAACCCACACAACAATGCAAATAGCTAGTCACTAATATTATCCCTATTTTATAGATAGGGGCAAAAACTAACTAGGGTATCTTAATAAAGGAGAGACATTCAAAGTGGACATTTAAAGATAAGTAGAATCTGGGTGCTTAGGGATGAAATAAATGTCAAAAACTGTGAAGCGTCTGAGATTTTACCTACTTGCAAGCTAAGAATAGACTGCTACAGTTTTATGGAAGCTAGTAGAAGACATGAGACTCCTGGGTCAGAGGCAAAGGACAATTTGTTATCGACAACAATAGCAGAAGCCAGAGTATCAACATTTTTTGTGCTTGTTCCCTGAGTCTTCGTTCCCACAGGGTGATGTGAAAAAGGCCAGATACAGTAGGTTGTATTACAGGAATGAAACCCTGAGCTTTGGGAACCTGAATCTTTAGCAGAGACAAAGAACAGTTTATTATTCATAGCTCTAGCAGTAAATGGAGTATCAGTATGTTTTTATGCCCATTCCCTGAGTCCTAATTCCCACAGGATGGTACCTCCAGATACAGTTGGCTGTGTTACAGGAGAGAAACCCGTAGTTTAGGGAACCCCTATCTTTTATAATGGGCAATACATATGCGTGCCCTTTGCTCTTGAGGGAGATACCATCTCTATCTTCCAAGGCTTTTTTCTGTACAAACATCTTCAGAAAGATAGAACATAGAGTAGTCAGTGCCTCTGCTCACAAAATGTGCTGAAACATGTAAGACCCATGGAAAATTGTATCCCAACAATAAGGTGGGAAAAAGAATTCCCAGCAGGAAAAACAAGATGAAGAAAGATCAAAAGGAGTAAAGTAAGGGGAACATATGGCAAGTAATAAGCAGTTCAATGACTGGAGGAATGGTACAAGAAAAGAAGTAGTCAAAAATGTACTTGGAAGTAATTGGGGCCAAAGAAGATCTCTAAGTACTGGGGAGGATATTTACCAGAATTTAGAAAAAAAAAAAAAAAAAAGATTTTCTTTTGCACTCACTTCACTGTTGGCAATGCCAAAGGACTAACCCTTTTTTGAAAGATCCAGACTGGCTCACTAAGCAGGGAAATCCTTCCAAAGATAACTCTCTCTCTAGGAAAAACTTGCTTTCTCCTTTGAGACAGAAGATAGCATCATAGGGTCCAAGACTGTCCTCCCCTTGATAAGAGGCAATGTCATGGATTGAACTTTGTCCACTAAAAATATGTGTCAACTTGGTTAGGCCATGGTTCTCAGTATTGTGTGATTGTCCTCCATTTCGTGATTGTAATTTTCCAATGTGTTATAAATGCTAATCTCTGCCTGTGGTTAATGAGGCAAGATTAGATTATGTTAAAGAGGATTAGGGTGGGATTATAACGCCCTTACTAAATTCACAATCCCTGATCCAATGTAAAGACAGTTTCCCTGGGATGTGGGAATTTATCTTACAAGAGGTAAAAGGAAAGGGAAGTGAGCAGAGAGTTGGGGACTTCATACCAGCAAGAAAGCAGTGCCGGAAGCAGAGCACCTCCTTTGGACCCAGCGTTCCTGTGTGGAGAAGCTCCTAGCCCACGGGAAGCTTGATGAGAAGGACCTTCTTCTAGAGCTGAAAGAAAAAGAAAGCCTTCCCCTGGAGTTCATGCCCTGAATTTGGACTTTAGCCTCCTAGACTGTGAGAAAATAAATTTCTCTTTGTTAAAGACATCCACTTGTGGTATTTCTGTTACAGCAGCACTAGATGACTAAGACAGGCAATATTCTAATCATGGCTATGTTCCGTTAGATGGCAACATGACTGCGCAATATTTAAATAAGTCCCAGTGGATTACAAACGAAAACATGCTTACTTCTATGCCTGGGGATGGGTGACACCTATTAGTTCTGCCACTTGTCTATTTTTAGAATCCCATCTGTAGGTGGCAGCAGTGAAGATGCCCAACCTCATTTGCATAGCATAGATCTTTTATTCCTTCAAAACTGTTCCGAAATCTGAAATTGGTATGGGGCTGGTTAGAACAATGGGGTTTATTTTCATTTCATGTCATTTCAGCACTTGGAAGAAAATTCTATCACAGTTAGGCAAAGTATGTTTCTAGTGGAAAGAAAATTACTTTGGATAATTCAAAGTTCCCCTGGAACTGAGTTAAACTACTAGTAATAATAATTTTAATTTTCTCTTTACTAGAGGAGAGGAGAGGAAGAAAGAAGGAAGGGGATAGAAATAACATTTTTAAAGCCTCTGTGAAGCTTGCTGCACATTTAGTTTTGATAAAATTTAATCCTCAACAGACTCCAGAAAGCTTCTATTCCCATTATACAGATGAAGAAACTGGCTTATTAGACCAAAATTAGAACAGTCAAAGATGAAAACCAATTTTCTGGCTTCAAAGCTTGTTTTCTTTTCAACATTACGGGCTGCTTTACAGAGATCATTTGCTAATGTCAACTACGTGATGAACAACTTAACAAATGCCAGCAACTTTGCCAAGGACTTCATATCATGGATTTTTTTTTTTTAACTCATAGACAATGAAGAGAAGAATTTTATATTCATTTCACAGATGAGGAAATGTGATACAGAATAATTAAATGGTTTGCCAAAGACCATAGTTAGGAAGTGGAACGGTCAAAATTCAATTTTAGGCTGCTCTTACTGCAATGTCAGTATTTTTATTCTATTTACCACAGTGCATTCTTGGAGTTGGTCAATTATTTACTACTCAATAATTGAGATACACCGTATTCATTTTATATACCGAAGTAAATATATTTAATTGGGATACATTATAAACCAGCATATTTCAAACTTTCTTAAATCATGGACAATTTCTAAAAATAAAATAAAATAAAAATCCCCAGAACATTGATTAAGCTGTAAAGCTTTAACATATGTAAAGGTAAATGATATCAAATCAAATTTATGTTAGTTGGTGCCTGGAATTTCATGTTAAGGGAATGCCAGTATGAATTGTAATCACATGGAAGAAATATTAAACTGATATTAGGGCTGCAGGCTATGAGAGTTTCAGTAAAATGCCTTTCATTTCTAAGTTGTGTCTGGTCCAGCTAAAGTTAGGTTTTCCACCTAAAGATGGCAGCACATGTACTGTTGCTTTTTGGTGCAGCTTTTAATTGCATCTAACATAGTGGAGTCTTTGAAAGCTTCAAGGGACCTTAAGAATCACCTAGAACAGCCTCAATATATTGAAGCTGAGGAAACTGAGGCCTAGAAAGACTCTGTGACCTGCCTAGCATCCCACAGCTTTGTAGAACCTTAGCCCCAAATAGAATCCAAGTTACCTGACTCTTAGACCCATTTCAGTATACTAACCTCTCTTCAATGGGAAGAAATTCAAGGCTGGTAGGTGAAGATGAGAGAGTAATCTGGAGTTTAAAAGAGGAAAGGAAGAAAGACGGAAGAAGAGGAAAAGAAAGATAGTGGACTCAGGAAAAAAAAATTAATGCAAACTTAAAGTCTTGAAGCCGACTATAACTCTATAAAAACTTCAAAAGCTTAACTCTGCTTGCTAAATAGGAACCTCATGGTCTTGGGGGCATTCTGGAGTTCCTTGCTATACACACATCAAATGTATTTGGGCCAGATGTGCTGAGTTAGGAGGTCCCTGGATGGCATAAGCAGTTTTCATTCAGCTAATAACTTAAAGGTTGGCAGTTCTAATCCACCAAGCTGAACAGCAGAAGAAGGGCCTGGCAATCTGCTTCCATAAAGATTATAGCCAAGAGCACCCTATGGAGCAGTTCTACTTTGTAACACATGGGATCACCATGAGTCAGATTCGATTCAACAGCAAAGGGTTTTTATATTGAGCTAGCAACATCTGGGAGCTTGTTGGAAATATAAAATTGTAGCCTCTTTTTCTCCAGGTTAGCTGAATAATGTATTATTAGTATATTCCAAGGGGATTCATAGGCATATTAATGTTTGAGAAGCACTGGTCCAGTGTCTAGGCTGTAGACTAGAGTATGGTTTTCAGAGTGGTCCCCACACCAGCAGCATCAGCATCACCAGCAAACTTGTTCGAATGAAAGTTGTAAGGCCTCACCCCACACCACCACCCACCCACTGCAGTTGACCAGCTCATAGGGACCTCATAGGGTTTCCAAGGCTGTCAGTCTCTATGGAAACAGACTGCTACATCTTTCTCCCAAGGAGCTGCTGGTGGTTTCCAACCAGGGATCTTTCGGTTAGGTTAGCAGTCAAGCGCTTTAACCACTGAGCCACCAGAGCTCCTTGGCCCTCCTTCCCCCCGCCCACCTCCTTCATTTGAAACTCTGGGATGGGGCCCAGCACTCTGTTTATTATTGGCCCTTGAGGAGGTTCTAATACATGTCAGAGAAGCACTACACTGAACTTTTCTGACCCCTTTGCTCTCAAAACTCCTATATCTTTGGTGACTGTAACTGTTGAGACTTGCTCTGAATTGCTTTTTTCTCAGATGTCGTCTCTCCCTCTTCCTCTCTTCTGGTGTGTGTGTGTGTGTATATATATATATATATATAAATCAGCAAAGCAACCAATTTCTTGGTAATGGTACCTCAAGAAACCATTAGATAGTTAGGGACAATGACAGTGCCTGAAATAGGATTGTTCAAACTTTCAGAGTTTACCAAGGAGGAGATGGGGACAAGATTTGTCATTGGCTTGCTCTGGCCCCTGTCCTATTTTCTCTTACAGAGATGGACACGTGGGGACTTTTGTATACCCTTCAGGAGTCCATGAAATGATCAAAAGTCATCAACCTTCTGTAATAAAATACTGAATTGGGTTGCATCTACAGAAGTATGTGAAAAGACCTAGCAATCCCTACTCTCCTGATAGAATAATGCTGAGACTGAGCAATTACTAAGGGAAACAAGGGCCATCACAACACTTTGTTCATGTTTTTTGGAGCACAGGCAGTGTTGTCCCACACCATGGGGCCCAGAAAGATTTCAACCAGGTAAACTGTACCATTGCACCTCCAGCATTTGGAATTTTATGTAGCAGCATACTTCAAAGTCCAGCATTGAGACCTTCAGGTATCAGCTTAATGGCAAAGAAGGAAAAAGAGTGTAAGGCTGAGTGTTATTTTTTGTTTGCGTTTGTTTTTATTCAATAATCAGGTGTCATAAAGACTCAACTGGGCATGAATTTTCTTTTTTAAAAAGTATTTCATCTCCCAGAGCACATCATTAAAACTCTTTATTTCTTCATTTGTGAAACAAGGATACAGGTCATTGTTCAGCCTCCCTCACCCAGATGTTGGTAGAATCAAGAGAGATTGTATATATGTAAAAACATTTTGTAAACTGAGGCATATATACCAAAAAAGTTACTATTGCTATAAAAATATTATTATTGTCTGTACCTGGGAATATTCAGAGCTTCTGTTCTTTGTCCTTTTCACAACTAAGAAGCATTTTGGAAGTGCGGTGGTTTTGTAGTTTAAACTACAGCAAGGGTCAGCAATCTGTTTTTGTAAAGTGCCAGATAGTAAATATTTTTGGCTTTACAGGCCATGTGGTTGCAACTATCAGCTCTTAGGAGGGATCAGTTCCTGGAGAAGGACATCATGCTTGGTAAAGTAGAGGGTCGGTAAAAAAAAAAAAAAAAAGGAAGGCCCTCAACAAGATGGATTGACACAGTGGCTGTAACAAAGGGCTCAAGCATAGCAACGGTTGTGAGGATGGCACAGGACTGGACAGTGCTACATTCTATTGTACATAGGGTCAACGTGACTCAGAAATGACTCAACAGCACCTAAAAACAACAACATTCAACTCTGCCATCGTAGCATGAAAGCAGCCGTAGACACAACATAAACAACGAGTGTAACCGTGGTCCTGTAAAACTTGGTTTACCAAAACTAGCGGCAGGTGGGAGGAAATTGGCCCTATAGCATGCCCCCCCCTTCAACTAGAGTATAGATTTGAGTTCTTATCCTTTTGATAAGCTTCTGCAGAATTTTTGAGGCCAGAAATGAATGAGGAAGTAGAAGGTATTTCTTAAAGTGAAGTTTTGGGAAGAGAAAGAAAAAATTCTAGTATAAGTACTCTTGAAAATTCTATTAAAATTATTTATTGCTGGGCTGTGGGGGTATAATTTTGAATGAAACAACCCCTACCCACCTCATGGTGTTTGTAGTCTAGATGATAGTGAGGCACCGTTGGTGGAAATGTATGAATTAAGCCAAGAAAGGGCATAGTTTTGGGCAACAAGCTGTGACTTTGGAATTCATCAATTTGGGGCCCTTGGTATGTATTCTGGATTGTGCTTGTCACAGTGGGAGAAGCATGGTCTTCATGCTCAAGGAGCTTACTGCCTATTGGGATTGACAAAGCAATGCAGACCAAATAATAAAGACAGTAAGGACTAAATTGAGTGTGGGACTTAATTGGAGTTACCCCAGGGAAGGCTTCCTGGAGGAGGTAGGGGACTAAGCTGGAGGGTCTGAAAAGGGCTCAGTTAAACTCTCCCCCAAATGTTGGCAGTTTGGGGGCAAAATGGATCTTATAGCACACATTTCTCCTCTTGCATTCAGAGGCCTTGGTAAATGAGTAGAGAGGAGCCATACTCCACCTCTTTGATCTTCTACCAATTTCCAGTAGAAAAGTAAACCAAACCCCAAGTTAAAAAAAAAAAAAACACCTAAGTCAGTAACCGTGAGCCCTTGTGACGCAATGGTTAAGCCCTCAGCTGCTAACCAAAATGTTGGCATTTCGAACTCACCAGTGGCTCCATGGGGCAAAAGACCTGGCGATAGGCTCTTATAAAGTTTACGGCCTACGAAACCCTATGGGGCAGTTCTATCTCATCCTATAGGGCCACTGTGCATTGGAATCGACTTGACAACACACAGCAAGAAGTAAGTAATCTCAATTGTGGAAAACATGGGCCATTGTTTGTTTCTTTGAGGGAAAGAGAAGACCATTCCAACTATTTTGAGTCCTGGCACAAAGTCCATTTCGCAGGGATTAGGGGTTGGTGAGGCTACATATCTGAGTTCTGTTATAACAACAGTTTGGCCAGATTCTTATACCTGGAAAGCAAAAGTCATTGACAGGTTATTCCAGGCAGCTCTACTTTGTGGAAGAAAAACCATAACTGTTTTTCAAATAGTTGAAATGCCATGGGAGTCACCATGGTTAAACAGAGAGTCTTGAAATACCAATGAGTTGAGAATTGTCTAGTCTCTATAAGTCATAATCTATTGTCCTACTTTATCAAAACTTACACAAATATGTGGCAAATCTGACATAGGTAGCAGACACATTTCCTGAAATACAACCTAACAAATATACACTTAAAAATATTTCATTTTCACCAGGCTGAGTCCATGCACAACTAGATAGTGCCCGGCTACCACTACCGACTACACTGACAGGGATCACAATAGACGGTTCTAGACCAGCTGGATATAAATGTAGAACAAAATTCTAACTCACAAAAAAAAAAAGACCAGACTTACTTATCTGACAGAGACTGGAGAAACCCTGAGTGTATGGCCACGAGACACTTTTTTAACTCAGTACTGAAGTCATTCCTGAGGTTCACCCTTCAGCCAAAGATTAGACAGGCCCAGAAAATAAAACGAGACTAAATGGGCACACCAGTCCAGGGGCAAGGACAAGAAGGCAGGAGGGGACAGGAAAGCTGGTAATGGGGAACCCAAGCTTCAGAAGGGGAGAATGTTGACATGTCATGGGATTGGCAACAAATGTCACAAAACAATATAGGTATTAATTGTTTAATGAGAAACCAATTTGCTCTGTAAATGTTCATCTAAAAAGAAAAAAAAAATCATTTTTTTATTTAGAAACAAAGAACAAAAAAGTTAGTTTGCATTCCTAAACCCTTTGGTCAGGCTGTGAGAGCAGGAATGAATAAGGTCGTAAGAAAAGAGGAATTGCAAGAATCTTTGGAGAAATAATATTAATGGTAATTTCTAACTAATGTTTATTTACTGCTACTTGCCATGTACTATGAAGGGGCTTTATATTAATTATTAAATCTCACTGTACCTCTGTAAACTCTGTAGTATTAGTCTTCCTATTTTACAGGAAATACAAACTGAGGTTCAGAGGGGTTACATAATTTTCAAGTTCTCCCAAATGTAGATACTTTTCAAGCCAAAGCTCAAAACACATTGTAAAACTGCCTTGGATATAATCAAGGGAAGATATGAGAAAGACCCCCAAAGAGAGAATTTAAAAATGGGGTGATGAGAAATAGGACCTGCAAGTTTCTCAGTCTAAAAACTGGGGGGCTCTTTGACTGTTGGGGTTAGTTGAGAAAGTTGTGGTCCAAGATAACATAAATGTTAGTATCCAGAACCTATGTCTCCTGACCCCATTTCCTCAAATTTCCCACACTCTCCAGACCAACTTGAACCCTGCTCTTTCTACAAGAAGCTACGAAGTCGGGAAGGGAATGTACTGGGTGGTGATGCCAGCTGGATTCATTCATTCCTTATTTACCAAACCTTGTCAACTATGGTTTGGGTAGAAAAAGGCATAAGCTACCAATTCCTTAAAAAAAAAAAATTATTTGTCCTACTACTTTGGGAGCCCTGGTGGTGCAGTGGCTAAAAGCGTGGCTGTTAACCAAAAGGTTGGCAGTTAGAAGCCACCAGCTGCTCCTTGGAAACCCTATAAGGCAATTCTACTCTGTCCTATGAGTCTCAATCGACTCGATGGCAGTGGGTTTGGTTTTGGTTTTTTAATACTACTTAAAAAAAAAAAAAAAAAACTTCCTTCGTTCCCACTTTGTAGATGTATAGCTTTGTTCTTCTAAAAGAATGAAGCCAGTATTTGTTTACTGTATTTTAGAGAACAGCCACAATTGTGCATAATTAAAACTCAAGAAGATAGAGTGCTTTGTCCAAAAGCTAAACAGCCTTCTTGGAAGCGATAAATGCTGAGTTCCATAATAGCCCCTGCTCATCATCGCCCATGAGCCTTGGATTCAGCATGTTGCAGGCCGCTCTGGAATGCAAAGCCAGGACCCGTGCTTTGTGCTTTGTTTTCCTGGGATTGTTTATAAAGCTCCCTAACTCACTTCTGCTTTTTTTTGGTGAAGTCAGATTCTTAAGCAGGGAAGTGAACATTTTCCAGGCACCTATTGGTTTTTACATTTGTTGACTCATCTTAGCAATATCACCTTAACCTGGGTGCTGTGATTCCAGGTAAGTTGCCTAGAGCCATCTAACCTAGCAAAACTAGCATTTTAACCAAGGACCTTTTGACTCCAAAGCTGTACTCCTTTCCCTACAGGACCCTGTACCAGATAACAGCCTATGTTCTCTCAATTGTTGGGGACAGGATTGAGGATAAAAATAACATGTTCAAAATATTTTTAATTTTACCTTCTCTTGTTCCAAAAATTTTTTTGAATAGGTTACAGAGCTCTGTAGAGACAAACAGGATTCAAAACAATTACAACTACCGCAAGTAGAACATAAGGTTAACATCAACTTTTAACATATTTGCAGAATGTTTGAGAGTTTGTCCTATGCCTTACCTACTTGATCCTGTTATATTCTCCATGAATAGACTTGCAGGGGAGGCAGGAAAACCTAACTGAGCCCAGATAGCTCCACCTTTAGCCCTGTCTCACCCATCTCAGGTTTTCTGACCCCACTCTCTCATGCTTTTCATTTTAAGTTATGAAGTTTCTACTTGGGAAAATGTCCACTCTGAATCAACTGCAGTGATTTCCAGAAGAGAAATTAATATGGCTCACAACTGGGTTCTGAATTTCCATTCTCCGATGAGCTGACTGACTCGTTCTAACCATGGTAGCTGGTAAACGGGAGAGTTAGCGCTAGAGTTTGGGATCATATTAACTTTTATGTCTTGAATCTTTACAATACAGGGTTATGTTTTATGTACTACTTTTTTTATTATAGTAAATATGTAACAAAGCATTTGACATTTCAACAATCTTCACGTGTACAATTCAGTGACATTATTAGGTTCATCATGTTTCCAACCCTCACCCTTATTTATTCTCAAATTTTTCCATCACCCTTAACAGAAGCTCAGAGTCCTCTAAGCGTCGAGCCCTCCTTTCCTCCTCCCTTCCACCCACCCTGGTAAACACTAACAGACTTTGGCCTCTATACACTTGCCTATTCTAGATATTTCATATCAGTGGAATCATATAATATTTATCCTTTTGTGACTGCCTTATTACACTAAGCATAATTATGCATTGCTCCCTGGCATGTATGTGTCAGTGGACTACCTTATATTTCTTTCTTTGGGGTAATTAGTGTATCAGTTGCCAGGATAACTCTGTCCTAGGGAGATTTAGGTTCTGCTGTACTTTTTTTTTTAATTGTGTTTTAGGTGAAAGTTTACAGTGCAAATGAATTTATCATTCTAATTTTATACACAAATTGTTTTGTGACATTGGTTGCAAATCCCTGCAGTGTGTCAGCATTCTCCCCCTTTCCCTTTATACCCCCGGGTTCTCCTTATCCGTTCATCCAACCTTCCTGTCCTTTCCTGCCTTCTCGTCTTTGCTTTTGGGCAGGTGTTGCCCATTTGGTCTTGTATACTTGATTAAACAAAACACGTGTTCCTCACGTGTGTTATTGTTTGTTTTATAGGACTGCTCAATCTTTGGTTGAAAAGTGGACTTCGGGAGCGGCTTCAGTTTTGAGTTAGCAGATTGTCCAGGGACCATAGTCTCAGGGGTTCCTCCAGTCTCGGTGAGACCAGTAAGTCTGGTCTTTTTTTGTGAATTCGAATTTTGTTCCACATTTTTCTCCTGCTTTGTCTGGGACTCTCTATTATGATCCCTTTCGGAGGGGTTGTTGGTAGTAGCCGGACACCATCTAGTTCTTCTGGGCTCAGGCTAGTGGAGTCCATGGTTCATGTGGTCCATTAGTGCTTTGGACTAATGATTTTCTTCATTCTTCTTTGCTCCAGAACGTGGTGAGACCAATAGATGTATTTTAGATGCTGCTCACAAGCTTTTAAGATCCCAGATGCTACTCACCCAAGTGGGATGTAGAACATTTTCTTTATGAGGTATGTTATGCCGGTTGACCTAGATATCCCCTGAGACCATGACCCCTAGCCCTCAGCCCCTAGTAACTCGGTCCCTCAAGGTGTTTGGATGTGTCTAGGAAACTTCTATGGCTTTGCCTTGGTCAAGTTGTGCTGACCTCCCTATATTGTGTGTCATTTTTCTCTTCACCAAAGTTACCACTTCTTCTATCTAGTTAGTGATATCCCCTCTCCATCTTTTCTTTCCCTTGTAACCATCAAAGATTATTTTTCTCTGTGTGTAAACCTTTTCTTGAGTTTTTAAATAGTGGTTTCGTACAATATTTGTCCTTTTGTGATTGAATTATTTCACTCAGCATCATACCCTCCAGATTCATCCATGTTGTGAGATGTTACACGGACTCATCATGATTCTTTTTCATTGTGTAGTATTCCACTGTGTGTATGCACAATAATTTGTTTACCCGTTCAGGATGGTTTCCAAATTTTTGCTATTGTGAATAATGCTGCAGTAAGCATGGGTGTGCATATGTCTATTCTTGTGATGGCTCTTGTTTCTCTAGGATATATTCCTAGAAGTGGGATTGCTGGATCATATGGTATTTCTACTTCTAGCTTTTTAAGGAGGTGCCATATCACTTGCCATAGTGATTGTACCATTTTACATTCCCACCCGTAGCACGTAAGAGTCCCAGTTGCCCCAAAACCACTCCAACATTTGTTATTTTTTGCTTTTTTATTTTTTTAGTGCCAGTAATGTCCAAGTGAGATGGTATCTCATTGTAGTTTTGATTTGCATTTCTCTAATGACTAATGATCAAGAGAATTTCCTCATGTGAATGTTAGCTGCCTGAATGTTTCTTTGGGGAAGTGTCTGTTCATATCCTTTGCCCAGTTTTTAGTTAGATTATCTGTATTTTTTTACTGAAGTATTGAAGTATTCTATAGATTTCAGAGATTAGATACTTGTGGGATATGTTATAGCCAAAAAAATTTTTTCCCTGTCTGTAGGTTCTCTTTCTATTCTTTTGGTGAAGCCTTTTAATGACTGTCTTAGTCATCTAGTGCTGCTATAACAGAAATACCACAAGCGGATGACTTTAACATAGAGAAATTTATTCTCTCACAGTCTAGTAGTCTACAATTTCAAATTCAGGGCGTCAGCTCCAGGGGGAAAGTTTTCTCTCTTTGTCAGCTCTGGAGGAAGGTCCTTGTCATCAGTCTTGCCTTGGCCTAGGAGCATCTCAGCACAAGAACCTCAGGTCCAAAGGACACACTTTGCTCCTGGCACTGCTTTCTTCATGGCATGAGGTCCCCCCACTCTCTGCTTGCTTCCCTTTCCTTTTCTCTCTTATAAGATTAAAGGTAGTGCAGGCCACACCCTAGGGAAACTCCCTTTACACTGGATCAGGGATGTGACCTGGGTAAGGGTGGTTTTACAATCCCACCCTAATCCTTTTTAACATACAGTTACAATCGCAAAATGGAGGGCAATGACACGATACTGGAAATCATGGTCTAACAAAGTTGACACATATTTTTGGGGGACATAATTCAATCCATGACAATGACCATGAGTGTTTAATTTTTAGGAGCTCCAAGTTATCTAGTTTATCTTCTGGTGTTTGTGCACTGTTAGTTACAGTTTGTATTCTATTTATGCCATGTATTAGGGCCCCTAGTGTTGTCTCTATTTTTTCTTCCATGATCTTCATGGGTTTAGTTTTTATATTTAGGTCTTTGATCCACTTTGTGTAGTTTTTGTGTGTGATGTGAGGTATGGGTCCTGTTTCATTTTTTCTTTTTTTAGCAGATGAGCATCTATTTTTGCCAGCACCATTTGTTAAAAAGATTGTCTTTTCCCCATTTATTGGGCTTTTGTCCTTTGTCAAAAATCAACTGACCATAGATAGATTTACGTCTGGATTCTTGATTATGTTCCATTGCTCTATATGTCTGTCCTTGTACTAGTACCAGGCTGTTTTGACTACCATAGCTGTATAGTAGCTGCTGAGATCAAGTAGTGTGAAGCTTGTTCTTTTTCTTCAATAATACTTTGTTTATCCGGGGTCTCTTTCCTTTCCATTTAAAGTTGGTAATTAGTTTTTCCATCTTGTTAAATAATGCTGTTGGAATTTGGATCAGGATTGCACTGTATCTATAGATCACTTTGAGCAGCATTGACATTTTTACAATGTTAATTCTTCCTATCTTATGAGCATGGTATGTTGTTCCATCTATGTAGGTCTCTTTTGGTTTCTTGCAGTAGTGTTTTATAGTTTTCTTTGTATAGGTCTTTTATGTCCCTGATTAGATTTATTCCTAAGTAGTTTATCTTTTTAGGGGCTACTTATAAATGGTATTGTTTTCCTGATTTCCTTTCTGAAGTTCTCATTGTTGTTATATAGGAATCCAACTGATTTTTGTATGTTGATCTTGTATCCTGCTGCTATGCTGAATCTTTCTATTAGTCACAGTAGTTTTCTTGTGGAATCTTTGGGGTTCTCCATGTATAGGATCATATCATCTGCAAATAGGAACAGTTTTACTTCTTCCTTTCCAATTTGGATGGCTTTTATTTCTTTTTCTTGCCTTATTACTCTGGCTAGACTTCCAGCACAATGTTAAATAGGAGTGATTATAAAGGGCATCCTCGTCCCCATTCTCAGGCAGAATGCTTTCAACCTCTTTCCATTGAGAATGATATTGGCTATTGTTTTGTGTAGATGCCCATTATGCTGAGAAGTGTCCGTTATTTTTTTACTTTATGGAGTGTTTTATCAGGAATAGGTGCTGGACTTTATCAAATGCCTTTTTTGCGTCAAATGAGATGATCATGTGATTCTTTTCTTTTGTTCTGTCTCTTGTGGTAGATTGATTTTTTAATATTGAATCATCCTTGCATACCTGGTATGAATCCCACTTGGTCATGGTGTATTATTTTTTTATATGATGCTGAATTTTATTGGCTAGAATTTTCTTCAGAATATTTGCATCTATATTTATGAGAGATAGTGGTCTGTAATCTTTTTTTTTTGGTGGTGTCTTTGCCTGGCTTTGTTATCAAGGTTATGCTGGCTTAATAGAATGAATTTGAGAGTATTCTTTCCTTTTCTATGCTCTGAAATAGTTTGGGTGGTACTGGTGTGAGCTATTTGAATGTTAGGTAGAATTCTTAAGTAGGGCTTTTTTTTTTTTTTTTTTTGGTGAGAGTTTTTTACCTCTTAGATCTCTTGTTATGGGTCTGTTCAGATTTTCTATTTCAGCTTGTGTCAGTTTAGGTAGGTAATGTGTTACAAGAAATTTGTCCATTTCCCTTAAATTCTCAAATTTGTGTAGAGTACAGTTTTTCATAGTATCCTGCTATGATCCTTTTTATTTCAGTTGGGTCTGTTGTAATGTCCCCCATCTCATTTCTTATTTGGATTATTTGCTTCCTGTCTTGTTTTTCTGTTGTCAGTTTGCCCAATAGTTTGTCGATCTTTTCAAAGAAGAAAGTTTTGGTTTTACTGATTCTTTCTATTGTTTTTCTTTTCTCTATTTCATTTATTTCTGCTCTAATGTTTATTAGTTTCTTCTGGAGCCTGTGGGCTTCTTTGGCTGCTTTCTTTCTATTTGTTTCAGTTGTAGAAATAACATTTTGGTATTTTTCTGTTGTTTTTTGCTGTGTGTGTTTATTGCTATAATTTAACCTCTGAGCATAAACAAAGGTTTTGGTATGATGTGTTTTCATTCCCATTTGATTTTAGGAATTTTCTAATTCCCTCTTTGATTTCTTTTATTACCCAGTTGTTTTTAAGCAAGATGTTATTCAGTTTCCACATATTTTGATTTTTTTTTCTTGCTCTTCCTGTTATTGATTTCTACTTTTATGGCATTGTGATCAGAAGAAATTCTTTGTATTATTTTGATGTTTTGGGTTTTATTGAGGGTTGCTTGTGGCCTAAAATGTAGTCTATTCTGGAGAATGTTCCATGTGCATTGGAAAAGAATGCACAGTTTCCTGCTGTTGGGTGGAGTGTACTATATATGTCTATCGGGTCAAGTTGATTGTGGCCTTTAGATCTTCTGTATCTTTTTTAGTTTTTTTCTAGATGTTCTGTAGTTTACCGAGAACTATGTTTTGAAGTTTCCTACTATTATTGTGGAACTATTTCTCTTTTCAGTACTATTAGAGTTTGTTTTATGTATTTTGGAGCTACGTCATTGGGCACATTGATATTTATTAGGGTTAAGTCTTCTTGGTGAATTGTCCTTTTAATCATCATATAATGTCCTTCTTTGTCTTTTACTGTTGATTTTGCCTTAAAGTCTCTTTTATCTGAGATTAGTATTGCCACTCCTGCTCTTTTTAGTTACTGTTTACTTATTTTTTTTCCATCCTTTGATTTGATTTTTAATATATTTATGCCTTTGTGTCTAAGGTTTGTCTCTTGTAGACAGTATATTGATGGGTCATGTTTTTTTTTAATCCATTCTGCCACTCTCTGTCCCTACGGGGGCATTTAAGCTGTTTAGATTCAGTATGATTATTGATAGGTATGAGTTTATTACTCTCATATTGTTGTGTGTGTGTGCTTTTTTTTTTCCATGGTACTGACGTTTTCTTTGTTCCTCTTACTTTTTTGTGCTAAGTTCCTTTTGCTTGTGGATTTTTTTTTCTTTTTTTTGTTATTATAGATTTTGTGTTTACTGGGTCTTTATGTTTTTCTTCTTTTTATTTTGATGAGTAGGTTTGTTAACTTTCTTTACCTTAAAATTTTAAGTTTGAACTAGTCTTTTATCACTTGACATCACCTTGGCTCCCTCTCCATTTGGAAGTTCTGTACCTACACCGTTTATTCCCCCTTTTATTGCTTTGACATTGTTATTATTTACAGATTGACATCTCTGTTTGCCTGTTTTAAGTTTTTTTAGCTTTTTTTTTATTATTGAAAGTTGTTTGCCAAGATTTGTATCTGGCTAATGCTATCTTGTGTCCTAGACTTTGGTTGTTGTCTGATGTTGTTGGTTCTCCAACTGAAAGACTCCCTTTAATATTTCTTGTATGTTTGGTTTTGTTTTTATAAATTCCCTTAATTTCTGTTTATCTCAAAATGTCCTGATTTCACCATCGTATTTGAAAGGGAGTTTTGCAGGATATATTATTCCTGATTGGCATTTTTTTTTCTTTCAAGGTTTTATATATGTCATCCCATTGCCTTCTTGCCTGTGTAGATTCTGCCAGGTAATCAGAGTTTAGCCTTATTGTTTTTCCCTTGCAAGTGACTTTTCATTTTTCTCGAGCTGCTCTCAGGATTCTTTATTTGCCTTCTGTTTTGGAAAGCGTGATTATGATATGTCTTGGTGACTTTCTTTTGGAGTCTATCCTATATGGGATTTGTTGATCTTGGGTAGTCAGCTTCTCATTTTTCGTGATATTTGGGAAGTTTTCTGATAGCGAGTCTTCAACAGCCTTCTCTGTATTTTCCATTTTCTCTCTCTGTTCTGGAACTCTGATCACCCACTAATATTTTTGCTCTTGATTGCATCCCACATAATTCTCATGTTTTCTTCATTCTCTTCTGTGATTTTTCCTCAAACAAAATGTTGTCTATGGATTTGTCTTCATTCTCTCTGATCCTGTCTTCCATTGTTTCAAATTTTCTCCTAAAAACTTTATTGAGTTCTCCATTTCTGAAATTTTGTTGCTTATCTTTTGGATTTCTAGCTGCCATTTTTGTATGATTTTTGATTATTTATTTTGACATTTTGTTTTTAAATTACTTTCCTGGATTCTTCTATTGCTTTGTCTATGTTTTCTTTGATTTTGGCCATGTTTTCATTGGTTTTGTCTGTTTTTCCCATGATTTTGCCCATTTTTTCTTTGGTTTCGTCTGTGTTTTCCTTGATCTCTTTCTTAATCTCTTGGAGGGGCCTAAATATTAGTCTTTTGCATTCCTTATCTGGTAATTGCACTATCTCTTCTTTTACTGGAAGATTATCTGATTCTTTATTTTGGTCACTTGCTGGAGCCATCTCATTCTGCTTTTTTTTTTATTTGTTTTGATATTGTCTGTTGTCTCTGAGACATTAGATATTCTGTATTTATTGATTGTATATTCATTTGTTTCATCCTGCTTTTTTGTTTTGTTTTGATATATCAAGGCTGAAAGGCCAGGCATGCTTTGCCGCTTGCTCATCTGTGGGCACGATAGCTCTCACCACTTTGTCCAGGTGGGCAGTGCAGCTATACCTGCTTCACTGGTATGCGAGGTTGAGGGCAGACTGGGCGGTCACTACTTGCCTCCTGATGGTGTTCCAGCAGTGTGGGAACATTCACAGCCCAGATCAGTGAGCTGTTGGATGGGGAGTGGCACAGGCTTGCTTCCCACTGTTCAGCAGCTGGTCAAATGGCAGGAGGGTAGGGGCAGTACAGGCCATGTTTGGCAGTGGGCCTGAATGTTGGGGATGTTCTAGGCATGGCGGTACAGTGGGGGCTGTTGGGAAAGGGAGTGGTGTACTGGGCTCAGTGGGTGAGAGAAAAAAAAAAAGTAGCTTGTGGGTGGGGGTGAGGCAGACCTGAGAGGAAGCAAAAAAGGAAGAAGGAAAGAGAAAAAAGAAAAAAAAATGGTAGCATGGTGAGGACCAGCCTGTGGGGTTGGGGTGGACTCAGGGGCTAGTGGGAAGAGAGGGGATGTGTTGTAGCAGGCTAGGTGGGAGGGAGAAAGAACAAAAGAAAAAAAGACAAAGTTTGGCA
Source organism: Elephas maximus indicus (assembly GCF_024166365.1). Classification (NCBI taxonomy): domain Eukaryota; kingdom Metazoa; phylum Chordata; class Mammalia; order Proboscidea; family Elephantidae; genus Elephas; species Elephas maximus. The sequence continues at coordinate 92,102,767 of NC_064827.1, read as the reverse complement.
GCATTGTGGGGACAGGTGCGCCAGTGGCTGTCTAGCTGCAGTGGTGCTGTGTGGTCCGGCAGGAAGGGTGGGGGAGGTGGCATACAGGGCTAGATGGAAAAGAAAAAGAAAAGGAGGAAAGAGAGAAAAAAAGTAATAAAAAAAAACTGGCTGCATGGTGGGGCTAGCTGGTAGAAGTGGGGTAAACTCAGAGTGATGGTGGGCCAGTTGCTGTCTATCCAAGGCAGTGCAGTGTGGCCCAGCTGAAAGGGGTGGAGGTGGTGTACAAGCTAGATGGGAGGGAGAAAGAAAATAAAGAAAAGGAATAAAATAAAATAAATGGTGTGGCAGTAGCTGACAGGTTAGGGTTGGCCAGGCTCGGGGTGGCAGCAGGCCAGTGGCTCTCTAGTTGTGGTGATGTGGCATGGCTCAGTAGGAAGGGGGTAGGTGGTATACAGGGATAGGTGGGAGGCAGAAAGAAAAGGAAGAAAAAAAAAGATGGTGTGGTGGGAGCCAGCAGGTGGGGGCAGGGTGAACCTGGGGTAGTCGTGGGCTGGTGGCTCTCTAGCTGAGCTGTGCAGTGTGGCATGACCTGTTGGAATGGGGTGGTGTAAGGGGCAGAAAGTTGAGGTGTGGAAAAGAATGTTTCTCTGGTTACCAGGTGCTCTGTCCCTTGCTGGGAAGCTCTGTAAAACTGCTTTCCTGTACTGACTATCCCAGGTCATTGCTGGCTGTATTCCAAGGGAGTGACACTGTGCCCTGTTAGTTTGCAGGGACCTCCCTTCTGTATCTCTCCTCGTTCTCTGTTTTCTCTCAGTTTCTTCTTCCATTCAGTGTTTTAGTTCTTTATCCCTTCATTTGATGCTTAGGGTTCCAGGGTTGACTTTGTATTTGTTTTACTTAGCCTTTCATGTCTTTGCTGCATAGAGTCTACATGGTGTGTCTGTCTATGGTACCATGTTGGCTCTGCCTAGGTTCTGTTGTACTTTGGACTACACATTGGATAAGATGCTTTCTGGTCAGAAACTTTTTTTTTTAACTAAAAGAAATTATACAAGTGATTATACTTATTATAAAAAAAAGAAATTCAAGCAATATAAAGAATAAAGCCAACATGTATGACTTTCTCTGCCCTGATCTCATTTTCCTTCTTAGAGTTCATCCATGATTAACACTTCGATGTGTTTCTCTTTAAGACTTTTTAAAAATTAATTGTTTAAATAGTTCTTTCAAAATGCTTATGGGCCGTGCTTATAATTGTGGCCCATCATGGCAAATAGTGCAGTTTTGTCAGCACTCGAGGTTATACACACAGTCACAGAGACACAGTGACAGCATTGGTAAAAGAAAATTGTCACATAATTTTAAATTTGTCTCTTTCCTGGACTACACTGCCTGAAGCAAACTATTATTTAATATATATATTTTTTATAAATCCTGCAATTATCTTGAGAACAGAAGACTCTTACTACTTTTTTCACTGTTAAAGTTTTACTTTAATGTCAACATGTAAAATATCATACAATTTCTGCTTTTGGAGATCTGCAGTTTTTAATAAGCCATGAGCCTCAACAAATGGGTATGGCCTCTGCAGGGCTTTGTTTGGGAAAAATTCTAGGGCTGTGTCTTCTTGATCCTGCTACAAATGAGCTTCGTGACCTGGGCACAGCACAAAGCATGGCTCCTCTGATCTTGTCTTTAAAATTGGAGGCTGATTCATAAAGGCCCCATTTTATTGAACGCAATTGCTGTGACCTGCAGCAGACTTTGTCAGGCCACCATCCACTCCCCTTCACTCCCTTCTGCATGTCTGTGGTCTGCCCCTCTGTGCCTGTCAGGACTCTGGGTGCATCTAGAGGAGGAAAGTGTCAGTGACTGTGTGGTCGACATGTGTGAGAGACTGTGTACATGATGCACTCATAGCGACAAGGCTGTTATGGGCAAAATCTCCAATCTAAACAGCAAAACTAACGGCTCACTTCTGTAGTTCCTCATGCTACTATTTGTAATGTCTTTTAGAGTTCAAAAATACCTAAGGGATCTTTACAGTTTTGACATCTTAGATAAATTTTGGGGCCTCAGTTTCTTCATCTATAAAATATGTGAACCAGATTCATTAGATAACTTTTTTTTTTAATTAAAATATTCTACTGTGTTGTCAGTCAAAGTTTACACAGCAAATAAGGCTCCTGTTTAACAATTTCTACACAATTTGTTCAATGGCATTGGTCCCATTTTTTACAGTGAGTCAACTTTCTCATTATTTCTGTTCTGGTTATTCTGTTTCCAGTAGTCTAGTTTCCCTGTCCCCTTGCCTTGTCATCTTTGCTTTTGAGTAAATATTGACCATTTGGTCTTACATATATGATTTTTTAAAGAAGCACAGTACTCACAGATGATATTGTTTATGTTATGAGCCAATCTATTATTTAGCTAAAAGATAACCTCATGGAATAGATTTGGTTCAATGTTTAAAGAGTATCTCAGGACAATAATCTGAGGGAGTCTTCCTCAACTGATCCAGTAAGTCTGGACTTTTTAAGAATTTGAGTTCTGTTCCACACTTTGCTCCCATTCTATCAAGATTCATCTATTGTGTTCCTAATCAGAATGGTCAGTATTGGTAGCTGGGCACCATCTAGTTCTGGTCTAAGGGTAGATGAGGTCGTGGTTCATGCAGACTATTAGTTCTATGGACTAGTTTTGTCTCTGAATCATTGGTTTCTCTCTTTTTCTTTTACTTTGACACCTAATGACCAATAATTCTATCTTAGATGGCCACTCACAAGCTTTTAAAACCCCAGATGCAAGCTGGGTGAGTTGTTTGAGCTGTCTCATGAGACTAGAGTCCCAAGCCTTTAGACCCTGTAAACCAACCCCACAGGGTTATTGTTTAAGTCTAAGACATATCCATGTTTGAGCCCCATGTGCTTTATTGTATATATGAGTATGTGTGGTTGCATGCACTTTTATATATATATATACACACCTGCGTATGCATACATCTATAAAAAAACAAACCACACCCATTGTCATGGAGTCAATTCCGACTGATAGCGACCCTAAAAGACAGAGTAGAACTGCCGTATAGGGTTTCCAAGGAGCAGCTGGTGGATTTCAACTGCTCACCTTTTAGTCAGCATCTGAACTCTTTTAACCACTGCACCACCAGGGCTCTAATACATCTCTCTCTATATATACATACACATACATACCTATATACTTGTATGCATTCATACATACACATGTAACCACACTTCTGTTTTTAAATTGTGGTTGCTCATTAGATAACTTCTAAATCACTGACCTCACTACCCCAAATTCTAGATGAAAGAAGTATGTATTGATTAGCTATTTTATTTAAATCTATGTGCATAATTTCTATGCAGACATTTTGGGGCTTCTTTCCTAATCACCTGCTAAAGTTTACCTATTTCAATGCTATTTTTCTCATATGAAGATCAGAAACATCTCAAATGACATGACATTTCTCAACTTGCAAAATTATCCAATGTGTTAAAATAATTTTTGCCTGTTTAGTAACCAAAAGTCATTTCACCCACAAATGAGGATAATTGGAGGCATTTCACCTGCGAAAGAATGATAGTTTTTGTCACCTTGCCCTGCTGTTGAAAAATTAAACCCTATAGCACATGAGGAAATTAGATTATTCCCAGAAAAATATCATTAGCTCTGGGACCTGTCCATGTCATTGATTCCTAATTCTGTCAAATCTCTACCTTTCAACGGCATATAGAGAAGTGGATTAACACCAAATGAGAAGTTACAAATTATGTGTAACAAAATGGGTGACGTTTCTGTGGTGGAATTTATTTGTGATAGGCTGAATAATGGCCCTTAAAGATATTTAGGTCCTAGTTTCTGGAACCTGTGAATGTTACCTTATCTGGCAAAGGGGATTTGGGAGATGTGATTAAGTCAAGGATCTTGAGATGGGGAGATTATCTTGGGTAATCCAGGTGGGCCCTAAATGTATCATAAGTGTCATTATAAGGCAGAAGGAAATTCGATTATAGAAGAAAGAGATACAATGATGGATGCAAGAGATTGGAGTGATGTGACCATAAGCCAAGGAATGTCAAGGAATGCCAGTAACCTCTAGATGTTGGAAGATGTAAGGAACAGATTCTCCCTTGGAGCCTCCAAGAGAATCAGCCCTGCTGGCATCTTGATTCTAGTCCTGTAAAACTGATTTTGAACTTCAGAACTCTATAACATTGTTCTCAGCCAGTTAATTGGTAGTAATTTTTTACAGCAACAATAGGAAACTAATACATTGTTATTTCAGCTTTATTATTTATTTATGTTTTGATTTTAGCAAAAAAGGTAATAATCATTCCAAAATGATTAACTTGGTTGTTGAATTACCTCTGTAGACCCCAAGAATCCCATGATGAGAGGAAAAATAATATTAGTAGTTCCCGAAAAAGGAATCATCTATTTCATAGGTACACATGAGTAAAGATGGTGAGAATGCTTGGATTACTGGTTCCTGAAGAAATGTCTTTGTATGCCTGCAGTCAGTTTATAGGTTTGCATGACTGTAGAGTGTTGTCAGATGGAAATGAATATGTAGATGCCAACTGCAGAAACCAAGTATTATCCCAGAAATCCTTTCTCTTACCTAGTGAGCTCCAGTCACAAGGCAGTTCACTTGCGTTTGAACTCTAGGATAGATGACAAAATTGTTCTTGCACACATTCTTGCAGGGACAAACAGGAAAGAAGAGATAAAGTATAAAGTGTTCTCTGGGTTTAAATAGTTTCTTTCCAGATAGTCTACAATGTAAGGTGTGTATGTGTGAATATATATGTATTTCACGTAGAGCCCCTGAGTGGCACAGAAGGTTAATGTATCCAACTGCTAATTGAAAGGTTGGAGGCTCCAGTCCACCCAGAAGCACCTTGAAAGAAAGGCCTGACGATCTACTTCTGAAAAATTGGCCATTGAAAACCCATGGAGCACAGTTCTACTCTAACACACATGGGGCATTGACTTGATGGCTACTGTTTTTTGTTTTGTTTTGTATTTTATGTATATATGCTTCACATATATATGTTTTAATGTAAAAAGAAACTTCCTAGTCTTGGTGAAAAACTTCACTTCAGAGATTATAGGGAGTCTGTTGTATGTTGCTAAGTCGATTCCAACTCATAGTTGGCCTTATAGGACAAAGTAGAACTAACTGTCCCACAGGGTTTCCTAGGCTGTAATCATTATAGAAGGAGAGAGCCAGGTCTTTTCTCCCACGGAGCCACTGGTGTGTTCCATCAGCCGACGTTTTGGTGAGCAACCAAGCCCTTAACTATTGTGCCATGAGGGTTCTTTACAGAGAGCATAGCCAAGGTGAAAAGGTGAAGATCCATTGCTGCTGGGACAAGATGTTTAGTGGCTTCTTGTAGCAACAATATACTTTTTCATGAAATGTGGGTCTTTCAAGGGAAAATATTAAGCCTCTTTCTCAGACCTCTCTGTCAACACTTATCAACTTCTGTTGCAGACATTTCTCAGGGTTCCTCTATTTTCTCATAAATATATTAGTACTCAGTGCTGTGTGCAAATACTCACAGGAAGAGTTTAGCCTCAGGAACAGCCTCAGCTGGGCTGGCTCTAGAACAGTGCAGTTCAGTAGAAATATAAAGTGAGCCACATATGCAATTATAAATTTTCCAATAGCCACTTTTAAAAAAGGGTAGAAACAGGTGAAATTAATTATAATACATTTTATTTAACCAAATATATTGAAAATGTTCTTATTTCAACGTGCAATCAATATTTAAAAATAATTAATGAGGTATTTTACATTATTCTTTACACTGAGTCTTCAAAATCTGATGTGTACTTTATACGTACAGCACATCTCAATTCAGACTAGTCACATTCCAAGTGCTCAGTAGCCACCTGTTGATATTCACTATCATATTGGACAGCTGATCTAGGTAAAATGCCAAAGACTGTCTGTATTTCTCCCACTAGATTTTTGGGGTACAGGTGGAGTATGGATCTTTGTCCATTTTCTCTCTTTTTTTGACCAATGCAGTCTAAGCACATAGTAGGTATTCGTTCAAATGAAAGTGCACACCTACTTTTTCTGGCATGAGATTGCCTGTTTAAGAACCTAGGTTTTCCAGTTTTCTCACGCTGTCACCCCTTACCCCTAGGCGTGCCATGTGGCTCCATACAAATTTACAATGTTCATGCTATAACATTTGTAACTATTGTATCTCTACTCTGCACTGCTTTCTCTCTTCCCCAATTCACCTTTGTATGAATAGTGTGAGGATTCAAGAGTTCTTTCTTGTATCTCAGAAATCGGCAACCAGCTTCCATATTTGCTGGGAGGGCACAAACTACCTCTCATTCTGATTTCAGAGAACTTCCAGCTGTGGGGACTCCCTTTCCTCGGAGCATGATGAAACGTTCCATTTTAGCAGAATCTCCACATTAGATTCCCTCTCATCCCTGAATCCTGCGTAAGCAAGATGTAGTTCAGACCAAAGCAGTGGAGTCAATTCTGACTCATGGCAACCCCATGTGTGTCAAGGTAGAACTGTGCTCCATAGAGTTTTCAGTGGCTGATTTTTTGAAAGTAGTTTATGAGAACTTTCTACTGAGGTGCCTCTGGTAGCCTCGAACCGCCAACCTTTTGGTTAGCAGCCAAGCATGTTATCTGTCTATACTACCCAGGGACTCCATGGGGAACACAGGGTTTGTAGAATATTAAACATTCTTTTGCCCTCCCATCTCTTCCTATAAATATGGAGTTATCTATCTGTTCCCCACTTCCACTAGGGTACAGCCTGATGATTATCATCTTCCTGAAAAGTGTGAAGCTACTCGTTTCCTGAACATCTGATGTTCTGGGCTTGATATTGTTGGGAAATGGCCAAAGGACAGGCAAGGAGGCAAAACTGACAGACAGTGCCAGGGGTGTGAGTCTGAATCCCATTATTGGACTAAGCAAGGAAACAAGGTTCCACTTTCTTATGGGTAAAATGGAACCATGGAAGGTAGCTGGTGGTTAAGCATTTTTACGGTATTCCCCTAAGATGTCTGGCCAATGGCTAGATGACCCCCAGAAGAAAGAATCTGAAGGATAGTTCAAAACTTCAAATGTCTGTAGCAAATGTCTAAAATTTCAGTCATATTAAGTTTGAATGCAGTATATACAAAGTGTCAACATATCATTGATCTAATTTCAAGATATAGCTTATTGCATAATAATGCCTTTCATTAGTAGAGGATTTTTTAATCCACTATGTACTTTCAGATTTGTTATCTCATTTGATCCTTAAGGTATACTAATAACAGATTGATTTCATTATTTTTACTTTTCAGATTAAGAAACTGAAGTTCTCACATAGGAGCAACAGGCTACTTTTGTTTAGTTATCCCCGCAAGGCCTTCATCCCATAGCTTGGGCCTGTGCTGTCCAGTGTAGTAACCACTGGCCCGATGTGGCTATTTAAATTAAAATTAATTGATACTAAATAAAATAAAAAATTTAGTTCCTCAGTCACTATAGTCACATGGTAAATGCCAAATCGCTACATGTGGATACCAAGCCAAAACCAAATCTCTTGCAGTTAGTCGATTCCGACTTACAGAGACACTACAGGACAGAGTAGAAATGCCACCTAGGGTTTCCAAGGAGTGGTTTGTGAATTCAAACTGCCGACCTTTTGGTTAGCAGCCATAACTCTTAACCACGTGTGGATAGTGGCTACCATATCGGGCAGCACAGAATAGAACATTTCCGTCATTGCAGACAGTTCTATTGAATAGCACTGGCTTGGATTGTTAAGGAAAGAGTTTCCTATCCCTATCCTTCTTCAAAGGATTGACTGTCTCTTCTGCTTTTGAAAGCATCACCAAGTCAAAATCTCATCACGAGCCCTATTTCTTCAGTTTCTGCTTGAGGCAAGAGATGTACCAAAGTAGGCATGCTATGAGCTCCAAAGTTGAATTGTGATCTTCGCTGATGTCTGATGACTTTTGGGATGAACTCCCTCATTGCTAAGGCATCATCGAACAGTGAGCAGAAGAAGCTTCGAGGCAGTCCTCTTTGAAGGGTACTAAAAGTGAAGCTGAGATTTACAGGACTTATTGAAACTCCACGAAGACACTAACTTCAAGTTTATGTGACAAAGTAGATAAAGAGATGGTTCTCTAAGAAGCTGTCTGATTGAGTCTTGGAATTGGTATCCAAGCTGTTAGCCGTAAGTAAGAGTGATTTTCAAACTCTGCTTCCTCTGCATATTTTAGATTAGTTTTTCAGAGAAATTTGGATTGAGGATAGTAAATGTTTTCTTCAAGTGGCAAATATTACTTTGGTCAAACGAGATAGAAGGAACATAAGGGCATAGACAGGCCAAAGACATTTGTGAAATAAGCAACTCCATTCTTCAATAAATATTTATTTGGCCAACTATGAGCCAGACACTATGCTAATTGCCAGGAGACTGCAAAGAAACTTAAGAAATGGTCCCTGTCCTTATGGTGCTTAAAGGTAATTAAAGAGATTAAAATAATCAATCATGGTAATAGCTCCCCTTTATGGAGCACTTATTCCATCCCACGAACTATGCTGAATACTTTATATAGATTATTTCAGTTAAGGCTCCTCACTATCCTAAGAGGCAAATTAACTGGGCCCCTGTCAAAGTAGCTTTTAAGGAGATAATAAGAATGCCAGCCTCTCCTTTGTCTAATGGTGGAGCTAGGAAATCATGGGAACAAACACTCTTATTCAGAGTGGAGCCACTTCAGTGGCTACTTTAGTTTTATAAATTACAGCATTTTAGAACTTTTTTTTTTAACTTGAACCAAACTGCCATTCCTTTTGATCCTTGATATGCAAAGTTAGTCCTAGGGAGGAGATGGCTCAATTTGCATAAGAAGTTCAAGGTTCGAGGGCAAATACTACCACCCCCTTCCCATATAGCCTCTCTGACATTTAGAATTATGGAGGTTAGTCAGAATGGACTAGACCAAGACCCTCTAGCTAGTGGCGTGAGGGAGAAATGAGTGTGTATGTGTTAGGTCAGGATGAGGTAGAAAAGTTTCAATGCACCTACTCCTCATTTATCAACATGGTTAGGTTCCAAAGACCATGTCATTATGCAAAAATTAGCATCATGCAGAAATGGAGGATGACCACATCAGATAAAAAAAATGGTGGATGACTACATCATTACATAACTACCAAACCAATGAGAATCATGGCCCAACCAAGGCGATACATAACCTTAACCATCACAGCCAGTGTTACTCTTGCCTCGCACCCTGGCATTCATTACTGCCAGACATATATTGTTAATATTCAAAATAGGATAGTAGATTTTTTACTATTGCCATAAATGGGAAATGTCAGATAATAAGATAGTCGGTAAGTAAGGAGTAGGTCTGTTGTGTGTAGTTGCTAATGGAAATGTCAGGATCACAATGATACTCTGCTTTTGTGCCTGAAAGAATCAGTTCCCTAACAGGCCACAGCAGGTAAGTGGGGAGCCTCATAAGTTTCTGGGATATTCAGCAGTAAAGCAATCTGTAGAATTTGGTTGAACTCAATGTTTCCCAAAGTTATTTAGTGAGGTATGAAAAGAGAAATATTTTATATAGCATTAGCCCAAGCACCTTAATAATAGAACGTGGAATACCAGTTTGAGAAATGCTATAGAGATCTGTTTTGTTCAATACTTACCCACCTCTCCTCCCCAAATACATGTGAAACAAATATAGGAGAGCCAGTGAATATTTGCATCTCGGAATCAAAATACAAAATGACTTCAAATGAGACAGGTAGAACCCTGTCCCCCAATTTATATGCTGAAATTTGAATAAGAGTAAATTATGGAAAAATAAATCAAATATACAAACAGTGGGTGTCAGAAATCTATTTCAACAGCAGCTCATTTGAAGAAAGCCCTGGGACTTTCTATGTCAGAGAGTTCAACACGAAACAACTGTGCTGTAACAGACCCCAGAAATCATGCAATCCTAGGTAGCTCTAAGAGAAGTTCTACTTGCAGAGTGTGGCTTTCAGGAGCCCCACTGGGCTATGCTGCTGTCCCCTGCTTGAGTTCTATTGTTGGTGGTAGATTTTAAGAGGGAGACAGTAAAATTAAAGCCACTCCACATATGGTGCTGTGCCATTTATTGTCAACTTGGTAAGATGGAAGTTTTTTCCTTAAATCATTGTATGGTTCCGAGTTAGAATTGGCCAAAAGAGGGTTGGTTCTTAAGATTGGGTGGTGGAAGTGAAGCAGCAGACATTGTTCTCTGAAGGCTGTGGTGGTTAGATGCAGTGACAGAGAGGTTTAGAGATGTCGGGTTCCACCTTTTCCTTGTTCTCCCCTCTGCATCTAGCTTTTCTTCCACTACTGACCCTGCTGACCAACAGTGGCCTCCATCCAACCCATCAACAGATGTTAGAATGCTGACCCGCGGTCTATTCCCACAGGTCTCTCCACCAGCTCAGCAGCTGATGTACCCTTTTGGGACAGGTGGAAACACTCAGCCTCAGATTAGTTTGGTGATTCCTCTAATTTCCCAGCTTGCTCCTTTCAGACCTTCACTTCCTCGTCTCCTCCAACAATTACATAATTCTTATATTCATTCTCTTATTCCATAACCTTTATCTGCCTCCCTAGTTGAACTTTGACTGATTCAGTTATATAACAATAATCACAGATGACACTGTATAGTATTTTAATTCTCATCTTTCATGCTAGAGACCCAGCTTCGATTCCTGTCAATGCACTTCTTGCACGGCCACTACCCACCTGGCAGTGGAGGCTTGCATGTAGCTATCATGCTGAATAGGCTTCCGCAGAGCTTCCAGACTAAGGCAGACTAGGAATAAAGGCCTGATGATCTACTTCCAAAATTCAGCCAATGAAAACCCTATGGATCATAACAATCTATCTAACCCTGGTATGCATGGGACCACCATGAATCAGGGGGCTGACTTGATGGCAGCTAATATATATTTAATATAACAACATTATTATTGTTATATATCTGATGAGTGTTTAATCTTTGCCCAGCATCATTCTAAGAGCTTTGTATATGGTAGCTCATTTATTCCTCAAAGCAGCCCTATGAGATAAGTACTATTATTATTTCCATTGTATAAATGAGGAAGTGGAGGCACAGGGAGGTTGTGAAATTTGCTAAGGTTTTTCAAGTTAGTGAATGGCAGCACCAGTATTCAACCATGAATGGGGGCTCTAGAGTCCATTCTCTTAACCACTACCCAGGTGAGGGCAAACAGAGTAATGAAGGGCCCAGGAATCACGTCAGAAAAGGAATGTCTGAAAAAACAAAATAGTGGAGATCTCTCATATGAAAATTAATTCACAAAAAATATTTTCAAAGGTCTCAGGGAGAGTGATAGGAAGAGAATGTGAGCTTGTTTATTCCTGTTCTACTAAGAAGAATTACAACTATTGGGTAGAAATTAGGAAGTAAGTTTCAATACATTCAAAACGCTCTAATTATTAGAGTTGTTCCAAAGTGAAATCTCAACCAGAGACAGCATGGTCATCAGTCAGGGAGATGACCAGTGAAGTTCAGCTCCGTCATGAACTGTTTTTTCATTCGTTCAGTGAATCGTTCTTGGATATCAGGCATTGTGCTCATACTGGACACAGCAAAACAGACATTGCTCTTGAGCTGATAATGTTTACAGGCCAGTAATATAGACAGATATTCAACAACAAAGACATCTCTCTCTTACACACAAAGTATGACACAATCTATGATGAATGCTCTGAATGAAAAAAAAAGAAGCTATAAGAGCACATAAAAAGAGAACCTGATCTAGTGAGCAGCTTCAGGAAGACTTCCATGATGAAATGACAATTGTTCTGAATTGGCTGGATAAATAAGAGTGTTTTGGGTGAATTAATAGGGAAATGATAATACCAGGCAAAGGAGAAGTCTGTTCAAAGCCTGTGGGAAGGACAGAGGAACAGAAAGAAGGCCAGGTGGCTGAAGTGTAGAATGTTAAGGAGAAAAGAAAACAATATGGAGCTAGAAAGGTAGAGTGTAGTCCCTGGGTAGTCAAATGGATAACACCCTTAACTTCTTACTGAAAGATTGGCAATTCAAGTCCACCCAGAGGCAGCTCAGAAGAAAGGCTTGGCGACCTGCTTCCAAATGATCACAGCCTTGAAAACCCTATGCAGTGCACTTCTACTCTGACACACACACGGGGTCGTCATGAGTTGAATTTGACTGGACTGTAACTTAATATTTTAACTATGGTGAAAATATCCATTAACAAAACATACACCATCTCAATAATTTCCACATGTACAATGCACTAAAATTGCTTGTGTTCTTCAAGTTGTGCCATCGTCTTCCAAATCGTTCCACCACCATTAACATAAACCCAATGCCTCCTAAACAACAGTTCCCCTTTTCCCCTCCCTTCCATCCTGGTAACCACTAATAATCTTTCGTTTCTATATATTTGCAGCCGAGTGGTTAACCATTGCGCCACCAGGGTTCCTATGTAGAACCTAGTGGATTGTAGTTCTGGATTTTCGTCTTTTGCCTAGGGGGGCATTGGAGGATTTTAATTAAGGGATTGGAATGAGAATCATTGTAGATGAAAAGGATCACTTTGGATGCAGTGGGAAGACAGGATAAGAGTGGAGCAAGAGAAGAATTAGATGGCTCTTAAAGTGGTTCAGGTGAAAGGCCAGAGTGATCTGAACCTGGATAGAGATGGAGAGAAGTAGGTAGACCCTAGATAATTTTTAAAGGAAAACCAGTGAGATTCAATATAGTCCTGAATATGGGAAGTAACAGAGAGAGAAGTGACAAGGATACCATCCAAGGTTCTGACTTGTGTAACCGGATGCATGGGTTTGAAATGCCCTGGGATAAGCACATTGGAAGAGGACAGAGTTGGAAAGGGTAATATAAGAGTAGGATGAAAATCAGGACGTTGCACCTTGGAAGTAAAGGGGGGGGGAAGTATATTTAAACAATGAAGAGAATAGAGTGTATGATATTCAATATGGCTTCCAGCTCTGAAATGATTCTATGGTCCTATATTTTAGAGGGTAATACTATGGAATTTTCTATTCTATGGTCCTATTTCGAATATCTCTCAGCACAATCAATGTAGACAATCAAGCCACTACTCTATAAAGCTGAACATTTTTATATGCTTCCACATATATTGTTATCTTGGCCTTCACACGTTTGAGGAGGGATGAGGAATTTATTTTTTGGTTATTTTCAAATAAGAAAATTGGAATTCAGAAAACTAAATGTTTTGCCTAAGGTTACGTAACTAGAAGATTTTCTGACTTCTTGACCGACTAATTTTCTTTCTCTTCCTCTATGCTTTCTTCATATGTCATACAAAAATAAACTTCAGCCCAGTCTCTCTTTAAATTATAAAAAAAAAAAAATTATAAGACATGCTAAATAATTGAAATCTAAATCACTTATATTTAACTATCTATTTTTAAAGCTCACAGCTTTACTAAACTTAAAGCTGTATTGGAATGTGACTGAAAATAAATTTTCTTTATCATTATTACCTAATATCAAGAAACTCTTCTGGCTGTAAAATAACTGCTTTTTTTCTTAAAGAATCTTTTCCTTCTACATATACTGCTGATCTGTTCAGCTCTTCTGTTCTCTTCATCTATTGCCATGGAAACACATATGAGGTTATAAGCTGTCACCGCCAAATCTATTACATGGTGAACTCCCCATTTATGATGCCTGTAATTGATGTAACCAGTTGAAATTTTGGCTTTTGGCACTAACTTAGTGACTGATCTTGAACTCAATGCCAAACTCATCAGTCAATAATAATAAAAAAAAAGAACAAGTTTTTTCATAGGAAAAAAAAAATTGCCAAGATTGGCAGTGAAAATGAATGCAACTCACATAGAAGTCAGTAGTAGTTTAAGAAACACTTCTTGACTTTAGGCCATTGCCAGAAACCTTGATTAGAAAGGTGTCTTAGTTATCCAGTGCTGCTCTAACAGAATACCATAAGGGGGTGCCTTTAACAAACAGAAATTTATTTTCTCACAGTTAAGAGGCTAGAAGTCCAAATTCAGGGTGTTACTCCAGGAGAAGACTTTCTCTCCCTGTTGGCACTGGAGAAAAAAGTCTTTGTCTCTTTTCAGCTTCTGTTCCTCGGAGAACTTCATTTGGCTTGGCAGCTTATTTTACCCCCTTCCCTGCTTGCTTCCTTAATCTGCTCTTTTCTATCTGAAAAGGGATTTACTTAAGACACACCCTACACTAATACTGCCTCATTAACCTAACAAGGAAAATTTATTCCCAAATGGGATTATAACCACGGGTATAGGGGTTAGGATTTGCAGCACTTACTTTTGGGGGACACAGTTCAATCCATAACAAAAGGTATGGAAAGTAATTTAGCAAAGAAAAAATAAGTTACCACTCCAATCAAGTTTTGTGCATTTTGTCTTGTAAGCCAACTCAGTTCATCAAAAACAAAACAACAAAAGTGAATAAACTGCCCTCTTTTCATTTCAGGAATTGATGATTAAATAAATTTGTCAAATTTTACGCATGTTCAATATCTGGTACCTCAAATGTTTTCTAATCTCAAATCTATTGTCTTGAAAAAGTCTTTTTCTCTTTCCCGGTGTCTGTCCAGTCACCAAGCAATTTTCCCACCCAGCTCTGATAACATGGAGTCTCCTCTCACCCTTCACTTATGCTCTCAGCTCAACTCCCATTTCTACAACACACACACACACACACACACACACACGCCTGCCTTGGGCCACTTCCCCTCAACCTCACTTTTTTCAGAATTTACCATTACCCTTTCTGTGATTCTAACTTCTTCCTTGCAAGCACATACAATAGTTGGAACTAACCTCTCTCTCTTTTGAGTCCCCTGGTCTGCCAGCATTTGATGTTTTTATTTTCTCGGGAGATTTTTTTTCTCTAATTATCAAACAGCACAGTTTATTTTAAAAAATACAAATAACACAGAAATATAAGAATTAGAAAGTGATAATACCCTCCCTAACAAATACCTACCATTCTATGAGTGGAGCCCTGGTGGCGTAGTGGTTAAGAGTTTGGCTGCTAACCACAAGGCTGGCAGTTTGAATCCACCAGCTGCTCCTTGGAAACCCTATGGGGCAGTTCTACTCTGTCCTACAGGGTCGCTATGAGTCGGAACCAACTCGACGGCACCTAACAACAACAACAATTCTATAAGTATAATTTGCTTTATAAGGATATAAAAGTATGTTTTTAAAATGACTTTAGGCTATATTTATTCTTCTGCAGCCTATTTTTTTTCACTTACATCATATGGTTGGGTTTTTACACATTCATTTCATAAAGAATTTACGTAAAGCTTTCTTAACAGCTGTTGCATGGTGAACTCAATATGACTACTATGTTACGCTTATGACATCTGAAAGGGCATATAGGAAAATGACAGAAAAAAAGCTAGTGAGTCCAAAGGTGGATGTAAAACAGGAGTTAGCAAATTTTGTCTATAAAAGACCAGATAGTAAATGTTTTAGACTTTGTGGTCCATATGGTCTCAGTTGCAGCTACTTTGCTGTTGTAGTGCTAACACAGCCATTGACAATACATAAGTGAATGAATGGGTGTTGATGTGTTCCAATAGAATGTTATTTACAAAAACAGACAGTTGGCTAGTTTGTCCCACAGGCCAACTCCTAACGTAAACCATTGCTTTTCGCACTGTGCAGTCTATTCAGAGTCCACCTCTGCTGAGCATGCCAGAATCCCTCCTGTTTCTGGCCTTCCTCATTTCCGTCCTTCCCCACTTTTCCTATAGACTTGCCCACTCATTTGCCTCCAGCTCCATCCTAGAAGGGTGAATTCCGATCTGGAGGTTTCACCCATAGCTGTAAAAGTCCTTCCAATTCTTCAGAGGGAACCATCTACAATTCTTCAAAGGGAACCATCTGGAAGACAAACAAACCTCTCTGTTGCCAATATTGATTGTTTCTGGAAGTATAACTTCCTTAATATATTTACCATGTGGCCCTTTATAGAAACAGCTTGCCGATCTCTGTTTTAGTTCTACCTTTGGACTCTGACGTAGTGGTTAAGAGTTCTGCTACTAACCAAAAGGCTGGCAGTTTGAATCCACCAGCAGCTCCTTGGAAACCCTATGGGGCAGTTCTACACTCCATCACCACCAAGAAACTCCCTTGTGCTACCCCTTTATAGTGGCACTCACCCCTTCACTCCCATCCCTGTACCCCCTCACCACCTACCCTGTCCCCTAACAAACTGATCTATTCTCTATCTCCATAGTTTGCAATCCTGTCTTTTTCATCTTTGAGTCCATATCACTTACCATGAGCGCCAGGCACACAGGTATTTAATATGTATTTGCTAAATGAATGAACGCATGGAAACCAAGTTAAATGTGGCTTTTTAAAGTTGAAAACCTAAAAAACGGAATGCTTTATATTCATTAACGGAATTCTGATTATTTGAAAAATTATGATTAAGTTTGCAAAATAATTAAAACCACTTATAGTAACATTTTTTAAATAATATTTTCTTAGAGTGTGAATGAAGCCCCCCCAAAATTGAGCATGATGTGGTTTAGACATAGCAATGACCTCTTGGAGCAGCTGTTAATTGTGTTACACAGGAAGTACCCTGGCACGACACAATGGGCAGTTTTCAACTCATGCCCCAATCAGGAAGTGGCTGTGACCAAAGAGGTTTAAAGGCCCTTCCTTTTATTGTACCAAGGCAGAGACAACTGGAACAGGTCTCTGAGGACACAGATTAGACCAAGTCAGAAATTTCCAGTTGTTCACTGTCATTTCAGGGTCAAAGCTTCAAAAGGGTCTCCAGAATAGGGATTTCCGAGAGGAAGCTTTGGGCAAATTAATAAGTGAGGAAGACCACTGTATGTCACATCCCATACAAGCAGCAGAGGGTACACAGGGGACCATCGGCTGAACCCAAGCACTGTAAGGATGAGGTAGGTTAGGCCAGTGGTCCTCAAATAGGAGCACACAAAGATTTCCCAAGGGTTTTGCAGGCACAGATTTAGAGATTCAGTCTTACGGTGTAAGCTTCCATCTATACTCTTTCCCAAAATTGAAGAATCTGAGATTGAGCCTGAGTTCGCAATAGCTCTTCTCCTGCTTGACAATAGAAAGACATTTCCCATCATTCATCCCAAATTCTTTCCTGGTGTGTAGAAACCCCAAGAGTGCCAAATAAAGGAGGAGGTTCTTTAATGATCAATCAAGTCCCCATCCCTAGTAAAACTTCCTGTCTTAGACATGTTTCTGTTAAGGGCAAAACTTGTTCTTGGAAGAAGGCTATTTTTGTCCTTATCGGAATATTTGGAACTCAGGTCTAGGGTAGAGTAGGGTGGTGGCAGTAATGATAAACTTCTTCATTCCCCCGACTGTTAAAAGACTGTGTGTCTCTTTTGAGGAGGTCCCCTAAGGGCAGAGTGACCTTTCAGAAAATATTGAATTCTAAAAAGGCTTTTTAAAAGTATTACAATATAAATTCATTTTTAGCTATTCTCCATACTTATCCCTAGAATATCTAATTAGCTGAGAGAAAAATCACCTTCCAACAGCAGAAGCAGTATATAGACTGCTGCTGTTGATTCTTTTAAATGTAACTAGAATATTTCCTGGTACTACTGAAACTTTCAAGATATGTTGACTGAAACCCATCGATAAAATTTTATGTGATTTCTTTGAGATTTGTGTTGTGTTATTTAACAGTAATCAGGGGAACCCTGGTGGTACAGTGGTTAAACACACGGCTGCTTACGGAAAGGTCAGCAGTTCAAACCCACCAGCCTCTCTGCAGGAGAAAGATGTGGCAGCCTAAAATAGTTACAGTTATTTTATAAAAATATGTCTTGACATGTTTATTTAAAGTGTAGTAAATCTTTATTTTATCCTATTAAATATTTAGTATTTGTACTTTTTATTAACCAAAAAAAATTAGCTACTCATCTGACTAACTTCTAGCAGCAAATGTTCTTTCATTAAGTACGTAAGTAAAGTTTGATTATAATGTCTAATGAATTAATGGAGTTGCTTCTGTTTTTTAAAATTTGATTCTTATTTAATTATTCCTAGAAGCCATACATCAGAATATATTTACTGAATACTGTGCCTTTTCTTATACTTCCAGCTTCATAAATAACATAATTTTAGCTATACCTTACATTCTTATTAAGTAGAAAATGACAAATAGCCTATTGATTTATTATCTTTCTTTTTAATGTATTATGGAATGAATGTATTAATTAGATCTATGGTAATTTAATTCTGAATAACTTTTGTAATGGACCTTACAATATGTTACCTATTATTTCTCAGTGCTTTAAAAATATATTTTCTGAAGTGCATAATAATATGCTTATTGGAACTAAAAAATAGAAACAGTCCATTTCAGACAGGGAGTAAGTCTTCTATGGCTAATAGGTTAGACAACCAGGTACAGCCTTCCCAACTAAGTTAACTGACAGAGAGTTCTCATAACCTGAATAAGCTAAATCTATAACTCCACCTTTGTGATGAAGACATATTTAAAGCCCATGATTAAATAAAAGTATTTTATCAAAAAACAGTGCAACTGCAAAATTTAACAATATTTTGATTTTTCTCAGTTCTTTTTTGAAGTTGAATAAGATGGCTTTAAATAGTCTTCTATTAGTAACAAGTATAATTAATAATAGCTTTTTTTTGTTTAAAGCTACATTTCCAGAAATACAGAGAGTGAATGACTCAAATGTCCAGGTCATAAATTCTTTTTACAATTCAGGCCTTTGCCAGCTTTCTACATCTCACAATATTAAAGAAGGATCCAATGAAATTGTCAGCTGATATATCATTTTAAAAACTTTGGTCATAGAGCATTGTGTGATTTTTTGGTTTATAACCAGGAAGAAGTTCAAAGAGTCAAGTAATGTTTTTTAAAGAAAAAAATAAGGTCCATTGCATGTAATTATTTATGTGAACATATTTATAAACATCAACCCTTATTTCATTTACAAATAAGTCATTTCATCCATAGATACATGAACTAACTGAGAAAAAAACAACCTGACTTATGTCATTGGAGACAACTTGCACTAAAATTTTCTCCTTAGAAGTAAACATGTCGACACTACATCTTACATACTTTGGACATGTTTTCAGGAAGGATCAATCCTTGGCGAAAGATATCATGCTTGGTGAAATAGAGGGTCAGTGAAAAAGAGGAAGACTCTCGATGAGATGAATTGGCACAGCGGCTGCGATAGTGGGCTCAAGCATAACAATAATTGTCAGGATGGCACAGGATCAGGCAGTGTTTCATTCTGTTGTACATAGGGTCGCTATGAGTCAGAATCAACTTGATGGCACCTAACAACAACAATCAAAATTTGTAATATATAAATGATCTTTAGATCAAGTGTTTAAAAATAGCAATTGTAATGACAACTTATTCCAGAAGAAAGTTGATCGTATTAAGACTTATGGCCACAGGAAATTAAACCAAGTTAAAATTTTTATATACTTATTTTTGTTGCAAAGGAGTTTGATAGAGTGATTAATGAAAGACTTCAAGGCTAAAATACTGCATTTATAAAAAATTATGTGAAGAAAGTATTTTCTTTCCTTGTATGAAGGAAGTAGTTTTCATCTTTGAAAAACAAAAAGTGAAAACAAAAGAAACATTAAACAGTTAAAAGTTT
Source organism: Elephas maximus indicus (assembly GCF_024166365.1). Taxonomy (NCBI): domain Eukaryota; kingdom Metazoa; phylum Chordata; class Mammalia; order Proboscidea; family Elephantidae; genus Elephas; species Elephas maximus. Next base: position 92,083,032 of record NC_064827.1, on the reverse strand, counting down.
GTTCATGTATTCTTGAAAAGGATGACACTTGTTTTCAATCATTACTTATTTAGAATCCACAAGATGGGAGCTGGGGCCATGGGGAGGGATGCTTACCTGTCCAGGAGGGATCAGGAACCAGGCAGAAAGGCAGCCACCATCAGAGATCCTTCCAGAAGCATGGAAAAATGAAGATGGGAGGGTAGATGCCCTAGATTCTTCTTTCCTCTCATGGTCTCTACAGGGCAAAGCTAGCTGGCAAGGGAGCTTGGGAAATGTGATTTGCAGGAGAAGGGAATCAAATGATGGAGAGCCAATGGGCAAATAACAGCACACAAACTAAACAGTTGGAGGACATCTGGCTGAAGCCAAATGTCCCTCTATGAAAGATTAAGACTTAATTCCTTTTCATGCTCAACTGTCTACATTTCCTATCTTCTCTTCCTCCCAGTATGTTGTTGTCAGCTGCTGTCAAGTTGGCCCTGACTCATGACAACCCATAGGGTTTTCAATGGCTAATTTTTCAGAAGTAGATCGCCAGGCCTTTCTTCTCCTCCCAATATAGTTATATCATAATTATGGTAATATTAATAGTCAATGCTAACATTATTATGTCTAATAAATTATATATAGCTGAATCATGTAGTATATACCATGATTCCTTTCCTGCACACATTGTTGTTTTCTGTGTACCTAATATTAAAAAAAAAATTGAAACACAATAGTATATAATAAACCTCCATGTGCCCAGCACTCAGCCACTTTTGTTTTATCTGCATTCTACCTTCCATCAAAATATTTTTTTAGAGCGGGAGAGGCACAAATCCCCTCTCCTTTGTTTCCTTTCTTTGTTTGCTAATGTTTTATATTTCATCATTAATTCAATCCCCAAATCTCCATCAGTTATTCAAATTTCTTCTCAAAACATTCAGGCATATCTGATATTAGACTGGCACAGTGACTACAACTCCATTATATATAAGGTCGCTACTAGCCAGAACAGACTCGAAGACGACACCTAGCACATAACAGTCTTCCTTCACCTTCCCCTCCTCACCCTTGCTCTATGAATCCCAGGTCTTACTTTTCACTTTTTTGATTTTCCAATTTATTTTGGTGAAGCTTATGTTTCAGATGCTTGCTACAAAAAGATACATGTAAGGTAAATGCATGTCTAAAAATGTTGGTCATTTTACTCTCACATGTAACTAATTATCCTAACACTGACAGCATTGTATTTCAGGATAGATCTTGAAACATTCTCTTTTGAAAATGAATGCAGCCCTATTCCTCTTCAATTTGTCATTTTCAGCATAGTAGACCATATGATTGTCCAATTCAAAATGTCCAATAGCTGTCCATTTCAGCTCACTAATGCCTAGGACGGAGCCCTGGTGGTGCAGTGGTTAAGAACTTGGCTGCTAATCAAAAGATCAGTAGTTCAAATCCACCAGCTGCTCCTTGGAAACCCTATAGGGCAGTTCTACTCTGTCCTATAGGGCCACTATGACTTGGAATTGACTCGATGGCAATGGGTTTGGTTTTTGAGTTTAATGCCTAGGGTATCGATGTTTATGTGTCCCATTTCATTTTGACAACTTCCAATTTTCCTAAATTCATACTTTGTACATTTCATGTTCCTGTTATTAAATGGATATTTGCAGCTATTGCTTCTCATTTTGAGTCATGCCACATCAGCAAATGAAGGTCCTGAAAGCATGATTTCATCCATATCAATCATTAAGGTTGGCTGTACTTTGAGGAGACAGCTCTTCCCCACTCATTAGTACCTTCCAACCCGAAAGGTTCATCTTCTGACACTGTATCAGACAATGTTCTGCTACTATGCATAAGGTTTTCGCTCGTTAGTTTTTTCAGAAGCATACTGCCAGGCCCTTCTTTCTAGTATGTCTTACTCTGGAAGCTCAGCTGAAACTTGTCCACCATGGGTGACCCTGCTGGTACCTGAAATACCTGTAGCATAGCTTCCAGCATCACGGAAACAACGCAAGTCACCACAGTAAGACAAACTGACAGACGCCTACAAGGAATACCAGTTAATATGACTATTATTCAAAGTTACTCACCAACCACTATGGCCAAAGATGAAGAAATTGAAGATGTTTACCAACTTCTACAGTGTGAAATTGATCAAACATGCAATCAATATGCATTGATAATTACTGGTGATTGGAATGCAAAAGTTGGAAACAAAGAAGGAACCAGCCAAAACCAAACCCAGTTGCTGTTGAGTTGATTCCAACTCATAGCAACCCTGTTCAGTAGTTAGAAAATATGGCCTTGGTGATAGAAATGATGCTGGAGATCACATGATGGAATTTTACAAGTCCGACAATTTATTCTTCGCAAATACCTTTTTTCAACAACATAAACAGTTACTATACACGTGAACTTCACCAGATGTAACACACAGGAATCAAATTGACTACATCTGCAAAAAGAGATGATAGCAAAGCTCAATATCATCAGTCAGATCAAGGCCAGGGTCCGACTGTGGAACAGACCATCAATTGCTCATATGCAAGTCCAAGTTGGCCTGACCCAAGCCATGGCATTTTCAATCACATCATATGCACATGAAAGCTGGACAATGAATAAGAAAGACCGAAGAAGAGTTGATGCTTTTGAATTGTGGTGTTAGCAAAGAATAGTGAATATACCATGGACTGCCGAAAGAATGAACAAATCTGTCTTGGAAGAAGTGCAACCAGAATGCTCCTTAGAGGCAAGGATGGTGAGACTATATCTCACATACTTTGGACATGTTGTCAGGAGGGATCATTCCCTGGAGAAGGACATCATGCTTGGCAGAGTACAGTGTCAGCGGAAAAGAAGAAGACCCTCAATGAGGTGGACTGACGCAGTGGCTGCAACAATGAGCTCAAGCATAACAATGATTGTAAGGATGGCGCAGGACCGGGCAGTGTTTCGTTCTGTTGTGCATAGGGTCACTATGAGTTGGAACCAACTCGACGGCACCTAACAACAACAACAAGTCCAAATTGAAGCTGAAGAAAATTAAAACAAGTCCATGAGAGCCAAAATATGACTTTGAGTGTATCCCACCTGAATTTAAAGACCATCTCAAGAATAAATTTGACACACTGAATACTAATGATTGAAAAAATGATTGAAGGCCAGATGAATTGTGGGATGACATCAAGGACATCAGACATGACAAAAGCAAGAGGTTATTAAAAAGACAGGAAAGACAAAAAAGACCAAAATGGATGTCTGAAGAGACTCTGAAACTTGCTGTTGAATGTAAAGTAGCTAAAGCAAATGGAAAAACAGATGAAGTAAAAGAGCCGAACAGAATATTTCAAAGGGCAGCTCGAGAAGACAAAGTAAAATGTAATAATGAAAAGTGCAAAGACCTGGAGTTAGAAAACCAAAAGGGAAGAACATGTTCTGCATTTCTCAAGCTGAAAGAACTGAAGAAAGAATTCAAGCCTCAAGTTGCAAAACTGAAAGATTCTATGGGGAAAATCAGTCTTAGAAAAAGTACAGCCAGAATGCTCCTTAGAAGCAAGAACAAGAAGGCTTTGTGTCACATATTTTGGACACGTTATCAGGAGGGACCAACCCTGGGTAAGGACATCAGGCTTGTTCAAGTAAAGGGTCATCAAAAAGATGCATTGACCCTCACAGAGATGGTTTGACACAGTGGCTGCAACAATGGGCTCAAGCCATCCTGGGGATGGTGTGGGTCCGGGCAGTGTTTCTGCTCGGTTGTGCATAGGGTCACTGTGAGTCGGAACTGACTCGATGGCACCTAACAACAATGTGGAAAATACTAAACAATGCAGGAAGTGTCAAAAGAAGATGGAAAGAATACACAGTCACTGTACCGAAAAATTGGTTGACATGCAACCATTTCAGGAGGTAGCATATGATCAAGGACCCATGGTACTGAAGGAAGAAGTCCAAACGGCCCTGAAGGCATTGGTGAAAAACAAGACTCCAGGAATCGAAGGAATACCAATTGAGATGTTCAACAAATGGATGCAGCGCTGGAAGCATTCACTTGTCTATACCAAGAAATTTGGAAGACAGCTACGTGGCCAAGTGACTGGAAGAGGTCCCTATTTGTGCCCATTCCAAAGAAAGGTGATCTAAAAGAATGCAGAAATTATCAAACAATGTCATTAATATCACATGCAAGTAAAATTTTGCTGAAGATCATCTGAAAGCAGTTGCAGCAGTGCATCAACAGAGAATTGCCAGAAATTCAAGCCAGATTCAGAACAGGATGTGGAATGAGGGATATCATTGTTGATGTCAGGTGGATCTTGGCTGAAAGCAGAGAATACCAGAAAGATGTTTACTTGTGTGTTATTGACTATACAAAGGCGTTCAACTATGTGGATCACAACAAATTATGGCTGACATTTCGAAGAATGGGAATTCCAGAATACTTAGTTTTGCTCATGAGGAACCTGTGCTTATGAGGAAGAGGACAAGGGGATACTGCTTGGTTAAAAATAAGAAAGGTGTGCCTCAGGGTTGTATCCTTTCACCATACTTATTTGATGTGTAGTATGCTAAGCAAATAATTCAAGAAGCTAGACTATATGAAGACGAGTGAGCCATCAGGATTAGAAGACTCATTCACAACATGCATTATGCAAATGACACAACCTCGCTTGCAGAAAGAGGACTTGAAGCACTTATTGATGAAGATCAAAGACTACAGCCTTCAGTGTGCATTATTCAAGAAAACAAAAATCCCTACAACTGGACCAATAAGCAACATCATGACAAGCAGAGAAAATATTGAAGTTTCGAAGGGTTTCATTTTGCTTGAACTCACAATCAATGGCCAAGGAAGCAGCAGTAAAGAAATTAAGCGACGTATTGCATTGGGCAAATCTGTTGAAATAAAAAAAAAGTGTTCAAAAGCAATGATACCACCTTGAGGACTAAGGTGCACCTGACCCAAGCTATGGTATTTTCAATCACCTCATATGCATGTAAAAGCTGGACAATAAAGAAGGAAGACTGAAGAAGAATTAATGCCTTTGAATTATGATGTCAGAGAAGAATATTGAACATACCATGGTCTGCCAGAAGAATGAACAAATCTGTTTTGGAAGAAGTACAGCCAGAGTGCTCCTTACGTGGAAGAATGGCTAGACTTTGTCTCACATACTTTGGACATGTTGTCAGGAGGGACCAGTCCCTGGAGAAGGACATCATGCTCGGTAAAGTAGAGGGTCATTGAAAAAGAGGAAGACCTTCAAGGAGATAGATTGACACAGTGGCTGCAACAATGGGCTCAAGCATAACGATTGTGAGGATGACACAGGACCGGGCAGTGCTCCATTGTGTTGTACATAGGGTCGCTTTGAGTTGGAACTGACTCGATGATGCCTAACAACAACATGTAGCTAATTGTTTGCTAATATATGGCATTCCAGGTTAGAAATCATTATTCCTCTGCGTTGCTAAGACATTCATCCAGCTTTTCTTAGCTTCCAATGTTGCTGTTGAGAAGTCTCAAAGTCATTCTGATTCCTGACCTGAATACTCCAGGATGGATATGCCATATTTTAAAACCTATATTTTAAGACCTATATTGTACCACCAGGTGCTCCTTGGAAACTCCACGGTGCGGTTCTACTCTGTCCTGTAGGGTTGCTATGAGTTGGAATTAACTCGAGGGCACTGCGATGTTTTACCTTTCTGGAAGCTTGTAGAATATTCCACTGTATGTTCTGAAATCTAAAAAATGATGTGACTCACTGTGTTTTCATCCATCGTGGAGGGCAATTATTGGACCCTTTCATTTAGAAAATTCTAGTCCTTCAGTTTTGGGAAATATTACCTAAATTATTCTTTTGATTAATTCCTCAACTTTCTTTCACTGGTTTTCTAGTTTTCTCTCCCTAGTTTTCCTACTGTTTGTCCTTTTGCTCTGCTATAAGATCTCCTTAATTTTATTTTTAAAACCTTCTATTTAATTTTTTAACTTATACCATCATATTTTAAATTTCCAATACTCTTTTTTTTTTGTCATTAGTTCTTTTTTTATAATCTTCTCTTCTGTTTCTCTTCTCTTATGTCCCTGAGCTTATTAATGATAGCTTATTTTTAAAAGTTTTCTTCTTCTTGTAGTTTATATTTCCTGAAAGGTTTTTTTGTTTGTTTGTTTTGTTTTTGCTTGTTTATTTTGGCCTATACATTTTATGGTAAACTCATTTCTCCACTTGTCCACTAGACACATGGGCTCTTGGGTACTTGAAATGTGGTTAGTTCAAACAGAGATGTGCTGTACGTGTAAAATATATTCTGAATTCAGAGTGCAAAATATGTTATTCATATTTTTATATTGACAATATGTTGAAATGCTAATATTAGGGATATATTGGGATAAATAAAATACATTATTAAAATGGATTTCACCTTTTTCTGTTTACTTATTTTGATGTGGCTGCTAGAAAATTTAAAATTGCATATGTGGCTCCCATTACATTTCTAATGCTAGACCCTCTCTTCTGATATTTGGTTAACTTTGTCTTGATTTATTTTTTTGATTTCCCTGTCTGGGTTGACTTCTGATTCCTCTGCCCAGTGTTCTAATCTTGGGTTATACCTGATATTATTGATTTTCTAACCAAAGGACTCCCTTTAGTATTTCTTATAGTTTGGGTTTGGTTTTACGAATTCCCTAAACTTCTGTTTATCTGGAAATGTCCTAATTTCACCTTTATATTTGAGAGGCAGTTTTGCTGGACATATGATTCTTGGCTGGCAATTTTTTTCCTTCCATTTTTTATATAAGTCATCCCATTGCCTTCTTGCCTGCATGGTTTCTGCCGAGTGGTTCGAGCTTATTCTTATTGGCTCTCCTTTGTAGGTGACTTTTCATTTATCCCTAGCTGCTCTTAAAATTCTCCCTTTATCTTTGGTTTTGGCAAGTTTGATTATAATATGTCTTGGTGACTTTCTTTTAACATCTACCTTATGTGGAGCTCGGTGACCACCTTGGTTATATATCTTCTCATCTTTCATGATATCAGGGAAATTTTCTGCCAACAAATCTTCAACAATTCTCTCTGTATTTTCTGTTATCCCTCCCTGTTCTGGTACTCCAATCATTCATAGGTTATTTCTCTTGATAGAGTCCCACATGATTCTTAAGGTTTCTTCAATTTTTTAGATTCTTTTATCTGATTTTTCTTCACATATATTAGTGCCAAGTGCTTTATCTTCAAGTCCAGAAATTCTGCCTTCCACTTGCTCAATTCTGCTCCTCTGACTTTCTATTGAGTTGTCTACTTCTGTAATTTTATTGTTAATCTTCTGAATTTCTGATTGTTGTCTGTGGATTTTTCCAGCTTATTACATTTTTCATTATGTTCCTGAATAATCTTTTTAATTTCTTCAATTGCTTTATCTGTGTGTTCCTTGGCTTATTCTGCGTATTGCCTCATTTCCTTCCTGATATCTTGAAGGGTTCTGTATATTAATCTTTTGTGTTCTACCTCTGGTAATTCCAGGAATGCACTTTCATCTAAAAGATCCCTAGATTCTTTGTTTTGAGAGCTTGTTGAAGTGATCATGGTTTGTTTCTTTATGTGACTTGATATTGACTGTTGTCGCTGAGCTATCTATAAGTTATTGTATTAGTTTATTTTATGTTTTCTTACTGTGTCGTAGCTTCTTGCTTTGTTTTGTTTTGATATGCCCAAATGGGTTGCTTGAGTGAGCTAGCTTGATTTGGAGTTCTGATGCCCTGTTCCCAGATGACTAGAGCTGTTATCAGGTATATCAGTCTAGGAGTCCATTCACTTTTCTTGTGTGAATTCAGCTCAGGTGTCCAGGTAGCTGATCATCATGTGTGTGGTACAGATTCTGTCCTACAGTCTTAGAGGGGCAGGGGTGATTGGCGTAGGTACTGGTATCTGAGTGCAGCAGGGGGTCACACTCTGAACAAGACTGGGGCTGAGAATCATCCCCCACGTGTCTCTGAGGAAAGCATGTCCCTGTTCCCTAAAGCATACAGGTGGGTGGGTTCTGCAGATGGACCAGGGGCACCCAATGTTTTTGTTTGTAAGGACTGGGAGGTACAAGTTATCCTTGGACCCCTGTCGTGGGTGACTGGGTGACCTGAGTGAAGGTACCAGTCCTTAGGCCCCTGATGTGGGTAGGTAAGGACTCTGTTTCATAGGCAAAGCAATGTCAAACATCAAACACCCACCTCTCTGCCACACAGCTGAAATGGTTGGAGTCTACCAACAAGGGCCTATTCTCCTGAAATAGGCCTACACAGGTCCATGCAGAGGGGAAAGGTACTCAAAGTCCATGGACCGTTTATGCCTGGACAGTAGCCGCCTCTGCCCTGAGGTCCCCAGTTAGTGTAGCTGGCAAATTATCTTTTCCCCCAAATCTGAATTTATTACTTCTCCAAGGCCGGGAGGATGGCTCTAGGCACTCAACGGGGCCTATCTCAGGCCCAGGGAAGTCAGCTGCTGAAGCCAGCTTGTTGGTGGTGTGGGTGGGGGGGACACAGTAAAATATACAAAAGCACTTAGCTTTTGCCAAGAGCGCCATTATTCTCTGGTTCTGGACATGTGAATAGGCTGTGTGGCTGGCTGCTTCTCCCTGAAGAAACTGAGGCCGAATGCTAGTACCAGCCCACTGCAGCCGTTCCTGGGAATGGTTCCTGAGGGCTCCCCACGATTCAGGTCTGGTAACTCCTCTCCACTTCTGTACCATCTCTTCCTCCTCTTGCCCCTCAGTTCATTTTCTAAGCTTGCCTTTGATGCTCATGGCTCCTAGTTTGTCATAAATATACTCGTTTCATTTGTTTTTTCAGGTCTTTGTTGTAAAGAAGGCTTGCTGGAAGAGTCTGTCTATTCCACCATCTTGGCTCCACCTCCATGTCTGGTTAATTTTGGATGTATATACATGTAATAACAATTTTATTGAGACATAATTCACATACCATAAAATCAACCCATTTAAAGGGTACAATTCAGTAGTTTTTTGAATATTCATTCACAGAGTTGTGCAGCCATCACCATTATCTAATTTTTTAAGTTCAGTTTTGTTGAAAGTTTACTATTATCTAATTTTAGAGCATTTTTATCATTCCAGAAATAAACTCCATACCCATTAGCAGTCACTTCCCATTCCCACCTCCCTCCAATCCCTGGTAACCACCAATCTACTTTCTATTTCTATTGATTTGCCTATTTTGAACACTTCATATAGATGGAATTATACAATATGTGGACTTTTGTGGCTGGGTTCTTTCATTTAACCTAATATTTCCAAGGTTCATCCACGTTATAGCATGTATCAGTACTTCTTTTTATTGTCAAATAATATTCCAGTGTATGGATATATACATTTTAGTTATCCTTTCATCAGTTGATGGACATTTGTGTTGTTTAACTATTTGACCATTATGAATAATGCTGCTATGAACATTTGTGTACAATATTTTGTGTGGGCATATGTTTTCTCTTCTCTTGGGTATACCATACAGTTTTTTTTATGCAAATAGCACGTGCCCCCTGCATTTGTTTGCTGGCTGTGCCGTCCCCTAGTGAGGCACCCTCTCAGGCACTGCCATGCCAATTTTCTTCCACATGTTGCTGTAACGGAAATTAGCATAGCACGCTTATAAAAATACCTTGGAGTTGGGGGTGGGGGGGATGTGGCTGTCAAACAAATGCAGAGGGTACATGTTATTTTCCTAAAAATACTGTCGGTCAGGGAGTACGCATATTTTAAGAATGAGGCAATAAAAAGCAGATGGCTTTTGTGAACAGGGACCTCCCTATGTGGTGATACAGCTGAGGAAGTCCCATGTTATTATCTTTAGGTCTTTCCTTTGCCTGGACAGAGCTTACAGAAAAAAAATGTCTGGTCTCCTGGAAGATCAGTCTGTCAGACAGTGTTCTGGAAATTAATTGGGAGAAGAGGACTGAGATTTTCAACATTCAGTGTGTCAATTTTCATCTGTTCTTGTTTCTATAACTTCACCCTTAACTATGTATGGTGTCATCCAGTTCAGAAACCCTCTAGTTTATTCTCACTAAGGAGTTGGGGGAGATGGGCAGTCCTAATTGTACAGGGTAGGTGAAGGGATCAAGGGCTCTACCTACTTCCTGAACAAGCCTTTTTCTCTGGCTTTTAATACTACCATCAGGTCTACTTCCAGAGATACCCAGGGCACTCAATTCCTGAGCTTTTGGGGGGTTTTGTGGGGTAAATCAGCCTTTTGTTTTGTTTTTGGCTTTTCCCACAGTCAGCTTAGGGTTTAGCTTTCAGCTTTATTCCTCTGCTTTCCAGATTCCAAAATTTTGTGGCTGTTGTTTTCTCTCATTCTCTTTTTTTTCTTGTGAGTGTATGCCTTAAAAATATTATTTGAGCAATTTTAGAGGGCTTTAGAAGGAGTGAAAATAAATGCATGTACTCAGTCAATCATCTTTATCCCAAAGCCTCCATTGTATGCATTTTTCGTATGTTTTTTCAAATGCTTAGTTGGTTTTCTTCCATCCTTTTCTCAAACTGGCAAATCAAATCTTCCTTCAAGACTCCTGCATACTCTGGGGTCATCTGTGAGATGGAGGATCTAATTATTTGGCCAACTTCCCTACTAAAATGGAAGCTCCTTGAGAGTAGAGGTTGATTTTTATTTTTCTCTTTGTCTCAGCTGGTGCTTAGCACAGTGATTGGCTCAGTGTGAGCCCTCAGTAGATGCTTATTGAATTTAACTGACTTGTGTAGAAATGAACAAATGTGGTTTGGGGAGATGAGGACTTTGGAAGAAAAGGAAGAGCCAGGTGCTCAAATCACTGACTTTCTACACAAGATTTTTGCCTTCCACATTCTGCATTTGTTTTTAAAGAAATTTGTCTATTTAGGGATTTTCACCTTTGAAACTTTATGGATGAAAATAGAAAAAAAGCATATCTATTCTGCCCACCAACAACAGATGATGACAAGTGGTCACATGTTAATTGCCCCTTTGGACTTACAAGCAAGTGGACTAAGGAACAGTTGTAGGTAAGTTGGAGCCCAGTTGGACAATATTCTGTTCTGATCCATAGGGTTTTTCATTGGCTAATTTTGAGAAGTAGATTATCAGGTCTTTCTTCTTATTCTGTCTTAGTCTGGAAGCTTTACTGAAACCTATCCACCACAGGTGACCCTGCTGGTATTTGAAATATTGGTGCCATATCTTGCAGTATCATAGCAACATGCAAGCCACCAGAGAATGACAAACTGACAGACAGGTGGTGGAAGTGGGGAATAGAGGGAGTTTAGTCTGAAAAAGTTGGCTACCTTGGTCTCTAGGTCCCTCCGTAACTACTGACCTTGTTGTTGCTATTCCGCTGCTACTCTTGTTATACATGTTTTTTTTTTTTTTTTTTTCTTGCTTCCTCCATGCCTATCAAGTGATTTGGTTTCGGATCTCCACTTTGCTCTGCACTTGGGCTGTATTTTTCGCTTGGCTTCCCCATCTTTTGACCTACTGTGGCCTAGCCCTTTAGTTTAAATTTCCAGTCTAGGTGTTTTTTCCAATATTCTTATTTGCCTGGTGGAGTAGACACGAAGTTACCTTCTTGTCTAGATAGATTCTTAACACTGGCCACCCTTACTCACTCCATGTTCAGCTTTACTTCTTTCTGCTACCTAACTCATTTATTGTCCTCTGCACTCTCAATTCACCCCATCGAATGTTGGTAAAGGGGAGCAATGTAGTGCCAAATGCTGGGTTACCGCCCTGGGGTATAGGAAAATTCTCAAATACTCTTTGCAATTAGAGTTCAGATGTAGACAGATATGTCCAATGACCTTGGAGAATGGGTTCCAAATTGCAGGCTGGACCAGACTCAGGAACAGAGCATGAGCTGATGAGGGCAGTGGCTCAAACTATGGAATGAGGTTATATTTGAACCACCATGGCCCAGAACCCCAGGGATGCCTAAGTGCAAAGGATAGGAGAGAATGTGAAATAGAGTAACTAGAACTTTATAGCAAAGATGGTGCTCAAGTAACTCTGTTGAAAGATCGCCCTCTTACTTTCCAAACAGCAGAGCATGAGGCAGAAAATATTTTCCCCCATTATGTGGAGATGAGAGCATCAGAGGTTAAAAGTAGATCAGGGACACCATGTGGGCAGCTTGACAGAATATTGGCAGCATGGAGAGCCATGCTAGGTGACATTTGGTGATGGATATTCACAGCCAGGCCATTACAAAACTCCAGGTGGTGATAACAGTGAGGTAGACATTGCAAAGGCATTGGAAATAAAGGCTAGGTCAGCACTTCCTGCTAGGTAGCCTCAGGAAAGTTCCTGAAGTACTCCAAGCCAAGTGATTAGAAACGGGTCAGAAAGGTGGCAAGAATATAGCTGGAACAGCACAGGTACAAGCTGTAGGGAAAATTACATGTGAACTCACAATTCCCCACTTTGGGGTTCCCAAATAAATACAATAAAGGGGAACAGGGGGCAATCTAAGTGCCTAATCCTTGGAAAGTAGAAGTTTATAATTCAGGTGGACCTAGGGACAAACCATGACTGGACCTTAACCTACGGCTCATAAACCACTAAGACCTGGAATTACATGCACATTATCTGAGGAACAACATTGCTGAGTGCCAAGTGCTTCCAGAGAAATTTAATATTTATGACTCATTGTGGAGCTACTAATCATTTTCCAACTGACTTTCCTATTTGTAATAAACACAATTATAGATAGACATTCCTTTTGAATGTAAAAAGAAAATACACGCACACATACAGGAATGCCTTGTTGAGAAGACCGGAGGGCAGTAGGGTAGAAAGAGAAGAGTGTTAAAAAATTGAAAATGACAATTACAATTTCCCCCCAAGTGTCCTGCATTTTTACGTGTGCTGTCTATTTGCAGTGTTGCTCTCCTTTTCATTTTTCTGGGAGTGGCATCCCTTTGGCAAAATATGTTATTGGAAAAGATAATAGTCTTGCATTTATATTGCAACTTATTCATTGGGATTCAAAATACTTGTCTGTGTTTGTGAGAGCTGCCTTCATTTTCTATATAAAGGCATTTTCCAAGATGTCTGTGGTGAGAACACAATGACCTCAATTTTTTGTTGAATAAATGAATCCAAAGCAGCCAGCCCATTTGGATAGTCATCATAGCTCAAGGGCAATTGCCATCAGAGAAACCTGAGGGGAGGGATGACTGTACACAAATTAGAGAGAGAGCTGGTTCACTCTTTTGGCAAGGGAGGGTTGAGATGTTATGAAAGTAACAAGTGGAGGAAGAAGTTAGGATACAAGCTCGAAGAGGTCAAATTCAAGAGGAATAAGACCAGATGCAGCATGAGGTGCAGGAATGGAATTTTCAGAGCAGAGTCAGGAGATTGAATTCAATAGAGGATTCTGGTGGTATTGAGTATGGCTCCTTCACTTACCAGGTGTACCACCTTGGACTACTCACTTGATCTCTCTGTGTCTCAGCTTTCTGGATATTTAAAATGGGGATGATAATAATACCCACTTCACAAAGATTTTGTAAGGATTAAAAGAATTCATATTTATAAAATCCTTATTATTATTTTTAAGTGACTTGTAATTAGTCTTCAAAGAATGTTGAAGGAAGAAGAGAATTGAGCCCTGGTTTTCAATGAATAAACCACAATTCAGCTTTTTAGACTCAAGTCTTCATCATCTCTGTATGTCCCAAGCCCAGCAAAGTGACTGGCACATTGTAAGTTCTCAGTAAATATTTGACGAAGTGGCTTGATTCTGTATCATGGCCTGCAACCTGGTATAGACATCTGCTTGACAGAGCCCGTTCTGTAGGTATTTAAAATGCTGGGTCTTGGACAATAGGGTTGGTCATCCTGGCATCAGCCTCTGCATCTTGATCAGTGCTACTATAGACTGACACTCGAAGGGAGAGGCACTCTGTCTCAGCCATCAGTTGCTTTCCTGTCTCAGCGGACTCACCCTGTGACCATCAGTTTTGAATGTCTTATACTAAGTCAGGAAACCCTGGTGGTGTAGTGGTTAAGTGCTATGGCTGCTAACCAAGAGGTCAGCAGTTCAAATTCGCCAGGCGCTCCCTTGGAAACTCTATGGGATAGTTCTACTCTGTCCTATAGGGTCGCTATGAGTCGGAATCAACTCGACGGCAGTGGGTTAGTGGGTTTTGTATACTAAATTAATTTTCTTAATAATTATAGCAACTGTAATATCATTAATATTAATTACAAATCTGTGCTTTAAATACATTAATAATCTTTGTACGCATGAAAGTGTAGGATATTATAGAAATGAGTAAGCTTATTTCTGCAATAAGCTTATCTAAACCCAGAAAAGCCCAGTGCCCTCGAGTCGATTCCTGAGCTTATCTAGGCACAATGAATTGATCATTCAATATCAGCCTACAATCTGTTGAGGGCCTCCAACCGGCCAGCGCTGAGCACTAGCTGCATGAAGTTAAGATTTTAGATTTTTACACCTCTAGCTTCTAGTTTCTATGGAAACCCTGGTGGCGTAGTGGCTAAGTGCTACGGCTGCTAACCAAGAGGTCGGCAGTTCAAATCCTCCAGGCACCCCTTGGAAACTCTATGGGGCAGCTCTACTCTGTCCTATAGGGTCGCTATGAGTCGGAATCGACTCAACGGCAGTAGGTTTTCTTAGCTTCTAGTATCATGCCTGGCACTAATAAGGGACTGAAAATGCTTATGGAAAAGACCTGACTAACTTTTTAAGAGTGCATGTACTGTTCAGTACTTGTGGCTCTAAAGTATGTTCAATCATTAAACAAATATATTTATTGAGTTTCTACTATGTGCCAGTCACTCTCCTAGGATGTGGGGACAAGGTGAGGAAAAAAAGAAGGTTGCCTTCTGTGGAGCTTACATTTCACAGACGATGAAAATATAAATAATTTTAAATAGGGGTAAGTACTATGATTAAAATAAAACAAGGTAATGGGAGGGGCATGAGGGTCATCAGTAAAAATACTCTTAGGTGGTGACTTTTAAGCTGAGTTATGAAATGGTGAGACTGTTTCACCAGATATGCAAAGATCCAAACCAGGAACCATCTTGGTGTGTTAGGGGAACAGAAAGAAGGACACTGTCTAGTTAGTGAGGGGGGAAGTGCAGTAGAGGAGATCAGAGAGAGAGGCAGAGGCTTGATAGAACGTAGCCTGATAAATAGTTTGGATTTATTTTACGTGTAATGGGAAGCTTTGGGGGACATGAGTTTATGTAGGGAAGTGTGATATGGCCAGCTGAAACCAGTCTATTTCCTGAGAAGATACTGAACTGCAGTAGAGCAAGAGTGGAATCAGGGAGACTAGTTAGGAGGCTATCACAGTGGTCCACCTAAGAGAAGACAGTGACTTGGACTCAGATAGTAGCAGTGGGCATAGAAGGAAGTGGGTGAATTAAAGATACATTTTGGAGTTGAGTCAGTAAGACTTGATGATGGGGTCAGGTGGAATAAGGATGTCTCCTGGGTTTTTAGATTAATCAGCTTGATGGTTTGTAGTGCCACTTACTGAGATGAAGAAGACGAAGGCAAGAACAGGTTTGGAAGGGTTAGAAATCAATTATTCTGTTTTGAGCACATTAAGTTGAAGATGTAATACTGTTTTCATAGTTCTCAATTTTGATCTCAGTGAGCTCCATGGCAATTCACTGGAGTAGGCTTATCTGTTAAATTCTTAGTAGAAAAAGTGATTATTGAAGAAACTGAAAGAGATGGCTTAGATCTTAAAGAGCACAGGTAGGCGGTCGCAAGGACACCTTCAATTCTAACGTGTCCTGCAGCTCCTATATGGCAACCTGAAATCAACTCCCAGAATTCTCTTTGGGTCATTGTGGCTTTCTCAGAACCATTCTATTCAAGAAAAGAAAAATGAGAAATATGCTTACAGCATATTACACATTCTTTTCCTGAACAAATCAATCAAAGCTGTGTTTATTTTCCTGGCTTGCTGTATATGGAAATGAGAATTCTCAAGTAATATGAATGATGTCTACCTGCATCGGCACATAGGGAACCCTGAGCTTTAACACATCTCTTTAGAAGTCAGTTCAATAATAGTTTCTATAGGCTTTTCAACAAGGGGAAAATTTCTTAATCTTTATATAAATGTTCTTTCCAAGTAAATGATATTCTTTTTCTCTACCTTACATAGATTTTTTTTACTACTTAAATGGAATAATCAGACTCTCAGCTCTCAGATTTTCAAATACTGAAGTCTAAACTGTAAAATTGCTTATTGAGCAGAAGCATAAGCTGCCCACTAGAGAGAGAATGTTTTAGTTGTTGTTGTTAGGTGCTGCTGAGTCAGTTCCAACTCGTAGCAACCCTGTGTACAACAGAACGAAACACTGCCCAGTCCTGAGCCATCTTTGCAATCATTGCTATGTTTGAGCCCATTGTTGCAGCTATGATTTATTTACTGAATGGTAACTAATTTACATTTGTGTTCTTAAATCTAGAAAATTCTCAAATTTTGCAGTTTAAATTTATTTTACAATTATTTTATTTATTATTGCAGATGAATATTAACCAGGCCTATACATGGTTACCTTGAAAAGCCCATTTTGTTTTTAAAGTTAATAACAGATGTGTTAGATTAAATATAGAATGAGGGAAAAATGTGATTTTGTAAGCCAGCCTCAGCTCCTTTCCAATTTATTGCAAGAATAGAGAGTGGTGAGGGAGAATTATAGGTGTATTCTCTGAAGGTTTGTAGCAGTCCGGAAAAAATTGTGGAAAAAACTACAGTTCGAGCAGCAGGGATACACCAGTCTTTATGTCAGTGGTTCTTCAGTCTGAAGCTGGTTCTCTACAACATTCTTCAGGTGGGGTTCGTTAAGCAATGTTCTCTGAGTTCCTGCATGCTCTTAGCAGCTGGTCTGTGGCTTCATACGGAAAGTCAGTGTGACTGGGTATAAAAAGCTATAGGTTACATTTTCTTCCTTGAGAATCTTAAATCTGTGACATTTCCATTTTCTGGTACGAAGAGTTGTTCTTGAAAAGTATGATCACCGTCTGATTTTCTTTTCATTATAAATTTTTTTTTTTTTTTTTTTTTTTTTTACTTTGCCTTGATGCCAAAAAGATTTGCTCTTTTTCTTTAAATCCAGTAATTTTTTTAGACTATATACTAATGTTTGTTGTTTTGGATTGGTTTTTAATAAAGCACTTCAAGTCATCTTTTCTTCCAGGGAATTGTTTTGAATTACAGTTTTAAGCATTTGTTCTGTTCCATTGCTTAAGTTCTCATCTTTGGAGGTGGCTATCATATGTAAGTTATATCTTCTTTGCCTATCTTCTTTATCTACTGCTTTCTTGTGAATCCTTATTTTAATCTCTTCTTTTACCTTGACAATTTTTTATCCTTTCTCCACCTTCTATTTCTCTTAAGAAATTATTTATTGTGTTATTTTCCCTTGTGTTTCTTCTAATTTAGTAATCATTTATGAAATGATTTTTTTTCTTTCATTTCTAACTCTTTCCTTAGTTCTGCCAGCTTTCTTTTTTTCAAATCTCTGCTTCCTCCTATCACTTCACTGTGAGGTTTTTCCTAGTTCTGATTTATGTTGCTTTCACAGAGTTTATATTATTCTTTCTCTCTTTCTAGCTCAAATTGAAACATTAGGTTACAGTTTTTATTTGTTTAGGGGATATATATTTCTGGTATATATGGTATTTACGTTTCTTAATTTACTTTTTTCTTATAATGTCTTTTATGGAATTTGAACACGATCCTTTTCTGTTGCTCATTTTTAAGTGAAATACACTTTCCCATTATTTTAAGAGGGAGGAATGGGCCAAGAAATCTCTTCCAGCTGCATGGCTTTAAAGTTTGTTCTTTTGTTGTTTTCATAAAAACCTGTCACCATGAATTTTCTAAAATCTTCTTTCTTCTCCTACTTTTATTTGTATCTTCTATTTCCTTTGACTCTATCGTTTCTATCCTGCTTAGTTTAGACTCTATTCCCAACAAGTTTTTTTTTTTTTTTCCAGTAGCAAGGAGTGTATCCTTCCTGATGAATATTCTTGAACTGTGGATCACATTTCTTCCTACACACAGAGCAGAGAACTATCAATCTTTCTACTGATGGTAGGGGCTCTGTCTTGGAGCTTGAGTTTGTTAGTTTTGAAGTATTATAGATTCCAGGCTCCTCAAACATTATTAAACATGTCTTGTATCTGTCCCTTACACTCACTTTCAAATTGTAACCTGTAAAACTTCTTGTTCTGCTCCAATTGTTAGATTGGCTGACTGAGTTTTTCAATTAATATCTGTTGCAATTTTGATGCTCTTCTCAGAACTGCTAACAGACCAGTGACTTTTTCTCTGCTTCCTCCCAGCAGATGTGGTTAATACATGAGTCATATAGCTACTCTGATTTGTTTTACTATATTCTGGAGTTTGTGGGGATATTTTGTTACCAAGCTTTTTTGTTGATATTTTTTATGAGTCTTTGATCTTGCCATCCTAATTCTTTTCTCTTTTTATGAGGAGTTTCAGTGAGATTAAAAAGCTATGCAGCTGGCACTGTCACCTTCACTTAAAAAAAAAAAAAAATACTCCCTGGATAAATTCACATACAGAATTCTGAGCTTAAAGAATTCACTCTTCAAGCTCACACAGCTTGGGAATCTCTTAGTGTTATCTTTTCTCATCTTCCTGCCAGCTAAATATCTTTATGATGTTTTGTTGGCCCTGTTTTGCTATACTTTAAAGACAATATACCAATATTAAATTTTTAAAAAGGTCGATTTGGAAACAGATCCAGTCTAATTTTATTAAATTCAGGGCTATATTTTCTTTCCTTTACAGCTTGAAACAGCACAAATCAGAAGTCAGTTAGAAAATTTCAGGTTACAGGTAGTTAGTTTTCAACAGTCTTTTCTAGAACACAATTATTCAATTCTGTAGTAGTAGTGGAACTCTCCCTTTCTTGAATTTTGTAAGCACAGGCTACTATACTGCTTAAACTGTTTCCCACAGTGTTGGAGTAAAGTATTAGTCCCCTGCTGCAGGCTAAGTTAAGAAACAGAAAATGTAACATGGGCCAGTCACAACAATAATAATGATAATAGTAATAATAATAACATCTTTAATAATAACAATAAGTACCATATACTCAGCACTTTCCTTATGCCAGACTAGGGTAGACAGAATTCTAAAAAGGCCCCCAAAATACCTCCCACCTAATACACACAACGTGTATAATTCTCTCCCCTTGATTGTCTTTTCTCAATTGTTCAGCCTGTACATTGTAATGCCCTCACTGATTTTCTGGCTTCTTCAGAAGCTTGTGCTAGCATTCTGCAAAATGGGATTCAGACCTCACAAAGGGTTGATGTTTCAATGTGCTATTAGCAGGATATCAGCTCTGAAGTGTAGCCTTAGATAAGTGAGAATGTCTTATGTAACCTTTTCCCTTTGACTCTTGAAATACTGATTTTTATCTGAGACAGTCTAGGAATTTAGCCCGTCAAGACTTGGGTAATTTAAATACAGTCATAAGTTGCTTAACGTCCATGGTATGTTCTGTGAAACAGGATATAATGTGATTTGGACATTTTGTGAAAACCGTATTACAGGGAGTCCCTGGATATCATTGCTGATGGTAGATGCATCCTGGCTAAAAGCAGGGAATACCAGAATGATGTTTACCTGTGTTTTATTGACTTTGCAAAGGCATTTGATTGGGCAGATCATAATAAATTATGGATAAAGTTGTGAAGAATGGGGATTTCAGTACACTTAATTGTGCTCATGAGGAACCTGTACTTAGACCAACAGTCAGTCATTTGAAAAGAACAAGGGAATGTTGCATGGTTTAAAGTCAGGAAAAGTGTGCATCAGGGTTGTATCCTTTCACCATACTTATTCAATCTGTATGCTGAGTAAATAATCTGATAAACTGAACTATATAAAGAAGAACGAGGCATCAGGATTGGAGGAAGACTCATTAACAACCTGAGATATGCAGATGACACAACTTTGCTTGCTGAAAGTGAAAAGGACTTGAAGCACTTACTAATAAAGATCAAAGACCACAGCCTTCAGTATGAATTACACCTCAACATAAAGAAAACAAAAATCCTCACAACTGGACCAAAAACCATCATCATGATAAATGGAGAAAAGATTGATGTTGCCAAGAATTTCATTTTACTTGAACTCATAATCAACACCAATGGAAGCAACAGTCAAGAAATCAGACGATGCGTTGCATTGGGCAAATCTGCTGCAAAAGACTTCTTTAAAGTGTTAAGAAGCAAAAACGCCACTTTAAGGACTAAAGGTGTGCCTGACCCAAGCCATGGTGTTTTCAGTTGCCTCACATGCATGTGAAATCTGAACAATGAACAAGGAATACTGAAGAAAAATTGATGCCTTTGAATTATGGTGTTGATGAACAATATTGAATATACCATGGACTGTCAGAAGAATGAACAAATCCATCTTGGAAGAAGTACAGCCAGAATGCTCCTTAGAAAGAAGGGTGGTGAGACTTTGTCTCACATGCTTTGTACATGTTATCAGGAGCGGCCAGTCTCTGGAAAAGGACATCATGCTTGGTAAAGTAGAGGGTCAGTGAAAAAGAGGAAAACCCTCAACTAGATGGAGTGACACAGTGGCTGCAGCAATAGGCTCAAACATAGATACGATCATGAGGATGGCATAAGACCAGGCAGTGCTTCATTCTGTTGTACATAGGGTCGCTTTGAGTTGGAACTGACTCGATGGCACCTAACAACAATGACAACAAATAGATAATTCAGATGAGTAGATTTTAACACATATGCCATAGTCAGAAAACCCACTGCTGTCGAGTCAATTCTGACTCACAGCAACCCTATAGGACAGAGTAGAATTGCCCCATGGAGTTTCCAAGGAGCACCTGGCGGATTCGAACTGCCGGCCTCTTGGTTAGCAGCCGTAGTACTTAACCACTACACCACCAGGGGGCCATAGTCAGAGTTATCCCAAAATGTAATAGACTGTCATCTAATGAATAATGCCTTATAACAAATAACAAATTCCATAATCCGATGATTTTCAAACAGAAGCTGGACAACATGGGGCCAGGAATATTATGGAGGGATTCTAACATCAGAAGAATAAGCGAACTTGTTGTTATTAGGTGGACTAGATTTTTTTTTAATTATTGAAACATTAAACTATTTTTACTATTATTAGAAATTTTAAGTATTCACAAAAATAGAAAGAATAGTCCAATACATCTCCACATACCTATTATTGAAACTTTGCTACATTAACACATCATTTTTTTTTTTTCAGTTGAAGGATTTAAGGTAAATCTCAGACATCATGCCATTTATCCCAACAGATTTCAATCTGCTCCTCTAAAATGTAGGGACATTTTCTTTTATATAAATAATTTTTAAGAGATAATCAAGAGACTGTGAGTCTATCATAAAAACAAGAAAAAAACCATTGCCATCAACTCATAGAGACACTATAGGACAGAGTAGAGCTGCCCCACAGGGTTTCCAAGGAGTAGCTGGTGGATCCAAACTGCTGATCTTTTGGTTAGCAGCCATAGCTCTTAACCACTGTGCCACCAGCGCTCCAAGTCTATCATAGGTATTGTGGAAAGTGGGAAGTTACAAAGAAAATGAAGAGCTGGTTGTTCTGAAGGAACTTAAGATAAAAATCTGTGAGGGAGGCACATGACAGAAAGAAAAATAATAATCCCAATAAATATATAATAATCTGAAAAATAGCGTGGTGAAGGTTTAAATTCACTAGCAAGTCAACATATCAAGATGGAAAAAAGCCTTCAGCCTTCATCAACTGCTTTGCGTATTTCCAAGGAAATAGCTCAACAACAAAAATAAAAACAAAAACTCATGGTTTATTACACTTTAAACCCAGTATGGCTCAGCTATAAATTTTAATGCTTTAAAACATAAACAGTACAAAGTTCTAGATAAAATTTTTTCTTTTCTCATGTTTAGGTTCAAGCTCAAATTCCTACTGGTTGCAGAAATAATTTTGTGAAAACTCTGCTGTTTGACCACCAAAAAAAGGAAAGTCAGGAGACCCACAGACTACAAGTCCTGTTTTCCTAATGATCCTAGATCTGGCCCCTTTCTAGTCACTTGTCTACACACAAAGGCTTCTTTCAGGCTGAGCCAGTCTTGACTATGGAATCTGCCTCCTTACATAAAGTGATTTTAAGCGAGCAAAAGAGTTAAATTCCTTGCAAAGACGTTATCTTTTATTTCACTTATTAATGTGTATAAAATTAATTCTAATGTTTGTGGAGATATCTTCTAATGATCTCCCTTCTCTGAGAACTGCCCTCTAACTCTCCATAAAAGTGGAGCTTAGATACCCTTGCTTATATCACACGATCCTGCCCCACCCCACCCCCAAACTATACATACACATTGTTGTTGTTGTTGTTAGCTGCCAAGTCAGTCCCCAATTCATGGTCACATTATTTACAATGAAACAAAATACTGCCCAGTCCTGCCCCATCCATGACTGGTTGTGGATCAGACTCTTGTGATCCATAAGATTTTCATTGGCTGATTTCTGGAAATAGATCACCAGGTCCTTCTTCCTAACCTCTCTTAGTGTGAAAGCTCTGCTGAAACATAGTTTACATAGTAGTAACACACAAGCCACCACTGACTCAAACATGAGGTGCATTGGCTGGGAATCAAACCCCGGTCTCCTACATGGAAGAGGAGAATTCTACCACTGAGCCACCACTGCTCCCAATCACATACTCACTGGTCATGCTTATTAGACCCCAAGAGGACACATGATCTGAATTGAGCCTGTGAGATTTCTTTATAGTACTTGGAGTTGGGATTCAGAAATAACCCATTAATTTCTCCCTGGTGTCATGACTGAGTTAATGTAACTGAGTGAGTTGTAGGTTGGAAACATTCTGCTATGTGCAAGAAGAAGTGAAGAACAAGTCAGAAAGAGGGAAGAACAAAGGAGACACATTGAGAGAAGCGGAGACAAGAAACAGAGAGAGACAGCCTGGATTCCTGTTGACTTTCAAGTTCTGGTTGCAGTTATTTGATAGACTCAGTCTCTCCTAGACTCTGCAAGGAAGCTCGGTTACTTTCCAATCAATGCATTTTTTTCCCCTGAAGCAAACTTGAGTTGCTGTCAGTTACTTGTAACCAAAAGAAACTTGAGTAAGACAGTCTGCCTATACTTTAAGGAAAGATGGAATAACTCCAAGCATCAGTTGTACACAGTCAGGAGCAGTCAATTTCAAACAGGCTTTTGGAAGTCAAGTCATTTTTATTTCACCAGTAAAACCACTAATCTTCTCTTATCTAGATGTTGTCAGTAAATTCACTTACTTCCATCCTTCTGAAATGATATTCTCAATGCTGTTGGAAAAGTCAGTGGGAAGTGGGATGTTGAGTCCATGATGATATGAAATTATATAAATTCAAAATGACACTCTAAACTAGGGTCTAACTGAATTAGACCCTATTCTTTCACAGATGAAAGGGTCTTATTAAGATGCCAAACCCTACAACGCAGAATGGATCTTGGTGACAAAATGATGGACAGATCTCCCCTTATGTGAACTAGTAGTCATTTTCTCTTGTGCAAAGAGGGATGTTGTTTACATGTGGGGAATTCTATCCCAATGGATGAATACCGACCCAAAACTCACATTGAACCTACAATTCTGAAGCTCATGAGTGCTAACAGAGACAGAAATTTATTTTAAGTTCAGGGGGCAGAGTTTTATCCTTTGTTTCAGAATTGACATTACTTTATCCTTTTAAAATTCTTTCTCCACTCTTTGAAGGAAGAAAAAACATTTTATTAAAAGCCTATTTAAGAAAATTCTAATTGGAGAAATAAATCATTTTTCAGGAGATCCTAAAGGAAACTAGATTCTGCCTGGTTTTGCAAGTTCACATCCCAAGGAGATCCTAGGTTGTTTCCTTCACCAAATCAGAACATTTTCTCTACCTGAGAGCCTGGCACTGGATCCATGTCCTGGAATGCAGCAGGCACAGACTGGGTGTATGGACATCACTTTAGATCTAGAACATGGTTGCTTGTTTCTCATTGAATTATTGTAGTTGACATTTATTGAACACTAGCTATTTTCAGACATTGCAGTGTGGTGGCTTGCATGTTGCTGTGATGCTAGAAGCTATGCCACTGGTATTTCAAATATCAGCAGAATCACCTGTGCTGTACAGATTTTAGCAGAGCTTCCAGACTAAGATAGACTAGGAAGAAAGGCCTGGCAGTCTACTTCTGAAAATTAGCCAATGAAAACCTTATGGATCACAACAGAACATTGTCTGCCTTGCTTGCTTTAGATATATCATCAGAAGGGATCAATTGTTAGAGGAGGGCATCATGTTTGATGAAGTACAGAGGGCCAGCAAGGGTGAGGGGGACCTTCAGTGAGATGGATAGGCACAGTAGCCACAATGATTACATGCCAGTAATCATGAGCATGATGCAGGACCTGGCAATGTTTTGTTCTGTTGTACGTAAGGTCCCATGAGTCAGAGTTGACTCAATGGCAGATATCTATCTAATATCTTATAGCCAAATCTTATTTAACCTTCACAATCCTGTGAGGTGTAGGTACAATTGTTATAATTCCAATTTTATCAATGAGGAAACCGTGGCTCAAAGAGTGTAAGTATTGTGTCTAAGAGCCTACAGTCCCTAAATGGCAGAACTCAGCTTTGGGCCTAGGTCGTTGGATTCCTGAGTCTTTGTTAATAACCACTATACTATAGAGACAAACATGTTATTTCCTTTACATACCTTATCACTAATAATAATAAAAAATATTAGATGGCTTGGATCCCCATTTTATAGATGAAAGAAAACTAAAAACCAGCAACTAAACATGGGATAGCCAAGATTCTTTATCAATACTCTTATTAATTGGTGTACAGCAAATATATTTTAATACTCCCTGGTGTGGTTTTCTTTGTGTTTATCCTGCTTGGGGTTCATTGAGATTCTTGGTATGTGGGTTTGTGGCTTTCACCAAGTTTGGAAATTTTCTGACCATTATTTTTTCAAATAACATTTTCTGCTTCCTTCTCATCTTCTGGAACTCCAAATATCAGTATATATTAAAAAATTAGACTGCTTTATATTGTCTCACTGGTCTGAGGCTCTATTCATATTTCTTTTCAATATTAAAACTTATAGTTCTGGATGTACGCAAAAATTAAATCATACATAAATGTGGACCTGGGGTGCAGAGTGATTTTTACCTCTGAAAAATCTTGTTTATTATCAAATAATTAAGATAATTCCTTTAACTTTTAAGCTATTTGATTGAATTTAAAACATAAAAATTCAGTGCACATACATTTTTTCCCCCAGAAATCAGATAAGATACATTTGTTTATAATGTTTTCAGAAGTGTGGTTGTTTATTTGCTTTTCCCTACAACAAACTGTGTTGGATAATAGGCAATTATTTACTGTTAATAAATATTTATATAGTAAGCATCTTCCATATGCAAGAGACTGCTTTGGCCCTGGGAAGGCGATGAGGACGGGGGAGACTACTACACTGAAGGATGAGACTCAGCCCCAACCCTCAGACTGCTTACAACGGGAGCTAGAGAGAGAGATGGAATGTACTCACATCAAGCTAACTAACAACATACGCTGCATGTGGTCCTATCATGATGCCCTTTGTGCAAGCTGTTCTTTCTGAAACTACCTGCCTCTATCCTTCATCCCCACTCTTACCCCTGCATTTCAGCTCTTTGTCTGGAAAGTTTTCTCCATCATACTTTCTCTGACCCACTTAGGTTAGGATGGAAACACTGGTGGCGTAATGGTTAAGAGCTATGGCTGCTAACTAAAACATCGACAGTTTGAATCCACCAGGCGCTCCCTGGAAACCCTATGGGGCACTTCTACTCTGTTCTCTAGGGTCACTATGAGTTGGAATCAACTTGATGGCAACGGATTTGGTTTTTTGTTTGTTTGTTTTTTTTGGTTAGGATACAGATCCTTTCTTTCTGTTTCCATAGATTTCTGTGCATATATACAACGCTATATAGTCAACACTTCCTTCAAATATCAAATATTCATTGAGGATTTATGAAGTGCTGGGGATGCATCAGTAAAGTAGTTGTCTGACCTCACAGAGCTTATATTTAATGAGTCTACCATTGCTCTTAACTATGTTTGTAAATGTGACTGCCTCATTCACAAGACTAACCCATGGCTGTCAAGTCAATTCTGACTCATAACGACCCTATAGGACAGAGTAGAAGTGCCCCCGTAGGGTTCCCAAGGAGTGGCTGGTGGATTCGAACTGCCGACTTTTTGGTTAGCAGCTGAGCTCTTACCCACTGCACCACCAGGGCTTCCCTCACAAGACTATTGTTGTTGCTGTTAGGTGCTGTCGAGGTGGTTCCAACTCATAGCGACCCTATGCACAACAGAACGAAACACTGTCCGGTCCTGCACCATCCTTACAATCATTGTTATCCTTGAGCTCATTGTTGCAGCCACTGTGTCAATCCACCTCGTTGAGGGTCTTCCTCTTTTCCGCTGACCCTGTACTCTGCCAAGCTTGATGTCCTTCTCCAGGGACTAATCCCTCCTGACAGCATGTCCAAAGTATGTAAAATGCAGTCTCGCCATCCTTGCCTCTGAAGAGCATTCTGGCCGTGCTTCTTCCAGGACTTGTTCATTCTTTTGGCAGTCCATGGTATATTCAATATTCTTCGTCAATACCATAATTCAAAGGCGTCAACTCTTCTTCTGTCTTCCTTATTCATTGTCCAGCTTTCACATGCATATGATGTGATTGAAAATACCATGGCTTGGGTCAGGCGCACCTTAGTCTTCAGGGTGACATCTTTGCTCTTCAACACTTTGAAGAGATCCTTTGCAGCAGATTTGCCCAATGCAATGCATCTTTTGATTTCTTGACTCCTGCCTCCATGGCTATTGATTGTGGATCCAAGTAAAATGAAAGCCTTGACAACTTCAATCTTTTCTCCATTTATCATGATGTTGCTCATTGTTCCAGTTGTGAGGATGTTTGTTTTCTTTATGTTGAGGTGTAATCCACACTGAAGGCTGTGGTCTTTGATCTTCATTAGTAAGTGCTTCAAGTTCTCTTCACTTTCGACAAGCAAGGTTGTGTCATCTGCATAATGCAGGTTGTTAATGAATCTTCCTCCAATCCTAATGCCCCGTACTTCTTCATATAGTCCAGCTTCTCGGATTATTTGTTCAGCATACAGATTAAATAGGTATGGTGAAAGAATACAACCCTGATGCACACATTTCCTGACTTTTAACCAGTCAGAATCCCCTCGTTCTGTCTGAACAACTGCCTCTTGATCTATGTAAAGGTTCCTCATGAGCGCATTTAAGTGTTCTGGAATTCCCGTTCTTTGCAGTGTTATCCATAGTTTGTTATGACCCACACAGTTGAATACCTTTGCATAGTCAATAAAACACAGGTAAACATCCTTCTGATATTCTCTGATTTCAGCCAGGATCCATCTGACATCAGCAATGATATCCCTGGTTCCACGTCCTCTTCTGAATCCAGGCTGAATTTCTGGCAGTTCCCTGTTGATATACTGCTGTAGACGTTTTTGAATGATCTTCAGCAGAATTTTGCTTGCATGTGATATTAATGATATTGTTCTATAACTTCCACATTTGGTTGGATCACCTTTCTTGGGAATACGCATAAATATGGACCTCTTCCAGTCAGTTGACCAGGAAGCCATCTTCCATATTTCTTGGCATAGATGACTGAGCACCTCCAGCACTGCACCTGTTTGCTGAAACATCTCAATTGATATTCCTTCAATTCCTGGGGTCTTGTTTTTTGCCAGTGCCTTCAGAGCAGCTTGGACTTCTTC